>NC_138773.1:80023450-81223450 GCF_965119305.1 Pelophylax lessonae
ACATCTAACTGATTCAGAAAAGGATTGGGAGAAAGTGCTGTGGTTAGAAAAGACCAAAATTTAGCTCTTTGGCATTAACTCAAGTAAGGAGCGTAACTACAGTGGTTGCAGGGGTTGCAATTGCAACTGGGCCCCATGCTCCAGGGGGCCTGTGCGGCTTCCCTGTACATCTGGATAGGAAGGGCAGCATGTCGAGAAATCACTGTCCTCCTTTTTCCTCCTGTAGCTGCAGGAGGAAAATGGAGGAGATTGGTTCCTCTGTATGCTGCCCCCGCCACTCCTCCTATCCAGTTTACTTGTGTTCTGCTGTCTCTGTGTGCTCCCCTGGTCCCCCCCATACTGTGCTCCCCACTGTGCCCCCCTCCCTTTTCTGCTGGCTGTTGCAGGGGATGTGTCATAATAGAGAACCAGGAAGGGGTCGGTAAATATGTAATTTACCAGCTCCTTCCTTTTCTGAATGGACAGAGTCATAGTCTGTGACATTGTAAAAAAATAAAACAAAATGTGAAAAAAATACAATTAAAATACCAAAAAATAAAAACTACTGACACCAGTAGGTGAACTTCCAGCATCGCAAAGGTCACACTAGCAACCGGGCCCTGTCATTCCACCACCGCTGGGAGGCCCCAAGATGGCAGGAAGGGGGCCCACTGCAGAACTTGTGAAAGGTCCCGCTGCAGGACCATAATAAAGGGCCCTGGAATGAGAGTAAAGGGCCCCAGGATCAGTGGGAAGAGCCCCAGGCTTGAAGGGAAGGCCCCCAGCCAGGGGTCCAGGGGGCCCTTCATGGTTTCTTGCACCGGGGCCCTGAAGGTTCTAGTTACGCCTCTCACTCAATTGGCTGTGTTTGGAGGAAGAACAATGCTGACTATGACCCTGAGAACACCATCCCTACTGTCAAGCACGGAGGTGGAAATGTGGGGCGCTGTTTCTCTACTAAAGGTACAGGCCAACTTTGCCACATTATGGGGCCAATGGACTGGGCCATGTATTGTAAAATCTTGGATAAGAATCTTCTTCCCTCATCCAAAACACTGAAGACGGGTTGTGGATGGGTCTGCCAGCATGACAATGACCCAAAACATACCGCCAAGGTAACAAAGGTCATGGAGTGGGCTAGTCAATCTCCAGACCTTAATCCTATATAAAATGTATTGAGGGAGCTGAAACTTCGAGTTGCCAAGAGACAGCCAAAAAATCTTAAGGAGAGAAGATCTGTAAAGAAGAGTAGACCAAAATCCATCCTAAGATGTGTGCAAACCTAGTAACCAGCTACAAGAAACGTCTTACCTGCTTGCCAACAAGGGTTTCTCCACCAAGTTCTAAGTCATGTTTTGCTTGGGGATCAAATACTTATTTTACTCAATAAACTGCAACTTAGTTTATAGCATTTGTTTTTTGTGTTTTTCTGTATTTTTTGGTTGATATTCTGTCTCTATCATTTACAATACACCTATGATAAAAATTATAGATCCTTCATTTCTTTGTAAGTGGGTAAACTTACAAAATCTGCAGGGGATCAAATAATTATTTTTCCCATTGTAATTGGTTGCTGCAGATGCAAACTGCTGCCTTAGTTTATAATTTTCTTGGATTCTGGTCAACTTATGATCCTCCTGAACTCAAAGCTCACCCCATCTTACAACTCAACTCTTCTGGGAAGGCTGTCCACAAGGTTTAGGAGTGTGTCTATGGGAATGTTTGACCATTCTTCCAAAAGCGTATTTGTGAGGTCAGGCACTGATGTGGATGAGAAGGCCTGGCTCTAATTCACCCCAAAGGTGTTCTATCGAGTTGTGGTCAGGACTCTGTTCAGGCCATGTTAACACAAACATTGGTAACTGGAGGCCATGTATGCTGCCTATTGGGTAGATATACAATAATCTTTACAGCTATAACAGCCTCAACTCTTCTGGGAAGGCTGTCCACAAAGTTTAGGAGTGTGTCTATGGGAATGTTTGACCATTCTTCCAGAAGCGCATTCATGAGGTCACACACTGATGTTGGACAAGAAGGTTAGAGGGATGTTCTATCAGGTTGAGGTGAGGACTCTGTGTGGGCAAGTCCTCCACTCCAAACTTGCTCATCCATGTCTTTTTGGACCTTGCTTTGTGCACTGGTCCAAATCTTTTGCTGGAGGGGGATTGTGGTGTGGGGTTGTTTTTCAGGGGTTGGGCTTGGCCCCTTAGTTCCAGTGAAGGGAACTCTTAAGGTGTCAGCAATCCAAGACATTTTGGACAATTTATGTTCACAATTTTGTGGGAACAGTTTAGGGATAGCCCTTTCCAGTTCCAACATGACTGCGCACCAGTGCACAAAGCATGGTCCATAAAGACATGGATGAGCGAGTTTGGGGTGGAGGAACTTGACTCGCCACACAGAGTCCTCGCCTCAACCTGATAGAACATCCCTCTAACCTTCTTGTCCAACATCAGTGTGTGACCTCATGAATGCGCTTCTGGAAGAATGATCAAACATTCCCATAGGCACATAGACTCCTAAACTTTGTGGACAGCCTTCCCAGAAGAGTTGAGGCTGTTATAGCTGCAAAGATTATTGTATATCTACCCAATAGGCAGCATACATGGCCTCCAGTTACCAATGTTTGTGTTTACATGGACAGGCCTGAACAGAGTCCTGACCTCAACTCGATAGAACACCTTTGGGCTGAATTAGAGCCAGGCCTTCTCATCCACATCAGTGCCTGACCTCACAGATACGCTTTTGGAAGAATGGTCAAACATTCCCATAGACACACTCCTAAACCTTGTGGACAGCCTTCCCAGAAGAGTTGAGGCTGTTATAGCTGCAAAGATTATTGTATATCTACCCAATAGGCAGCATACATGGCCTCCAGTTACCAATGTTTGTGTTAACATGGCAGTAGGGATGGTAATGTCTTTGTCCGATATAATTTAAAAGAGATAAACAGACACAAAATCATGCTATAATGTGATCTTGACCAAAATGGCTTCCACGTGCATTGAGAATGAGTTGCATAAATGTTAACTGAGATGCTCTGTTTAGCAATGAACTGGGCTACTCCGCTTCGCACCTTATGTGCCATGTGTGTGTTTCCCCCTCTCTAGTTCTATGCGACTTTTATCTTTACATTTTGCTATACTTGAGATTTTTTTTAAAGAAAATGCAAATTCCCTTATTATTTTTACTTTCGTTAAAGAAGGTAAAAACTTAAAAAAAAGGAACAATACCTGAATACCAGACTCTATTATTTACATTATTTAGGGTAATTGCTGGAATTTGACCTTTGATCAGTAAGATCTGACTGTTTTCTATAAAACCCGTTTCTTCATTCAGATTTCAATGTAAATAATTTAGAGATTTACAACCTGCAGATTGCACTGTAATGATTCCTTTGTAATATGAAAAGGCAGCTTAGGTCATTAAAGGTAGTCTGAGCCTGCTGAGTGTTTGTAAAATGTCTGGAATACAAATGTGCAATTTTTAAAAAATCTCTCCTTTCTGGCAAGCATGTTGAATGCTGAATGCAGAGCAACAGCCTATAGGACCATTAAGAGCCAGGTTGTGACTTCTTTCCTAAATACGGAGTTGGTGATGTGTTTTCATTGGAGGCATGTTTGGCATTTTTCAGCTACTCTCTTTGAGGACTACAGAACCCTGCCATCTATGTTAGGCTAGGTCCACACTATATACAATGCATTCGGAAAAGTATTCACAGCGCTTTACTTTTTCCACATTTTGTTATGCTACAACCTTATTCCAAAATGGATTCAGAGCCGGTTCACACTGAGGCGACACGACTCCTTACTACTTCAGGGGCGACTTGTGCATCACCATGCACCACGACTTCGGAGCGACTTGCAGGGACTTCACATAATGGAAGTCTATACAAGTCGCTCCGAGGTCGCCCCGAAGTAGTACAGGACCCTTTTTCTAAGTCGGAGCGACTTGCATCGCTCCTATTAGAACGGGTCCTGTAGCGGTCAATGGACCGCGAGGGAGCGCGACTTGTCAGGCTGACAAGTCGCCTGACAAGTCGTGCTAGTGTGAACCGACTCTTAATGTATTATTTTTCTTAAAATTCTACAAACAATATCCCATAATGACAACATGAAAGAAGATTGTTTGAAATCTTTGCAAATGTATTAAAAATAAAAAAGGAAAAAATCCCATGTACATAAGTGTTCACAGCCTTTGCCATGACTCTCAAAATTGAGCTCAGGTTCATACTGTTTCCACTGATCATGCTTTAGATGTTTCTACAACTTGATTGGAGTCAATCTATGGTAAATTCAGTTGTTTGGACATGATTTGGAAAGGCACACACCTGTCTATATAAGGTCCTACAGGTAACAGTGCCCAAACCAAGATTTCAGAGCACAAACCATGAAGTCCAAGATTTGTCTGTAGACCCCGGAGACAGGAAGGTATCCAGGCACAGATCTGGGCTAAGCTTACAGAAAAATGTATGCAGCATTGAAGGTCCCAATGAGCACAGTGGCCTCCATCATCTGTAAATGAAAGAAGTTTGGAACCACCAGGACTCTTCCAAGAGCGGGCCACCCAGCCTAACAGAGCAATTGGGGGAGAAGGGCTTTAGTCAGGGAGGTTACCAAGAACCTGATTTTTACTCTGACAGAGCTGCAGCGTTTCTCTGGGGTGAGAGGAGAACCTTCCAGAAGAACAACCATTTCTGCAGCACTCCACCAATCAGGCCTGTATGGTAGAGTGGCCAGATGGAAGCCACTCCTCAGTAAAAGGCACATGACAGTCTGCCTGGAGTTTGCCTAAAGGGACCTGAAGGACTCTCAGAACATGAGAAACACAATTCTTTGGTCTGATAAAACAAAGATTGAACTTTTTGGCCTGAATGGCAAGCGTCATGTCTGGGGGAAACCAGACACTCCATCATCTGGCTAATACCATCCCTACAGTGAAGCATGGTGCTGGCAGAATCATGCCGTGGGGATGTTTTTCAGTGGCAGTAACTGGGAGACTAGTCTGATTCGAGGGCGAAATGAATGCAGCAATGTGTGAAAACCTGCTCCAGAGGGCTCTGGACCTCAGACTGGGACAAAGGTTGTCTTCCAATAAGACAATGACCCTAAGCACACAACCAAAATAACAAAGGACTGGCTACGGGACATCTCTGTGGATGTCCTTGAGTGGCCCAGCCAGAGCCCAGACTTGAACACGATTGAACATCTCTGGAGAGATCTGAAAATGACTGTGCACCGACGCTCCCCAATCAACCTGATAGAGCACGAGAGGTTCTGCAAAGAAGAATAGAGGAAACTGCCCAAATATAGGTGTGCCAAGCTGGTAGCACCATACTCAAAAAGACTGGATGCTGTAATTGGTGCCAAAGCTGCTTCAGCAAAGTATCGAGCAAAGGCTGTGAATACTTATGTACATGGGATGTTTTTTTGCTTTTTATTTGTAATAAATTTGCAAAGATTTCAGACAAACTTCTTTTACATTGTCATTATGGGGTATTTTTTTTAGAGTTTTGATGAAAATAATGAATTTAACCCATTTTGGAATAAGGCTGTAAGATAACAAAATGTAAAAAAAAAGGGAAGTACTGTGAATACTTTCTGGATGCACTGTTAGATTGCGGGACTGCTTGTATTCACACGCTTTCCTGCATAAGCATCAAAAAGTTCTGATGCTAGCAGTTGTGCAGGGGTGCCATTCCTCCCTAATGACACCCCTATGCACAGGAAACTGCAAGACATTTCCCCATGTTGGGAACCACATAGCACTATGCAGTTTCCCTGCAGCTGCAATTTTGGAAAAGGTGCAGAAACCTTTTCTTTGTGTTTTCTGAATGCACAGCAGCCCATTCAAATGAATTGGCTGTTGTGGCCACATGGTAACGGCAATAGTGTGAACCTAGCCTCAAAACGTACTGCTCTTTAGCAAATGTGCAGGGGTGTCATTATATTCTTAATGACACTCCCATGCCGACCACCTAACTTACATTTGCTGTGGCAAGTCGGCTCCCCTGCGCAAAATCACATACATGTACATAATTTCGTGCAGGGGCTCCAGGGGGCCCGCACGTGCTGTTGGAGGTGCAATTGAGCACTGACTGGCTAGAGGGGGAGCCAATCAGCGGGTCCGGTTGACCCAATGTAAGCCACCTACCCGCGATCGTTCCCGAGAGACACAGTGGCCTGCCTATGTAAACAGAATGCCGTTTTGACAGGGAGGAAGACAGAGATCTTGTGTTACTGCTAGGCAGGAACACTGATCTCTGTCTTCCCCCAATCAGAGCAACCCCCACACAGTTAGCAAGCACCCCCTAGGGACACATTTAACCCTTTGGTCGCCCCTGATGTTAGCCCCTTCCTTGCAAGTGTCATTAGTACAATGACAGTGCATATTTTTTAGCACTGATCACTGTAATAATGTCACAGGTCCCCAGTTAGGTGTCTGATGTGTCTGTTTCAAAGTCGCAGTCCCACTATATGCCGCTGATCGCCGCCATTACTGGTAAAAAAATTTTTTTAAAAATTCCATAAAAATATCCCATCATTTGTAGATGCTATAAACTTTTGTGTAAACCAATCAATATACGCTTATTGGGATTTTTTTTACCAAAAAAATATCTTCTACAACATGTCTGGGAATGGGGGGATCAGCGGTTCTTTTAGGAATGAGAATGAGGCTTGCTCTACATTGCATCAAAATGCATAGATACTGTCTAAAATATAATCAGATCTTGCATGTGCTGGTAGGTGCCCTATATGCGAATATCCAAGTAACATGACCTCATGGATTCTTATATGGCTTGCAGAGTTTTATTCTTTATAAAACTTGCTCAAAGTCCTTCAAACTTTTTTTTTTTTTTTTTTTCTTTAGATCTCTGTAATTCCTTTGATTTCAATATTGCATAGTTCCCATTGCTCATAAAGAGATAATGTGATAATGTGAAGAATAAAATGAATGAGGAAACTGGATAATGAATTCCCTTATTCTTACTGATCTGTTGATAGACTCCCAAGAAACTGTTTTCAGCTTTAAGAACCAAATTCATAGACAGAATATCTTCCTATTTTCTTACTTTAGACACAGATTTACTAAAAGAGTAGGGAATACCCACGGTGAAAAGTGAGAGTTCGCTTAACTTAATGGTATTGATAAAGCTGTGTTCACCAAATTGTGCAAGGGAAACTAAAACAGGATTTTTACATCGTCTTACATAGAAAAAAGGGAAGTCTATTGAGATCAGAACCCTAAACCCACAGTAAAAAAAAAATATATATATATTTATATAAAGTGGAGATCGACCGATTATTGGCAAAGCCGCTATATCGAGGGCCGATATGCACTTTCCCCGATATAGCGGAATCGGCCACCAAGGTGACCGATATTGCTGATATTTCGGGAAAGTGCTTGTACCGGAGTGATGCCTGCAGCTAGAGGCATCACCCCGGTACCGGCATCCATAGCCGACGGTCGGCTCTCTTGTAATGACAACCGATGCGACTGAGAAGCCGCTCGGGTCTCCCGTCGCACCGGGTGACCCGGGCAACCAGCCTGCACAGTCGCCGAAGACCCGATCAAAGCCGCATTTGGCTCTGATCGGGTCTCCATGCAAAAACCCATTTTTTCAAATCTGGCGCCAGACAGTACTTGGAAGTGATGTCATGACATCACTTCCAGGTACTGTCTGGCGCCAGATTTGAAAAAATTACAGCATTCAAAACAGCCAAACTTGGAGTTTTGAATGCTTTTAAGTGCAGAGGAGGGGTTTGGGGTCCATCCACAAGAGAACCTGTCAAATAAAAAAAACCCATATCGGTCGATCACTATTATAAAGCATTGCCCAGTTGTATGGGTGAAAAAATTTGATCCCCAAAGGTAATTGGAGATTCCTTAAATCAACAGTCTACATGTTATTACTTTTTTCAAAACAATCTACTTTTAAGCACTCTAGTGAACTGAGGTCATTATGGTCAAAACCAGTGTTGTAAGGGGCCTTACATGGGGGTTACGGAGCTCCCACCTTATGGTGCATTATATTATTCAAGCCAGGTTGCTGAGCAGGGATCCAGCTCCGCTCACTTGTACATTTCAGGAAAGTGCATAACCTGAACCCTCCTACCAGCTCTCCTCAAACACACAGGATCCGTGGCGCCTTTAGATCTTACAGCAGGACAAGAGCCACACATCACTATGGACACTTGCAAAGCCTCGATACATCGTAGTTGGAATCTGGTCCCTAGGCCGGGCCCTGTGGTGCAGCTGGGTACCAATTATCGTAGCCTAGCTGCTCAGGAGAGATGTGTTTTAAACCCTATAGACCATCTCTTCATCAGAGCCCTCCATCACCCTATCACCATTGCTTCTGCCCCAAGCTGGATGCATCCCTCTTGTCCCATTTCTATATTAGTCTATATCAGTGTTCATTTTGAAGTCAAATTTTAATTTAATTTTAGTCATTGGGGTTGATTTACTAAAACTGGAGAGTGTAAAATTTGGAGCAGCTCTACATAGAAACCAATCAGCTTCCACGTTTTGTAGTAAACGCTTAATTGAACAAACTGTAGTTAGAAGTGATTGGCTACCATGTAGAGCTGCACCAGATTTTGCGCTCCCAAATTTTAGTAAATCGACCCTATAATCTTTTAGTCAACTAAAATCTCCAGCACATTTTAGTCGATTAAATCGAATGGGTTTATTTCAATTGTAATGCATTATTTAGGTATTTCTCTAGAATTGCCAAATGTATTATATACTCCTGGATTAAAAATCAAATAACATATTATTATTTATGGTATGCACCACAGATACAGATTTAGACGTTACAATATAAAATGTCTTTATAAATATAATTATGGTTCATAAACAAACAAAAATATTGCTTTTTGACAAACAGAAGTGTAACTTTAAAATATATAAAAAAAAAACTGTAAACTCTATTGGCTGTAATGCCATTGCACACATTACCTGAATATCATTAAATATTTATAAAAAAAAAAGAAAAAAAAGAAAAGCCTTTTTCAGCAGCTTAGTAGATGTCCCTTACTTACTATTATGTGGTAGTGGAATAATGCAATAGTGCTTTTAATATAAGCTCGGGATGGGATTGTGTTGCCGATTTAGAAAAGGCCAACAGAGCAGTAATAATTTTGACATCAAATTTTGATTTAGTTTTAGTCATAGTCTTTTGACTAAAATGCCATTTTGAGTTTTAGTCATATTTTAGTCATTTGAATTGTTTTAGTTTTAGTCATATTTTAGTCAACTAAAATCTCCAGGACCAGTGTTAGTTTAGTCAACAGACCTCAGACAGGTAACTTGCAGTTCACTGGGAGACATAGAGTCAGACAAAAGTGCACATTTAAATTAACTTTACTTGGTTTCCAAATTATGACAATAACTGTCCACCAAATAGCAAGAAAATTATACACAATGGGGTTGATTTACTAAAGGCAAATATACTTTGCACTGCAAGTGCACTTACTCCAGAGCTTAGTAAATGAGATAAAGCTTCACTTTGCAAAGAATACCCAACAACGTTCAAGGAAAATAAAAAATAGCATTTTTGTTTGTGCATGATTGGATGATAAAACCAGTAGAGCCTCCCCTCATTCCAAAGCTTTCCCTCAGATTTAGGGCAAATGCACTTGAAGGGCACTTCAGATTGTACTTGCAATGCACAGTATCTTTGCCTTTAGTAAATTAACCTCCCCGGCTAATAAGGGTCTTGACTGCTACAGTCAATTTTCTGCATAGACATAAGGGGGCTGCACGGACGGTGCATTAATTACCTTATTCTGCCGGGGTGAGATACCCCAACATCAGAGTCCCATACTAAGAGTCAGTCCAAATCAAGGAAAAGTGACCCTATTATGGGTTACCCAAAAAGGGGAAAGAATAGTCTTCCTTTCCTTCTATGCATTTTCCAGACACCTCTGTAAAGTAAACCGGATTCCCAGCACTAGAAAACCAGTACATGCTTATGCTCATATTCCTGTGGGTGTGCATTGCTCACATGCTAATACTTCTAGGCAAAGAGACAATAGGTGTACCATTCCAGTTTATCGTGCTTCATTTGTGTGAACTAGCACACGTACAAGCACACGTGTGCATACGAATTAGCGTGCGTACTTGGTGCCCAGTAGTCTATTTAAACTGGCCTGTCATCACGAGCAATTGCTGAACGCTCATGGTGCTTGTACCTGTATTCCTGTGATCTGATCCTTTGAACCTGCTTACCTGTGTATGACCCAGGTTTCGTCTGGACTTTTTCTTTGCTCCTTTGTTCACCTGATCTCTCTGACCTTGGCCTGTTTACTGGACTCATCTTTGCCTGCTAGTTCTGTACTGCACTGCCCAGCTGTTGGCGACCTTGGCCTGTTTCCTGGACTTGCTCTGCTTGCTGACTCTGTCCCCTCTTACCCGGCTGCCCCTGCTCTCTGCCTACATATCATCTCCTGCTCTGGTGCTAAGCTGCTTCAGTATCATGTTCATAGGATTGTGACCCCCAGCTTCATCTACATAAGAGTGGACTTCCCCAGCCAGCTACTCTGGCACTCATCCCACTCAGTACCCTCACATTCTCTGTCTCCACCTTCAGGAGTGCTGGGCAAGAGGTGCGAGAGAGGCCTCCACAACATTCCAGTCATCACAGGTACGTGATAACCTTCTAGTAACTTTTAAAAACATCTATTTTCACCACAATACTTATAGATACAGAGATGAATAAGGTCTTGTTTTAAAATGTGCTTAATTGCTTGCTCAGAATATTTAAATGCTTTAGTCTGCATTATCTTGGCAGAGGTTCACTTGTCAAGAAAAGTGAAAATTCTTCTGTAATAAATATTTAAGCTCAAATGTTGGAAGTTGACAGGTCCTGTGTGCCTAATGTGACTTTCACTACAGGGCCAGCCTTGTGTTGTTAGATCCAAAGGAACAATTCCCTGGCTGGACTGCATTTCAGTAGGAGGTTTTTCCTGCTATCCTTTTAAGGAACTATACAGCACAACCTTTTCAAGCAGGATACCAAATTCAGGTGCTGTCAGGAACCGGCAGGACTGGTAGTGGATCCTCTGGACCAGAGAGGCGATGGCACGGGTTGTACTAGAGGACCGGTTCTAAGCAGTTACTGGTCTTCACCAGAGCCCGCCGCAAGGCGGGATGGATTTGCTGCGGCGGTAACTACCAGGTCGTGTCCCCTAGTAACAACTCGACCCCTCTGGCAGCTGATATGGCGTGGTACACAGGGAGTAGGCAAGAGCGTAGTCGGACGTAGCAGAGGTCAGGGCAGGCGGCAAAGGTTCAAAGGCGAGTAGTCGGTAGCAACGGGTTCGGCAACAGGCAAAGCAAACAAACACAGCAGGGAACGCTTTCTCAAAGGCACAAGGCACAAAGATCCGGCAGGAAGCTGTGGGAGGAGAAGGTATTTATGGGTAGTGCACAGGTGAAGCCTAATTAAGTCAGCACTACCTCTCACAAACCTTAACCCTTAATAACCACTTTAGGCCAGGCACCAATCACTGGTGCACTGGCCCTTTGAATCTAAGAGTCCCGGCGCGCGCGCGCCCTAGAGAGCGGGGACGCACACGCCGAGACGCTGGAGTGCTGCCTGGAGGCATACGCTGTGAGCACTCCGAGGCCAGCAGGGGGCCCGGAGCGCTCAGCGTAACAGTACCCCCCCCCCTTTGGTCTCCCTCTCCTTTTGGTACCGAGGAACTTGAGGATGAGACTGCGGTCCAGGATGTTCTCCTCCGGCTCCCATGACCTCTCCTCAGGACCGCAGCCCTCCCAGTCGACCAAAAAAAATCTTTTCCCCCGGGAGATCTTGGTCGCCAAGATCTCCTTGACAGAGAATATATCGGAGGTACCGGGGACAGGGGTGGGAGAAACAAGCTTGGAAGAAAAACGGTTAAAGACAGCAGGTTTAAGAAGGGAAACATGGAAGGAGTTATGGATTCGGAGGGAGGGAGGAAGATGGAGCTGATAAGAAACTTGATTGATACGACTCTTGATTTTATAGGGTCCCAAGAAACGAGGGCCCAGCTTGGAACTTGGGACCCTAAATCGGATGTACTTAGAGGAGAGCCACACCTTGTCACCCGGGCGAAATTCCGGAGGAGATCTGCGTCTCTTGTCAGCTTGAACCTTCATACGGGCGGAAGCCTTGAGGAGAGCAGCGTGGGTTTCTTGCCAGATGGAGGAAAAGTCCTGTACAAGACTGTCAACGGCAGGTACAGAAGAAGGAGTGGGAGACTGTGGCAGAGGTGGAAGAGGATGACGGCCAAAAACTACAAAGAAAGGAGACTTGTTAGAAGCAGAGGATTGTTTGTAGTTGTAGGAGAACTCCGCCCAGGGAAGTAGATCAGCCCAGTCGTCATGGCGTGAGGACACAAAGTGACGCAGATAGTCACCCAAAATTTGGTTCACCCGTTCTACTTGGCCGTTAGACTGAGGATGGTACGAAGAAGAGAAGTCCAATTTGATCCCGAGCTGAGCACATAGAGCCCTCCAGAATTTGGAGACGAATTGTACCCCACGATCCGAGACAATATGTTTGGGAAGGCCATGGAGACGGAAGATGTGTTGGAAAAATTGTTTGGCCAACATGGGTGCAGAGGGTAGACCGGGCAGGGGTACAAAGTGAGCCATCTTGGAGAAGCGATCCACCACGACCCAAATAACGGACTTCCCATGGGAGGAGGGAAGATCTGTAATAAAGTCCATAGCGATGTGAGACCAGGGAACTTCAAGAACAGGTAAAGGCAAGAGGAGACCCGTTGGTTTCTGGCGAGGAGATTTGTCCCGGGCGCAAATCATACAGGCCTGGACGAAGTCCGAGACATCTTTCTCCAGAGAAGGCCACCAGTACCTTTGGGAGATTAGTTGGAGAGATTTTAGCACCCCAGGATGACCGGCAAAATGGGAGGCGTGGCCCCACTTGAGAATTCGCAACCGCTGACGTGGAGGTACGTAGGATTTGCCAGGAGGAAGAAGGCGCAGGTCCACGGGAGCGACTGTAATAAGGCGTTCTGGAGGGATAATATATTGAGGTGTTAACTCGTCGCCCACCACATCAGAGGAGCGAGACAGAGCATCTGCCCTAATGTTCTTACAAGCCGGACGGAAATGGATCTCAAAATTAAAGCGGGCGAAGAACAGAGACCAACGGGCCTGACGGGGATTTAATCTCTGAGCAGACTGGAGATAAGCCAGGTTCTTGTGGTCCGTGAAGATGTACACAGGATGTGTGGCGCCCTCGAGTAAATGTCTCCATTCCTCCAGTGCCAATTTAATAGCCAGCAGTTCTCTGTCCCCAATGGAGTAATTTCTCTCTGCGGGAGAGAATGTCTTTGAAAAGAAGCCACAAGTTGAAGTCTTGCCCCTGGAGGACTTCTGGGTGAGGACAGCTCCGGCTCCCACCGAGGAGGCATCCACTTCAAGAGAGAAAGGCTTGGTGGAATCTGGTCTAGAGAGAACGGGTGCAGAGGCAAAGGCGGATTTCAGGGACTGGAAGGCTTCCTCGGCTTGGGAAGGCCAGGATTTGGGGTTAGCTCCTTTTCTTGTGAGAGCCACGATAGGAGCTACCAGAGTGGAATAGTGAGGGATGAATTGCCTGTAGTAGTTCGCAAAGCCCAGAAATCTTTGTATGGCTCTGAGACCAGAGGGGCGTGGCCAATCCAGAACCGCAGAGAGCTTGGCTGGGTCCATTTGAAGTCCTTGGGCTGAGATAATGTATCCCAGGAAAGGCAGGGAGGTCCGTTCAAAAAGACATTTTTCAAGTTTAGCGTACAGGCGATTCCTCCTAAGACGAGTAAGGACTTGTCGCACATGGGCCCGGTGTTGGTCCAAATTGGAGGAGAAGATGAGGATATCATCCAGGTATACGACCACGCAGGTGTAAAGTAAGTCCCTGAAAATATCATTGACAAATTCCTGGAAGACAGCAGGTGCGTTGCAGAGGCCGAAGGGCATCACCAAATACTCAAAATGGCCGTCCCTTGTGTTAAAGGCGGTCTTCCATTCGTCTCCCTCACGGATACGGATCAGATTATAGGCCCCCCGAAGGTCCAATTTAGTGAAGATCTTTGCCCCTCGGAGACGATCAAATAACTCAGAGATTAAAGGCAGAGGGTAACGGTTCTTGATGGTAATTTTATTAAGACCTCTGTAGTCAATGCAGGGGCGGAGGGAGCCGTCTTTTTTTGTCACGAAGAAAAAACCGGCCCCAGCAGGAGACGAAGATTTTCTTATGAATCCTCTCTGTATGTTCTCACATATATAGTCAGACATGGCAAGAGTCTCAGGAGGTGAGAGAGGATAAATTCTGCCCCGAGGTGGAGTAGAACCAGGTATCAGGTCGATCGGGCAATCATAGGGTCGGTGAGGAGGAAGAACCTCAGCTTGTTTCTTGCAGAAGACATCCGCAAAGGAATGGTATGGTTTGGGCAGCCCAGGAGGCGGAGAAACTTGCGGGTCCTGTTTGACCAGAGCAGGCTTGAGACAGCGGTCAGAACAGGAGGAACCCCAACGCAGGATCTCACCGGTGGACCAATTCAGGACAGGACTATGACGTTGAAGCCACGGCAGACCCAGGAGGAGTTCGGAGGAACAGAAGGGAAGGACAAAGAACTCTAAAGTCTCGGTATGAAATATTCCGATGTCCATCTGCAGAGGCTGGGTACGGAACTGCACGGTGGCAGAGAGTCTCTCACCGTTAACAGTAGAGATGAAAAACGGCTTGGGTAGACGGATTACTGGAATACGGTACTTGTCAACCAAGGAGGCGTGGATGAAGTTGCCAGCTGAACCGGAATCCAAGAAGGCGGTTGCGGAGAAAGAGGACTTGGAAGAGATGATCAACTGCACAGGTATGATGAGACGTGGAGAGGAAGAATCCACACCTAGCAACGCCTCTCCCACGTTTACTAGGTGTGAGCGTTTCCCGAACGCGGTGGACGGAGAGGACAATCTCTAAGGAAGTGCTCGGTACTGGCACAGTACAGACACAGGTTCTCGTCTCTGCGGCGGCTTCGTTCTTGCGGAGTCAGGCGTGACCGATCCACCTGCATGGCCTCCATGGCGGGAGGCCCAGTAGCGGGTTGAGGTGGACGCAGAAAAACGGGAGCCAGACGAGGGTAACGTCTAGGACGAGCTTTTTCCTTTTCAAGGAGGAGTTCCTCTTGTCTTTCGGCAAAACGCTTGTCTATCCTAGTGGCCAGAAAGATGAGGTCACTAAGAGTGGAAGGAAGCTCACGTGCAGCCAGGACGTCCTTTATCTCGCTGTTAAGTCCCTTCTTGAAGGTGGCGCAAAGGGCTTCATTGTTCCAGTTCAGCTCAGAGGCCAGGGTGCGGAACTGAATGGCATAGTCACCCACGGAAGAATCTCCTTGGGTCAAGTTTAGTAAGGCAGTCTCTGCGGAGGAAACCCGTGCAGGCTCCTCAAAAACATTCCAGAACTCTAGGCAGAAGCTCTGGACGGAAGCGGTGGCAGGATCTGCGCGGTCCCATAGTGGTGTAGCCCAGGCCAGGGCCTTCCCGGACAGTAAACTGAGAATAAAGGCTACCTTGGCTCGCTCAGAAGGAAACTGGTCGGACAGTAGCTCGAGGTGGAGAGAGCACTGCGACAGGAACCCACGGCACTGCTTTGGATCTCCGTCATATTTGTCTGGTAGGGACAAACGGATTCTGGAACCGGTGGCAACTGCAGGCGGAGGTGCTGGCTGTTGCTGAGAAGGCAGGAGCTGCTGCAACATAGCGGTCAACTGGGCCAGCTGTTGACCCTGCTGGGCCACAATGGTGGTGAGGTCCGCTAGGCTTGGCAGGGGAACATCAGCGGGATCCATGGCCGGATCTTACTGTCAGGAACCGGCAGGACTGGTAGTGGATCCTCTGGACCAGAGAGGCGATGGCACGGGTTGTACTAGAGGACCGGTTCTAAGCAGTTACTGGTCTTCACCAGAGCCCGCCGCAAGGCGGGATGGATTTGCTGCGGCGGTAACTACCAGGTCGTGTCCCCTAGTAACAACTCGACCCCTCTGGCAGCTGATATGGCGTGGTACACAGGGAGTAGGCAAGAGCGTAGTCGGACGTAGCAGAGGTCAGGGCAGGCGGCAAAGGTTCAAAGGCGAGTAGTCGGTAGCAACGGGTTCGGCAACAGGCAAAGCAAACAAACACAGCAGGGAACGCTTTCTCAAAGGCACAAGGCACAAAGATCCGGCAGGAAGCTGTGGGAGGAGAAGGTATTTATGGGTAGTGCACAGGTGAAGCCTAATTAAGTCAGCACTACCTCTCACAAACCTTAACCCTTAATAACCACTTTAGGCCAGGCACCAATCACTGGTGCACTGGCCCTTTGAATCTAAGAGTCCCGGCGCGCGCGCGCCCTAGAGAGCGGGGACGCACACGCCGAGACGCTGGAGTGCTGCCTGGAGGCATACGCTGTGAGCGCTCCGAGGCCAGCAGGGGGCCCGGAGCGCTCAGCGTAACAGGTGCCTTATAGAGGATAGGGCCATCCAGACAAATTAATGTACTTGTGAACAGCATTAGTTCTCATTCATAAAATACATAATTTCATTCTGTTATCTTCGGTAATTTTGTAGAGTATAGATATTTGAGTATAGATATGAGATTCAATTAATTTTATTGTTTAATTGTTTCATTTTTGGATAATTTAGGTATATATATTTGTGATAACTAGTCATAATTCTGAAAGTCGTCTGTTTATTAAATCCATTAACACACACAGTGTCTCTACTGCTGCTTCTCAAAACTCGTCTCCTCTGCTTAAATGCAATAAAACACCCTTCTCAGGAATACACTTTGCCAATAGTAGTGCTGTGTCACTGCTGCTGGTACCAGGAGGAACCTGATGTTTAGAGATTGAATCCATTAGCACACAAACACACATATACACACACACACAATATCTCTTCTGCTGCTTCTCAAAACTTGTCTCCTCTGCTCAAATACAACACCCTTCTCACTCAGTTCTCAGTAATGCACTTTGCTAGTATTAGTAATCCAAGCTCCAGCACAAAATGAATCAGATGATTGGGCTGTAAGATTTACTCAGAGTCAACCTGCTGTTTCATTAGACCTCTAAGGAATTAACTAATCATGCCAAATTAATTTGTAATTTTCGTTATCATTTCTTTCGTATTAGTTGAAATTCATTATTTCTTTCGACATTCGGATGCATCCCAATGTCCAAAAGATGCAACATTTGTCCAAATTTTGATTAGTTTCTAAACAAATTGCCCATGTCTACAAATTAACGTAGTTATTGTCTACCACCAGCTCTGTATTAAACTGTCTGTAGTCCTAAAAGTTTGGTAACTTTAGGGCCAGCTGTACTGCAGTTTTACCACACCCGACTGCCCACTCAAATGCTAACATTACAGCCTGACAGGGCTATACACATGCTGCCATACACATGCCGCTATACACATTGCGATGCATCGCTTCGCAGCTGCGACATTGTTACCTTGGGCTGCAGATTTTGACAGGTGGCACCACCTGTCAAACCACCCATTAAGTTTAATAGGAGTGTACTGCAACCACAAGCCAAAAAGTCAGCTGGTGGTTGCGGTGTGATTGTTTATGATGTGTCCCCCCCCCCCCCCCGCAGGTCACTTTAAAGAAAAAAAATAGAGCCTTACTGCATGAAAGTTCTCTGCCCAGTGCATGTATTCACTGAAGTGTTTGCTTCAAAGTCCCTTCACCTAAGACTCTTCTTACAGATAATTTCAATTTAAAAAAATGATAAAAATTGCAGGATTGGAAAAGCATTGGTGGCTCACACTACTCAATCACACACGCTCTTTTTTTAAATTATTGATGCCAGAAAAATTATAGTTGGTATTCAATTGGCTTCAACTAACAATACTTCTTGCTCTTCACACTGCTGAGCTGGACTGCTATATCTCAGTACCACGGATGTTCTTTGGTGTCTTTGTACATAGCTGGTCTAGATGTATTTAACATCCATCTCATACTATGAAGAGGCTGTGTTTCTATGTATAAAACACTCCCCAGCTATTAGCATACCCAGCAAGCTATTCCCATTTTTACTCACATACAGTATTGTATCTCATTCTGATGTTCTCACCCTAGAAAAAAAGCATTGTATTTCACATCTGTTCCTCCCTGTGAGATAGAATAGAGATGAATGCCAGTCTCTTCCAGCAATATATTATGTAAAAAATGTCTGCATAGAAAATGTGACTGCACTAAAAAAAGAACTCTACTCTGATAAAAGGTTTTCTACTTTACAATCCAATTGCTTCTTGATACTATTAAATTCAATATTTTTATTAAACAAAGAAGTAGGGACAGTAGAACAGTATATATGAAACAAAACAGTGAAGTTAAACATATACGTGCAGATCATCTGTACATATTCATTGTGACGGTACTCACCGTCACTGGTAGTGAAAGACAGATACTTAATGGTTTGGATTGCTTCAAGTGAAACAGTAATATTTGTCAGCAATATCTTTCAAGAAATATGAAGATTTAATCCCAGTTTACACTGTGAGACCTATAGCCTGTTGCCATGAAGTCTGACTCCTAAATAATCATAGCCATATGTAGATTTGTATTCCATATACTTCGATGTAGGAGATGGACAGACTGTCATTGACAGTCTTGTCCTATTGTCTGTTTTGAGGTGGGATGTGGATTGTGTTAAGTCTGCCTGTCCCATTGTTAAATGTTGATGAGCCCACATTGTTCTGTCCAGATGGCTAGATAATTGGTCCAGGTTAATTCTGTTTCTGTATACAATTTCATCTGCATATGATAATGTAATCAGATTACTGGGTGAGGATGGGGATGACCCAGCTGTCATGGTACACGTGGGCGATTTCAGGGACTTAGGTGCTAAGTTGAGGAGTAGGACCTCCAAGGTAGTATTTTCAGAAATACTACCTGTACCTCGAGCCACACCAGAGAGGGAGATTAAGGAAGTTAACAAGTGGCTGAGGAGCTGGTGTAGTAAGGAGGGTTTTGGGTTCCTGGAGAACTGGGCCAACTTCTCAGTCGGCCACCGGCTCTTTGGTAGGGACGGATTGCACCTAAATGGGGAGGGTGCAACCGTACTGGGTGAGGTGAGAGGATGGCCAAAAAGTTAGAGGGGCTTTTAAACTAGGTGATGGGGTGGAGGGTACAGATGTAAAATTAGCCAGCGGGGAGCAAGATCCAGAGGGCACAAATGGGGACATTAGTGGTAGGGTGTTTAGAGTACCTAAATCCAAGGTAGGTATGGGTAAAAATCACAAGAGCAGCCTAAAAACAACATCAAACGAGGATATAGTATGCAACCGGTCAAAATGACGAGGTTTGTATAGCAATGCCAGAAGCCTGGCCAAAAAGATGGAAGAGCTGCAGCTGCTGATGTATGAGAAGGACTTCGATTTTGTGGGGATAACAGAGACTTGGTTTGATAGCTCTCATGATTGGATGGTGACCATTCAGGGTTATTCCCTTTATCACAGGGATAGAGAAGGTAAAAAAGGGGGAGGGGTATGTCTGTATATTAAGAACAGTGTACAGGATTTGCTGCTAGACCTCTCATTATGCGCAAATGGAAGACTAATGACCCCCTTTCCATAACAGAAGTTATATCCCATATAAAAGTGATAGATGCATACGAAAAGGTATTGGCGTTTAAGGAAGGTCATGTCCACCTGTACAATGCAAATTGGTCACCTTGGCACAGCGCACTGGCTAATGGAGTATGTTAGATGACTTTATTGAGAGTTACTTACATTTACTATATTAAATGCTGCTGAATATTGCCTTTGGAAATGTTTGTATATTTCTGTATTCCCTCTTCTGTACTTCATTTTTACATTTTGATAGTATTCATTTGTTTCAACGACTTCGACCTAGAGCACCCGTGCGTCCTATAGCCTCGCCTGGTCAGGCGCACCTTCTGGGACCGTAGTTGAGAGATCTCTGGGGGTGCGCCGGTCCGGTCATTTCACACCCAGCTGGGGACGCATACGGAGGCAGGCTCTCATGTATGTAATCATATGTTTCTCCTTCTCCTGGTCATTTTATGTCGTTACTGTTGTACTTATCCTTACTTCACGTAATTATCTTGTACTTTATAGTACATGTTACTTATCAATTAATTGCTACATGTTGAAAATTGAATAAAAAATGTATTTTTCAAGAACAGTGTACAGGTAAATATGAGGGATGATATTAATAATGGAGCTATGGACGAGGCAGAATCCCTATGGGTAGAACTTAAAAGGGAAAGCACTATAGGGAAGGTAATATTGGGCGTATGCTATAGGCCCCCCAACCAGAGGGAGGAGGGGGAGGCAGACCTCCTTTTACAGATAGGATTGGCAGCAAGGATGGGAAATATCATTATAATGGGGGACTTTAATTATCCAGATATAGACTGGGCAGAAGGAACCGCACATTCAGCCAAGGCTCAGCAGTTCCTAAATGTTTTGTAGGACAATTTCATGGGTCAGATGGTGAACGCACCGACAAGAAACAATGCGGTACTTGACATTCTGATTACCAACAATACAGACCTGCTCACGGATATAGAAATACGGGGCAACTTAGGAAAAAGTAACCATAGGTCAATTCGTTTCAATATTAATCATAGTAATAGGAAACACAAGGGTAATATAAGGACACTGAATTTCAAAAGAGCCAATTTCCCAAAACTGCTGTCGGGATTATTGGGGGGTGATTAATATAATAATAATAGGTAAAAAAAAAAAATGGATTTAAAAAGCCATGTATATTTCATCTTATGCATATAAGATTCTGAATGGTGCAGCGTCCATCTTGTTTTAAGGTGAAAGAGAGTTCATATATGTTCTGTTGTAAAATTTCTCTTACAATAGGGTCTTATACTTTCAGCAGATGTCTCTATTTTCTTTTGGGCATAAATAAGTGAAAAACTGACGTTCTTTTAGATAAGACTCAGTCAGCCTGACGCTATGTTAAGGGGGTGATATCTCCTTAATTGTCTGTATTTTAAAGATGAATAATAGGTGCATTTAATCTATAAGTTTTAAAAGATACGTCATTATGTGTGAGAAGATATTAGCCATAATTATGTCATTATATTATGTAAGGCATATACATATATATTTAGGAATGTTATATTATATTTAGGGTTTATATTCTTACAGTAGTATTCTTACTTAGAATTCTTTTTCTAATAAGTGTAAGAACATATGTATCTCGTCACTAATTACCTCATTTCAGAGAAGTTTTTGTTTAAGTGTTCAAGGTGTTGTAAATTCTACAAACCAGACGAGATGTCTGACAGCCTATGGCATGGTCAAATAAGTAATGGCTTTTCACTAGCCAACAGGTCAATAAGGTCACTTTTAATAGTAGGCCATTGTGTGTTGTGACGTATGTTAAAACAAAATTTAATGAACAGTGCAATACTGCCTCCTGTGGAGAAATACCAAATGCAGTCTTGGGGTATTTTAGATATTTCCCATATAGAAATATTATATTGTATTAAAAATATAATTATTGAAATGGCATTACTTGCCAAGGTGAATGATGGAGATACAGATGGACATTTATGTATGTACTGGGAGTATGGACAAAGTTTTAATGTTGTGTTTTTATGATTACTCTTACATATAGAGAAATCATTCTTTAATTTTATTATACATACATTGGGTTAATTATCAGGAGAGGTGTGGCTCTGACCTCACCAGTTAAGGTATAGAATATCCCTACCAATGGGGATAATGTTTCATCCCTCTGGGTTTAACTTATGGTAATTTTTATAGCCCTTTGTTCATACCATATAAAAGAACAGCCCAGATATGAGAGAGCACACATCACATTACACTGCCCATCATACAATACACATACATCACACACACTACTACATCCATCTATAGACTCATCCAGACATACTCCATCTTGTTCCACCATTCATCTGAAACTTTGAGGGACGCCAAACAAAACTCCTCCCTCACTGGCATCCATCTTAGGACTCTGGTAATGACCATTTGAAGCTAGCCGCCATCTTAAGTGTGGTAAATATGCCTTGCTGTATTATTTGATTTTATTCAATATTGTTTATTCCTTCCTTATATGTTTTATATTGCATATTTAAGGGTAATAAGATTACAATCCCAGCCGTATAAACCATGGTAGATTTTTCTCTAAAAAGCTGATTTTTGTTTTTATACGTTTTTATTAATATCAGATTTAGTGCATTATTTGCAATTTTAAGTCTTCCGTTTTGCATGGCTTATTCTCACTCCATCTGCAGTGGAGTGACTTTTGGCTATGTGATTCGCAGACAATTGTG
Source organism: Pelophylax lessonae (assembly GCF_965119305.1). Taxonomy (NCBI): domain Eukaryota; kingdom Metazoa; phylum Chordata; class Amphibia; order Anura; family Ranidae; genus Pelophylax; species Pelophylax lessonae. The sequence continues at coordinate 80,045,739 of NC_138773.1, forward strand.
GTCTGTTTATATAGAACACTTACCTATGGTTCATGCTATACCTGGAGAAATGGTAATCTTGCTTTCGTTTTGCTTTCACTTTCACTTTGTTTCAGTTTCACTTTCATTATTGAGCTAAACATCACATTGCATTGATTGTTTGCACTTTTTTTCAGTTTCACTTTCATTATTGAGCTAAACATCACATTGCATTGATTGTTTGAAGTTAGCATTTTATGTAGAAGTTATCTTTTTGTGTCATTTCTTGTTTGATAATATATTGTGATTACATGTCTTGTGAATAAATATTTTATATATATTCCATACTGTAGACTGTACTCACTGAGATTGGTATATGCTTTTAAAAAGAAATTAATCAATTAAAAAGAATTCACAACATATTGATTTGTGGCAATAGGTGAAGATTCTCCTTTCTCATAGATCTTTGCTTATTAACCATAAATAGACACTGCTATATTCAGAGCAGTATAAATATTCTGACATAATGAAGTACGAGCGCGAGATATTATTATTAAATATTCTTACACTTCACTCTCTGCTAGAAAATATCAAATGGGATAGAACCCTGGGAACAAAGAACACGGAGGAAAAATGGGAGTGCTTCAAGAGCATACTAAACAAAGGGATTGGCCAGTGCATTCCAAAGGGAAATACATTTAAAAGAAAAAACGAAACCATGGGTGGCTAAACTCCAACATAAAAATACAAAATAATACTAAAGAAAAGGCCTTCAAAAAATACAAGGCCGAGGGGTCATTGGCAGCATTCAAGCATTACAAAGAGTGTAATAAGAAATGTAAAGACGAAATCAAGGCGGCTAAAATAGAACACGAGAGACATATAGCGGAAGGGAGTAAAAAGAATCCCAAGAAATTATTTAAGTATATAAACAGTAAGAAAGCGAGGCCAGAACACATTGGCCCCATAAAAGACGACAAAGGAACGTTGGCCACAGAGGACAGAAAAAAGGCGGAAGTGTTAAAGAATTTCTTCTCTTCAGTCTTCACAAAAGAATCGGGGGCTACACTAATCCAGCTTGTAATGCTAAACTAAATAATACACCTCAGGAAGTACCGCCATGGCTAACAGAGGATAGACTTAGAACTAAACTAGAGAAACTTAACATAAATAAATCACACCCGAGGGTTCTTAAAGAGCTCAGCCAGGTGATTGCCAGACCATTATTCTTGATCTTTAAGGATAGTCTACAGACGGGTATGGTGCCAGCTGATTGGAAAAAAGCCAACGTGGTACCAATATTTAAAAAAGGGCTGAGATATATCCCGGGTAACTATAGGCCGGTCAGCTTAACATCAGTAGTCTGCAAGATTTTGGAGAGGATGTTAAGGGACCACATACAAGACTTTAGTAATGAAAACGGTATTATTAGTAGTAATCAGCATGGATTCATGAAAAATCGTTCTTGCAAAACCAATCTATTAACCTTCTATGATGAAGTGAGCTGCCACCTAGATAAAGGTAAGCCTGTGGATGTGGTGTATCTGGACTTTACAAAGGCCTTTGACACCATTCCCCACAAATGCTTACTGTACAAACTAAGGAATGTAGGTATGGACCATAGGGTGAGTACCTGGATAGAGAACTGGCTCCAGGGGAGAGTCCAGAGGGTGGTGATAAATACTCAGATTGGGCGGGTGTGGAAAGTGGGGTCCCCCTAGGTTCTGTCCTGGGACCAATCCTGTTTAATTTATTCATAAATGATCTAGAGGAGGGGATATCTAGTACAATCTCAGTATTTGCGGATGATACTAAACTAAGCATGCCAATATCTTCTATGCAGGATGTGGAAAACTTACAAGCGGACCTGAACAAAATAATGGGGTGGGCAACTAGATGGCAGATGAGGTTTAATGTTGAAAAATGTAAAGTAATGCACTTGGGCTTCAGAAACACGAAAGCAAGCTACTCACTGGGGGGGGGGGGGGACCTCTGGGTGAGTCTAGGATGGAAAAGGATCTGGGGGTACTGGTGGACAACAGGCTTGGCAGTGGCATGCAATGTCAGAATACTGGCATGTATAAAAAAGGGGATTCACTCCAGAAATAAAGAGATTATTCTCCCACTCTACAAGACTCTGGTCCGGCCACATTTGGAGTATGCTGTCCAGTTCTGGGCACCTCAGGAAGGATGTGCTGGAACTGGAGAGAGTCCAGAGAAGGGCAACAAAAATAATTAGGGGAATGGAGAGCATCGGCTAGGAGGAAAGACTACAAGCACTGAACTTATTCTCTCTGGAGAAGAGATGATTGAGGGGGGATATGATATCAATGTACAAATACTGTACTGGTGATGACCATAGCATAGGGAACAAACTTTTTAGAGAAAGGGAATACAATAAAACACGTGGCCACTCACTAAAACTAGAGGAGAAACGGTTTAACCTTAAAATACGTAAGGGGTTCTTCACTGTCAGAGCAGTAAGGATGTGGTATTCTCTTCCACAAGCAGTCGTATCAGCAGGGAGCATCGATAGTTTCAAAAAACTATTAGATGGGCACCTTAAAGACCACAACGTACAGGGGTATTCAATGTACGGTTAACAGCAAACACACACACACATCATAGATTGAACTGGATGGACTGGTGTCTTTTTTCAGCCTCACAAACTATGTAACTATGTAACCCCTGACCTGTAATGGTATTTTGATCCGGAGGGGGATGTGCTCATGTGTGTATAAATTGAGTGTGAAACTGTTCAATAAAGGAGAAGGTTCCAAAACTTGTACAAGCTAAGTTGTTGGCTAGCTTTGTATGAGGGCAGCTGGGAAATTCCGGTATATATGTTCATGACTGCAAGGAAGCCGTATACTGATGGAAGACCACAAGTACAGTGTGGGTCGGCGGTTCTGTTACATTTATAAAGAAGATGAGTAAGTTTTAAAACTGTAAGGTAAACATATAGGGTAGGTACACCAGTTACATAGACGGAATAGGTACATATATGTCTGTATAGTTAATATTCCAATAAAGCTACTCATACAGTATATGCATAACACGACCTAAAGGAAAAAGAAGATTCTCACTGTGTCTTAGAAAGGAGGGTTTCTGACCATATTGCCCAGTTGTGTTTAAAAGCTGCTTTAGTAAGGGAGTTTGTGGCTAGCAGGCGTTCAGAAGTGTAGTTTTGTTGAACCATGACCAGAACATTTGAAATATTGAGGGAGTCCTGTGATTTCCATTTTCTGAGCATGAGTGTATGGGCTTCTAAAAGTAAGTGCGTAACCACTTGCCTAAAAGAGTGAGGGTATGAGTCAATGCCAATATGGAGTATAGCCAGCGTGTGTATGGCAATAAAAGGATTCCTGTGAGGGAGGAACTTACTTGGAAGACCTGGTTCCAAAAGCTTGTCAATCTAGGGCAGTCCCACAAAGCGTGAAGTAGATGGCTTACCTGGCCGCATCCGTGCTTGCATAAGGGGGAGGTGGTTGGGAAGATTTTTGCTAACTTGTAGGGTGTAAGATACCATCTGTTAACTATCCTAAACGTCAATTCCCAATTGTTGATGCAGTGAGTTCATTTTTGGATTTCTTGGAAGGCAGATTTCCATTGGTTTGGGGTAAAGGAGGCATTTAGATAATTTTCTCATATTAGGATTGAACTTGTTTTCCTAAACAGTAGCTTTCATTGTAAATTGTTGTAAAAAAAAAAGGATATGCCTTAACTTATAGGTTTCTGAGAAGTATAGAACTGCCATGCCTTGTCATGGATATGAAGCTCGGAAATAGGGAACTTCTGTAAAAAATGTAAGATGCGGGAACATGTGAACTGAACTGCTTGTGGGAGGTTGAATTCAGTGATCAGAGCCTCGGGGTTCTTTGTCTTAGAGTTGTGTATAAAGTCTTGCACTTAATTAAACCCGTACTTACAGAGCGGGCCAGTGGAAAGCATGGGAACCATAGCCTTGAGCACCTTCAGGGGAAAATTGTAATCCACTTTTGTGGGCATCTTGATCCTTTTTATAACTAAATGACGAAAGCACCACATGGTACAAGTTGAAGTATATCAAACCTTTTCCTCCCTAAAATTAGCCCATATAACTGCATTTCCCAGCACTGATATCCAGACATTACTTATTTCAGAAGGTACATCATGAAGGATGCCCACTGTACATATACTGTGGCAGGGCGGCCCTTAAGACACAGTGGGAGCCAGTCCGCGGGACCGGTGGCTGCGATTGTCCAGGAGACTGACAGAACAGCCACCTGCCTATGCAAACAAGGCAGACAGCTGTTCTGTCAGACAGGAAGGGAGAAATCGTGTGTTCCTAGTAATCAGGAACACCAATCTCTCTCTTACTTCAGTCAGTCAAGTCCCAGTACAGTTAGTAAGCATCCCCTAGGTACACACTTAACCCTTTGATTGCCCCTGATGTTAACCCCTTCCCTGCCAGTGTCATTTACAGTATACAGTAACAGTGCATATTATTTAGCACTGATCACTGTATTGGTGTCACTGGTCTGCAAAAATTGTCACTTTGTGTGAGATTTGTCCACCCAAATGTCGCAGTCCCACTAAAAATCGCTGATCACCACCATTACTAATAAAAACAATAAAATAAGTAAAAAGTCCATAAATCTATCCCGTAGTTTGTAGACGATATAACGTTTGCACAAACCAATTAATATACGCTTTTTGGGATTTTTTTTTACCAAAAATATGTAGCATAATACAAATTGGCCTAAACTTATAAAGAAATTTGATTTTTTTTTAATTTTTTTTATTGAAAATCTTTATAGCAGAAAGTATAAAATATTGTTTTTTTTTCAAAATTGTTGGTCTTTTTTTGTTTATAGCTCAAAAAATAAAAACCGCAGAGATGATCAAATACCATCAAAAGAAATCTCTATTTGTAGGAAAAAAAGGACATCAATTTTATTTCGGTACATCGTTGCACGACCACGCAATTGTCAGTTAAAGCAACGCAGTGCCTTATCGCAAAAAAAAAAAAACCTGGTCATTAAGGGGGTAAAACCTTCCGGAGCTGAATCTGTTAAACAAGTTACTGACATTATTCAGGCTTCTAGGCATTGAAGTGGAACTATGTGTAAATTAAAAATTACATATATGATTCCGCCTGTCAATTGTATTAACACAGCAATTTTTGGAGTCCTCATGTACTTCTATTACTGATTATTAATTTTCTCTTGGACTTGGAAAAACAAAAACTGCTTTGCTAATGGTATAGCCTGACTGTATCATAGATGTCACTCTTTTTATTTTGTTTGTAATTACACCCAAAGGAACACCTTTTGCTTGTGAAGACAGCAGTGTAAATTTCCTGGCAAAATTGGGCACTATGCTACTTTCAAACACAGCATTTATTAATAAAACAAGACAAGAACTGTCAAATAACTTTCAAACAGATATTACACTTAAAGGGGCATATTTAGGATGTAGTTTATGTGACATTCATCACACATTCACCGGTGGTAAATCAATCACTGTCATTTAAAACACAGACATCTAGAAGATTCATTTGCAGTGCATGTATATCCCAAACTTTTGTCTTTTTAGGTTCTGGATAGAGGGGGCTAAAGCCTCGTACACACAATCAGATTATTGGACGATCTTTCATCCGTTTTTTGTTGCATGCTAGTCTCATGTCAAAAGTGAAGAGGTCACTTACATATGAAAATTCCCGTATGACAGAATTCAACTTCAGAAGTGATGTCATGTGTTGAATAGTTTTGTATGTGTTCTTTCGTTTCTCAGCATGTCTAGTCTTGCTCTTACGTTTTTTTTCCGGAGAAAGCAGTACTAATTAACCGCTTGCCGACCGCCACAAGTACATATACTGTGGCTGTCAGCCCCGTGCAGGCAAAGTGACGTATGGGTACGTCACTCGCCTGTGAGCCAATAGGGGGCGAGCGTGCGCCGCCGGAGGCGCACTCCCGCCCGCTCGTTCACGGACACCTCCGCGCGAGTGACTAGTGGACCCGATGTCCGCCGGTCACTCGCGATCGTCAGTCACAGAGGGAGAAAGGCAGGTGGCTAATGTAAACAAAGCCGCCTGTCATTCTCCCTTGTGTAACAGCAGAGATCATACGGTCCTGCTATGTAGGATCGTAGATCTCTGCTGTTACATGAAAAGCCACATCCCTGCACAGTAAGAAGCACGCCCCTAGGGACACACTTAGCCACTGCATCACTAATAAAGTTAACCCCTTCCCTGCCAGTGTTATTTTTACAGTAACAGTGCATATGTATAGCACTGATTACTGTAGTAAAGTCACTGGTACCCCCAAAAGTGTCTAAAAATGTCAGTCAAGGGTCCGATCTGTCCACCGCAATGTCGCAGTCCCACAAAAAAAATCGCAGATCACCGCCATTACTCGTTAAAAAAAAAAAAAACAACAAAAATGACAAAAATCTTTCCCTTAGTTAGTAAACGCAATAACTTTTGCGCAAACCAATCAAAACACGCTTATTGCGATTCTTTTTACCAAACATATGTAGCAGAAAACAAATTGGCCAAAAATGTTAAAAAATTTTGATTTTTACATTTTTTTCTTTTTGGGAATTTCATATAAAAAAATGTGAAAAATATTGTTATTTTTGCAAAATTGTCGCTCTTTTTTTGTTTATAGTGCATGATCAAAAAATCTCACAAGTGATCAAATACCACCAAAAGAAAGCTCTGTTTGTGGGAAAAAAAAGGACGTCAATTTCATTTGGGTACAGCGTTGAATGACCGCGCAATTGTCCGTTAAAGTCACGCAGTGCCGAATCGCAAAATAGGGCCTGGTCAGGAAGGGGGTAAAATCCTCCGGAGCTTAAGTGCTTAAACGAAAATTGCACGTTGTGTTGAGGGTACGATAAAAATGTTATTACCTGCACATCCAGTTTTTCTCGTCCGAAAATTCGTAATCGGCTGTCGAAAGCACTATACTAACCATCCGAAAATTGGCAGATCGTTGGTTAGACAAAATTTTCCTTCCTATTTTCATATCGTGTGTACGGGCCTTATGGTTAAAATACCATTCCGTTTATTTATGTGTGGGAAGGATTCCCTTTACTTCTTGTTGTGGAGACAGAAGCGTAAGAGCTTGTTTACAGTAGCCGCTGTCACTGCCATAGCTCTGAAAAGATATCTGCAGTTAGAACACTTCTCAGAGGAGTTTGACAGCCATTGAGGAGGCATTTTGTCAACTCGTCACTGCCTATTTAAACTCCTAAGAACCCATACCACCACAGCAATAGTGCATGCATTGCACACGCAGGGCTGTCTTAAATAATGATTGGACCCTGGGCAAAAATGTTCTTGGGCCTACTCAAATTCACTTATCAACTATTTGCAGGCAGTGGGGGCTCTAGAGGCAGTTGCTTTGCGTCCCACAACAATGACTGGGCCCAGGGCAGCTGCCCCTTTTGCCCCGTGTTAAAAACAGCCCTGTGCACACGGTTGCTGGGTACTTTTGCAGCACGGTCCCAATTTTGTTGAATGGCCAACATTTGACTAGTGATGAACGCAATGTGGGGGAACACTTTTTGCATGTGTACACTCCCATCCACTGCCTTTGCAGTTTAAGGGGGAGCAGTTGGGAGGTAAAAAAAACTCTTAACTACGTGTTTTTACTGCACCCAACCACAACTGAAAGTGAAACCGCAAGTCAAATCCCTTCTTATACCTTCCTTGTAACCCTTTCACTGCCAGGCCCGGCCCATTTTTTCAGCAACGGTAGCTGGAAGCTTTTTGCGATTTTTTTTTTTTTCCCCTTTATTTTCTTACAATTTTTTATTTACAGCTTAGTTAGTAAACTTAGTGAAAAAAATAGTAAAAAAAAAAACCCCAAAAAAAACACATTTCCTTAAAGCACAGAACTAAATGAACAAAAATATGGTGCTATTGATTTTGTATGCCTTATGACAGTTGAGCAAATGTTTATCAAATCTATATTAAAAAAAAAAAAATGCTAAAATCATTATCTGCGCACACGAACATAACATAAAGTATATTGAGTTGATTACTAACAAATATTTGTACATTTTAAATTGCGTCTTTTTGCATAATGGTGAAAATCGAAGGAACGCTGCAAATTGAGATGCAGTGCAATTAATTTTGAATGGTACCTCAAGGCACCTTGCCAACGCTCCTCAGCGCATGTGCACTTTGGCACATAACATTGCACAGATGGGAACCACCTGCTTGTTGTTTTGTGTTGCATTCAGTTTTTTTATGTGCACTGTGGTTTGCTGGTATCCTATTCAAAATGAATGGGGGGCTTTAACACAATGCACATCCATTAACTCATTATAGAAATCCTGAGACTTTGCCTATTCAGTGCCCGTACCACCAAGGATCTAATGTGGCACTGAACCTAGAGCCATGGGGGAGGAACAAGTAAGGGCATTTACTGGAATCTTGTGGAATTTATGGAATCTTGCGGATCTGATGGGCTGCCCCTAGAACCCTAGACCCTAGACCTACCCTAGAAGCAAGTAAAGCCAGAGCCTCCATGTTTACATGGCTTGAGGATGTGATAGGTGGCTTGTTAGTCATGGATCATATCATTAAAGAAGAATTGCAGGTATGGATATTTAATACATAGTAACAACTAGCTTAGGGCAATGTTGCTATGCGTGTACCATAACTGGCTGAAGCCCATGGAAGCTGGAAATCACTATAGTAGGCATCACTACTCTAGTGATTTTCACTCGCTTCTGCCTCCCATGCCAATTGGCTTCCTTGCTGCATTCTGAACACAAAAGATCGCCCACTCACAGGCACCAATCAAAACAATTTGTATTTTTTTGATTGGCCAAGGTCGAGAAACGGGGTGATGATGTCATGCTCTCCACCTCTTCTAATCAGAGAAAACTTTCATGTAAAAAATGCAAAACCAATTGAATGTTGCCTGCGAGAAGTGGCCAACCTCCTGTGTTCGGAATGCAGCAGGGCAGCTCCTGAGCATGGGAAGCAAGTGGTGATCAGAGGAGTAGAGGTGTGTGGTACAGTTATTTCCAGCTTCTAGAAGGATCCAACAGCTCAACCACACATGCTAACTATGCTAAAAATGCCATACCTGGAGTTTTCCAAAGTATTTTTGGATAGTGAGGAGGAATTTGAATGCCTTTAAGTCTGATGTCTGTGCCCGCATTAGGGAGATTCACTCTTTCTATTTTTAACCACTTTACAACCGGAGGATTTTGCTGTCTTACGTCCAGACCACTTTTTGTGCTTCGGCACTGTGCGACTTTACCTGACAATTGTGCGGTCATGCAATGTGGTACCCAAACAAAATTTACGTCCTTTTTTTCCCACAAACAGAGCTTTCTTTTGGTGGTATTTGATCACCTCTGCGCTTTTTATTTTTTGCGATATTAATAAAAAAAAGAGCGAAAATTTTGCAAAAAAATGAAATTTTCAACTTTGTCTTTTAAAAAATATCCAATATACTCAATTTATGTCATATTTTTTGGCCAAAATATATTTAGCTACATGTCTTTGACAAAAAAAAATTCAATGAGCGTATTTTTATTGGTTTGCGCAAAAGTTATAGCGTCTACAAACTATGGTGTAAATACTGAAATTTTACGCAGCTTTAATTTCTGACTGCCTATCTCAATTCATGAAGTGCTAAAATGGCAGGGCAGTACAAGACCCCCCCAAATTACCACTTTTTGGAAAGTAGACATCCTAAGGAATGTTCTGAGATGCATGTTGAGCTCATTGAATATTTAATTTTTTTGTCACAGGTGTTTGAAAAATGAATAAAAAAAAAAAAATTTTTTTTTTTAACACAAAGTTGTCACTAAAAGATAAATTTCTCACACATGCCATGGGTATATGTGTAATTACACCCCAAAATATATTCTGCTGCTTCTCCTGAGTACAGGGATACCACATATGTGAGACTTTTTGGGAGCCTAGCTGTGTACGGGACCCCGAAAATCAATCTCCATCTTTAGGTTTTCTAATGGCGTAAATTGCTGATTTTACTCCTCACTACCCATCACAGTTTCGGAGGCCCTGAAATTTCAAGATAGCACAAAACCCCCCAAATGACCCCATTTTGCAAAGTAGACACCCCAAGCTATTTGCTGAGAGGCATGGTGAGTCCATGGAATATTTTATATTTTGCCACAAGTTTTGGGAAAATTACAATTTTTTTTTTTTTTTTTTTTTAACACAAAGTTGTCACTAAAAGATAAATTTCTCACACATGACATGGGTATATGTGGAATGACACCCCAAAATACATTCTGCCGCTTCTCCTCAGTATGGGGATACCCCATGTGTGAGACTTTTTGGGAGCCTAGCTGTGTACGGGACCCCGAAAATGAATCTCCATCTTTAGGTTTTCTAATGGCGTAAATTGTTGATTTCACTCCTGACTACCCATCACAGTTTCGGAGGCCCTGAAATTTCAACATAGCACAAAACCCCCCCAAATGACCCCATTTTGCAAAGTAGACACCCCAAGCTATTTGCTGAGAGGCATGGTGAGTCCATGGAATATTTTATATTTTGCCACAAGTTCCGGGAAATATATTATTATTATTTTTTTTTTTGTTTTTTTACACAAAGTTGTCACTAAATGATATATTGCTCACACATGCCATGGGTATATGTGAAATGACACCCCAAAATACATTCTGCTGCTTCTCCTGAGTACAGGGATACCACATGTGTGAGACTTTTTTGCAGTCTAGCCGAGTACAGGTCCTCGAAAGCCAACCCCCACTTTCAGGCTTTCCAAGGGCGTAAATTGTTGATTTCACTCCTGACTACCTATCACAGTTTCGGAGGCCATGAAATGCCAAGACAGCACAACCCCCCTCCAAATGACCCCTTTTCGGAAAGTAGACACCCTAAGCTATTTGCAGAGAGGCATGTTGGGTGTTTTGCAGATCTCACTTTTTGTCACAAAGTTTTGGAATTTGAAAAAAGAGGAAAAAAAATGCATTTTCCTGTTTTTTCTTCATTTTCCAAAAAAAATGAGAGATGCAAAATACTCACCATGCCTCTCAGCAAATAGATTAGAGTGTCTACTTTGCAAAATGAGGTCATTTTGGGGGGTTTTGTGCCATCTTGGCGTTTCATGGCCTTCAAAAGTGTGATAGGTAGTAAGGAGTGAGATCAACAATTTACGCCCTTAGAAAGCCTGAAGGTGGGGAGTGGTTTTCCGGGTCCTGTACGCGGCTAGACTGCAAAAAAGTCTCACACATGGGGTATCCTTGTACTCAGGAGAAGCAGCAGAATGTATTTTGGGGTGTCATTTCACATATACCCATGGCATGTGTGAGCATTATATCATTTACTGACAACTTTGTGTAAAAAAAAAAAAAAAAAATAATAATTTTCCTGAAACTTGTGGCAAAATATAAAATATTCCATGGACTCATCATGCCTCTCATCTAATAGCTTGGAGTGTCTACTTTGCAAAATGGGGTCATTTGGGGGGGTTTTGTGCCATTTTGGCATTTCATGGCCTTCAAAAGTGTGATAGGTAGTAAGGAGTGAGATCAACAATTTACGCCCTTAGAAAGCCTGAAGGTGGGGAGTGGTTTTCCGGGTCCTGTACGCGGCTAGACTGCAAAAAAGTCTCACACATGGGGTATCCTTGTACTCAGGAGAAGCAGCAGAATGTATTTTGGGGTGTCATTTCACATATACCCATGGCTTGTGTGAGCATTATATCATTTACTGACAACTTTGTGTAAAAAAAAAAAAAAAAAAAAAAAATAATAATTTTCCTGAAACTTGTGGCAAAATATAACATATTCCATGGACTCATCATGCCTCTCATCTAATAGCTTGGAGTGTCTACTTTGCAAAATGGGGTCATTTGGGGGGGTTTTGTGCCATTTTGGCATTTCATGGCCTTCAAAAGTGTGATAGGTAGTAAGGAGTGAGATCAACAATTTACGCCCTTAGAAAGCCAGAAGGTGCGGATTGGTTTTCCGGGTCCTGTATGCGGCTAGACTGACAAAAAGTCTCACACATGGGGTATCCCTGTACTCCGGAGAAGCAGCAGAATGTATTTTGGGGTGTCATTTCACATATACCCATGGCATGCGTGAGCAATATATTATTTAGTGACAACTTTGTGTAAAAAAAAAAAAAACAAATTGTCATTTTCCTGAAACTTAGGGCAAAATATAAAATACTCCATGGACTCAATATGCCTCTCAGCAAATAGCTTTGGGTGTCTACTTTCCAAAAAGGGGTAATTTGGGGGGTGTTTGAACAGTCCTGGCATTTTATGCTCAATTTTAGCAACACATCACCCACTCTTCTAACCACTTGAAAACCAAGCCTTTTCTGTGAGTTTTTGTTTACATGAAAAAATATTTTTTTTTCACAAGAAAATTACTTTGAACCCCCAAACATTATATATTTTTTTAAAGCAGAGGCCCTACAGAACAAAATGGTGGATGTTGCAATTTTTTTTGTTACACGGTATTTGCGCACACATTTTCCAAACGCAATTTTTGCGTAAAAAAACACTTTTTTTATTTTTAATGCAGAAATACACTATATAATTCCAAATTGTTTGGTAAAATTTAAAAGATGATCTTATGCCGAGTTCATAGACACCTAACATGACATGCTTTAAAAATTGCGCACGCCCGTGCCGCGGCAACAAACTACGTACGGTTTTAAAAGCCTTTAAAAGTCTTTACAGGTTACCACTTTGGACTTACAGAGGAGGTCTACCACAACAATTACTGCCCTCGACCTGGCGTTCACGGCGATACCTCACATGCATGCTGAAATTGCGGTTTACATATGACACTAGACCAACGCTTGTGCGCGCATTTGCGCGCAAGCACGGGGGGACAGGGGGGCTTGATTTTTTTTTTTGTTTTTTTTTTTTTTTAATTTGCTTTCTTATGTTATTTTGACACCTTTTCTTTCATTTTTTTTTCTTTAATCATTTTTATTGTTATCACGGTGAATTTAAATTTCCTCTATGATAGCAATCTGTAGTGACAGGTACTCTTTTTAAAAAAAATTGGGGTCTTTTATACTCTAGATCTTTCCTCTGACCTTAACGCATCTGACCATACCAAAATTGGTGTGATAAAATACTTTCCCAATTTCCCAATGGCGCTGTTTATTTCTGGCGAAACAGAAGTTATGAAATGCTCGTAGCCTCCGGCATCTTAGGCCATAGAGATGATTGGAGCCATTCTCATCTCCAATCAGCTCTATGGTTAGATAATTGAACCACCGGCTGCACTCTCGGGTTAACCGGCGGGACAGGAGAGCCCGAGAAAAACCGTGGAAGGCAGCGGAAGGCGGCAGGAGGGGGGGGGGAGTCCCCTCCCACTGCATGTAAAAGCAGTCTAGCGGCCAATTATCCGCTAGGATTGCTTTTACATGTAAGCCGACCGCTTGCTGTAAAAAACAATACCAAGATGATGCCTAAATCTGCAGGCATCATCCTGGTATAACCACTCAAAGTCCAGCAACGTACCAGTACATTGCTGGTCTTTGTTTGGCATATAGGTTTTTTTTTTTTCATGCAGCCTGTGGGCTGAACGAAAAAAAAGAGAACCTATCAGAAATCAGCACAGGAATAATGCGTAGTATTACTCATCATTAACCGCCCAAACAACCACCCACTGAATTTAATGATGGGTATACACGACACTATCCACGTATACCAAAATAGGATTTTAACTGCAGTGCTGAAATCAGAAAATCACCACAGCTGCTATCAGCAAAGGTATCCATATATGCTGAGCGCAAACGCTGTTTGTGTCAGAATATATAAAATCAATGCATGGTAGCCGACGAGTACCTGCAAGAGAAACAGGTCACAAAAGAATGAAAAAACAAACAAAGTACATTAAAAAAAAGTACATTAGGAAGAGTAGGACATATAAAATGACTGACACAACAAAAGTTTTTGGATTCTCATCATTAACCGCCCAAACAACCACCCACTGAATTTAATGATGGGTATACACGGCGCTATCCACGTATACCAAAATAGGATTTTAACTGCAGTGCTGAAATCAGAAAATCACCACAGCTGCTATCAGCAAAGGTATCCATGTATGCTGAGCGCAAACACTGTTTGTGTCAGAATATATGAAATCAATGCGTGGTAGCCGACGAGTACCTGCAAGAGAAACAGGTCACAAAAGAATGAAAAACAAACAAAGTACATTAAAAGTACATAGGAAGTGTAGAAGAACATAAAAAATGACTGAGACGACAACTATTTTTGGCTTTTATGTATTTTTTTTTTTTTCTTCAAACGTCGAGTTCCAGGTTCCAGGTTCGGGTCTCTCAAAATGACGATAGCCATCGAACATCTTTTGAGACCCTGTGTAAATGTGCCCTAAACTGTGCCGTGCTGTACCCTATGCTAATAATCCACTAGTGTGTGGTAGCGACGGAAACAGTCACCGTGGCAAAGACCAGGTCGGTCAGGACAGTCGGGACAATAATTCCGGGTGTCACGCCTAAATCCGCGCTTGCTGCAGACACGGCATCTTTTTTGGGGGTATCGTTTGGTATCGGTACTCGGGAGGTATTGCGGAAAATGCCTCTCATGCAGCCGCCTCACTGCATCTGGTTGGGGAAGTTGGGCAGGAGCACCAGCTGAATACACAAGGGCTCTGATTATCTCTTCTTGGAATTGAAAGAAGGATAATGTTCCAGCAGAAGCTTTGTATAAGACAAAAGCGTTGTAAACAGCCAATTGAAATAGGTATACAGACACTTTTTTGTACCAGCGTCTGGCCTTACGGGCAATTAAGTACGGTCCCATCATCTGGTCGTTGAAGTCCACCCCTCCCATTTTACGGTTATAGTTGTGGACACAGAGGGGTTTCTCAACAACAACACCGGTGACCGTAGTAATTTGGACTGCCGTGTCTGGGTGAATGGAGGACAGCACGTAAACGTTTCGTTTGTCCCTCCACTTCACTGCAAGCAATTCCTCGCACCTCAAGCAGGCTCTCTCCCCCGAGCTCAGTGGGGCATTCACTAGCCGCTGGGGGAAGCCCCGGCGATTAGATCGCACGGTGCCACAAGCGCCAATTTGCAATTGATAGAGGTGTCTAAAAAGTGGCACGCTTGAATAGAAATTGTCCACGTACAAGTGGTACCCCTTTCCGAATAAGGGTGACACCAAGTCCCAAACTATCTTGCCGCTGCTCCCTATGTAGCCTGGGCAGTCGGGGGGCTCCACAGTGCTATCTTTTCCCTCATAGACACGGAAATTAACTGTATAGCCTGTGGCCCTGTCACAAAGCTTATACAACTTGACCCCGTATCTGGCACGCTTGCTGGGGAGGTACTGTTTGATAGCAAGGCGACCAGTAAACTTAATCAGGGACTCGTCAACGCAGACATCTTGTTGGGGGGTAAACAAGGCTGCGAACCGCTGATTGAAGTGGTCTATGAGGGGCCGAATTTTGTGGAGCCGATCATATTCAGGGTCTCCCCGAGGACGACAGAGTTCATTGTCGTTGAAATGCATGAACCGAAATATTTGTTGGTATCGAGCCCTGGACATAGCAGCAGAGAACACGTACATTTGATGAATTGGGTCAGTGGACCAATATAACCGCAATTCATTCTTTCTTGTAATGCCCGTGTTGAAGGAAAGGCCCAGAAAGGTTTTAAACTCCTGAATCGTAATAGGATTCCAGGCGAATGGTCTGGCAAGGGGTGAATTTGGGTTGGCGGCGATGAATTGTTGAGTGTACAAATTTGATTGGTCCACAATAGATCTGAAAAGATCTTCAGTGAAAAACAGCTCAAAAAAGTTTATGGGATTAAAACCAGCTGTTTCCACTTGGATTCCGGGTTGGGCGGTGAATGGGGGAAGTACTGGCGCTGTGGAATCTGTGGGCTGCCAATTAGGATATGCCAGCGCTTCAGGGAGGACACTATGGGCTCTACGGGCCTGTCTTCGGATACGCGGTGGCTGCGGGCCACTACTCGTGCTAGCCACCGCACCAGCTTCAACTGCACTCAGGTGACTCGCCACGTCACCAGGTGATACTGCAGTGCTGGTTGAAGGTCCAGGGTGTACTAGGCCGCTCGTGCTTGCCAGTTCACGAGAAGTGTGAGCGGCACTAGTACTGGCACTCTGCTGCATACCAGAAACCTCCAGTTCTTGCAAGTCAACAACTCCAGAATGGGGTCGGGTACGCCTGACCCTAGCAGGGACCCCTCTGTCGGAGCTATCTGTCAGGGAGCCGCTGCTGTCATCTGGTTCGTATATTGACCCTGATTCTGACAGTGAGGCTTCCCCATCGCTCTCACTTGACATGGCCATTATACTGTATATAGCATCATCACTGAACGAACGTTTTGTCATTTTGGTAGCTAAATTTACTCGTACAGTGATGCGACTACTAGGTAATAAAAGCACCTGGTTGTCGAGGACTATTTGGTCGCTACAAAGAAAAACTGCTAGTGCTAACAGAGATCAGGCCTGACTCTGCTAACGCAGCGGTTTTGTGTGATTTGTGTTTTTTGGAAGTGTCAGTAATCTATTGATTACTACACTTGCCTGGGTAAGGTGGGCTGGGCAGGGGGGCTAAACGCAGGTGCTAGCAGGAATCAGTGCTGATTGTGCAAACACTGCATTTGGGGAACACTAAATTATGAGGACGCTAGTATAGTTCTGATCAGATCAGATATTGATCTGTTCAAACACTATACTAGTAACGGTGGTGTGTGTGTGTTAGTGTACTTGACTCTAACTGACGCTAAGTAACGGTGGTGTAGTGGGACCCTGACGCTAACTAGCTAGCCTAAGTTGTGTCACCCGTGACGCTAATACAGTGATCGGTAATCACTGTATATAGTGAACACTGTGACAGGGAAGTGAAGGGGTTAAACTGGGGGAGATCAAGGGGTTAAACCTTTATAGAGGATAGATGGCGGGTGGCCTAAACCTATTCGGGCCTAGCGCAAGCGCAAATTAGGGTCACCAGTGACACTAAATACAGTGATCAGTAGTTATCTGATATACTGTATATATTAGTGCACTGATTTATATGGAGTGAAGGGGTTAACTGGGGAAGATCAAGCGGTTAAAAGTTTATTAGGGAATAGGTGGCGGGTGCCCTAACCCTATATGGGCTTAGCGCAAGCGCAAATTAGGGTCACTAGTGACACTAAATACAGTGATCAGTATTTACCTATATACTGTATTTAGTGCACAGAGTAATAGGTAGTGAAGGGGTTAACTGGGGCTGATCAAGGGGTAAAAACTTTATTAGGGGATAGGTGGCGGGTACCCTAACCCTATTTGGGCCTAACGCAGGCGCAAACTACGCTCACAAGTGACACTTATACAGTGATCAGTAAAATATCTGTATACCACTGTATATAGTGTTCACTGTGAGGGGTTTTGGGGGTGATCAGGGGGTGATCAGAGGTGATGAAGGGGTTAAATGTACCTATGTGAGGTGTGTCAGTGTAGTGCTTAGTGGAACTCACGTTTTTGGTGTGTCTCTGTCTCTCTCCTGGAACCGAAAGGACTCCAGGAAGGACAGTGACATCACTTCCCCTGTCTGTGTTTACATTACACAGACAGGGGACAGATTGCCATTGGTGGGGACCGATCTACAGACACTGACCAAAAATCATTGGTCAGTATCTGATGACTGATCGGTTCCCTACCGAATGACATCGGGATCGGGACCCGCGGCGCGCGGGAGCGCGCTCTGGAGCCGTGATCGCGCATCACGTTAATACTACGTGGCTGAGCGGTATCGTGCCGCTCTGCCGCAGTAGTATTACCGTGAGCGGTATTAAAGTGGTTAATGGTTACCATTATCACTGAAAGTGAAAGAAAAATCCACATTTTGAGTTGTAACCAGAACAGTGAAAAAGGGGAAATCTTCCAATGGGGACACTTGTTCTGGTGATAACCATCAATTCACTTTGGAGGGATTATGTATCATTTCCTGTATGGCTATTGGACACAGATGGCAAAAAACTGACTGACTGCCCCTCCCTTACTAAAAGTTTTGTGTTTAATTCTACTTCTTTTTAAACCTTAGACATAAAATATATGTACAAAGCATGTCTCTCTATAATGTGTACTTGTCTCAATCCAGAGTGTGATTTCTCTCTTCCGCCGTGTTCCTCTTCTATCTGCATGGGTTACACCTGACAAGTTTCCTGACACCAGATAAAAAGGTGACAGGGGAGGGAGCACACAGCCTGTGATTGATAGCCTCAGCTTTATTCTTGTTTGCAGTGTGAAGGGGGGGGGGTCTCTCACTGAGCTCTGTAGAGTGTAACTTCAGCTCCCTGCCTCCTACTTTCTGAAAGCTCAGAAAAACTGTTTAAATTATGCACTTTGAACAGCTGTAGAGGAGAGTGCAGCAGATAAACAGGTACAACGTATGTAGGATGAATGTTTTTAAATTTCTATGTATCATATAAGGCTAGTCACTTAATGGGGTATATGTAATTTTACAACCACATTAAGATTCCCATAAACCTTTTGATCTGCTATCTGTGTAGCATTATTGGATTTAATGGATGAGCCTTACCTAGTCCTTCTCACTTTGGTTTCTGTAATCTGCACTAATATATAGAAATAACAGTCTTGTTAGCCTCACAATGACATCACCAATGATCAATTGTATTATTTGGCACAAATAATTGTATCCACACACCTCTAGGGTAACTCATGTGTAATTATGTTGATCAGGATATAATTGTACACAAGATTGTCCTGAGCAGTAAACTATTAGCATTAATCAAAGCAAAAGGGTATCAGTCGGTGACATATTTCATATACACAGCTCTTTTTTTTCGTGATGGTTGTTTTAATGTAATTATTTTTGAGCTTTATGTATACAAACTAGAGGAAAGTACTTGTAACTATGGTAACCATCCGCATTCCAGCTGTTATTTTCCATGCTAAGGTAAAAACATGAGAGACCCTCATTGATTGCCAGGGGCAACGCCGCTATTTTCCCTCTGCTTCAGTTTTATATATGAATTCCATTTGTTGCTAAGATATCTCTGTGTTCTATTCAATTATTGTTGGTATTGTTTGTTAAAAAACAGTCATGACTGGGAACTCTCAGGGTTGGAAGGTTTATAAACAAAATCGCAAAGTTATATTCTCTGACCTATAAGTTGCCATTTTTTGACATCATATATATTTGCTATATAAATATACAACGTTTTATATATAAATAATAATAATATAAATATTTAAACTTGTTCGATAAGGAAACTATAATATAAATCCATTTTTTATAGTAACATTTTTTTTTACAAAGTATGGCGAAGGAAAGGTAAGAGAGGCTTTGGGACTTGAAATATACACCTAGTGTCACTTATTTATGATTCAACAGAATATATAAGTTGATAAAACACGGTTTTTTAAAATACAGTTTAAAACCATATAGAAATCATTTTAGACATTAGATACATCATAAAGACAAGCAATCTGTGGCCTTTGAATTAGGATTACGTGTTTCGCGTATATATGGCTTCTTCAGGACCTGCAAAGGTTTTGTATGTTCAGAGAGCTTGTTTATAATCATAAAAACAAATCTAGAGAGCAAAAAAAAAAAATGGAAAAATATATAAACAAACAAGATAAACTGTCACATTGACAGATTTTATAGGTACAAGGCCAGTCACATTTTACATGATAGATATGGATATATCAGTACCAAAAAAAACAAAACAAATTATATGTAAAAAATATATACATTATTTTCATATAGGTTTATACATTCCTCATGCAATAGGAATGTATATACATGCAATAGGAATGAAAAAAAGCACAAACCATACCTGCTGGTGTTGTAAAAAAATCTTACCCCAGAAAGGATAAGGGCAAAATGCAGAGATGTAAAGGGGAGAGTCAGTAGCTTTCCATGCCTGTCGGCCCATGGAAGGCTAACCCTCAGGCAAATAATATATACACGAAAAACGAGTCCAATAATCCAAGCTGTGTAAACAAGGACAAAAATAACTGTAAAGAAAATAAGTGTAAGTGAGGGTATAGGCAAAGATCAACATAGTCAATATAGACCTCACATACTCTTATCATGGATGAATAAAGTGTACCAAGTCAGCTGGTATGCAGATATAATCCAGGGTCTTACATAGATGGAGTAGATGGAATAGATGAACAATTATGCAAAGTATGTGTTCAAAGGATCATTGACATAGGGCGTGAATAAACTAAAAACACTAACAGCGCTATAAAATAAGGGACATCCGTGCACGCGCACAAGTCCGTAAAACAGTCTATTCAAAGTTCCACATGGAGACTTCTGTATCTCCCTGAGTTTGTTGTTCAAGGGAAAGGTGTGAGGGACCTGGATTGAAAGCACCACACTTCCACCACCGCCAAGTGCTCCCCCCTGTAATGGGAACTCACCAGATGACCGGTGTAAATAAGCCCTTCACAATATCCACCTCTCTCATGGTACACGTCTCCAGAACCGAATCTCTTTGCCTTCTTATCACAATGGTACTCCGTCCACCCAAGTATATAAAATGAACAGAATGGGGGCAAACAATAGTGTAATTCCGCAAAGAAAAGTTTTATTAAAACACACATAAAAAGCCCCTCTCCCCTCAAGATGTCTACTCACAGGAAGCCAAACTTAGTGAAGGCATGTAGTACGCTTAATGACCACCAATTCCAGAACGACCCCTTGCAGTGCTGAGGAAGGTGTCCGGCGTATGAAGTAAGATGTAATGGCGACCGCGCACACACGCGCTGACGCGTTTCGTCGTAAAGACTTTATCAAAGAGCATGTGTGCGCGGCGCGGTCGGCATATATTTATATAAACGCCGGCGCATGCGCCTCCGCGCTGCGCTGGACCGATTCCCCAAAGCACATCCTCTGCTGACACTTCCGGTCAGAATATTGAGATCTGACTCCGCCCCTTCCGGTGCGCCAGTCATCGTACTGACGTCCGTCCGGAAGTGCGTCATCATCGAGTTCCGGGTCGGCGAGCGTGATGTGTCTGTAGACACATCCGCTCAGCGTCAAGGGGAGGCGACTGTGAATACACAACGTCACCTACCCTCGCAGCACTATTTCTGGATCCGGACAAACTCACAGGAAATGACATTTGTTTATGTCTATTCACCGCAATATGCAATCTACGGCCATAGAAACCAAGTATACTGCATCCATATGCAAACTACTACATTTTCTTGCGGTGTCATTATGTTGCACTAGATGCCTTTACTGTACATTAATCTCATACAATAAAGGGACATATAATAATATAAAAGCATTGCAATGCAAACATGATAAAGCAACTATATACACTATATAGTACATAATATATATGTGCAGAAATATAAAATTGCAAAATTATAAAACAGGCATCAAAAATCTGATAACTCCCATTGAATATCAAATCATATAAAATAAAATAAAATATATAGCCCATAGTTTTAAAATATATAGGTGCAGGAATGTAGGCACAAAACCACGGCTCTTAGATATATAATTTAAAGGCCCAAAACGGCCAATAAGCCAATTAAGAGACATACCAACATTCTACAACTGCTGACCTATTAGCTTAACATTAACAAAAGGAAATAAAGTGATAGAAGACAACTCAATCCAAAATGGGTACTAAAGGGACATTATGATCACCCTAGGTCAATAATTGCTAATATAGCAATTAATGTCCAAATCCACATTTAGACCCTTAGGATGCAAAGACTCGGTCAGATATATCCAATGTGTTTCACGCTTGGATATCTCACGGACCCGATTAGAGCCCCTCCATATTGGTGCTACCTTCTCCACCCCCCAGAACTTCAAATGGGTGGGATCACCATTATGAAAATCCCGGAAATGGAGAGAAAGGTTATGGTCTTTGAATCCATTGCGGATATTTGTTATATGTTCCGAGATCCTGATGGTAATTGTTCTCTTGGTCCTCC
The DNA here is from genome assembly GCF_965119305.1 of Pelophylax lessonae. Lineage (NCBI taxonomy): Eukaryota > Metazoa > Chordata > Amphibia > Anura > Ranidae > Pelophylax > Pelophylax lessonae. The sequence goes on from NC_138773.1 coordinate 80,067,632, forward strand.
CAATATAGAACAAATTACATGGGCACTGTATGCAGTACACCACATGCGTGCTACTGCAAGTAATTGTATCCTTTATTTCGAAAGACTGCCCATTAGATGGAGATACAAAGCTGGTGAAATTTCTTAAATGGGTATTTACCTGCTTGCAGGTTTTGCACCTCCTGCATGCAAAAAAAACGGGTGTGTTCTCCCAAAACATTGTCGGCTTCTTTGGGGGATCCAACACTTTCTTGACTACCTGGTCACCGAAAGTCAGTCCCTTTCTATATATGAATGTTGGGGTATCTGGCAACACCCCATTCAGAACTTTGTCCATACATAGGACCGGCCAATGCCTTTTAAAGATCTCTTCCACCTCCCGGTGTTGGGCATTAAACTGGGAAATGAAACTCCATTCATGACCTTGTGTATTGCGTTTCTCGGTATCCTTAAGACAATCGTCCTGTGATAGCCTCCCTATTTCCGCTATCGTGTTGTCTAATTTAGCGGCTTGGTAGCCTTTTTCCATGAATCTGCGTTTAAGGATTTGGGACTGCACTTGAAAATCCTCATCAGCTGTACAGTTCCTTCTAACACGAAGGAACTGACCCCTGGGGATACTGGACAACCATTGCTGGTGATGTCCACTCTGGACGGGGAGATATCCATTCCGATCAGTGGGCTTGAAGTACACCTGAGTCTTCAGCCCACCCTCAAGAAGGGATATCTCCACGTCCAGATAGTGAATCTTGGTCCGACTCCAGTTAAAATCCAGCCTGATGTTATTGGTATTATTATTGAGCTTTTCACAAAACTGTTCTAGGGAGGACTCAGTCCCTGCCCAGATAAAGAATAGATCATCGATATAACGACGATAAATGATCAACTCTTCATGTCGGGCAGCAAAAATGTACCGGTCCTCCCATTCGCCCATAAAGATGTTAGCCAGGCTAAGGGCAAACTTAGCCCCCATCGCAACACCTCTTTGTTGCTGGTAGAAAATGCTGTCGAACCAAAAATAATTGTGCGCTAAACAAAAAATGAGAGCATCTTTCAGAAAACGTTTTTGTATATCGGGAATCTCTTCCCTTTTACTGAAGGCCCAATTGAAAGCTAGTAAGGCATCATCATGTTGGATGATCGTATACAGTGATGAAACGTCCCCTGTGACCAGGAAGACGTCTCTATCACTTGGCACAACTATCTCCTTAAGAGCTCCCAACAGAGCCTTGGTGTCTCCTAAGTAAGATCTTAACTTTACTACACTATCTTGGAGGAAAAAATCCAGGTATTCCCCCAGCCTTGACGTTGCATATTGTATTCCGTTAACAATTGGTCTTGCAGGTGGATTGACCATGTCCTTATGGACTTTTGGTAACGTATATATTGTTGGGATACGGCTGTAACTGGGTACCAGATATTGCTTTTCCTTCTTACATAACACATGACTCTCATAACCTTTTTCCACAAGGGAACTTAATTCCTGTCTATACTGCAATGTTGGATCCTTACTTAGGATTCTATACGTATCCTTATCCGCCAACATTGTAGAAAGTTGGGTGTGGTAAAACTCCTTCTTCAGGAGGACCACCCCCCTCCCTTGTCCGCAGGTCTCACTATGACGTTCTTTCTCTTTTCAAGTGCCTCTAGGCCTTCTTGAATATTTCTCGGATTGACACCTTTTTTCTCTGGAATTTCTTTCAAATCACGAATCACGAGGTTTTTGAACACCTCGATGTGTTGATTTGAAGATTGCTGTGGGTTAAATAGAGATCTATTCTTAAGCCCACTGTCAATCCCCAGTGAGTAGTTTGTTAAACCTGCTTTTGGGGCACCCAATGTACGGGCAGGATTTAGGTAATATTTCTTTAAATTAATTTTTCTTACAAATTTATGCAAGTCAATATAGACGTTGAACTTATTTACAGGCCTATGTTTAGCGCATTTTAAGCCAGCATGTAAAATATTCAATTCCTTGTCTCTAAAGGATACCTCAGCCAAATTATAAATGCCTTCTAATCGAAGTCCCTTCATTTTTTGTTCCTTGCGTCAAGCTCGGCATCCCCTGGTCCTGGTTCTTCCACATAATCCTGGAGACCTGACTGTTGTCTCCAGTGAGGATTGTACATCCCCTGTGGATCTGGGGGACCCCAGCCTTGGGATCTCCCTCTCCAGGGTCTGCCTCCCCTCCTCCCCCCCTGCCTTTTCCTCCTCGCCAGGGAAAAGAGCGAGTGGGGATTGGGGTGAGGGGGTTCGTTCCTTCATACTGGGACAAAGAATCGTATCTATTTTGTACTGGGACTGCGTAACCCTCAGAGTTCCCTTGCTGTACCTTCCGATTACTTCGGGTACCCGCAGGGTTAGACATATTATTATTTTTTGGCCGTGTTCCATTCGAGACCTGCTGTGCAGTAGCGGGTCTCATTGGACCCCTCGGGGTGCTTGGTCCCGGAGTGGCTTGCTGGCTACTCTGATGATTAGCCACAGCTCCATTATTCTATATATAACTTAAACTTGAGCAAATATATGCTACTATTTCTGACAATTCATTGTACTTATTCCTAGAATCGGTAACATCCTTGATAAAGGCCGCTACTAGGCCGAAACATGTTGGAATACCGATCAGGCCCCTCTCTGCAACCATTTCCCATTCTTTGATATGAGGAACAGCAGAGCAGGACCATCTACCTTTCTTGTCCAAGTCACTATTTTCACGTGTAACCACACCTACTACTCTTTTCTCTTCACTATCACAATGGGACTTTACCCATTAATTCACTCAAATCTCTGTATATAATTATACATGCGAATAAATTTTATCTACAAATTGTACTACTACTGTTTACTCGTTTTACTCCTGCCCTTAAAATCCCATACTTGACTTGAGGCACCACAAATCGACAAACTATACTCTCGGGATGGTGGCAGAAACTATTTCTTTCCCTTCCAGCTAAGATCCAAAAAACATTTCTTCAACTAATACCCCGGATGGATAACACATCCACAGCCTCACGGATCTCTGGAAATACTTATTATCTTACAAACTCATTTTATGGTCGCTAAGCAGCAATAGCACCAAACCTACTATTCCCAGGCAAACATAGCTTGCGCTGTGGTACTATCCACAGTCTCAGCAAAGCCCTGTTGATTGCCTGTCTCTTAAAGCAACATCCTCAACAAACTCAGCGAGGATGACCGAAGAAGAAGGAGAAAAAGATGTGGGGGACCTGGTTGGTGATGAATGGGAGACTCTTATGTCAGGCATCCACACCAGCTTCAAAGCCAAAGAACAAACAGAATCCGACATCTTGGCATTATTCCGAACATTACAAAAACACTTGGAGAGAAAGTCGGCACTACACTGGCACATTAAAACATTTGAACGCTATATTAGCGAGAAGATCAACCCGGTGGGATTAAGAATCCAAATTTTTCCCACTATGGAAAATGTCACAACTCAACTTAAGAAAGAATGGGAAAACCAACTTAATGAGTGTTCTAGGAACTTAATGATTCTTCTACAAGAAGAATATCTGAGACAAATAAAAACCCTAGATCTTGACATCAAAAAAACCTATGAACAACTGGCCCCTCTCAAAAAAGCTCAATTATACAGTGAACAGGAAAACAAACTTAAATCACACCTGGAAGAATATGGAAAGGACATCTTACGGAAAAAAGAAAGAAAATACTGGCGGGACAAGAATGCTTTCGCCCAAGGCAGAGCTTACAAATGGACAAATCAACGAACCAACCGCAGAACCCAATATGGCAGACCTTCAGATAAAACAGGACAACATTATTATTCATCAGACTCATCCTCATACAATTCTGGCCCTGACTATCATAGAAATAGAAGAGGACCACCTCCAAAACAACAAGAACCACAACGTAGAACAGATGAGGAAAACACTCAGGAAAATGAACCCCATTTCCAAGGAACCAATATGGCATATGAACAAGCCACACAATCAGGGAACACAGACCAACCCCCCAAAGCCTACAACATGTTTACACGATCAAAGGTCGACCAGAAACAACAGAGTGTTTTTTTAGGGAAAACGAACCCCAAACCCCCCAGGAAACACCAATCGGAGAAGAAACAGGAGGAAGAAAAACGGTAATAAACCTATCATCCCACATACTAACCAAGGAACAAAATGAAGTGCTATCGCTAGGCCTTTCCTTTTGTCCTAATACATGCCTAGACAAGTTTGAAACCATTAAAGACGTCAACTTATTTGCCAGAAATCTACTACTCAAAACTCTTTATCACAAACAACCCCAACCACAAGCCACACCTACACTTACAGCGGCTGAATTCAGAGCCATCCGGGACCTCAACCTACTACTCCAAGAAAGTGACCTAGATGACTGGGATGATCCCAGTGAACCAGACCAAGACTCTGACAATGAGGAACCAGAAGCAACTACAGACATACCTACTTTCAAAAAGAAATCAAATAAATTCCCTTCCTTTAACACCAACCCAGCAATCGCACTGTTTGTGCGACAAACCACAAAAGACATAGAAGCAATCAGAGAGAAAAAACATATGTCTAACCTGACCAACAAACAAAAACGAGCTCTTCAAGAACTCAAAAATAACGACACAATTATCATCAAGCCATCTGACAAAGGAGGCAATGTAGTTGTTATGAGCAAAGAAAAATACAAAAATATGTGCCACACAATACTCTCTAACACCAAATGCTACAAACAGATTGCCCCAATTATGATCAAATCATATGATCAAATCTTCTACACCAAAGTGGATAATGCATTCCGGGAAGGTACCATTTCCCAGAACCTATGGGAATATATAAGGACACCACACCCCAAAACTCCGACATTATATGCACTACCCAAACTGCATAAAAACATGGATGACCCACCTGGAAGACCAATTATATCCGGGAATGGAAGCATCTCAGAGTCCATGAGTAAAGTCATTGACCGATACTTACGTCCTCATGTCAAAGACCTGCCTTCTTATACTCAAGACACACTTCATCTTCTCAGGATACTTAATGACATCACCATACCAGAAGAAACCTACCTAATCACGATTGACGTGGAATCTCTATACAACAACATACCTCACACCAAAGGAATACAAATCATCGAAAAAACACTTCGCTGCCACAATCAACGTGATCAAAAATTCAACCTGTTCATTACAGACATGCTACAATACATACTCAATTATAATGTCTTCACATTCGGTGGCAATTACTACATCCAAACGTGCGGGGTTGCGATGGGAACCAGCTGCGCGCCCTCATACGCCAATATTTACTTAGGCTCATGGGAGCAAGAATTTCTATCAAGTGAAGTAAACACCATCTATACTGACAAGATTCTCATATGGCAAAGATATATTGACGATATATTGATTATTTGGAACGGACCAGAACACATGATACTTGAGTTATTAACCAAGATGAATCAAAACGAATACAATATGTTTTTCACAATGTCATACAACAAACATCAAATATCGTTTCTTGATACCCTAATATATAAAGACCCCACAGGAAAAATCTCCACCACTCTCTATAGAAAGGAGACAGCAGGCAATTCCATTCTTCATGCCTCAAGCTTTCATCTACAACCCCTCATTCACTCCATACCCTACAGCCAATACCTCAGAATCAAGAGAAATTGTAATGACCCAGCCAACTTCAAATTGGAAGCTGATGCACTCACTTCCCGATTCCTAGAAAGAGGCTACACCAAAACCTCTCTACGCAAGGCATACAATCGGGCCAACAACAAAGATAGAGAAATGCTTCTCTTCAAAAACAAGCAATCCAGCAAAACTGGAATTGATACTCGCATCATCATCAGATTCACCAACGAACACCAGGAAATTAGAAACATCTTTACTAAGAATTGGCCCATCCTCATGGAAGAACCCAGCACCTCGAAGTTCCTACCACACCACCCACCTATTACTTTTAGGAAAGCAGGCTCCCTCCAACAACAACTGGTACGTAGTGAATTCCAGGAAGGATCAAAAAGAGACCCATGCAAAAACAAAGGCACCTTTCCATGCGGAGACTGCGCTCAATGCCCTGTCATCCGCCAAATAACCAATACTATCTTACCGAATGGAGAACCATTTCAACCCAAGCACTTTTGCAACTGCAAAACCAAAGGAATAATATACATGATGACCTGCGAATGCGGGTCCTTCTACATAGGAAAGACCCGACAGGAATTTGGGAAGAGGGTCAACCAACACCTCCAAACTATGCACATTGGCAATTTCTATGTGCCTTTAGGCAGACACGTAAGGGACAAGCACAACTACAAAATGCCCAAAATTAACTTCATGGCCCTGGACAGGATCCACATCCCACTACGTGGGGGGGACTGGAACAAAACGTTATTACAACTAGAAATGCGTTGGATTACTCTTCTCAAGGCCACCATCCCACCAGGGCTAAATGAAGCCCAAAGTTATCGTCCATTTCTCCCAGGTTTCTCTTCCGGCAAAAAAGACTAAACTCATACCAAGGAAATCCACCTCCATTTAGACCAATCTACAATTGGCCATTTTTTGGCCATCCTACTCCCCAATACATGCCGAAAACATGATACCGGGATACCTGACCATAGAATACCCTCCCTACTCGGACCCTATCCAGACCGTCTCACATCCCCTCTCCCTTCATGATTATTATTGCTGCAACTCTATATATATCAATATATATTATATCTTGTTTATTTAATTAATCCTCTTCATATGTACTTAATTGGTATTTACACGTCTGTACATATACTGTCATGACACTGTTCATCCACTTCCTTTGCTTATTTCCTGCACTCCAGGAACTCCCGGCACGGAAAGCCCCGATTCCCCTTTTGGATCGGGGCATTTTTAAGCCAATCGGTCGGTCCTGCACCCTCCACTATCCCCCTTGGGATTTTTTGGCTTTCTTCCGTGTCGGCGGCCGCAGGGGCACGTCCGCACGGCTACAAGGGATGCCGCATCTGCCGCGTGCAGACGCATCTCACGTCAGACCACGGACACCGCCCATAGGCGTCACACAGCGCATCACTGCGCATGTGCGACAGCCTTTAAAAGGCCGGGGAACACCTCCAGATCCTCAGTCTCTCCCGGATCGCAGGAGGACAGGACCTGGAGGCAACATGCTGCAACACCATACCAATACCTTCTACAAAACGTAAGCATAGACTTGAAAAGATGTACCAACATCTCTCCACCAAGTCCTTACTTTTCAAACCTTCAGTACTGCATTCAAGGATGTTTATTTATTTTTACCTCAAACCATCCTTTACTTTACTATGCATCTTTCTTATATACCTTGCACCTCAGATGACTCCCATCAATGTGCAAACACCACAGATGATCTCCATCAATGTGGAAAGTTATACACTATAGCCACATTGAACTACATTGGACCAGAAAACACGTGGCCCAAGAAGTAATTATTATTATTATTTTTATACTACTTTTCACCAACAACTCTTCAGGTTGTTTCACTTGTGGCTCCAACTACAACTATACCGCACTTTTCTCACCCAATACAGCATTGTTCCTGCAGCTCCTGGAAAAAGTCTGGGAAAGCAATACTCCAGAAAGTGGAAAAAAAAAAAATATGTATGTTTATCTACTATTCTATATATAACTTAAACTTGAGCAAATATATGCTACTATTTCTGACAATTCATTGTACTTATTCCTAGAATCGGTAACATCCTTGATAAAGGCCGCTACTAGGCCGAAACATGTTGGAATACCGATCAGGCCCCTCTCTGCAACCATTTCCCATTCTTTGATATGAGGAACAGCAGAGCAGGACCATCTACCTTTCTTGTCCAAGTCACTATTTTCACGTGTAACCACACCTACTACTCTTTTCTCTTCACTATCACAATGGGACTTTACCCATTAATTCACTCAAATCTCTGTATATAATTATACATGCGAATAAATTTTATCTACAAATTGTACTACTACTGTTTACTCGTTTTACTCCTGCCCTTAAAATCCCATACTTGACTTGAGGCACCACAAATCGACAAGCCACAGCTCCATTATTATTAGCAGATCTCTGATTGACCGCTGACCCTGGATTCTGCCACAGATACATATTATTGCTTTTAAAGTCTTCCAAATCCCTACAATATTTTTTCACTTTTTTCTTCTGAGTGTCTCTATCAGTCTTCTCTAACTTTTTCTTAATATCAGTGTTAGATTTTACAACTATGGGTAAATCCTTATCTTTATCTAAAATATTCTTAAGATCAGCAATTCTTTTTTCTAAAATTTTCATTTTTTGCTTTCTACAATGTTGGCGGATAAGGATACGTATAGAATCCTAAGTAAGGATCCAACATTGCAGTATAGACAGGAATTAAGTTCCCGTGTGGAAAAATGTTATGAGAGTCATGTGTTATGTAAGAAGGAAAAGCAATATCTGGTACCCAGTTACAGCCGTATCCCAACAATATATACGTTACCAAAAGTCCATAAGGACATGGTCAATCCACCTGCAAGACCAATTGTTAACGGAATACAATCTGTAACGTCAAGGCTGGGGGAATACCTGGATTTTTTCCTCCAAGATAGTGTAGTAAAGTTAAGATCTTACTTAGGAGACACCAAGGCTCTGTTGGGAGCTCTTAAAGTGGAGTTCCACCCTCTTTCACAACTTTACATTTTTAGTTCGGGCTGTGCATTCTAAAGATCAATTGGGCATTTTTTTTTTTTGAGTTTCCTACCTTATTTTTAACCCATTATAATTTTCACTTCCTCCTTCTTCCCCCCTCCTCGGCCGCGGCCGCTGTCGTCATTTCCTGTTTCGCATTGCTTCATGGGAGCTGTGTGTAATAACTCCCAGAAGGCAATGGGCAATCGGCCTCTCCTCATCTCGCGTTTTTCAAAACCGGAAATGACGCCTCGATGGCCGTTGTCATGGTAGTGGGTTGACGCTGTTCCTAGGTTGCCTGCCCTGCACTCACAGCAGCCCCTCTCTTTTTTATTTATTATATTACCGCAGCGGCACAGCCCCGCATCTCACGGGGTGTCAGAAACCAGTAAGCCAACCTGAACTCGGCTCAGGTTATCCCCGGCGGTGTTTGCAGCAGCAGCGGCGTGTGCAGAGTGAGTACAGGATAGACCGGCTGGATCCCGGGCTGTGTGTGTGTGTGTGTGTGTGCAGCTCCTCTACTCTCCTCTCCCCGGCCGCCTCCCTCCCTCCTCACCATAGACCCAGGTATCCGGACCCAGATGCACCTAAATCTGGACCGCAGCAGCTGTCCTCCACCTGTCCGCATGCACGCACCGGTCCCTGCTGTTGAAGTCACAGCAGAGCAGGCATCAGGGAACGTAAGGTCTCCAGGGGGAGTGGCATCTGTTCAACTCCTCTCGTCCCCTAATGCACAGGCCCGCCGCTGAACCCAAAGCAAGCAGGAGGGCAGACGGCACAGAGCCTAGCGGCAGCAGCAGTCGATCACACCCAGAAGAGGAGTCCACCGCGCCCTCCAGAACATTGAGTTAGGGTAGGGAGATTATTGGGGGGGCGGGCAGTGATGTGAGAGGGGGGATCTTAGAAATAGGGGGGGCTGGGGGCAGACTGTGAGGGGTGAGCTGTAATATGAGTGACTGTGAGATGGGGGGGTGAACTATAATACTGAAGGGCTGTGATGTTAGAGAGAAGCTGTGATATGGGGCGATGTAAGAAGGGGGAGCTGTCATGTGAGAGGGGGAGCTGAAATGTGAATGGGGAGGAGGGGGGGGGGTGCTGTGATAAGGAGGGCTGTAATGTAAAAGGGAGAAGTTGTGATATGGAGGGCTGTGATGTGAGAGGGGTGCTGTGATATGGAGGGCTGTGATGTGAGAGGGGTGCTGTGATATGGAGGGCTGTGATGTGAGGGGGAGCAGTGATATGGAGGGCTGTGATGTGAGAGGGGTGCTGTGATATGGAGGGCTGTGATGTGAGAGGGGTGCTGTGATATGGAGGGCTGTGATGTGAGGGGGAGCAGTGATATGGAGGGCTGTGATGTGAGAGGGGTGCTGTGATATGGAGGGCTGTGATGTGAGGGGGAGCAGTGATATGGAGGGCTGTGATGTGAGAGGGGTGCTGTGATATGGAGGGCTGTGATGTGAGAGGGGTGCTGTGATATGGAGGGCTGTGATGTGAGGGGGAGCAGTGATATGGAGGGCTGTGATGTGAGGGGGAGCAGTGATATGGAGGGCTGTGATGTGAGAGGGAGCAGTGATATGGAGGGCTGTGATGTGAGAGGGGTGCTGTGATATGGAGGGCTGTGATGTGGGCTCTCTCTCTCTCTCTCTCTCTCTCTCTCTCATGTGTCTTCCTGGAGGCGGGGAAGGGATATAGAGGGTGGCAACTTCCTCCTGAGCCAACGTTTCTATAGCAACCTGTTCTATGCCTAAAGCATAGTACTGCCCATGTGCGAGATTTCCTGCTGCATTCTGGGTAGCCAGAATGAACAACAAGCAGGAAGAAGGTCAGGAAGTCTTACACTGCTGTTTCAGACGCCCTTAGCAAAGATGACAATGCACAGGCAGCAGTATTAAAAGTAAGATTTTCACTAAACAAATACACTGTTCAACTCATAAATATGCAAATAGCGGTTTTGTGAAGCGAGATGTATTAATATTAATGTGCTATTTTTGTTAAAAAAATTATTCTGAGGGTGGAACTCCGCTTTAAGGAGGTAGTTGTGCCAAGTGATAGAGACGTCTTCCTGGTCACAGGGGATGTTTCATCACTGTATACGATCATCCAACATGATGATGCCTTACTAGCTTTCAATTGGGCCTTCAGTAAAAGGGAAGAGATTCCCGATATACAAAAACGTTTTCTGAAAGATGCTCTCATTTTTTGTTTAGCGCACAATTATTTTTGGTTCAACAGCATTTTCTATCAGCAACAAAGAGGTGTTGCGATGGGGGCTAAGTTTGCCCCTAGCCTGGCTAACATCTTTATGGGCGAATGGGAGGACCGGTACATTTTTGCTGCCCGACATGAAGAGTTGATCATCTATCGTCGTTATATCGATGATCTATTCTTTATCTGGGCAGGGACTGAGTCCTCCCTAGAACAGTTTTGTGAAAAGCTCAATAATAATACCAATAACATCAGGCTGGATTTTAACTGGAGTCGGACCAAGATTCACTATCTGGACGTGGAGATATCCCTTCTTGAGGGTGGGCTGAAGACTCAGGTGTACTTCAAGCCCACTGATGGGAATGGATATCTCCCCGTCCAGAGTGGACATCACCAGCAATGGTTGTCCAATATCCCCAGGGGTCAGTTCCTTCGTGTTAGAAGGAACTGTACAGCTGATGAGGATTTTCAAGTGCAGTCCCAAATCCTTAAACGCAGATTCATGGAAAAAGGCTACCAAGCCGCTAAATTAGACAACACGATAGCGGAAATAGGGAGGCTATCACAGGACGATTGTCTTAAGGATACCGAGAAACGCAATACACAAGGTCATGAATGGAGTTTCATTTCCCAGTTTAATGCCCAACACCGGGAGGTGGAAGAGACCTTTAAAAGGCATTGGCCGGTCCTATGTATGGACAAAGTTCTGAATGGGGTGTTGCCAGATACCCCAACATTCATATATAGAAAGGGACCGACTTTCGGTGACCAGGTAGTCAAGAAAGTGTTGGATCCCCCAAAGAAGCCGACAATGTTTTGGGAGAACACACCCGGTTTTTTTGCATGCAGGAGGTGCAAAACCTGCAAGCAGGTAAATACCCATTTAAGAAATTTCACCAGCTTTGTATCTCCATCTAATGGGCAGTCTTTCGAAATAAAGGACACAATTACTTGCAGTAGCACGCATGTGGTGTACTGCATACAGTGCCCATGTAATTTGTTCTATATTGGGAGGACCAAGAGAACAATTACCATTAGGATCTCGGAACATATAACAAATATCCGCAATGGATTCAAAGACCATAACCTTTCTCTCCATTTCCGGGATTTTCATAATGGTGATCCCACCCATTTGAAGTTCTGGGGGTGGAGAAGGTAGCACCGATATGGAGGGGCTCTAATCGGGTCCGCGAGATATCCAAGCGTGAAACACATTGGATATATCTGACCGAGTCTTTGCATCCTAAGGGTCTAAATGTGGATTTGGACATTAATTGCTATATTAGCAATTATTGACCTAGGGTGATCATAATGTCCCTTTAGTACCCATTTTGGATTGAGTTGTCTTCTATCACTTTATTTCCTTTTGTTAATGTTAAGCTAATAGGTCAGCAGTTGTAGAATGTTGGTATGTCTCTTAATTGGCTTATTGGCCGTTTTGGGCCTTTAAATTATATATCTAAGAGCCATGGTTTTGTGCCTACATTCCTGCACCTATATATTTTAAAACTATGGGCTATATATTTTATTTTATTTTATATGATTTGATATTCAATGGGAGTTATCAGATTTTTGATGCCTGTTTTATAATTTTGCAATTTTATATTTCTGCACATATATATTATGTACTATATAGTGTATATAGTTGCTTTATCATGTTTGCATTGCAATGCTTTTATATTATTATATGTCCCTTTATTGTATGAGATTAATGTACAGTAAAGGCATCTAGTGCAACATAATGACACCGCAAGAAAATGTAGTAGTTTGCATATGGATGCAGTATACTTGGTTTTTAAGGCCGTAGATTGCATATTGCGGTGAATAGACATAAACAAATGTCATTTCCTGTGTGTCGGTCCGGATCCGGAAATAGTGCGGCGATGGTAGGTGACGTTGTGTATTCACAGTCGCCTCCCCTTGACGCTGAGCGGATGTGTCTACAGACACATCACGCTCGCCGACCCGGAACTCGATGATGACGCACTTCCGGACGGACGTCAGTACGATGACTGGTGCGCCGGAAGGGGCGGAGTCAGATCTCAATAGTCTGACCGGAAGTGTTAGCAGAGGATGTGCTTTGGGGAATCGGTCCGGCGCAGCGCGGAGGCGCATGCGCCGGCATTTATATAAATATATGCCGACCGCGCCGCGCACACATGCTCTTTGATAAAGTCTTTACGACGAAACGCGTCAGCGCGTGTGTGCGCGGTCGCCATTACATCTTACTTCATACGCCGGACACCTTCCTCAGCACCGCAAGGGGTCGTTCTGGAATTGGTGGTCATTAAGCGTACTACATGCCTTCACTAAGTTTGGCTTCCTGTGAGTAGACATCTTGAGGGGAGAGGGGCTTTTTATGTGTGTTTTAATAAAACTTTTCTTTGCGGAATTACACTATTGTTTGCCCCCACTCTGTTCATTTTATATACTTGGGTGGACAGAGTACCATTGTGATAAGAAGGCAAAGAGATTCGGTTCTGGAGACGTGTACCCTGAGAGAGGTGGATATTGTGAAGGGCTTATTTACACCGGTCGTCTGGTGAGTTCCCATTACAGGGGGGGAGCACTTGGCGGTGGTGGAAGTGTGGTGCTTTCAATCCAGGTCCCTCACACCTTTCCCTTGAACAACAAACTCAGGGAGATACAGAAGTCTCCATGTGGAACTTTGAATAGACTGTTTTACGGACTTGTGCGCGTGCACGGATGTCCCTTATTTTATAGCGCTGTTAGTGTTTTTTGGTTTATTCACGCCCTATGTCAATGATCCTTTGAACACCTACTTTGCATTTTATTTATTTATAACAGCTGCTTAGACTTTGTGTCAGTTTTTTTTTTTACATCAAGTTGTTTATCCATGTGTTTTGTATAGAGCGCAGGGTGAGTGAATATATGTTCGTAGGAGACCTTGGTTAGATACATATCTTTCACTCTTATTGTTTAGATGAACAATTATACTGATAGATAGAAAAAGGTCTGCATATTCCCATCAGAGACCCCGCCAGTTTATGGTCATCTATGGTAAAATATACAAAAGTAGGTATAGTCTGGATAGGCAACCATAACAACAAATATAACAGAAGCCATAAAACAAAATAAAGATCAAAAGAGATTGTATGTATCTTCACATAATAGGAATGGCATACTTGCTACAGGAAAGCCTTTCAAAGAAACAGGACATATGTGTCTGTTGATATAAACACCTATAATGCTCATGGGTGTAGCAAGATGGCACCTGGACCAGAAGTACGCAACCAGAAGTGACGCAAACCCGGAAGTGCATCAAGAATTCTATTATATATCGCCATCTGGAGTACCAAAGATACATCCCCATCTGAAACTGGGTGTACTAAGATGGCATCCAAAACCTCTGGCTACCCCACCAAACATCGAGGCCATGCTAGGGCTACCACGCCCACCCGCACATAAGAAATAAATGGGATAGCAAGTGTGCAGGGGGAGGACATGGGCCTGCAAGTCAAGAACCCTCCCCATCTCTGCAAGTTGGATAAAAATGACAATAGAACAATTAAGCACAATTTTTATTTTTCTTGCTGTTTTATATTTTTATTGTATTTTTTATGCACTGGGTTGTAAATGCTCCCACTAGTGGTAATTTCTGGCTCAGGTAATGTAATTAAAAATCCATGTTTAAAGTTGTTCTAAAGGCAGAACATTGTTACCTTAATGCAGGTAAAAAAAAACATGTTTTCAGCTTCTCCCTCAGCCCCCCACTGTTAAACCTAACTGAGCCCAATCTCGATCCAGCTCTCTGCATGAAAGTAACGTCTTTCTCCATACTTTCTCTCTCCTCACTGGCCATGCAGGCAGCAGTGGGAGCAGTGGGAGCAGGAGAGAGCAGGGGGATAAGGCAGAGCCATGCTCCTTGTGTCTATGGACACAGACAGCACACCTTTGGAGCAAACCATGGCTTGCTACGGAGGCACTCGGGACTGTTCTGTGCAAAACCATTACAAGTAAGTATACCATGTTTGTTATTTTATTAAAACAATTCCATTACAATCACATTAATGGGAAGCTGACCACTAGAAAATGTTTCTAAAAGTACAGCCATTTGTGGGACAGGCAAGTACCTATGGTATTTTTCAAATCAAGCCCTGTGTGTCTGAGGGGCCCCATTGGATCCTAGGACAAGTTTGTGAATGGGGCCTCAATTTCTGCCCAATTTAGGACCTTCTGGCACTAAACTCCACCTATGCAATTTGCAAATCAAATGGCAGATGTACAGCCATTTGAAAGAAATGTAAGATAACAAGGTAGTTTGCTACGGTATAGTTAGAGTATATAAAAAGTGACTGGTGGCTCTCTAAGAACAGGTTGCAGTAAGGTAGGAAGTTATTGGTTCCTATGTTTTTTTTACTGGCTAGATAGAGTGCCTTGAAAAAGTATTCATACCCCTTGAAATTGTCCACATTTTGTCATGTTACAGCCAAAAACATAAATGTATTTTGTTGGAATTTATGTTTATACACCAGCACAAAGTGGAACATAATTGTGAAGTGAAAGGAAAACGATAAATGTTTTTCAAATCTTTTTACAAATAAATATGTGAAAAGTGTGGCGTGCATTTGTATTCAGCTACCTTTTACTCTGATACTCCTAAATCTAATATCTAGTGGAACCAATTTCCTTCAGAAGTCACCTAATTTGTAAATAGAGTCCACCTGTGTGTAATTTGAGTATAAGTACAGCTATTTTGTGAAGCCCTCAGAGGTTTGTTAGAGAACCTTAGTAAACAAACAGCATCATGAAGCCCAGGGAACACACCCGACAAGTCAGGGATAAAGTCGTTTAATACGGGGTTAGGTTATAAAAAGTATCCCAAGCTTTGAACATCTCATGGAGCACTGTTCAATCCATCACCCGAAAATGGAAAAAGTATGGCACAACTGCAAACCTACCAAGACATGGCTGTCTACCTAAACTGACAGGCCGGGCAAGGAGAGCATTATTAGAGAAGCAGCCAAGAGGCCCATGGTAACTCTGGAAAAGCTGCAGAGATCCACAGCTCAGGTGGGAGAATCTGTCCACAGGACAACTATTAGTCATGCACTCCACAAATCTAGCCTTTATGGAAGAGTGGAAAAAAAGAAAGCCCTAAGTTGTCCCAATTTCAGTTAGCAAGAAGCCATGTGGGGGACACAGCAAACATGTGGAAGAAGGTGCTCTGGTCAGTTGAGACCAAAATTGACCTTTTCGAGCTAAAAGCAAAACGCTATGTGTGGCTGAAATCTAACACTGCACATCACCCTGAACACACCATCCCCACCTTGAAACATGGTGGTGGCAGCATCATGTTGTGGGAATGCTTTTCTTCTGCAGGGATAGGGAAGCTGGTCAGAGTTGATGGGAAGATGGATGCATTGCAAATACAGGGCAATCTTAGAGGAAAACCTGTTAGAGTCTGCGAAAGACTTGAGACTGGGGCGGAGGTTCACCTTCCAGCAGGACAACGACCCTAAACATACAACCAGAGCTACAATGGAATGGTTTAGATCAAAGCATATTCATGTGTTAGAATGACCCAGTCAAAGTCCACACCTAAATTCAATTGAGAATCGGTGGCAAGACATAAAAATTACTGTTCACAGAGGCTCTCCACCCAATCTGACAGAGCTTGAGCTATTTTGCGAAGAAGAACGGGCAATAATTTCACTTTCTAGATGTGCAAAGCTGGTAGAGACATCCCCAAAAGACTTGCATATATATTTGTAAATTGAAGGATTGAAAGGGGAGAGAATAAAAATCCTCACCCCCTTAGGAGACATTACAGGCGTCTCCCGAGGAGGCTGGTTGTCTGTTACCCTGATCGGCACTGCATTTAGTATACCTGGACATAAGAGGAGACACACAAATTCAAGTCCCTCCTTAACCAATATAAACCCTGAGTGAATATGTGACTTTATTGACGAGGGAACAGAGGATATTCACGGCTCCTGCTACCAATACTCCACAGAATCGTCTGATGAAGCTACGAAGCGAAACGCGTAGCGATTCTTTGGTCATTATCCCGTTACAAGCGAACCCTTTATATCCACCAAAAGTTTGACCATTTTTATGGTCTGGATATCATGTATTTAATGGTATACTCTGCATTGCAGTAGGGTTCCCTCTGACGGAGGAGCATATTGTTTTATAATTGCCTTTTGTATCAAATAAATTTGGTTGTATCTATTTGTTATTGTTAATTCATTTTGGGATCAGCCAGCAACATGCCTTAAAAGTCCCATTATCTATATAAGGGGATGAGGATTTTTCTTCTTTCCCCTTTCAATTTGGGATGTGGCATCAATACATTGAAAAGTATGTCTCTAATTCCTCTCTTGATTTATTTGTAAAGAAAAATTGAAAACCATTTATCGTTTTCCTTCCATTTCACAATTATGTGCCACTATGTGTTGGTCTATCACATAAAATGAAATACATTTAAATTTTTGGTTGTAACATGACAAAAAGTGGTGTGATAATAGGAGAGTAAGGGTCCTTTCACATGATGCACCGTCCAGCGCGGTCTGTTCTTTGCTCAGCGGGGGATCGATCTGCCGATCCCCGCTGAGCAGGTGGATGACAGCTGCGCCTCCGCTCTGTGGGCGGAGAGGGAGGTGTCAGATCCCCACTGCTCTCTATGAGGGAATTGGATGAGAACAGACCACTTGTCCGCTCTCATCCGACCCAATCTGATCTGATACACTGGATGGATGGAAAATAGGGTTTTCACGGACTGGATCGAAATCGAATAGCAGCGGGTGTCAGCAGAGATGTCTCCGCTGACATCCGCTGCCCCATAGGGATGCATGGAGATCCGATCAGGTCCGCCTAAAAAACTGAAAGGCTGTTCTGATCGGATTGTTCATGTGAAAGGGGCCTAATCAAACTTATCCATTATGTCGCAGAAGTTTAAATTAGAGAGAAAAGGAGTAAAATAAGGGGGTTCTCTATGACTATTGCAATCCCACAGTTTTCTAGGTATGGCCATAAGTAACATGCCATAACATATGTTCTATGAAAGTTTATTCTGCAAAATGAAAACTACTGATGAATGATAACAATGTTTGGTTCTAACATACGTTTGTATAATTGCAGATGATTATTCCCATTTCTGTCTGAAAAAGCAGAGATCATCTGTGAAACGTGTTACATTTATAACTTCAGCCACTATTCATCTGAAAAGCCTGTGGTGTATTCTGTAATGAATATTTTAAAGCGTAACTCCATTTTTGTTGAGAAAAAACATTCCTCTCTGGGTGATCTGTGTATATTACAAAGATTCTAATAACTTTTGTTGCAGATTCCTACCTTTTGTTATTCTGAGGAAATCCCTGTGTTTGTATCCATGTGGGAAAGTGAGTCTAATTGGAGTGGTTTCATAATTATCAATCAGCTGTGCACCTGCAAGGCTCTAATGAGGAAAGCTGCTGGGCCTGCATCCCTTTAGATGTGTTCCTATTGGGAGTATCTCACCAAAAATGGCATTCTTTTTGCAGGGGATGCCTGAAATCTAACTTGTATCTTAGGCAGACTTCCGGGAAAATCAGTGAGCCAATCACACAATCAGGAAATTCTGTGTACAGAACACCTCCAGGTAGCCATATTGCATTGCATTTTTAATAACATTCAATTACAATATGACTTGTGTCACAGTTATTTTTATTGATTTGCTATTTTTTTCCCACAAAAGTAGAGCTACCCTGATTGTGATGGTATTAAATATAACTGTAAGAAAAGCCCAGTACGTATCAGAACAAGAAGACTTTTGCATGCTCATAACTCCGTTTAAAGTCTCATTGCAAGTTGCACGCATGTGCAAATGTATTAGTGTGCATGCTAAACAGCACATGTGCATGCACACGTGTGCATTCAGCACTGACATTGATGCCAAATGGCCTATCTAAGCTGGATTCTGACATAAGCAAATTGCTTAGTGGTCTTCAGTTACTTCATGCTTTACCTGTGGCCAGACCTGCTATATTTACCTTCCCATGCACAACCAGGCTTGCCCCTGACCTGTTTTTGAATTCCTGCTTGCCTGCTCTGACCTCGACTCATACCCTGACTCTGCTTCTTCCTTAAGTTCCTGTACCTCGCTGCCTGGCTGTGAACTGACCCCAGCTTGTATCTTGCCTCTTCCTGATGTTCCTGTATCTTGTCGCTTGGCTGTTGATGACCTTTTGACTTTTGTCCTGGCTTCACTCCTGTGTGCTGATCAAGTGTCATCATATACCAGTTTCTGGTTCATGTATGGTGATCCACAATCATCGGTATCCTGCAACCAACAGCTGGCACTGCCTGCTACAGCAGCCCTCATGTCACTCTGTGCTCTTACATCTTCTGTCACCCCTTCTAGGGGATGGCAAAGAATGACTATCAGACGTTTGACAGAAAAAGCGCATGTGCGCAGAATTCTCAGAAGAATGTTGGCTAGGCACGCGCATGCGCACAGGAACGTGCACAGACGCGCACTCAATGCATGTTGGCGAAACACAGACTATTTAAGGGGCTTCTGCTTATGCCCCAGTGCTGACTGGCCTTTCAGCTTTCCCTGTGTCCTGCTATTACTCTGCTTGTTCCCCTGTTGCTGACTCAGCTTGCCTTTGACCTGAACCTGGATCTTGATTCTGCTCTGTGTCCAGTTTCCTGCTCCGTTCTTGACCACATTCTTATGTCTCAGTACCTTTCTGACTGCCTGCTGCTGACCTCGGCTATCCCTGTGACCATGATGCTGTTCCCAACTCTGCTCTTACATCTGGTTTAAGTGCCTATCCAGCTGTCATCTGCATCAGCTCTGCTCATCACAGCAAGTTCCTGTTTCAAGCCTGCTAGGGGCTCTGACAAGCCTCGCATTTGAATCAGCTGCCTGTGTGGAGTGTCCCTTTAACTTCGGCTGGATCAGCTACCATTTCTCATCTGATGTTCTGCCAGCCTGCCAGGGTCTGCATCTCTTGCCGCAAGCACTCCTATCAACACCTGCCAGCAGTCGTGTTCCTCCTGTCCCTTGGTACCTGTTCCCTTCAGCGGGACCTGGGCTGGAGATACAAGAGAGGCCAACCTCGTAATTTCAGCCTCCTATCAGGTATGTGACAGGGGTTGTTGGACAAGAGGTGCAATAAAAGCCCCCTCTCTAGTTCGATCTCCACCAGCTATATAACAATAACACTGACACCTCAAAAGTCCCCAATCTGGCAAATATTTTTGTATTTTTGCAAATTTGCGTGATAACCAAGCCCTCTGTCTATGAAAGGTTGAAGTTGGCTCACAACTGTCGTCTTATTAATGTGTTTTGGAACTAAGAAAAATTGCTTTTTTTTCTTTTCGTGGCAGTGCCTGGCTTTTGGCTTTTCGCCAGTGTGGCTTTTGATTGACAATAAATTGCCTTTTAACCTAAAAAAGTCAAGAATGACATAGAAATAGCCCCCATAAATTTTAATTTGGTTTGACACAAAGTTCCCGTTCATACTTTTTATTGACAAAGGTTAAAAGACAAACAATGCATACAAAAGAATCGTAACATGAAAAAGAAAAGGTATAGGCATTGCCTAGCAGAGAAGGCCTGACTAATAGCCCACATCAGGGCACATGTAATATAATATTACAACAGAAAGATGTAGCAACAATATAATCCAGAGTAGCAATAGTTTGCAGTGTAGAATAGCAGTATACAAACAAAAAGGCTGCGTATCAAAGCAACACACCATTGAACTCCATTAATCTAGTATAAAAATGAAAAAGGCTAAACATCAAGACCTCAATAAAAAGTCAGAAAATGTCAGAAAAAGGAAAAGAGCCTCAGTGACTTGTTTCTGTAGTTTGACACAAAGTTCACAAACTTCAAGCAAGATTTGCTAAACTTTTAATGAACCACATCCAGGCAGATTTGCTCATCCATATTCCAGGCATGCAAGTGTATGTCTGCAGTGTTACCCAATGGGATTCTCAGCTGTTAGTAGCAATGGTGTCATGGCAAATTCAGCACAAATAGAAGGGAGCAGTAAAGCATAATGATTATACAGTACTGATAGTAAGGGCATGCTTATGTAATGTATAAATATGGCTGCTCCATCTACATGTATTTACAACCTATACAAAGATACAAGATTTATAAGAAATTCAGGTTCATCTCAAGGCTCATTGCTCCTTGGATGGAAGTGCCCAGTTGCATGAATGGAAAATGCTATATTATTTTTTTTTAAACAAAATATTTTACCAGATGCTTTTTACCTTTATCTCCAATTGGTCATTTTCCAGCCAGTCTACACTCTTCCAGCCTAATACATAAATCTGTCAGATAGAAGAACTGATAACTCATGGTAAACCTCATATTTGAACTTTTTTATTTTTCCCGTTTAAGTTTTTTTTTTTTTTGCTTTTTTGGTCCCTGATCTGAATATTCACCTCTCTATTTACCCTTGTGCTCTTTGTCATTAAAATAAAAAGTGGTGGAATATCGAAAAAAATGTGTCATTGGAACTGAAATATTGCATGTAGAAAAGCATTAACCAAATCTCCTTCATCTTGTTTCCTTCTTTCCCTCCTAGAAAGCAAATCCTTATTTCTCCTCTCTCTGGCAGATTTTCCTTATATAGGCTGGATGGAGCTTAGGAAGTGAGAGGTAGGAGGTGTGAACAGAGTAATGAGCATGGAGTGCTGAGCTAGATGATTCTTGTACTTGGTTCTTCTCATTGACTTCCCTGTTTTGGGCTTTCCTGCACCTGAGGCTTATCCTGCAGCCAATGGAAGCAGATGTACTGTATACTATGTTATGCCAACATATATTGGTTTGTGGACTAAATATCTTAAGTGTTACAATATGTCTTACTCTTTTGCTGTAATACGTAAGGGTGTCATTTAACGTATAAAAAAAGAAGAAGCATTTGGCTCTAGCTGGAAGCATGGTTGTTCAAAGAGGATACCTGTGTGCAGGTGACTGGCTAACAGGTAGTAACTGACTCATAACATGCTACACTGATGCGGGTGAATGGGATCCTGTATAACAGGTGACAGGTGTAAATCTGATTAGGTCTTCAAATGGTGATGGTTTGGGGAAGTGGTTGCCAAAGAGAGGACCACCCAAGGGAACACATGTCATGTGACCTGAATCCTCATGTCTCATGGTCCCAGGGGCACAGTCAGAGCCTTATCCTGTAGCTACAAGAGAATTGCAAGGCCTTGTGATGTAAGAAGCTCCTGACCAAACAGAAGTTTCAGTGCTGTGGTGGACCAAGGAGGTGGTGTAGTGGGGTTTTGATTCTGCCATCCAAACACACAGGAGCAAGCAGTAAAGGTGTGTGTGTGGGCTTTGGGGCTTTGAAGTGGTTACAGGATATACAAGAAAAGGTGGCCTCTTTCTAACAAGGACATCAGTTCTGGTGATTTCTTTTTCACATCAGTGCCTGCCCTTACAAGTGTGCTTCTGGGAGAATGGTTGAACATTCCCATAGAAACACTCCTAAACCTTGTGGACAGTCTTCCCAGAAGAGTTGAAGCTGTTATAGCTGCAAAGGTTGGACCAACTCAATATTGAACCCTATGGACTAAGACTGGGATGCCATTAAAGTTAATGTGTGTGTAAAGGCAGGAGTCCCAATACTTTTGGTAATATAGTTTTGTTGAATTAAAAATCCATATACTGGTACCGGTGTGTATGGCATGGACCCAGTGTTAATGGGATACAAGTATATCAAGTTGAACAGACACTCCATATACTGATACAGTTGATTCGATAATTGCCAGTTGTACTATCAGTTCACCAGTAGTCAAAAAGAAAAAGGCGTAAACTAACATCCATCAAATATTACCAAGGTGCAGAAGGATATTTCCACACAGAGCCTTCACCCAAACA
Source organism: Pelophylax lessonae (assembly GCF_965119305.1). Classification (NCBI taxonomy): domain Eukaryota; kingdom Metazoa; phylum Chordata; class Amphibia; order Anura; family Ranidae; genus Pelophylax; species Pelophylax lessonae. The sequence continues at coordinate 80,090,354 of NC_138773.1, forward strand.
ATGCATTTGCCAGATGGAGGATAAGTACAAGCATCAATCATTAATCACTGTTCAGTCCTCTACAGTAAATACCAGAAAACATAGGTAGTTGGATCCAAACACGACAAGTGATGGCCACCCCTCCCAGAACATTTCGTGCCACACTCGTTATCAAGGGATTGATTTTGGGCCACACTCGTTATCAAGGGATTGCTTCCATGAGGGTGGTATTTGATGGATGTCAGTATATGGACTTTTAGTTCAACTATACAGTATATACCTGAATCTCATTAATATGTGATTCATTGTATATATACTTTTATCTGTATAATTATACCACTCTTACCATTTATTGGTTATATACATTTGTCACCACAATTGTACCACCTTTATCCAGAGCTGCACATTTATTGGTATATGTGTATACCAGATCAGCTTGGTATAAATTGTCTTATTAATGTGTGTTAATTGTTTACAAAAAACAAAAGCTCTTTTGAGTGCTAGTCTACAAATATTTATATTTGATACAGTAACATGTATGAAAGACCATTTATTTAAAAATGTGAATGTAATAATCACTTTAAAATAAAGCAGAATTAATATAAGATAAATAATATTTCCCCAATAAAAATACATTGTTATAAAGGATAATAATTACTACATTTGAATAGGTCACTGTCATTAAAAAAAACACATGCACCAGATAGATTCTTCTGCAGTGAATGATTGGTGAATTAAACATTCACCGCTTTATAAATATGCCCCAATGCTTTCCCTTTAAAAGGGCGGAAATATTAGGATACTTAAAAGACAGCTGCTGTTGGGATTAAATTCTGAATGGGACGTCTCATATTTTTATGAATAATTTCTTTCTCCTGCATTGAACGTTGGTCAACATCTGCACTAGGTTCATTTATTTTGCATCACAGTATACTAAGGGAGCATTTTAAATTTTAAACAACTTATATATATTTTACAGGTGGCAAGCTATACGTTTTTATTTACAAATAAGACTGTGTGATGCCGTTTGCTTGTCAGGATGTTTGATATCTTTGTATATTATATATTTTTTGTATGTAAGTTTGTTTCCAGGGAGTTGTGCTTTGTTGAGAGATATCAGCTGTTGTTTGTATAATGGAGGCTTTTGCCATTATATGCTGTATTCTTTACTCATGTCACTTTATCTTGCATTGATCTGATTTATGTGAGTGACCCCCTACCTTCTCGTGTGGCATCTCAGATCACGCCCCTGTATTACTGAGTTTCACTACCGACTCAGCTGCTTGCTCAGGGTTATGGAGACTCTCACGTTATTGGGTCACGAATGAGAAAGTGGAGCCACTGATGTGATCTGAGCTTAGGGAATACTGGTTCCATAATGACCAATGCTCGTCCCCAGCAATGCTCTGGGACACCATTAAAGCATATGCTAGGGGCAGGTACCAGTTCAACGTAGCAAAGGTCAGGAAGGAATCTCACAGCTCTCTGAGGCAGAAGCTTGAGATAGGGCACTGGAAACTAGCTATTCAAATAACCAGGACCAGGGTACTTATAGTGCTATGCTGTCTGCTCCTGGGAACTTGTATTACTTTGTGCCGACTCCAGTAGGAAGTTCCTTCTTGCTCAATCCCAGTGAATATTTGAGCAGGGGGAACGCCGGGCAGACTTCTTGTCTGGCTAGCTACAGAGTGAGCAGGAAGTGCCCATGTTGCTAATATTAGGGAAGAAGATGGCACTCTACTCTCGGATCGTATACAGATCAATGAGAGGTTTGAGGTTTATTATACACAACTTTTTGCCTCTGGGGTGGCCTATTCCACTGAGGCATTGACTACTAACTTAGATGACACTGATTTCCCAACTTTGACTGCCGAGGCCGCACTGTGATTAGAAACTCCTATCCCCCTAAAAAAGTCCAAGTTGCGATCATTTACCTGCAGACTGGTAAAACTAGACTGCCTATGGAGTTATACAAAACTAGCCTGGAGGTCATTGGACCCCTACTACTCTGAGATCCTCTGAACTGCACTGGATGTCGGAGGCTATTTCTATTGTCGTGCCCAAGCCTGGGAAGAACCCTGAGCTCTGTGCCTTTTACAGGCCAATATCACTCCTTACTATACTGTAGATGCAAAAATGTTGACTAAAATACTGGTCAATCGCTTAAATTCCATTATACTATCTCTAATACAGTAAAATCTTGGATTGAGAGTAACTTGGATTGAGAGCGTTTTACAAGACAAGCAAAAGTTTTTAATAAATTTTGACTTCATAAACAAGCAATGTCTTGATATACAAGTAGCGTCACGTCACAACTGAGTATAAAAGAGAAGAGAGGCACCTCTAATTGTAGCAATATGGTTACATTTAATGAAGGTACAAGATTTAGCAACTCACATGGTTGATGATTAAAACAGGCACATCTAAGTATGCAGGCATCCGGGGTAAAGCTGTCCACATACACCATCCTTTGCACCGCCATCAACATCATCCCTTCCAGACTGCACTCCAAGAGAGATTTAAGCCTCACTTTCAGATCGCTCCACTACAGGGTAGTCTTCCCGGTCAGGACAGACTGACAGCAGTGAGAGCCAGCAGTGAGAAGGATGGTCTATGTGGACAGCTTTACCCCGGATGCCTGCATACTTACATGTGCTAGTTTTATTCATCAATAATGTGAGTTTGTAAATGTTGTACCTTTTATTAAATGTAACCATATTGCTACACTTAGAGGTGCCTCACTTCTCTTTTATACTCTGTGGATCCTGCTGGTTTTTGCTTCTAATCCCCTTGTGGAGGCTGCCATTTGTGGATAGTTATTTTATGGTTACACAACCTATCACATTGCTATAATATTTTTAATGGACTATAAACTGAAGGACTTATATGGAATATGTATAATTTATAAGGAATACATGGTTGTGGAACGAATCATCTGAGTTTCCATTACTTCTTGTGGGGAAATTTGCTTTGATATACAAGTGCTTTGGATTACAAGCATGTTTCTGGAACGAATTATGCTCGCAACTCAAGGTTTTACTATACATGGTGATCAGACTGGATTCATGCCTGGCAAGGGCACAGACATACATTTCTGACATCTATGCACTAATATAGACCTTTTCCGAGAAGGAGATTCCCCGGATGTGGTGGCCTCACTAGACGCGGAGAAGACTTTTGATTCTGTAGAATGGGAATATTTGTGGCAGGTACTCGGCAGTTCAGCTCTGGTCAACGATTTGTCTCCTGGATATAGCTGTTATATAAGACTCCTGTTGCTCTTGTGCGGACCAATAGCACCCTGTCCTCCCCCTTCCACCTTTGCAGGGGGATAAGACAGGGTTGTCCTTTGTCCCCAGAACTGTTTGTCCTGGCAATTGAGCCCATGGCCATCCTTCTTTTTTTATGTGGGAGATCTGATGGTGGGACCCTTAATGGAACGCATATCATTATAGGCTAATGTATATATCTACACCATTTACATCTTCTATATTTACATGATGCCTTGGATTCTCTCCTGGTGGCCCTGGCGATTATAGACTGTTATGGTGGTTTCTCTGGGGTGTGGGTTAATTGGGAAAAATAGATTTTATTCCCTCTGACTGACTCAGTTCCCCTGCCTCCCCATTCCACTCCTTTGCAATTGGTGTCCCACTTTTAGTACCTAGGTATTGTCATACAAAATTATCACGCTATCTGACAGACAACCTATTTCCTGTGCAACAGCTTAATACTGAAATGACAGGTATGGAAAACACTTCACCTGACCCTGGTGGGTCGAGTAAATCTCCCTAAGATGACGTTTCTTCCAAAATTCCTTTATATCTTTAGAAATACCCCAGTTTCTATCCCTGTTGCATTTTTTAACTAATTTGATGGGATTATCACTTCCTTTTTTTGGGCTGGATCGGTCACTTGGATAGCTAAATCCAAGTTGCAGCTACCCCTTTCCTCTAGCAGACTGGCAATGCCTTGCTTCCATTAATACTACTGGGGGCAGTGTTGGTCACCGTTCGCTGGTGGTTTGCTAAAATTTGATCCAATCCATCGGTTTACCTGGAGGCTGCTGTCCTGGGGTCATATTCAGCCCTGACTAATCTGGTCTACTGTGGGACAAGAGCTAAACCGCAGGTGACGACCGCAATGCATACAACAGTTCGGGTATGGGAACAGGTGACAATGGCTCTTGGGGTAGACAACACTATTTTGCCCTATACTCTGTTGTGGAGCAATCCTAAACTGCCTTAGATCCATTCCTGATCCTAGTGTATGGGCCAGATATGGCGTTACAAAAAAAAACAAGAGTATACCAGTGGGCTGGTTACTTCCCCTTCCTACCTTAAAGGAAATCTTTCAACTGCCCTCATTAGATACTTGCAATCGAAACACGCGGACCAAACGCTATTCCCGGTGACAGTAACTGTAACACCTCAAAGAGTAGAAAAGTTTCTTACCACCCTCAACACGGACAAAATCCTTTCTTCAATTTATTTTCGCCTCACGGTTGGTGAAACAGACAGAGATTCCCCTCTATACCGCTCCTGGTGGGCTGATATCCCTGCCCTCATGGAGGAGGAATGGGCTGCGGAACTACAGCAGTACATACCTACAGTTATCTTATCTAGGGATATATTCATACAGCAAGTTCCTTCATAGGGCTTATAACCCCCAAGCATCTTTCCCATATATATCCTGCACACTCTGAAACATGTCCCAAATGTTAACAGGTGGTGGGGATATATTTTTTTGATTTCATCTGGGAGTGTCTGCTTATTTAAGATTTCGTGAGGGTAGTGGTACTGGAGATTAATACGATCACTGATCTTTCTATAGTGCTGGATTACAAAATACTTCTATTAGCTATTTAGTGGCTCGGTCTACTCATAAAAAGCTATTATTGTTCTATATGTGTTTTTATGCTAGGAAGACAATTCTTAAGAATTGGAAGCTACCTGCTCCCCCTACTGTTGCCCAGTGGCGTTTACTAATTGACATAGTATTTACCCCTGTACAAGGTTACACACATTTTCATAAATGCTCACAGAAGTTCGGGAAAATTTGGGATGCATATGTTACGGCTAAATCCCTTAGTCTCTAACTCAGTATTGTAGGAATGGAGATCTAGAAATTTTCAGGACGCTTCTCCCAACCATTGGTACATTTTCTGGTTTTCAGAGTAGGAGGACTCCCGTTGGATGCCCACCCAGCTGTGGGCTCCGCTATACTTGTTGCCTAATCCTAGTGTACCTTTCAGTGTTGGCTTCCTCCTACTCTCCTCTTCTTCTATTCATCTCTCTTCCTTATTGTCCCTTCTTCCTCATCCCTCTGTATGAGAATATTACATACAATTATAGTATTCACTAATTTTTTTTTTTTTTTAACAAACATTAAAGCTGAAGTGTAGTTTAAAAAACAAAATCCCTACAGATTTACAGTGGTTATAAAAGCTAGACAGTTTTTACCCTAATGTGTTTCCTGCATTAATTAAAAAAATGTCTTAATACTTGTATCGCCCCCTCACCCCCCTGTATATTTACCTGAGCCAAATCTTGGTTTAGTGCTGTACCCAACTGCGGCAGATCTCTCTGCTTGCAAGGGCACTAGAGGGAGCCATTGGCTTCTGCTGCTGTCAATCCAATCCTGTGAGCAGAGGGTGAGGGGCGGGGCTGAGCTAGACTGTGTGTGTCAATAGACACACACAGCCCGACTCAGGAGCGAGCCTGTAGGTGCAACCAACCTCTGTAGGAAGTGGCTTGCTATGGTGACATACCTAGACAAGGAGCAGCCCAGAGCATTAGTGGGGGACCTGAGAAGAGGAGATTCATGGCCTTTCTGTGCAATATATATATATATATATATATATATATATATATATATATATATATATATATATATATATATATATATATATATATATATATTTTTTTTTTTAAGCCTAACTTCAATATAGAAGATGAAATAAGATAGCTAACGCTTGTAGAAAGAAAAAAAAAAAAAACGTTAACTGCTCAAAAATCACCAGCTTTTTGCCAGGTCCAAAAGCTGACACCTCACTTCCGGTTCAGTATCACTCAAACCAAAAGTTAGCACACAAGCAGTCATGGCTCCACCCCTAGATTACAGGAATTATAGCCATCAGCCAGTTTGCCAGTTTTGCCATTTTGATAGAACATACAGGTCACTTTTATGTGATGTGTGTGCATGCTGCTCTACTCCATCAACAGAACCCTACTGGATCATGTTGCTGGGAGAAGTCACAAGTCATGTGAGCACAACTTGGAGGAGGATTTGAAGGTAAGAACCTTTGACAGAACCTTGAAAATTTACAGGAATAACACAATGGGTGACAGATATCATTCAAATGCAGTATTACATTATACAGGTACTGCATATCTCTGTGAAGCTATTAAAGGAGATAAGTAACTGCTAAAGAATTTGCTATCCACCTACACTGCGGGTCATTAGATTGATGACAGGTCTAATATCATAACAGAGCATAACAATATTATGCATTAAACATAGTCATAACACAAAATCAAGTAACAGAGATAATAAGCAATATCATCGTAGATGGATCAAGCTCCTCTCTACCAGCATGAGTTTTATGCATTTGAAACATCTCAGTAGCAAAATGGAGCTGTTCCTAAAAGAAGAGGAATAGATGGAGATGGGTGAAGTTGTATCTTGGAGCCGGAGATGTAAAAAAAAGGTGATGGAGAAGGAGAAGAAAAAGAAATTGGAATATAAGAGAGAAAGAGAAAAGAGTAGAGAAAAGGTAAGAAAAGAAGTGAGGCCTCTGCAGGATTATGCGGGAGAACTGTATTGAATCCAAAGGTTCCAAGTATGTTCAAATGTGTTTTGTGCATTATGCAATATACTTGACATCTTATCATTGGCCATGACCCAATTCAATTTATGTTTAACTCATTTCAGAGGGACTAAGGGCTGAAACCGGCATCTAGCAATAGCTATTCTAGCTGACAGCACTATCTTAAAGTGGAACTAAACTGTGTCTGAGCTCCACACACTGAATATGCTATTTAATTCATCTTTAATATTTAAAGCAAACTCACTCATTCATCCATGTCTCCATACTTCACTTTGTTGAAAAAAAACACCCCCTAGCTTTCTTGCTGTGGCAATCTCGAGTAAGGGTAGACGATTCACGTAGCATTTACTTGCAGGAATTCATCTGGCCTTAGCTCAGGCATGCAGGCAGAAGGGTGTGCTTAGCTGAGAAACCCAATAACAATGTACATTAAGTCTCCTAGAATGTACAAAATGATTTGGCCTAGGCCAGAAACCAGGAAGCAACTGAAGAAACATAAAAAAAAATGTTTAGATCAAGTAATTATAATATACTGTACCTTCCTAGCTGTTTACTAAGGATAGCAGCATAAGGACTGAAAATAGTTAAGGAGAAGTAGGGCCAAAGCTCTTTTGGCCTTACTTCTCTTGTGGGTCACAGACTCACAGGAGTGCTATTAGTTGTGCACTCCTGTGACCCAGATTCAGCCAACAGCAGGCCTGAGTCTGCTGATGTCACTCAGCGGAACAGACTCTGTAGGGATCCTAACTTTAATGTTGGGATCCACCCGATGCCTGACCAGTGGTTGGCTCAGCCTCTCAGTGTGCTGCTGAGAGCCTAAGCCAGCCGCTCCCACCCCCTCAACAGCTCGGCACCCAAGTGAGCCTTGGAAGGGCAGAACAGAGAGCCAGCGACTGACGGTCACGGCTCTCTGCTCACTAAAGACCAAGAACTGAGCGATCAATAGTGTTTGATCGCTCAGTTCTCGGTAGAGGTGTACCGAACTGTTCGCCCGTGGACAGTTCCCGGCGAACTTAGCATGTTCGCGTTCGCCGCTGCGGGCGAACATATGCGATGTTCGGTCCGCCCCCTATAATACATCATTGAGGCAAACTTTGACCCTGAACTTCACAGTCAGCAGGCACATTTCCAGCCAATCAGCATACCTCCCTCCCACACCCTCCCACCTCCTATAAATAAGCAAGGGCAGCATCCATCTTAGATCATTCTGAAGCAGTGTGTGTTAGTGAGAGCAGGGAGAGCTGCTGCTGCTGCTGCTGCTGCTGCTGCTGCTGTTAAGCTAGGGACAGTTGTTAGTCAGTGTTCCTGGTCTTGCAGTGTTCTTGGTCCACTACTGCTGTAAGGACAGCATCCTGACAGCACCCCAAAAAGCCCTTCTAAGGGCTGGTATTTGTGTAATTTTTATATATATATATATATATATATATATATATATATATATATATATATATATATATCTAGTGTCCCCAAAAGCCCTTTTAAGGGCTGGTAATTTAGTTTTTTCTTTATATATATATATATATATATATATATATATATATATATATATATATATATATATATATATATATCTAGTGTCCCCAAAAGCCCTTTTAAGGGCTGGTAATTTAGTTTTTTCTTTTTATATATATATATATATCTAGTGTCCCCAAAAGCCCTTTTAAGGGCTGGTAATTGAGGATTTTTTTTTATTTATACATATATATATATATATATATATATATATATATATATATATAGTGTCCCCAAAAGCCCTTTTAAGGGCTGGTAATTGAGTTTTTTCTTTTTATATATATATATATATATATATATATATATATATATATATATATATATATATATATTGTACACTGCAGTTGCCTGCCCGCTGTGTGTGAGAGGCCACAGACCCACCACAGACTGTACTGTGTGCACACCACACTCATTTCGGGTGGCACAGGCACAGTATCTTGCATTTTAAAAAATATTTTTTTTTTCCTCTGTCATAATTGCAGTGAGTGCTGTGTCAGGTCCACAGAGTGCACTGTACCCACTGCAGTGCACTGCCCACCACTGATATATATACGGTGGCACAGCATCTTGTTGCAAATTGAAAAAAAATATATATTTTTTATTATTGCAGTTGCCTGGGCTGCCAGTGACTGTCAGGTCCACAGAGAGTGTACTGTGCCACTGCCCACCCACCACTGATATATAAGGTGGCACAGCAGCTTGCAAAGTAAAAAAATATATATTTTTTTTATAATTGCAGTTGCCTGGGTGCCAGTGACTGTCAGGTCCACAGAGAGTGTACTGCGCCACTGCCCACCCACCACTGATATATAAGGTGGCACAGCAGCTTTCAAAGTAAAAAATATATATATTTTTTTTATAATTGCAGTTGCCTGGGTGCCAGAGTGACTGTCAGGTCCACAGAGAGTGTAATGTGCCACTGCCCACCCACCACTGATATATAAGGTGGCACAGCAGCTTGCAAAGTAAAAAAATATATAATTTTTTTATAATTGCAGTTGCCTGGGTGCCAGTGACTGTCAGGTCCACAGAGAGTGTACTGTGCCACTGCCCACCCACCCACTGATATATAAGGTGGCACAGCAGCTTGCAAAGTAAAAAAAAATATATTTTTTTATAATTGCAGTTGCCTGGGTGCCAGTGACTGTCAGGTCCACAGAGAGTGTACTGTGCCACTGCCCACCCACCCACTGATATATAAGGTGGCACAGCAGCTTGCAAAGTAAAAAAATATATATTTTTTTTATAATTGCAGTTGCCTGGGTGCCAGTGACTGTCAGGTCCACAGAGTGTACTGTACCCACTGCCCAACACTCCTATAGGGTGGCACAGCACCTTGCACTCATAGTACAACACATTAAAAAAAAATGACATGCAGAGGCAGGCCACCCCGCAAGGGCCGTCGTGGTCATGGTGCTGTGATTTCCTTAGGCCCTAGAATAATGCCCAGTGTTCAGAGGCCACCACAGACCCTGAACTCAAAAAATTCTGAGGACATAGTTGACTCGCTTACACAGGACACCCAATCGTCTACAGCTTCCGCTCGGAACCTTAATGCACCATCCTCCTCCAGCTCAGCTTCGGGCACCTCTCAATTTACCACAGCACCACCACCAACACTAGCACCACAGCCGCTTCACTTGATCTGTCAGAGGAGTTATTTTCACATCAGTTGGAAGAAATAAGTGATGCGCAACTATTAGTGCCAGAGGATGTAGATAACGGGGATATGTCTCAGTCAGGCAGCATTATACACATGGACGTACATTGTGATGATGATGATGATGTTGTACCTGCTGCTGCTGCCTTTGCTGAGTTGCCAAGTGAAGCGGCTGATGATGACGATGTGTCTGTGGATGTCACCTGGGTGCCTGCTCGAAGAGCAGAAGAAGAGGGGGAAAGTTCAGATGGGGAGACAGAGAGGAGGAGGAGGAGACGAGTTGGAAGCAGGGGGAGGAGGTCATCGCAAGGAACTAGTGGCGCAGTCAGACAGCATGTAGATTCGGCACCCGGGGTCAGCCAGACAGCACGCCAATCAACGCAAGCTGTTGCCACCACCAGAATGCCGTCCTTGCAAAGCTCAGCAGTGTGGCATTTTTTTTTGTGTGTCTGCCTCTGATATCAGCGATGCCATTTGTAACCTGTGCCAAAAGAAACTGAGTCGTAGGAAGTCCAACACCCACCTAGGTACAACTGCTTTGCGAAGGCACATGATCTCACATCACAAATGCCTATGGGATCAACACATGAGTAAAAGCAGAACACAAACTGAAAGCCACCATCCTCCTCCTGGTCCAGCATCTTCAGCCACGTCAACCACTGCTGTCCTCCATGCCCCCTATCAACAACCCGCCCCTCCGCCTCTCACCTTCAGCAGTTCCTGCTCATCTGCCCACAGTCAGGTGTCTGTCAAGGAAATGTTTGAGCGTAAGAAGCCAATCTCACAGAGTCACCCCCTTGCCCGGCGTCTGACAGCTGGCTTGTCGGAACTCTTAGCCCGCCAGCTTTTACCATACAAGCTGGTGGAGTCTGAGGCCTTCAAAAAATTTGTCGCTATTGGGACACCGCAGTGGAAGGTACCCGGCCGAAATTATTTTTCACAAAAGGCAATCCCCAACCTGTACTCTATTGTGGAAAATGAAATCATGTCACGTCTGGCACACAGTGTTGGGGCAAGGGTCCATCTGACCACTGATAGCTGGTCTGCAAAGCACGGTCAGGGCAGGTATATCACTTACACTGCGCATTGGGTAAACCTGCTGGCGGCTGCCAAGCATGGAATGCGTGGCTCTGCTGCAGAGGAGTTGGTGACACCGCCACGACTTGCAGGCAGGCCTGCTGCCACCTCCTCTACTCCTCCTACTCCATCCTCTTTGCTAACCTCCTCGGCTGAGTCCTCTTCTGCTGTTGCGTCTTGCTCCACACCAACTGCACCCCCCCAGCTCCCCAGGGGCTATTCCACATGCCGGATACGACAGTGTCATGCTGTCTTGGGGTTGACTTGCCTGAAAGCAGAGAGTCACACCGGACCAGCACTACTGTCCGCCCTGAACGCACAGGTGGATCAGTGGCTGACCCCGCACCAACTGGAGATCGGCAAAGTGGTGTGTGACAACGGAAGCAATTTGTTGGCGGCATTGAATTTGGGCAAGTTGACACATGTGCCGTGCATGGCACATGTGTTGAATCTGATTGTACAACGCTTTGTGCAGAAGTACCCAGGCTTACAGGACGTCCTCAAGCAGGCCAGGAAGGTGTGTGGCCATTTCAGGCGTTCCTACACGGCCATGGCGCACTTTGCAGATATTCAGTGGCGAAACAACATGCCAGTGAGGCGCTTGATTTGCGACAGCCCGACACGTTGGAATTCAACACTGCTAATGTTCGACCGCCTGCTCCAACAAGAAAAAGCGCTCAACGAGTATTTGTATGACCGGGGTGCTAGGACAGCCTCTGCGGAGCTGGGTATTTTTTTGCCACGTTACTGGACACTCATGCGCAATGCCTGTAGGCTCATGCATCCTTTTGAGGAGGTGACAAACCTAGTCAGTCGCACCGAGGGCACCATCAGCGACATCATCCCATATGTTTTCTTCCTGGAGCGTGCCCTGCGAAGAGTGCTGGATCAGGCCGTAGATGAGCGTGAAGAGGAAGAGTTGTGGTCACCATCACCACCAGAAACAGCCTTACCATCGCTTGCTGGACCTGCGGCAACACTGGAAGAGGAGTCTGAGGAAGAGGAGTCAGAGGAGGAATGTGGCTTTGAGGAGGAGGAACACCAACCACAGCAGGCATCCCAGGGTGCTTGTTGTCACCTATCTGGTTCCCCATGGTGTTGTACGTGGCTGGGGGGAAGAACACACCTTCAATGACATCAGTGAGGACGAGGAATTGGACATGAGTAGCTCGGCATCCAACCTTGTGCAAATGGGGTTTTCATGCTGTCATGCCTGTTGAGGGACCCTCGTATAAAAAGGCTGAAGGAGAACGACCTGTACTGGGTGGCCACGCTACTAGACCCCCGGTATAAGCAGAAAGTCTCTGATATGTTACCTAATTACCGGCAGGCGCAAAGGATGCAGCAGCTACAAAATAAGTTGAAAAGTACGCTTTACACAGCATATAAGGGTGATGTCACAGCACAACGGGAATCCAACAGGGGAAGAGGTGAAAGTAATCCTCCTCCTACCACCACAATCACGCCGGCAAGGACAGGACGCTTTAAAGACGTCTTGTTGATGGAGGACATGCGGAGCTTTTTTAGTCCTACGCATCGCCACAGCCCTTCGGGGTCCACCCTCAGAGAACGACTCGACCGACAGGTAGCAGACTACCTTGCCTTAACTGCAGATATCGACACTCTGAGGAGCGATAAACCCCTTGACTACTGGGTGTGCAGGCTTGACCTGTGGCCTGAGCTATCCCAATTTGCCATTGAACTTCTGGCCTGCCCCGCTTCAAGTGTGCTGTCAGAAAGGACCTTCAGCGCAGCAGGAGGTATTGTCACTGGGAAGAGAAGTCGCCTAGGTCAAAAAAGTCTTGATTACCTCACGTTTATTAAGATGAATGAGGCATGGATCCCGAAGGGACTGACAGTGGGGGATGCATTTGACTAAAAAAGGCCTGGTGATGACTGAGATGCCTTGGGCTAAAAATGGTCCACACGCTGCTGTATTTAATCATTCTCTGCATGCCGGATGACTTACGTGACGTCTCCGCCACCAACTACGGTTCAAGCCGCAATGTTTTAGTGCACTTTCTGCCATGAAAACCTAAATTTTTCAGGCCGCTGCTAAAGCAGCGGCTGCAACAATACCTACTTTTTCATGCATGTGTACATGCCTAATTTTTCTGGCCTCTGGTGCTACACTGTGGCTGCAAAAAAACAAAAAACAAAAAAAAAGGCACATACATGTGTCAATTCCCCTTTGTGATCGTTACCTTGTCGTGGTGAAGGGGCTTGCGTATCACAATGAAGCGATCACCTCTAGGAGTGTGTTGGCACACCCCAGATGATAAGGTCGTTGCTTCATTGTGAACAGACCAAAAGCGATCCGCGGGATAATTTTTCATAGAAAAAACATTCATTTTCTTTCATTCTTTCTGCGGAGCTGGGTATTTTTTGGCCGCGTTACTGAATGCTCATGAACAATGGCTGTAGGCTCATGCGTCCTTTTGCGGAGGTGACAAACCTGGTGGTCAGTCGAACCCAAGGCAACATCATCGACCTCATCCCATATGCGTTTTTTCTGGAGCGTGCCCTGCGAAGAGCACTGGATCAGGCTGTAGATGAGCATGAAGAGGAAGAGTTGTGGTCCCCATCACCACCAGAAGCAGCCTTGTCGTTGTCAATTGCTGGACCTGTGGCAACGCAGAGAGAGGAGTCTGAAGAAGAGAAGTCAGAGGAGGAAGGTGGCTTTGAGGAGGTGGAATACCAGCCACAGCAGGCGTCCCAGGGGGCTTGTTGTCATCTTTCGGGGACCCTTGGTGTTGTACGTGGCTGGGTGGAGGAAGAGACCTTCAATGATGTCAGTGAGGACAAGGAACGGGACATGGCTAGCTTGGTATCCAACCTTGTGCAAATGGGGAGTTTGCGGTTGTGCAAATGGACTGACTGACTGACTGTTAAATGAGTTTGGTCTGTCAGAGTTTGGTCTGTCACTGTGAAGCGGGCGTAACCCTTACACTACTTGACCGATACAACATCATACCTGATCGTATTCACACACTGGATGTTTTAAAGCACGTTATTCCAAACAATTTAGGAATGTTAGGTGATTTCTGCCCTTTATGGATCAAAACCCGACTCTGCGTCAACTACGTAATTTTCCATGGGAGTTTTGCCATGGATCCCCCTCCGGCATGCCACAGTCCAGGTGTTAGTCCCCTTGAAACAACTTTTCCATCACTATTGTGGCCAGAAAGAGTCCCTGTGTGTTTTAAAATTCGCCTGCCTATTGAAGTCTATGGCGGTTCGCCCAGTTCGCCGGTTCGCGAACATTTGCTGATGTTCGCGTTCGCCGTTCGCGAACGGCGAAATTTAGGTTCGCGACATCACTAGTTCTCGGTCTTAGAGGCTGCAGGGGACAGATGCAGCATTGGGCCGATGCTGTTTCCATGTGGGTGAGTATGATTTTTTTTTTAAAAATCCCACACTTCTCTTTTAATGTTGATTGAGAGAGCAAGGATTAGTATGACTTGTATCTGTAAATGGAATTGGGCTTAAAGGTAGAGAAGGAAAAAAGAAGACTGTGGTCACATATGCCATATACCAAAAAGGAAGATATATACTCAAAGGCATGTCTCAAAGTTTGAATGGAATTTAAATAAAGAAAAAAAAAAAAGTAGAACTGAAGGCATAACTTTTTTTTTTTTAAATTGGATAAGGTAAGGGCGGAGGGAGGAGGGGGGGGGGGTTAACTCAGGTTAAGAGTCAGATCTTGCCATCTTTGTTCCTTTGGGAAGATTTCCCTTCACTTCCTGTCCCATAGCCAAAACAGGATGGGAGAGAAAACCCCCCCCCCCAGAATATGACTAATTCTTGGTAGTCACCCAAACTAGTGACCCTATTAGAAGATTTCCACTGGTATTGTTCTGTCGATCACTCAAAATTTGAGATTGTCTTTTAGCAGGAAAAATAGAGCTGGTGTTCTAATCCCTCCCTCCATCTAAAACTGAAAAAAAGTTTTGCCTTCAGTTCTACTTTAAAGCTACAGAAGGAAAATATGAAGAGCATGATCACATGTCTTATGGACCATAAAGAAAGGCTTGTCTCAAAGGCCTAAAGTTTATTTTAAAAAATTAAGGTAGACATTCACAGAGTTGAAAATTGGATTTTTTTTTGACAGTCAAAGTAGGATGAGGCATAACATCTTTTAACAGATAGAAAAAAAGGACAGGCGTGGGGAAAACAATGATATCATTTATAATGTTTTATGTATTTATACTGCTTTTTTCATAGAAAACCTTTCCAAACGTAGAGCTGCATTTTAGGATAAGCCCTTCATGTACTTTTGCATGGTATTTGACGTTGGTAATTTACTTAAAAGCTGACAGATTTAAATCAATCTTTGTGTACGGAAACCCAGTCTGAAAACAAGTAAGACTGTGTTGACTCTAACACAGTACGGAATCTGTAAATGAACCAAGGGGAGATTAAATATTCGAAATCTTAGTCCCACGGCTACAGCAGTCTGCGAAAATACTTCCACCTCGCAGCTTAAAAAGTTAATTTTTCCTGACAATTTAAACAAATGCATTTCCACCAGCTTTTGTTGATACTAAACGCTTTCACATTGTGTTTGGGGGCGTGCAAATTGATACGCCATGTCATCCGATGAGACAGGGGAGAATGACTGCTGCATCCAGCTACCTCTCCAGACGGAACTTAGCTTTAACGCTTTTCTGAGCTTGATTTAATGAAAGCTGACATGCGGCAGTCTTTGAGCTTTATCACTGCTAGTAAATCCAGCGGCATGAGGCTGGGGCCTAGTAGAAAGGGCCTCAGCCTTCCTGTTTACGGTATATGACCTTTGACCTCATGACTGGTTCACCTTTATCACTGCTATGAATCTGCTGGTATTCTAGTATTACGTTTGTGAGAGGAAGAATGGCCCTGAGGCTCAAAAACCAGATAAAGTTAGACATTCATGTAGCATAATTGTGAGATCACAATGTCCTCTGAACATTCAGTTCAGCAAGAATCCAAGTACTCAAATCAATTAAGTCCTGTCCTCATCAAGATGATATTTGTTGGACTGTGGTAAATTCCTTGCTAACATGTACATATTGCTAAGTACAGCAATAATCCAAGAGTGATGCTGATATACAGAATAATGTGATTCTGGAGGATTTCTAAATTTTTTTTTTTTTAAAACAATATTAACACTGAACAGAAACAGATTATATCTCACAAAAGTGAGTACACCCCTCACATTTTTGTAAATATTTGATTAAATCTTTTCATGTGACACCACTGAAGAAATTACACTTTGCTACAATGTAAAGTAGTGAGTGTACAGCTTGTATAACACTGTAAATTTGCTGTCCCCTCAAAATAACTCAACAAACAGCCATTAATGTATAAACCGCTGGCAACAAACATGAGTACAACCCTAAGTTAAAATGTACAAATTGGTTCCAATTAGCCATTTTCCATCCCTGGTGTCATGTGACTCGTTAGTGTTACAAGGGCTCAGGTGTAAATGGGGAGCAGGTGTGTTAAATTTGGTATTATCGCTCTCACTCTCTCATACTGGTCACTGGAAGTTCAAAATGGCACCTCATGGCAAAGAACTCTCTGACAATCTGAAAAAAAAAAATGTTGCTCTACATAAAGATGGTAGGGTATAAGAATATTGCCAAGACCCTGAAACTGAGCTGCAGCACGGTGGCCAAGACCATACAGTGGTTTAACAGGACAGGTTCCACTCAGAGCAGGCCTCGCCATTGTCAACCAAAGAAGTTGAGTGCACGTGCTCAGCGTCATATCCAGAGGTTGTCTTTGGGAAATAGATGCATGAGTGCTGCCAGCATTGCTGCAGAGGTTGAAGGGGTGGGGGGTCAGCCTGCCAGTGCTCAGACCATACGTCGCACACTGCATCAAATTGGTCTGCGTGGCTGTCTTTCCAGAAGGAAGCCTCTTCTAAAGACGATGCACAAGAAAGACCGCAAACAGTTTGCTGAAGACAAACAGACTAAGGACATGGATTACTGGAACCATGTCACGTGGTCTGATGAGACCAAGGTAAACTTATTTGGTTCAGATGGCATCAAGCGTGTGTGACAGCAACCAGATGGGGAGTACAAAGACAAGTGTGTCTTACCTACAGTCAAGCATGGTGGTGGGAGTGTCATGGTCTGGGGCTGCATGAGTGTTGCTGGCACTGGGCAGCTACAGTTTATTGAGGGAACCATGAATGCCAACATGTACTGTGACATACTGAAGCAGAGCATGATCCTCTCCCTTCAGAGAGGAAACTGCAGGGCAGTATTCCATCATGATAATGACCTCAAACACACCTCCACGACAACCACTGCCTTGCTAAAGAAGCTGAGGGTAAAAGTGATGGACTGGCCAAGCACGTCTCCAGACCTAACCCCTATTGAGCATCTGTGGGGCACCCTCAAACAGAAGGTGGAGAAGCGCAAGGTCTCTAACATCCACCAGCTCCGTGATGTTGTCATGAAGTAGTGGAAGAGGACTCCAGTGGCAACCTGTGAAGCTCTGGTGAACTCCATGAACAATAGGGTTAAGGCAGTTCTGGAAAATAATGGTGGCCACACAAAATATTGACACTTTGGGTCTAACTTGGACCTTTTAACCTTTTTACAAAAATGTGAGGGGTGTACTCACTTTTGCGAGATATTGTATAAATATATATATATATATATATATATATATATTTATATATATATATATATACTGTATATACATTGTAAAATAAATAGGATGTGCTGCTTTTGACTGAGATATTATCCTGAAAGTAATTAGGTAACAGAAGTTTAGAACCGATCAGTCATCAGGTCCAGGCCAATGATTTTTGGCCTGGACCTGGTGATCGGTTCTGACCAATTGCAGAATGCCCTGTGCCTGTGTAATGTAAACCCTTTTCGGTTCCAGCGTGAGGGAAGAGAACATCAGTCAGTGAGTACACAAGCACTACACTGACACCAGTACACATAGGCACATTTGTCACCACCTGATCACCCCCCAGTTAACCCTTTCACTCCCTGTCACAGTGTCACTATATACAGTATATAGATAATTTACTGATCACTGTATTAGTGTCACTTGAGACGCAAGTTAGTTTGAGAGGCCGTTAGTGGTAGTTTAGCAGCAGATAGATTTAGGGTACCCGCCATATATCCCCTAATACAGATTTAACCCCCTGATCATCCCCGGTTAACCTCTTCATTGCCCTGTCACAGTGTCACTGTTATAGTGTACAGATTTTTTTTCTGATCACTGTATTAGTGTCACAGGTGACATCAGTTAGCATTACTGTTAGTTAGCGTCAATCCAGGACAGCGTCAGATTTAGTAATACATTTAACCCTTTAATTGCCAGTGACACACACACTAAACACCTTCATTACTAGTATAGTGTCTGAACGGATCAATATCTTTGATCTGATCAGAACTACACTAGCGTCCCCAATAGTTTAGTATAGTGTTCCCAAAACGCAACATTTGCAGGATCAGCCCAGACACCTGCCAGTATATCCTGGTTATAGTCAAGGGTTAGGGTATCTTCTTTCTGAAAAGGGGTCATTTGGGGGAATGGGGGTTGTGCTATCTTGGCATTTCATGGCCTCCGAAACTGTGATAGGTAGTGAGGAGTGAAATCAACAATTTACGCCCTTAGAAAGCCTGAAGGCAGTGATTGGTTTTCAGGGTCCTGAACGTGGCTAGACTGCCAAAAGGTCTCACATGTGATATCCCCATACTCAGGAGAAGCAGCAGAATGTATTTTTGGGTGTCATTCCACATATACCCATGGCATGCGTGAGCAATATATCATTTCACTGACAACTTTGTGTAAAAACAAAAATAGATATATATATTTTTTCAAACACCTGTGACTAAAAAATTAAATATTCAATGAGCTTAACAATCCTCTCAGGAAACTCCTTGGGGTGCCTACTTTTAAAAAAAAGGGTAATTTGGGGGGTTGTACTGCCCTGCCATTTTAGCACTTCAAGAAATGAGATAGGCAGTCAGAAAGTAAAAGCTGCGTAAATTCTAGTATATACACTATAGTTTGTAGACGCTATAACTTTTGCTCAAACCAATAAATATATGCTTATTGAGTTTTTTTTTTTTTTATCAAAGACATGTAGCTAAATACATTTTGGCCTAAATGTATGACAAAAATTGCGTTTATTGGATATTTTTTATAAGAAAAAGTAGCAAACTTAATTTTTCTCAAAATGTTTAATCTTTTTTTCACTTATATCGCAAAAAAATAAAAACAGCAGAGGTGATTAAATACGGCCTGGTCGCTAAGGGGGTAAAACCTTCCAGTCCTTAAGTGGGTAATAAACCAGCTTTATACGCATTAATGCACTATGAGTGTCTTCAGTTATCTTTTATAACCATATGATGTGATTAATGAGATTTAGGAGCACCATAAGCCTGGATACATTCCCTGGAGCTGACTGACCACTTATCTTCAGAGGCGTTTCCACTCACACGCATATGATCTCTTGGTGAGATCATTTGATTTTTTAAGCAGCCAATTTTCACATATGGAGCACAGCAGTGACACACTTTCCATTGTGGATTATTTCAGCTGCACTACAAACAGTTTGTTATATTTGCATGTTGGAAAGTTGGAGCATCATCTTTTCACTAAACACATTGAATTGTGGTGGAACACTGGACTATTCATGAACTTTTTGCTCCATTTAGATTTGTCATTTTTTTGTGAACAGATCGTGACTACTTATTCACAAAATCATTCATTTGTTACATGGTTCTAGGCAACAAGAGTTTCACTTATCTAGTGACACTTTCCCATTTGAATATTCACTGTTGTTTGATTTTGCCTATTGCACATTGTTTATTGCATCTGTTACCTAATCACTTTTAGGATGATATCTTAGACAAAAACAGTGCATCTTACTTATTTTACAACTTTTGTTTTCTCCTCACTTTTCAAGGAGTGTTTTATTGCAGCAGTTTTCTGATTTCACATATTTGCACCTTTTTGTATTGTTATATATATATATATATATATATATATATATATATATATATATATATATATATACAGGCGGTCCCCGGGTTACGAACACAATAGGGACTGTAGGTTTGTTCTTAAGTCGAATTTGTTTGTAAGTCGGAACATGTACTTTTTTAAGTGTAACTCCAGCCCAAAAAATTAATGAGGATACAGACAGCAGTACAAACCTCATTGTGGCTCTAACCCCACACCATACAGTACTGTACTAGCCAAAACTAATAAATAAATACAACTTAGACAGATGTTTGTTTTAACATATTTACTTTTTGATGCAGATACATGTACTGTAAATGCTTAAACATTTTCAAAACAAACACTGTACTGTACAGTACAGTACAACTTTAAACAATGGTGATGGTGGTTAATGGGCTTGTTGGAGAGGATGGGACTGCTATTATAGAATCAGAATCTGATTGAGCTGCTGGAGGCAGTTTCTTGAAGTAGGCATTAAGGGATGTTTGCACAGCACTTCTCTTCATCTCATCATAAATAACCCTGTAGCATCTCAGGCCTTCAGTAACTGTACGGTAAACTTTGGTAAACCTCTCTGTATCAGGATCTTGCTCCTCTAACTTTGCCATTCCTGCTTCAATGAGTTGAAAAGCTTCAGCTAACTGTTTTGTTGAAATTTTTTTCAATTTTGGAGTTTCTAGGTCCTGGTGTTCTTCCCTAAATGCTATCATTTGCTGCTCTTGTTCAATAAGGTCTTCATTAGATAGTTCGTTGCCATGGGAGTCGAGTAACTCGATGATATCATTTTCACTGATGTCCAACTGCAGTTGATTACCAATAGCAACCACAGCTTGCCTGGTTCTGGTGATCTCTTCATCTGTAAACCCCAGAAATTCTTGTGGGAATTGGGGGCACAATTTGTTCCAAACTCCTCTTAAATTTGTTTCTTTCACTTCATCCCAAGCATCAGTAATATTTTTGATGGCATCATAAATGTTATAGTTCTTCCAGAACCCTCTTAAGGTCATCTCATTATTTTGGGTAGCCCTGACAGCTTGTGAGAATGTCCTTCGTAAATAATAGGCCTTAAAGGAGGCTATAACTCCCTGATCCATTGGCTGAAGAAGTGATGTGGTGTTGGGGGGTAGAAATACCACCTTTACATTGGGGTGCATATCAGCTAAAGTGTTTGGATGTCCAGGGGCATTGTCAAGGAGAAGAAGAATTTTAAAGGGAATGTTTTTGCTAATGCAATAACGTTCAACGGCAGGGACAAAGTGGTTCAAAAACCACTCTTCAAAGAGTGCAACTGTCACCCAAGCCTTTGAATTTGCCCTCCAAATAACAGGAAGCGATGCCTTAGTGACATTACGTAGTGCCCTCGGATTTAAGAAGTGATGCACTAGCAAAGGCTTGAGCTTTAAATCCCCAGATGCATTGCCCCCAAGTAATATAGTCAGCCTGTCCTTTGATGCCTTATGTCCTGGTGCACTTTTTTCCTCTTTTGAAATGTAGGTCCTCTCTGGCATTTTTTTCCAAAACAAGCCTGTTTCGTCTACATTAAAAAAAATTTCTGGCAAATAACCTCCATCATCAATAATTTCTTCCAATATCTTGGGAAAATCAGTTGCAGCACTTACATCGGCACTCGCTGCTTCACCTTGAACTTTAATGTTATGCAAATTAGCTCTTTCTTTAAAGCGATTGAACCAACCCCTACTTGTAACAAATTCTTCATTGAAATCCTCTTCACTTGCTGGATGGGCAGCTTTTAAATCTTTGAAAAGGCTTCGAGCCTTTTCTTGGACTAAAGAAAGGCTGATAGGCATATTACGCTGATTTTGGTCTTCTATCCAAACTGTCAGCAGCCTTTCCATCTCAACAATTAAACCACTGCGTTGCTTGGTAATAATTGTAGCATGCATTGGGGTATGGCCTTTCACATGGTCCATTATTCTAGCTTTATCTTTATTCTTGCAATTGTTGACCGATTGTAGCCAAGTGCTCTGCCAATGGATGATGGAGTTTCACCTTTCTCTGATCTCTTTATTATTTCTACTTTATTTTCCATGGTGATGGTTCTTCTTTTCTTTGCTGTATTACCAGCACTTGCATTAGATTTGTTTTTTGGCATCATTGCAGGTTAGAGACAATAAATGTGAAGTGGTGTGCGTGCGCTCTAGAAGTGAACAAGAAGAACAAAAAAAAGTGTAGCCGCCAGCCAACTATCAATGTATTCTAATGGGTACTATACTGTGTTAAAACACTCACTGTCTACGCTTGTCAGTTTGATATGCGTCTTCAGCATGCAGCAGCAGTGGTCCCTGACCCTCAGAGCCGTCCAGCAGCGTGGGATCCAGTACAAGGGCTAAAAGAGACCCAGAAGGATAGTTGCATTCAACACAGTCCTGCTACAGTATCCTAGAAGTAGTGATGTCGCGAACATAAAATTCGCTGTTCGCGAACGGCGAACACGAACATCGACGAATGTTCGCGAACCGGCGAACATTGCGAACCGCCATAGACTTTAATAGGCAGGCGAATTTTAAAACCCACAGGGACTCTTTCTGGCCACAATAGTAATGGAAAAGTTGTTTCAAGGGGACAAACACCTGGACTGTGGCATGCCGGAGAGGGATCACACAAAAAAAAGTTCTTAAAAATTGTAATTTTTTGATAGAGAGCCAATTATTGGAAAAATTAAAAAAAATAAAAATAAAAAATTTCTTTGGATTTAGCATCTGGGGGGTCTAAAAAGTGTACCTGTGAAGTTTCAGCTCTGTAGCATGTCTGGGACCAGAAAAAAATACGAATTAGGGTTAGGGCTAGGGTTAGGGTTAGGGCTAGGGTTAGGGTTAGGGTTAGGGTTAGGGTTAGGGCTAGGGCTAGGGTTAGGGTTAGGGTTATTTTTATGGCTAGGCTTAGAGGGTTAGGGTTAAGGTTAGAGGGTTAGGGTTATGGTTAGAGGGTTAGGGTTAGGTTTAGTGTTAGGGGCTGGGGTTAGGGTTACGGTGAGATACTTAGGGTTAGAGTTAGTAGCCCTACCCCTACCCCTCTAACTCTAACCCTAAGCACTAAAAATAACCCTGACCCTAACCCTAGCCCTAACCCTAACCCTAGCCCTAACCCTGATTCTATTTTTTTTTCTGGTTCTGGACATGCTGCAGAGCTGAAACTTCACAGGTACACCTTTTAGACCCCCCAAACAATAAATCCAAAGAAATTTTTTTTGTTAAGTTTTTTTTTTTAAGTTTTCCAATAATTGGCTCTCTATCAAAAATGACAATTTTTAAGAACTTTTTTTGTGTGATTTATTGTCTAGGGGGTCTAAAAAGTGTACTTGTGAAGTTTCAGCTCTGTAGCATGTCCAGAACCAGAAAAAAAAGATAATTTTTCAGTAGAGCAGGGATGGTGGAAACCCCTTTTACACCTATATGATCTTTTTTTCCTGGTTCTGGACATGCTGCAGAGCTGAAACTTCACAGGTACACCTTTTAGACCCCCCAAACAATAAATCCAAAGAAATTTTTTTTTTGTTAAGTTTTTTTTTTTTTTTTTTTTAAGTTTTTCAATAATTGGCTCTCTATCAAAAATGACAATTTTTAAGAACTTTTTTTGTGTGATTTAGTGTCTAGGGGGTCTAAAAAGTGTACCTGTGAAGTTTCAGCTCTGTAGCATGTCCAGAACCAGAAAAAAAAGATAATTTTTTTTTACACAAATACCAGCCCTCAAAAGGGCTTTTGGGGACAATATATATATATATATATATATATATATATATATATATATATATATATCCAAAAAAAACCTCAAATACCAGCCCTAGGAAGGGCTTTTTGGGGTGCTGTCCTTACAGCAGGAGTGTACCAAGAACACTGGCTAACAAGACCGGGAACTGTCCCCAGCTATAACAGCAGCAGCAGCACCAGCACTTTCCCTGCTCTCAGTAACACAGAAATGATCTAAGATGGATGCTGCCCTTGCTTATTTATAGGAGGTGGGAGGTATGCTGATTGGCCTGGAATGTGTCTGCTGACTGTGATGTTCAGGGTCAAAGTTTGCCTCAATGATGATGTATAGGAGGCGGACCGAACATCGCATATGTTCGCCCGCAGCGGCGAACGCGAACGTTCGAAGTTCGCCGGGAACCGTTCGCCGGCGAACCGTTCGGTACATCTCTACCTAGAAGTACAAGTACAATACAGTGGTATACAGTTCTGCTCCCAATACTGTACCTGTTCAGAGTACTGTAATCTCACGAGTTTCCAGACAGTTCCAATAAATGTGAAGTGGTGTGCGTGCGCTCTAGAAGTGAACAAGAAGAACAAAAAAAAAAAAAAATGTAGCCGCCAGCCAACTACCAATGTATTCTAATACTGTAAAATGGGTAGAGTACTATAGTGCGTTAAAACACTCACTGTCTAGGCTTGTCGGTTTGAATTGCATCTTCAGCATGCAGCAGCAGTGGTCCCTGACCCTCAGAGCAGTCCAGCAGCCGTCCAGCAGCATGGGATCCAGGACAAGGGCTAAAAGAGACCCAGAAGGATAGTTACATTCAACATAGCTAGAAGTACAAGTACTATACAGTGGTCCTGCTCCCAATACAGAGTAATGTAATCTCACCAGTTTCCAGACAGTTCCACCAGCTTCTGCCTGTGCAGTTGGATGCTTCTGGGCAGTGTGGGCAATCAGTGCATGCAGCGTGCGTTGTGGCCGGCACTAAGATGGATGCTATCCAGCACAGGAGCGAGAAGAAGCCGGAAGAAGCCGGCAGTGACGTCACGCGGGCGCCGCCGCCGTTTGTAAGTAGGAGTCGTTCGTCACGCCCCCGTTCGTAAGTAGGAGTCGTTCGTCCCGCGGCCCCCGTTCGTAAGTAGGAGTCGTTCGCAACTCGGATGTTCGTAAGTCGGGTACTGCCTGTATATATATATATATATATATATATATATAGTGACAGTGCCAGGCTCTGCCACTGTGTAATGTTCTCAGGATTCACACTAAGGCAGAGTGTGAAGCTCCAGAATATTGTTTCTGAATGCAGAAGACTGGAATTTCAGTTTTCTCGGCGTCTGGTAGTCCCTGATCAGGGTCTGGAGCTTGAAGACCTCAAAGAGATTTGGGTGAGAAGAAGCCTCTAATCCTGTGTCCAGTTCTCATTAGAGGGCAGCAGGTTGTCTGGATATGCAGGTGTGCATGCTCATTTCATACCAACCTGTGTGGTCCTGCCATAGACTGTCCCCTATGATGGGGGATTCCTTACCCAAGGATTGGATAGTTGGGACAACTATGCGGGTCTGGGATACAAAGTTCACACGTCTCAGGAGGAGTGTGAGATTCCAGGGTGCCTGGAGACCCCAATATCTGGGGGCCAGGAGTGGGCTTGTGCAGTAAGGTGCTGTAATAAACAAGAACCCTAAAAAAAAGAAAACTATATTGTCAAAAGTATTGGTACGCCTGCCTTTACACGCACATGAACTTTAATGGCATCCCAGTCTTAGTCTGTAGGGTTCAGTATTGAGTTGGCCCACTCTTTGCAGCTATAACAGCTTTAACTTGTGTCTTTAGGAATGTTTGACCATTCTTTCAGAAGTGCATTTGTGAGGTCAGGCACTGATGTTGGATGAGAAGGCCTGGCTTGCAGTCTCCGCTCTAATTCATCCCAAAGGTGTTCTATCGGTTGAGGTCAAGTTCCTCCAATCCAAAATCACCTATCCATGTCTTTATGGACCTTGCTTTGTGCACTGGTCCAAATAATTTGGTGGAGGGGGAGGGTGATCATGGTGTGGGGTTGTTTTTCAGGGGTTGGGCTTGGCCCCTTAGTTCCAGTAAAGGGAACTCTTAAAGCGTCAGCATACCAAGACATTTTGGACAATTTCATGCTCCCAACTTTGTGAAAACAGTTTAAGGATAGCCCATTCCTGTTTCAGCATGACTGTGCACTAGTGCATAAAGCAAGGTCCATAAAGACATGGATAAGCGAGTTTGGGGTTGAGGAACTTGACTGGCCTGAGTCCTAACCTCAACCTGATATAACACCCTTGGGATGAATTAGAGATGAGCCTGTGAGCCAGGCCTTCTCATCCAACATCAGTACCAGACCTCACAAATGCGCTTCTGGAAAAATGGTCAAATACTCCCATAGACACACTCCTAAAGTGACCTTGAAGGGTGCACACTGGTCTCTGCATTGAAAGGGGGCACGCTGGTCACTGCATTGAAAGTGGGCATGCTGGTCATTCTGCATTGAAAGGGGGGCACGCTGGTCACTGTGCATTGAAAGGGGGCATGCTGGTGTCTCTGCATTGAAAGGGGGCACGCTGCAGTCACTCTGCATTGAAGGGGGCACACTATACCTTGATTACTGAAGGCCCCTTTCACACTTTTGTGACCTCAAAGTCACGCAATTTTTTACAGCGTTTTTTGCCGCAAAGCAATGCTTATTACATTTTTCTGTTTGCGCCCCCCCCCCAAAAAAAAAAATTAAACACCAGCCGCCACTGGGACTAAGACTGGGGTGCAAATAAATTCATGTGCATGTAAAGGCAAATGTCCCAATACTTTTAAAAATATAGTGTATATGGAAATTTTAAATCTGGGTGGGTTTTGTCAGTGGGGGGCCAGTGTAGGATGGTAAAGACAGAAGGCCCCTCTAATTTTATTTTGTTTTAACTTTTCAAATGCATGTAATGACTAGGGGGTGACTTATCTATGGGGGAAGATGCTGGCAAATTTACCACATAGATCAGTGGGCAGGTAAATCCAACCCCATCAAACAGGATAACAAGGGTGACTCAGTCAAACTGCTAGGGAAATTGATTTTTTTTTTGCGGAGTTGCTCAATTCTCCTGGCAAAATTTCCATCTAAACCTACACAATAGCGGTGTTGTAACAAGATTGGTTTAACAGTTTAGAATAAACAGCTTAGATTTAAAAACACCCACTTACAGCAATTTCAAGTGAAACAGCCACAAAAACTGCTACCTTACCTCTCATGCATTTAAACAATGTTATTCACTTAATCAGTGACTTCACATTAAATAGTTTGTGTTTTTGTCTGCGCTTCTGTTGGCAATCACCTTTCTCGCAGCACTTGGAAATCAATGTACTGCAAATGAGGCAACTGCCAACACTAAGTTAAGCCTCTTTGCAGCATGAGATTAAAATTGGACACGTAGTTTAGCTTCGTAGCCATAACTGGTTATAGTACTCTCTGAAAATTCTAAATCACATTATATTAAAGACTAGTTAAACATTTAAAGAGACTCTTTAACTTGGGGAAAGGGGGCAAGTGCAGGTATAAAGTCCAGGTATAAAGTGCAGGTGTAAAAAGTGCAGGTATGAAGTGCAGGTATAAAGTCCACTTATAAAGTGCAGATATAAGGTGCAGGTATAAAAAGTGCAGGTATAAAGTGCATTTATGAAGTGCAGGTACAAAGCCCAGGTATAAAAAGTGCAGGTATAAAAAGTGCTGGTATAAAGTGCAGACATAAACCGCAGGTATAAAAAGTGTATGTATAAAGGTACAAAATACAGGTATAAAATGCAGGGACAAAGTTCAGGTATTAAGTGCAGGTATGAAGTGAAGGTATAAAATGTAGGTATTAAGTGCAGGTATAAAATGCAGATATTAAGTGCCGGTATAAAATGCAGGTATTAAGTTCAGGTGTAAAATGCAGGTATAAAGTACAGGTATGAAGTGCAGGTATAAAGTGTAGGTATAAAGTGCAGGTATGAAGTGCAGGTATGAAGTTACATTATCAAATGCAGATACAATACTGCAGCAGCCTCAAGCTCTGACACCTTTGGGAAAAAAATCTATTACTGTACCTGCATACAAATGAAGATCAGCTTTATTTGTTAGTGAAGTCCATCTAAATTTGCTAGTCTAACACTACCCTCTCCCCAGATTGACAATGCTGCTGTCCAAGGGTGTCTACATTACTCTGTCATCCAGGATGGGGACATCCTAAGACAGAAAGTGTGTTACTGGCCAGATCACCAGGGGAAATAAAGGTAAAAAAAGAAGAAAACAAAATCACCCAGCACAGGATTGGCAAGTTTTAATAGTTTACTGTCTGAAACACACCTCACGTAGGAGCTGCAGATGAACAGGGATCCCCCACACACAGAGGCACACTGAATCTTCACAGACACTCAAAGTCACAAAACAGTCCATAGCTTTGTTTTTGTTGTTTATTAGGGGTTACCAACTTGGATGGGGATAGGGAGTTAATGGGATGCCCACTTGACAGTGCAAGAACCTGATGATGACTCTGACAGAACTCCAACATTTCTCTGTGGAGAGAGGAGAACCTTCCAGAAGGACAACCATCTCTGCAAGACTCCACCAATCAGGCCTGTATGGTAGAGTGGCCAGATGGAAGCCACTCTTGAGTAAAAGGCACATAACAGCTCGCCTGGAGTTTGCCAAAAGGCACCGGAAGGACTCTCAGACCATGAAAAACAAAATTCTCTGGTTTGATGAAACAAAGATTGAACCCTTTGGCCTGAATGACAAGTGTCATGTCTGGAGGAAACCAGGCATTGCTCATCACCTGGCCAATACCATCCCTACAGTGAAGCATGGTGGTGGCAGCATCATGCTGTGGGGGTGTTTTTCAGCAACAGGAACTGGGAGACTAGTCAGGATTGAGGGAAAGATGAATGCAGCAATGTACAGAGACATTCTTGATGAAAACCTGCTCCAGAGCACTCTAGACCTCAGACTGGGGTGGGGGGGGTTCATCTTCTAACAGGACAATGACCCTAAGCACACAGCCAAGATAACAAGGGAGTGGCTATGGGACAACTCTGTGAATGCCCTTGAGTGGCCCAGCCAGAGCCCAGACTTGAACCCGATTGAACATCTCTGGAGAAATCTGAAAATGGCTGTGCACTGACGCTCCCCATCGAACCTGATGGAGCTTGAGAGGTCCTGCAAAGAAGAATGGGAGAAACGGCCCAAAAACAGGTGGGCTAAGCTTGTAGCATCATATTCAAAAAAGACTTGAGGCTGTAATTGGTGTCAATGGTGCTTCGACCAAGTATTGAGCAAAGGCTGAATATTTATGTACATGGGATTTTTTTTCTTTTTATATATTTGCAAACAATTCTTTCACATTGTCATTATGGAATTTTGAGGAAAATAATGAATTTAATCAATTTTGGAATGAGGCCGTAACATAACAAAATGTGGAAAAAGTGAAGTGCTATTAATACTTTAATACTTGGATGCAATGTGTATATATATTGTTTATGCAGTGTATGTACAGTATATATATATATATATATATATATATATATATATATATATATATATATATATATATATATATATCCAGGGCCGTCTTTACCGCAGGGCAAAAGGGGCAGCTGCCCAGGGCCCTGTCAATCTTTAGGGGCCCTAAGCAGAGCTGCCCCTTAAGCCGCAAATCGGCAGCAGGACCAATCCTGGGCGGCGGGGGGTGGCCGGCCGGGTGCACAGAAGAGCGGGATCGTGCGGTGCTCGGTGAGCTGAGACAGAGGGGAGGAGCGTCAAAGTCCTCTTCTCCCTCCTCCCCTCCCTCCTTGTGTATGACAGCAGCCTGCAGGGGGCCCGCACAGGTCCTCTGTCAAGTTTAGACATACCGTAGCTTGCCTGTGGGCGGAGCTGGGGGGCGGTCCTAGGTACGGATAAGTTTATTGCTTGTCACTGACTCACTTGTCCACACTGGATACAGCTAGCACGAGGGTGTATAGGCAGGAGGGGCGACATATAGGAGAACCGATCTCCTCCATTCTCCTCCTAGCTCCTGCAGGGCTTTCAGTGGCTGTAGGGGCGGGATTATTTCTACCATATGCCGCCCCACGAACCTCCTATCCAGCCTGGCACTAGCTGTATTCACGATGTTGACAAGTAGTCATCTGTTCCTAGGACCGCCTCCTAGCTCCGCCCTCGGACTCCGGCTTCAACTCCTGCTTCTTCCCTGCCACTGGTCAGGTAGGAGAAATGCTCCCTGCCCCGAGGCTGCTCAATTAGATACACACACAATCTCTGCCACAGCAGAGTATCAGAAAATACACTGCCCAGCAAGTATAGTGTTCCAGGTGTCCAACTGACTGTAACTCTGCTCCCCCCGCCCCATACTGTCCCTCTCCCCATACTGTCCTCCATTGTCCCCCTCCCATCATGCTGCCCCCCCATACTGTCCCCCTATACTGCTCTCCACTGCCCCCCTCCCAGCCACCCCCCTCACCACCACCGCTAGTGGAGAGGGGGGCAGGTAATGCACATGACAGCATTTAATCCAGCCACTGCAGCCTGGAATGGTCAGGATTTACTAACTGGATGAAATGCTGTCATGTGCATTACCCCCACCCCCCCTTGGAATTGAGTGGGGGGGGGTAATGCACATGACAGCAGCCTGAAAGGGGCACGCAGGTCTCTGCATTGAAAGGGGGTACGCTGGTCTCTGCATTGAAAGGGGGTACGCTGGTCTCTGCATTGAAAGGGGGTACACTGGTCTCTGCATTGAAGGGGGTACGCTGGTCTCTGCATTGAAAAGGGGTACACTGGTCTCTGCATTGAAGGGGGTACGCTGGTCTCTGCATTGAAAGGGGGTACGCTGGTCTCTGCATTGAAAGGAGGTACAATGGTCTCTGCATTGAAAGGGGGTACGCTGGTCTCTGCATTGAAAGGGGGCACGCTGGTCACAGTGCATTGAAAGGGGGCACGCTGGTCATTCTGCATTGAAAGGGGGCACGCTGGTCACAATGCATTGAAAGGGGGCACGCTGGTCATTCTCTGCATTGAAAGGGGGCACGCTGGTCATTCTGCATTGAAAGGGGGCACGCTGGTCATTCTGCATTGAAAGGGGCACGCTGGTCATTCTCTGCATTGAAAGGGGGCATGCTGGTCATTCTGCATTGAAAGGGGGCACGCTGGTCATTCTCTGCATTGAAAGGGGGCACACTGGTCATTCTGCATTGCAAGGGGGCACGCTGGTCATTCTGCATTGAAAGGGGGCACGCTGGTCACAATGCATTGAAAGGGGGCATGCTGGTCATTCTCTGCATTGAAAGGGGGCACGCTGGTCATTCTCTGCATTGACAGGGGGCACGCTGGTCATTCTGCAGTGAAAGGGGGCACGCTGGTCTCTCTGAATTGAAAGGGGGCATGCTGGTCTCTCTGAATCGAAAGGGGGCACGCTGGTCTCTCTGCGTTGAAAGGGGGCACACTATACCTTAATTACTGAAGGCCCCTTTCACACTTTTGTGACCTCAAAGTCATGCAATTTTTTTACAGCGTTTTTTGCCGCAAAGCAATGCCTATTACATTTTTCTGTTTGTGCCCCCCCCCCCCCCCCCCCAAAAAAAAAATTTTGAGCACCAGCCACCACTGCCAGGCTGTGTCCAGAAGGATTTATTTATTAGAGAGCACGCTGCATGACTCTGGGCCACCACCAGACCAGACAATGCTTGATGGGCCTACTTTAGGCCTGATTCAAATTTATGCAGGTTGGGGGCCCACATTTTCAAAGGCACAGCATCCTATTCATTTGAATGAGCTGCTTTCCCGCAGAAAAAAAAGGTGCATGCAGCATTTTAAAATTTCAGTGGCATCATGCACCATGCGACTTACCTGCAGTCCCTTCACTGGCAAGTTTGCTGTATTTTTAGGTATGTGGGCCATGCATTTAAAAACACAGTGCATTTGCATTAACTGTGTCATGCAAACGCACTGTGTTTTTAAATGCATGGCCCACATACCTAAAAACGCAGAAAGCTTGCCAGTGCAGGAACTGCAGGTAAGTCACATGATGCAAAAGCAGGATGGATTTCAAGGCCACTGAAATTTTAAAATGCTGCATGCACCTTTTTTCTATGTGAAATGCAGGTATAGCAGCCTATTCAAATGAATAGGATGCTGTGCCTTCTAAAATGTGGGCCGGCAACCCGCATACATGTAAATCAGGCCTAAAGCAGTAGTAAAGTAATTTACAAATAAAAAAACTGGTCCCCCTGCATGTTTTAAATACCGCACTAGTATACACATTGATGTGAAAATGGCTGCAATGTAATGGGGTGTTGTGATGTGTAAAGGGGCACTATGACGTGAAAATGGCTGCAATGTAATGGGGTGTTGTAATATGATAAGGGGTACCGTGATGTGTAAAGGGGCACTATGAGGTGAAAATGGCTGCAATATAATGGGGCGCTGTTATGTGATAAGGTGTACTGTAATTTTTAAAGGGGCACTATGATGTGAAAATGGCTGCAATGTAATGGGGCGCTGTGATTTGATAAGGGGTACTGCGATGTGTAAAGGGGCACTATGATGTGAAAATGGCTGCAATGTAATGGGGCGCTGTGATGTGATAAGGGGTACTGCGATGTGTAAAGGGGCACTATGATGTGAAAATGGCTGCAATGTAATGGGGTGCTGTGATGTGATAAGGGATACTGTAATTTGTAAAGGGGCACTATGCATGAAAATAGCTGCAATGTAATGGGGCGCTGTGATGTGATAAGGGATACTGTGATTTGTGTATGAAGGAATGCTGTTGGGGGACCCCAGAAGAGGAGGACTGGGGC
Source organism: Pelophylax lessonae (assembly GCF_965119305.1). NCBI lineage: Eukaryota > Metazoa > Chordata > Amphibia > Anura > Ranidae > Pelophylax > Pelophylax lessonae. The sequence continues at coordinate 80,122,945 of NC_138773.1, forward strand.
TGCTCTGTGCAAAACTTTTCCACAGAGATTGAGATGTTGGGGTGGAGAGCTAAATTGCATGGGGGGGGGGGGGCCCAAAAAAATGTTTGCCCAGGGTCCAATCCATATTAAAGACGGCCCTGTATATATATATATATATATATATATATATATATATATATACAGTATCTCACAAAAGGGAGTACACCCTTCACATTTTTGTAAATATTTTATTATATCTTTTCATGTGACAACACTGAAGAAATGACACTTTGCTACAGCACTGCTTTAACCCTCTTGGGCATGGAGTTCATCAGAGCTTCACAGATTGCCACTGGAGTCCTCTTCCACTCCTCCATGATGACATCACGGAGCTGGTGGATGTTAGAGACCTTGCGCTCCTCCATCTTCCATTTGAGGATGCCCCACAGATGCTCAATAGGGTTTAGGTCTGGAGACATGCTTGGCCAGTCCATCACCTTTACCCTCAGCTTCTTTAGTAAGGCAGTGGTCGTCTTGGAGGTGCCTTTGGGGTCCTTATCATGTTGGAATACTGCCCTGCGGCCCAGTCTCCGAAGGGAGGGGATCATACTCTGCTTCAGTATGTCACAGTACATGTTGACATTCATGGTTCCCTCAATGAACTGTAGCTCCCAAGTGCCGGCAGCACTCATGCAGCCCGAGACCATGACACTCCCACCACCATGCTTGACTGTAGGCAAGACACACTTGTCTTTGTACTCACCTGGTTGCTGCCACCCATGCTTGACACCATCTGAACCAAATAAGTTTATCTTGGTCTCATCAGACCACAGGACATGGTTTCAGTAATCCATGTCCTTAGTCTGCTTGTCTTCAGCAAACTGTTTGCGGGCTTTCTTGTGCATCATCTTTAGAAGAGGATTCCTTCTGGGACGACATCCATGCAGACCAATTATGGTCTGAGCACTGACAGGCTGACCCCCCACCCCTTCAACCTCTGCAGCAATGCTGGCAGCACTCATATGTCTATTTCCCAAAGACAACCTCTGGATATGACTCTGAGCATGTGCACTCAACTTCTTTGATCGACCATGGCGAGGCATGTTCTGAGTGGAACCTGTACTGTTAAACCACTGCAGCTCAGTTTCAGGGTCTTGGCAATCTTCTTATAGCCTAGGCCGTCTTTATGTAGAGCAACAATTCTTTTGTTCAGATCCTCAGAGAGTTCTTTGCCATGAGGTGCCATGTTGAACATCCAGTGACCAGTATGAGAGAGTGAGAGCGATGACACCAAATTTAACACACCTGCTCCCCATTCACACCTGAGACCTTCTAAAACTAATGAGTCACATGACACTGGGGGAGGGAACATGGCTAATTGGGCCCAATTTGGACATTGTCACTTAGGGGTGTACTAACTTTTTTTTGCCAGCAGCTTAGACATTAATGGCTCTGTGTTGAGTTATTTTGAGGGGACAGCAAATGTACACTGTTATGCAAGCTGTACTACTTTACATTGTAGCAAAGTGTAATTTCTTCAGTGTTGTCACATGAACAGAAAGAATAAAATATTTACAAAAATGTGAAGGGTGTACTCACTTTTGTGAGATACTTTATATATTGTTACTTCTGGTTAGGGAGTCTTCAAACAAGACCTTTAAGATGAGATAGTGAGTCCAAATTGATGAAAGAAAAGGTGCATGTATACACTGCAGTAGGAGGATACCGTTTTAAAGAAGCTCAATTTGTGTGAACTGGGCGAAAGCAGAAGTATATCATCTAGCTAACAAGCATTAGGATAACTAATTTATAGTAATGAATATGCATAAGACATAGGCGTGTTCTAGGTTGTAATCTAGGTGTGATCGTATAATCAATCCAATCAGAGTGCTTATCTTCTGAATAGGAAGCTAATAGTTAAATGGGCATTAACATTATGTGACTGACACAAAAGAAGGGAACTAGCAGCAATCCGCCATGATAGTTGTTTTTTTTTTTTTTCAAACTGGTTCTGACCACAAATGTCTATTCTTTGATCAAACAGGAAAGTAGGTGGTTGGTTTTCATCAGGCAGTGAGTGTCATCACAGACTCAAACTTACAGTTAACAGAAAAAAAATAAAACAACAGTGAAAAAGCAGAAGTAACAGTATATATATATATATAGAACACATTTATCAGGCCCCCATATATTTACTCAGTTTCCTCATCTTGACGAAGTCACTAACTTTTTTTCCCTACCTTATACAACACCAAGGGTCCACAGTACTACTTCACTGCTAAGTGGAGTAAAGTTCTTCTTACTGTGTATGTGGATACTAGACTTTACTCATTTGCATCACCCGTCTTATGTATTTGCTAGATTGACTATCTAGTGACACTCTATCTCTTCCTTGGGGTCATCTTCCTCAGTTCTAACTGCAATTGTAGTAATATTTTGCATTTCACATTTAGCACACCTGAAAAACAAATAAGCAAGCAATCCAATGACAATAATTCCTACAAGGACAAAAATAATTTGTTGAATCCAGGAGCCCATCCTCCCACCGATGTTCCAACCAGCAAATGGATTCCAATTACTATTCTTTTCAGGGGTGGTGAGATCAAAGGCCTGTTTCCTCAGTTTCTGGAGATGGGCTTCTATAATGTCTTGTGCCTCAGGGCTTTCAAACTAGGTGCAGCAGGCAGTATCATTTGCAAGCACACATAGGCCTCCCTCTAGGTAGTCTAAGGCCAATTTAATTAGCATTTGCTTGTGTAGTAATCTTAGGTCTGCAGTTATTTCCTTGATTGCATTGTCAGTTTCATTAAACATCTGGTCAACCAATGCACTATAATTATAAATAGCTTTTTCCATTTGTCTACTATATTTATGCCTCCCCCTAGTATTGCTGGAAACCATGCCCATACCTTATCTCCAGTATTAAATACAGCTCTACGTTTTCATACAAGCATGGGTTGATGGTGGTCCTCAAGGTGACTCATTGGTACCTTATTTGCCCTGATATCATTTTCTTCACGTACAAAAAGGGATGGTGCTAATCTCCCAATATAGCAGGAACCATAACTATGGGGAGGTATCCACTTATAAGCCTTTTGACCACAGATACGGTAGTAAGGATCTATTAGTACATATGGTGTAAAAAGGCTGTGACCAGGGCAACGTACTGTATATACTCCCTGGTCTAATGATTGTAACTAGGGTTGAGCGGACACCTAGATGTCCGTGTTCGACGGGTTCGGCCGAACTTTAAAAAAAAGTCCGGGTCCGTGTCCCGGACTTTTACCGAACTTTTCCCGGACACCGAACCCCATTGAAGTCAATGGGGACCCGAACTTTAAGGCACTAAAATGGCTCTAAAACACCAAAGGAAAGGGCTAGAGTGCTGCAAATGGCAGCAAAACGTAATTAAGAGCATGGCAAGTGCTCTGCAAACAAATGTGGATAGGGAAATAACTTAAAACAACAAAAAAAAACAGAAAAATAAAACAATGTTCTTCTTCATCTCTGAAGGACGAGGCCCATATGGAGTAGGAGGGAGGTTGAGGTGGTGGTGGATGTGGCGGTGACATAGGCGTGCGCACAGGGTGTGCTGGGTGTGCCTGGGCACACCCTAATCACCTAGGGCACATAGCATTGCCAGTGAGGAGATGGGAAAGATCTCCCTGGGACCTGCTCTGCTCTATTTCTCCTTGCCTACAGGTACATGGCCCCGATACATTACTCTCCCTGCTGGCAAACACATGCATGTGTATTTCAACTTTGGGGTGCACACCTTAATGCAATAGGCTGCGCACACCTATGGGCGGTGTAGGTGGAAGCGGCGGTGGAGGAGGACCAGGGCCGGATTAACAGCATCATGGGCTTGGTGCTGAGGATTTTGAAGGGCCTTAAGGGCCGTGCCTTGCCATGCACCCAGAGGAGGAAGGGTGCAGCCATGCATGCCTAATTCAACATGGGATGCTGTCTCTGAAGCCCATAAACACATCCATGCATCGCCAACTGTCCCTCCTTGTCCGGCCTTCACGCTGTGTGGGGAGGTTCTGAGGGTGCTGCCTGGGGAAGCGAGCATAGAAGCCAGACTTCTGTGTTTACAAGTGACAGAAGAGCGGTAACAGTGAATATGGCCAACCCGGGGCCTATATAAAAGGTAGGGGCCTGGAGCTGCAGCTCCAATAGCCCCTACATTAATCTGGCCCTGAGGAGGAGGACGAGGTAGCCAACACTGCTTCTTTTCAAAAATTTTAAATGAGGGTACACCCCAAAAGAGTGAGAAAGAGCAAAAATGGAACAATGGGTGGGTAAGGTCGGTATCCATTGCTATTCTGCATAAGGTACGGAAAAGTCCCGTGGGATCCATGCCTGGTTCATTTTAATGAACGTGAGCTTGTCCACATTGTCTCTGGACAGGCGGCTGCGCTTGTCTGTTATAACGCCCCCAGCCGTGCTAAATACCCGTTCAGATAATACACTGGCTGCAGGGCACGCCAGCACCTCCAAGGCGTAAAGGGCAAGCTCAGGCCATGTGCCCAATTTGGAGACCCAGAAGTTGAAGGGGGCAGACCCGTCATTCACTACATGTAGGCGTGTGCACACATACTGCTCCACCATGTTGGTAAAATGCTGCCTCCTGCTAAGACGTTCCATCTGAGCTGCTGGTGCTGCTGTTTGTTGTGGCGTGCTGACAAAGCTTTTCCACATTTCGGCCATGCTAACCCTGCCTTCTGAGGTGCTGGCGGTGCCCTGGTTGCGTTGGCGACCTCCTCCTCCTCCTCCTCTGCCTTGTGCTTCCACTGTGGCCCCGCTGTCAGATGGGAATGCCAGCAGCAACAACTTGGAAAGGTGGATCTCTCTCACACGTACCAACACAGACTATCCCCCAATTTAACTGATCCCCAAAGGTTTTTGATTAAATAGCGGAATAGAAAATATGATCCAAAAAAAGTGTATGTATATCACACGTACACAACCACACTAGGCCCCAATTACTATTGTTTGTACCCCTAAAAGGCTAGATGAGGAGTAGGGGGGGTATGGAACAGGCAGCACCCTCAAACCTTCAGAAGTATGAGATGAACCCCAACAACTTGGAAAGGTGGATCTCTCTCACACGTACCAACACAGACTATCCCCCAATTTAACTGATCCCCAAGGGTTTTTGATTAAATAGCGGAATAGAAAATATGATCCAAAAAAAGTGTATGTATATCACACGTACACAACCACACTAGGCCCCAATTACTATTGTTTGTACCCCTAAAAGGCTAGATGAGGAGTAGGGGGGGTATGGAACAGGCAGCACCCTCAAACCTTCAGAAGTATGAGATGAACCCCAACAACTTGGAAAGGTGGATCTCTCTCACACGTACCAACACAGACTATCCCCCAATTTAACTGATCCCCAAAGGTTTTTGATTAAATAGCGGAATAGAAAATATGATCCAAAAAAAGTGTATGTATATCACACGTACACAACCACACTAGGCCCCAATTACTATTGTTTGTACCCCTAAAAGGCTAGGAGTAGGGGGAGTATGGAACAGGCAGCACCCTCAAACCTTCAGAAGTATGAGATGAACCCCAACAACTTGGAAAGGTGGATCTCTCTCACACGTACCAACACAGACTATCCCCCAATTTAACTGATCCCCAAAGGTTTTTGATTAAATAGCGGAATAGAAAATATGATCCAAAAAAAGTGTATGTATATCACACGTACACAACCACACTAGGCCCCAATTACTATTGTTTGTACCCCTAAAAGGCTAGATGAGGAGTAGGGGGGGTATGGAACAGGCAGCACCCTCAAACCTTCAGAAGTATGAGATGAACCCCAACAACTTGGAAAGGTGGATCTCTCTCACACGTACCAACACAGACTATCCCCCAATTTAACTGATCCCCAAAGGTTTTTGATTAAATAGCGGAATAGAAAATATGATCCAAAAAAAGTGTATGTATATCACACGTACACAACCACACTAGGCCCCAATTACTATTGTTTCTACCCCTAAAAGGCTAGATGAGGAGTAGGGGGGGTATGGAACAGGCAGCACCCTCAAACCTTCAGAAGTATGAGATGAACCCCAACAACTTGGAAAGGTGGATCTCTCTCACACGTACCAACACAGACTATCCCCCAATTTAACTGATCCCCAAAGGTTTTTGATTAAATAGCGGAATAGAAAATATGATCCAAAAAAAGTGTATGTATATCACACGTACACAACCACACTGGGCCCCAATTACTATTGTTTGTACCCCTAAAAGGCTAGATGAGGAGTAGGGGGAGTATGGAACAGGCAGCACCCTCAAACCTTCAGAAGTATGAGATGAACCCCAACAACTTGGAAAGGTGGATCTCTCTCACACGTACCAACACAGACTATCCCCCAATTTAACTGATCCCCAAAGGTTTTTGATTAAATAGCGGAATAGAAAATATGATCCAAAAAAAGTGTATGTATATCACACGTACACAACCACACTAGGCCCCAATTACTATTGTTTGTACCCCTAAAAGGCTAGGAGTAGGGGGAGTATGGAACAGGCAGCACCCTCAAACCTTCAGAAGTATGAGATGAACCCCAACAACTTGGAAAGGTGGATCTCTCTCACACGTACCAACACAGACTATCCCCCAATTTAACTGATCCCCAAAGGTTTTTGATTAAATAGCGGAATAGAAAATATGATCCAAAAAAAGTGTATGTATATCACACGTACACAACCACACTAGGCCCCAATTACTATTGTTTGTACCCCTAAAAGGCTAGGAGTAGGGGGAGTATGGAACAGGCAGCACCCTCAAACCTTCAGAAGTATGAGATGAACCCCAACAACTTGGAAAGGTGGATCTCTCTCACACGTACCAACACAGACTATCCCCCAATTTAACTGATCCCCAAAGGTTTTTGATTAAATAGCGGAATAGAAAATATGATCCAAAAAAAGTGTATGTATATCACACGTACACAACCACACTAGGCCCCAATTACTATTGTTTGTACCCCTAAAAGGCTAGATGAGGAGTAGGGGGGGTATGGAACAGGCAGCACCCTCAAATCTTCAGAAGTATGAGATGAACCCCAAAAACTTGGAAAGGTGGATCTCTCTCACACGTACCAACACAGACTATCCCCCAATTTAACTGATCCCCAAAGGTTTTTGATTAAATAGCGGAATAGAAAATATGATCCAAAAAAAGTGTATGTATATCACACGTACACAACCACACTAGGCCCCAATTACTATTGTTTGTACCCCTAAAAGGCTAGGAGTAGGGGGGGTATGGAACAGGCAGCACCCTCAAACCTTCAGAAGTATGAGATGAACCCCAACAACTTGGAAAGGTGGATCTCTCTCACACGTACCAACACAGACTATCCCCCAATTTAACTGATCCCCAAAGGTTTTTGATTAAATAGCGGAATAGAAAATATGATCCAAAAAAAGTGTATGTATATCACACGTACACAACCACACTAGGCCCCAATTACTATTGTTTGTACCCCTAAAAGGCTAGATGAGGAGTAGGGGGGGTATGGAACAGGCAGCACCCTCAAACCTTCAGAAGTATGAGATGAACCCCAACAACTTGGAAAGGTGGATCTCTCTCACACGTACCAACACAGACTATCCCCCAATTTAACTGATCCCCAAAGGTTTTTGATTAAATAGCGGAATAGAAAATATGATCCAAAAAAAGTGTATGTATATCACACGTACACAACCACACTAGGCCCCAATTACTATTGTTTGTACCCCTAAAAGGCTAGGAGTAGGGGGAGTATGGAACAGGCAGCACCCTCAAACCTTTAGAAGTATGAGATGAACCCCAACAACTTGGAAAGGTGGATCTCTCTCACACGTACCAACACAGACTATCCCCCAATTTAACTGATCCCCAAAGGTTTTTGATTAAATAGCGGAATAGAAAATATGATCCAAAAAAAGTGTATGTATATCACACGTACACAACCACACTAGGCCCCAATTACTATTGTTTGTACCCCTAAAAGGCTAGATGAGGAGTAGGGGGAGTATGGAACAGGCAGCACCCTCAAATCTTCAGAAGTATGAGATTGTGTTCACTGTACCCCACAAAGATTGAGTTCACTGCACCCCACAATGATTGTGTTCACTGCACCCCACAAAGATTGTGTTCACTGCACCTCACAAAGATTGTGTTCACTGTACCCCCCAAAGATTGTGTTCACTGCACCCCACAAAGATTCTGTTCACTGTACCCCACAAAGATTGTGTTCACTGCACCCTAAAAGGATGTTGTTCACTGCACCCCACAAAGATTGTGTTCACTGCACCCTAAAAGGATGTTGTTCACTGCACCCCAAAAAGATTGTGTTCACTGTACCCCCCCAAAGATTGTGTTCACTGCACCCCACAAAGATTGTGTTCACTGCACCCCAAAAAGATTGTGTTCACTGTACCCCCCAAAGATTGTGTTCACTGCACCCCAAAAAGATTGTGTTCACTGTACCCCCCAAAGATTGTGTTCACTGCACCCCACAAAGATTCTGTTCACTGTACCCCACAAAGATTGTGTTCACTGCACCCCAAAAAGATTGTGTTCACTGTACCCCCCCAAAGATTGTGTTCACTGCACCCCACAAAGATTCTGTTCACTGCACCCCACAAAGGATTTTGTTCACTGCACCCCAAAAAGATTGTGTTCACTGCACCCCAAAAAGGATTTTGATCACTGCACCCCAAAAAGGATGTTGTTCACTGCACCCCAAAAATGATTTTGTTCACTCCACCCCAAAAAGATTGTGTTCACTGCACCCCACAAAGATTGTGTTCACTGCACCCCAAAAAGATTGTGTTCACTGTACCCCCCAAAGATTGTGTTCACTGCACCCCACAAAGATTCTGTTCACTGTACCCCACAAAGATTGTGTTCACTGCACCCCAAAAAGATTGTGTTCACTGCACCCCAAAAAGGATGTTGTTCACTGCACCCCAAAAAGGATGTTGTTCACTCCACCCCAAAAAGATTGTGTTCACTGCACCCCACAAAGATTGTGTTCACTGCACCCCAAAAAGATTGTGTTCACTGCACCCCAAAAATGATTTTGTTCACTGCACCCCAAAAAGGATTTTGTTCACTGCACCCCAAAAAGGATGTTGTTCACTCCACCCCAAAAAGATTGTGTTCACTGCACCCCAAAAAGATTGTGTTCACTGCACCCCACAAAGGATTTTGTTCACTGCACCCCAAAAAAGATTGTGTTCACTGCACCCCAAAAAGGATGTTGTTCACTGCACCCCAAAAAGGATTTTGTTCACTGCACCCCAAAAAGATTGTGTTCACTGCACCCCACAAAGGATTTTGTTCACTGCACCCCACAAAGATTGTGTTCACTGCACACCAAAAAGGATTGTGTTCACTGCACCCCAAAAAGATTTTGTTCACTGCACCCCAAAAAGATTGTGTTCACTGCAGCCCAAAAAGATTGTGTTCACTGCAGCCCAAAAAGATTGTGTTCACTGCAGCCCAAAAAGATTGTGTTCACTGCAGCCCAAAAAGATTGTGTTCACTGCAGCCCAAAAAGATTGTGTTCACTGCAGCTCACACACAGAAAAATGGATGTGGATCACTGACACCTGCCTATCTCCAATCCCACACCACACAGCAATATCGATTGTAGTTTGTAGAACACAGTTTCCCTAAAATTCAGCAGACTCTGTCCCTAACAGGATTGAGAAGAGATCGTAGATCAGGATTGAGTGCAGATTCACCCCACCCCCCACACAGCAATATCGATTGTAGTTTGTAGAAGACACTGACCCTATAATTCAGCAGACTCTATCCCTAAAATGCCTACAACTCGCCCTGCCTAAACACTCCGACCTGTCCCTCAATTCTATCCGGACACAAATGGTTTTTTCCTGCCTATCTTTCCCTAATCAGCAGCCAGCACGTTGATGTGTGCTCTGTCCCTGATATAAGCAGCATAATGACGCCGCTGCGGCGGCTGCCTCGAACTTATAAAGACTTGGTCACATGCTTCAGACGGCCAATCACAGCTACTAAGACATTTGCAGGCATGGCTGGGATGGCTTAAGGCACACCAGTTAAACGATTGTTGATTGGCTGTTGAAAGCCCGCCATGAAAAGAGCGCCAAAGCATGCAAAACCCGGAAATAAAACGACCGAACACGGATTTTTACCCGAACATACAGTAAAGTGTCCGTGTCCGTGTTCGGGTACAAAAAATCCAATTATTCGGTACGAACACGAATAATACAGTCCGTGTTCGCTCAACACTAATTGTAACATCTGGCTGCATAAATGTTTTCCATCCTGGGATATTACCACATTCCAGCATGGATTAGAGAATACAGATTCTGATCAAACAGTGGGAAATTATCCACTTCAGCTGAGTATAGCCCAATTAGGGCTCATTAGGATTTATGGATAAATGGATAATTTTGGCCCTATAGTTTCTGGGTATATGTTGTGTGCAGTCCTTGGGGGCTAGAAACCATTCTGCTGACTTAATGTATTTACCAACTCTATGCAAAATGTAATGTGAGTTTTACATATTTTCCATTTTAATACCACATTGTATACCTTTTGTCTGTGCCAAGCAAGGGGATGTTCCCAAAAGTCTTTTGTTACATTTAGCATAAGGTGTATGTTCATAATATTAAAACATTTGTGGCATTTCTAGACACACTGGTATTTGGGCAGCGTTGTATTGTTTAAATTTAGAGTAAAGGTAAATTGGTTTAACACCTGGAGCCCTATCAAGGCCAATTTTTGGCCTGGCCCATAAAGATACAGCTTTTTAGGTGGTTAAATTAATGGGAATAGGTATCATGTGTATACCTTTTGAGCTGTCTGGTTTATGTGAACAGATCCTGCAATTACACAAGTTACCCCTTATGTCCGCTGACATGTGCAATTTGTACAGGTGGTTTTCTTCTACAGCCTTGACTACTAGGATCAAGCAAAGGCATAACAGAAATGTACTCACAATGGCTGGCATGTATCCACATCTGTTTTCCTTCCAACTTTAGAGCTGTGGCAGTTGTCAGGAGCACTTGGTAGGTCCTAAGGGTACTTTCACATGTTCTTTCTCTAGGACCCAATCACCTGACTGTAAGTCATGTGTTCCAGTTACTTGATCTGGATCTGGAATAGAATAAAAAACAAGCTTGTGCGTCGTAGTTAGTTGCTTGTGCAAGGTAATTATATAAACAGCAAGGTCATTTTACATTACAGTAGTCTGATGTGGAAAATACAATCCTGTCTTGGGTGTGCCCCCAAACAAAATCTCATAAGGACTCAATCTCTCTGTCCTATAGGTAGGGGTAGTCCTGATGCTGTAAAGAACCAGAGGCAATAGTTCTGGCCACTGTTTCTTCCTTGACCCTTCCTCTCTTTCCTGCATTAGTTTCTCTACCCTGTTCTTAATAATCCCATTGTATTTTTCTACCTTTCCTGAACTTGGAGAATGATAGGGGGTATGAAAGGCCTGCTCAATTCCCACGTTTTTGCATATAATTTGCATGATCTGTCCAGTGAAGTGTGTTCCATGGTTGCTCCCTATGTTTTCATTAGCTCCAAAATGTCATATTACTTTAAAAAGGAGCTTCTTTGCTGTCATCTTGGCATTTGCTTTAGTTACTGGCCAGGCTTCCACCCATCCTAAAAACATGTCCACACACACCAAAACATATTGGTATTGGTCTGATTTAGGTAATTGGATGCAGTAAATCTAAAGCAGTGGGTCTTAACCTTGTTGTAGGTACTGAACCCCACCAGTTTCATATGCGCATTTACCGAACCCTTCTTAATTGGAAAAATAAAATATGATTTTTTCAAATTCAAAACATAGGTATATATTTAGGTATTCATTTATACATAGGTGCACAAAATGAACAAAACCATTAAAGAACAAAACCCCAGCATGATATTCGCCATCTTCAACACAGCTGGTTTATGTTTCACCAATGGTGTGTGGTTTGCCCTGCTTTGCGATCAGGTAAGCAACTTCGTACGATGCTATGAGGATCGGTTTGTTGATGGGTACAAAGCAGAGAACAAGCAGACTAGCCTTTTCATCGAATCTGGCTCTCCTCACCTTGAATTCAGCGAGCGTTGTGTTCTTGTATTTTCCATCTCCATGCAGCTTAAGGAAATGTTCTCTTAGTTTTGCCGGTGCTAGACTAGAATTGCTCAACTTGGCATTGCAAATCATGGAGTTAGGACGCTGACTCCCATCATGTTCCATTATACATGTGAATCCATATTGTACATATTCGTCCGACCACTTTCTTTTTTTGCTCGACATAGTTAGTATGAAGGGATTAAAATATTAAGAAAGAAATCACACGACGTACCATCACGACAGTTACAATTCGACTACTGGGCGCACCAAATTCTCTGCAGCACAGATAGGCCAAGGGATGTTGCGTGATCACCTGCAGCCAATGAGCGGGGCGTGTCATCACGAATCATATGAGTCGGGTGTGTGTCTTGACCTCTGCCGAACCCGCGAGACTGACTCACCGAACCCCTGGGGTTCGATCGAACCCAGGTTAAGAACCACTGATCTAAAGGCTTTGAAAAGGAAATAGTGGCTTGACCAAATGTCTTTGTGTCACTTTAGTTGGCTTTCCTGGGTTATTTTTAGCACAAATTATGCATCCCTCAACAAAGTCTTGACATGCATTCCTGGAGTATTGAATAAACCATCCAGCCTTCTTAATGTTTCTCTCCATTGCTTTAGGGCCTACATGACCTGGTTCATGGGCTAATTGCATGATCATTTTCTCAATTTGGGGTGGGACACATATTCCATTTTCCTTGCACAAGAGTCCATCTTGTTCTTTCCTTGCTCTATCCCTTTCCATGATTTCATTCTAGTTATTGGGTGCTGATTCTTGCAGTTTTCTGATCAATTCTTTCACCTTCTGTAATCGTTCCCTACTTTCCTCCAATCTTTTATGAGCTTCTTCTTCTTTTGAAAAATCAGTAACTAGGGTCAAAATTTTCTCCATTTGTGTTTCAGCGGTCTTCCTGGCAGTATAATCAGCCAACTGGTTTCCTTTTTCTTCCATGGTTTGCCCACCAGTATGTGCCTTGACCTTCAGGATAGCAACTGCCTTTGGGAGGGTGACTGCTGTAAAAAGCTCTTAAACATATTTCCAGTTTTGAATTGGTTTTCCTGGAGCAGCTGTGAATCCTCTGCTCTTCCATATGCGTCCATAGTGGTGAACTACACCTAGAGCATACCTGCTATCGGTATAGATGTTAGCTGACGGATCCTTTGTGGTCTCACAAGCCCTAGTGAGTGCTACCAATTTGGCAACCTGCGCCGAGAGTGTTGAAGAAAGTAATTGGGTCTCAACCACTTCCTCTAGTGTTATCACCGCATATGCCATTCTTGGGGACTCTGTCCTTGTTTAGGTGTGAACCGTCTACAAACAGGATCAGGATTTTCAAGAGGACTCCCTTTACTCTGGAGATTTTCTGCATTTCTTCTTCCATGAGTTCCAAGCAATTGTGATCACCCTCCTCTTCAGGGTCTTCTTCCAATGGGACTTTGTCAGCACTGACGAAGTCCCGTTGGATGTAATACGTACGCGAGGAGAGGCCGCATTTGATGACGTCACCCACTGCTATCTCGTGGAGCCGACTGCAGATTGGAGCTGTGTTATATGGATTGTCTGTATACTACTGCTTTTTACCAAGAGAATACTTTGTAAGTTCAATTTTTATTAAAGGTTATAGTCTTAATAACAGTGCACACTTAGATTCTTCTGTTTATCTATCCATGCATACTGATTGAGTAAAAAAAAAAACATTTCCAACATCTTGCTGGGGGGACAGGAGGCATTCTTAGTCAGAGCACACAGGGGAGTCCTGTACACAGAGGCTGAGATCAAATACAGGAGTCTTCGAGTGAGGTGAGTGCATTTTATTTCCTGTGGGTGAAGGGAGCATCACCTGAAGTGGATATTTCCCACATCTTCTTTCCTCACCTGTTATATGGAACTGCACCTATTTATCAAGGCACTTTTGGGCTTTACTGCATATAGTGTTTGAAACCGTCCATGTGATTTACAGAATATTTTACTGAAAGTAATTAACCAGCTCTGGACCGGAAGGATTTGCCCCCTTTATGACCGGGCCATTTTTTTGCGATTCGGCACTGCATTAATTTAACAGATAATTGCGCGGTCGTGCAACACTGTGCCAAAATAAAATGTATGTCTTTTTTTTCACACAAACAGAGCCTGCTTTTGGTGGTATTTGATCACCTCTGCAATTTCTATTTTTTGCGCTATAAAAAAAAAAGAGTGACAATCCTGAAAAAAATATATACATATTTTTACATTCTGCTATAAAATTTTCCCCAAAAAATAAATGTACCAATCAAAATTTTTCATCCTTTTAGGCCAATTTGCTACATATTTTTGGTAAAAAGAAAAACACAATAAGCGTATTTTGATTGGTTTGCGCAAAAGTTATCGCGTCTACAAACTAGGGGAAAGATTTATGTCATTTTTTTATTTATTTATTTATTTTTTTACTAGTAATGGCGGCAATCTGTGATTTTTATCGGGACTGCGACATCGCGACGGACAGATCGGACCTCTAACTGACATTTTTGACACTTTTGGGGGGACCAGTGACATTACTTCAGTAATCAGTGTTAAAAATTTGTACTGTTACTGTAATAATGACACTGGAAGGAATGGGTTACCCTAGGGGTGATCAAAGGGTTAATTGTGAGCCTAGGGGAGTGTTTTATAACAGTGGGGGAGGGACTTGTGAAATGATCACAGAGACCTGTGATCCTATATAGAAGCATCACAGGCACTCCGTGATCATTTCAGAGAGAACAACGGTCAGCTGAGTTTACAACAGCTGACCCTTCTTCTCTCTCAGCGGGGATCGGAATCCCCGTTGCCTAGTGGGGGCAGGAGCGGGGTATTTTTGTTACCAAAATGTGATAAACCTTGGTGCAAATATCCTGTGGCATAAAAATTGGAACTATTATCATTCTCTAGAATGTCTGTTTTCAGAAAATATGATGTTTGAGGGCTTTACTAATCTTCAGGCCTATAATAATTTTTTTTTAAAACATGTTTTATAAAAATGTAAAAATGGCTCTAGCAGCAAAAGGGTTACATTTCCGTGAAGATCCAGGCATTTCAGCAAAATTTGTAATTTTAGATTTCAAGTCAATAGGGAAGGTGAAATTAAAGCACATCTGTTGCTTATCTAAAAAAAAAGGATTGAAAGCCATACCTGCAAAAAAGAATTAAAACCCAATCAGCTTTGCTTTGTCGATTAGGTAATATGTGTCAGGTGGGTAGTGTCATCATTACCAAGGGTGGAGCTAGGATGCCATTTTGCTGAGGTTTTTATGTATAGTGTAAAAGCCCTTTTACCCTTTTTGCCATGTGAGTGTAATTTTACACTTTTTTATTAAAATATTTTGCGGTCTACACTATCTTGCCTTTTTTATGACATCTATATTGGAGAGACAGATGACCAGTATACAGAATGGCCATGGATGCAAGCTGTGATACATCCTTATATTAATAACAAATTTGACCTCCTGTTGTTAGTGGAGTCCATCAAACTAGGTGAGAGGACACCTAGAGAGAAGCAATGGTGGTGGGCACATTGGTGCTACTTTCATAGGGGATAATGTGGGAATTCCTTATACACAAGCAAGAAATTTGTTGAACTTTCTGAAGATTGTTGTAACATGAAGATTAGATAGTGTATGGGATTGTTATTATCATTTTGGACAATTTGCACAGTTTTCTTTGGAATATACACTCTATTATGTGCCTTTACACGCACATGAACTTTAATAGCACCCCAGTCTTACTCCGTAGGGTAAATATTGAGTTGCCCACCCTTTGCAGCTTTACCAGCTTTAACTTTTCTAGAAGTGTGTGTATGGGAAGGTTTGACCATTCTTCCAGAAGTGCATTTGGGAGGTCAGGCACTGATGTGAACTAAAAGGCCTGGCTTGCAGTCTCTGCTCTAATTCATCCCAAAGTTGTTCTATCAGGTTGAGATCAGGGCTCTGTGCAGGACAATCAAGTTCCTCCACCCCAAAATCGATCATCCATGTCTTTATGGACCTTGCTTTGTTCTCTTGTCGAAATTGTTTGGTGGAGGAGGATTATGGTGTGGGGCTGTTTTTCAGGGGTTTGGCTTGGCTCTTTAGTTCCAGTGAAGGGAACTATTAAAGCGTCAGCATACCAAGAAATTTGGAAAATGTCATGCTCCCAACTTTGTGGGAACAGTTTGGGGATGGCCCCCTTCCTGCTCCAACATGACTGTGCACCAGTGCACACACAAGGTCCATAAAGACATGGATGAGCGAGCTTGGGGTGAAGAAACTTCACTGGCCTGCCTTCAACCCGATAGAATGCCTTTGTGAGGAATAAGAGCGGAGACTGCGAGCCAGGCATTCTCATCCAACATCAGTGCTTGACCTCACGAATGCTCTCCTGGAAGAATGGTCAAACATTTCCATAGACACACGTCTAAACCTTGTGGGCAGCCTTTCCAGAAGAGTAGAAGCTGCAAAGGGTGGGCCAAATCAATATTGAACCTTATGGACTAAGACTGGGATGTTTTTGTTATATTGCACATTATTTGCACAGATTACATTTTTAAGATACATATTGCTTTTCATTATATAATGACACTTATCATTCTAGGCATATGCATTTTATTAATGTGGTGATTGTGCTTTGTGTAGTAGCTGCTCTGAAAAATAGTTTTTCTTTTTTCAGTATTAATAGTTGTTTTTTTACTTCATTTATCTTATCTTTCCATGCAAACAAAACCCAGACAGCGACAGAGTGCTAGCCTGTCACTTAAAGTGCTATTAAACCTTTATTTATTTATTTTTAATTATACCCACCTGCTGTGTGCAATGGTTTTGCTAACAACAACCCTGGTCCCAGCACCCCCCTGGTACTCCTGGTTCTCCGCCCCCACCGCATTTGCTAAAGGGGGTACTTGTGCAGGCCTGCTCTGGAATCCTGCTGCCTACTCCCATTAACACAGACACTCCAACCCCCCCATAATCACAAGATGTGATTGACAGCAGCAGGAGCCAGTGACTTAAGCTGCCAGGATGTTATAGGGGGGGGGGGGGGGATGCTGGACACAGAATATTTTTTTTACCTTAATGCAAAAAATTCACAAAGGTTAAAAAACTTTAGGGCTTTAGAACCACTTTAACTATATACACTGAGAGCAGCTATGCCTTGGAGTACATGTACAAACATACCAGAATCCCAGACTTACTCAAGACAATTGAAGACTGCTAATATGTGTCTGTACAAAATCCAACAAAGCTAAAATGGCTGTCTCTCAGTCAGTTTATAACTAGCCAAAAGGAAGCTACACATGGGCAGTAAAATATTTTAAAAAACACTAAAATGTTAGGCTTTTTTTGTCAAAATTTATCTTTAAAGAATATGTATACAATATTGTTAATTAAAAAAAAAAAAAAAAAAAAAATGGGTTGGGTTGGGTTGAGGAACCGCTTGGAAACCTAATTCCTACCACATTTGCCAAAATAATTTTATGGCATTCGAGATTATGAGATATGATGCTCATAAAGTTGACCCACAGAATCTCTGAGAGTGGAATACAAATGATTGGATACATACCCTACATACAACGTAGATACATATATCAGATTGGTTACTTTCATCAACAACAATCCAGTATAGCTTTCTTTTTGGCACAAAGACCTAAGGGTTTTGGTGCTGATCTTCGCATAGGATGTCTTCAGACTTTTGTTGATGGCAAGGTAAGCACATGAAGGTGTTGATTTAGCATTAAGTGAAAGGTTTGTATCAGGACCTGGATCACATGTGGGTGGCACTGTGGTTCCCTGGGTGGAGGGTTGTAATTCCAGTGTCCACCTGCGATATCTCCCAGCAGCCGGTAGACCCCAGTAATTAGTTTCCACCCGATGCTGTCTGTTGCCATCCCAGCAGCCAGAATTAGGTGGAAACTATTTACAGTATCTCAGAAAAGTGAGTACACCCCTCACATTTTTGTACATATTTTATTTTATCTTTTCATGTGACAACACTGAAGAAATGACACTTTGCTACAATGTAAAGTAGTGAGTGTACAGCTTGTATAACAGTGTAAATTTGCTGTTCCCTCAAAATAACTCAACACACAGCCATTAATGTCTAAATCGTTGGCAACAAAAGTGAGTACACCCCTAAGTGGATATGTCCAAATTGGGCCCAAAATGGCAAAATTTTGTGTGGCCACCATTATTTTCTAGCACTGCCCTAACCCTCTTGGGCACGGAGTTCACCAGAGCTTCACAGGTTGCCACTGGAGTCCTCTTCCACTCCTCCATGACAACATCACTGAGCTGGTGGATGTTAGAGAACTTGCACTCCACTACCTTCCATTTGAGGATGCCCCACAGATGCTCAATAGGGTTTAGGTCTGGAGACATGCTTGGCCAGTCCATCACCTTTACCCTCAGCTTATTTAGCAAGGCACCGGTCGCCTTGTTTTTGGGGTTGTTATCATGTTGGAATACTGCCCTGCGGCCCAGTCTCTGAAGGGAGGAGATCCTGTTCTGCTTCAGTATGTCACAGTACATTCATGTAGCATTCATGGTTTCCTCAATGAACTGTAGCTCCCCTGTGCCTGCAGCACTCATGCAGCCCCAGACCATAACACTCCCACTATCATGCTTGACTGTAGGCAAGACACACTTGTCTTTGTACTCCTCACCTGGTTTCCATCACACGCGCTTGACACCATCTGAACCAAATACATTTATCTTGGTCTCATCAGACCACAGGACATGGTTCCAGTAATCCATCTCCTTAGTCTGCTTGTCTTCAGCAAACTGTTTGCGGTCTTTTTTGTGCATCATCTTTAGAAGATGCTTCCTTCTGGGACAACAGCCATGCAGACCATTTTGATGTACTGTGCAGCGTATGGTCTGAGCACTGATAGGCTGACCTTCCACCCCTTCAACCTCTGCAGCAATGTTGGTAGCACTCACACGTCTATTTCCCAAAGACAACCTCTGGATATGATGCTAAGCATGTGCACTCAACTTCTTTGGTCGATCATGGTGAGTGGAACCTGTCCTGTTAAACGGCTATATGGTCTTGGCAAGCGTACTGCAGCTCAGTTTCAGGGTCTTGGCAATCTTCTTATGGCCTGGGCCATCTTTATTTAGAGCAACAATTCTTTTTTCAGATCCTCAGAGAGTTCTTTGCCATGAGGTGCCATGCTGAACTTCCAGTGACCAGTATGAGAGAGTGAGAACGATAACACCACATTCAACACACCTGCTCCCCATTCACACCTGGGACCTTGTAACGCTAACGAGTCACATGACACCGGGAAGGGAAAATGGCTAATTGGGCCTAATTTGGACATTTTAAATTAGGGGTGTACTCACTTGTTTTCAGTGGTTTAGACATTAATGGCTGTGTGTTTAGTTATTTTTAGGGGACAGCAAATGTACACTGTTATACAAGCTGTACACTCACTACTTTACATTGTAGCGGGAAGTGTCATTTCTTTAGTGTTGTCACATGAAAAGATATAAAATATTTACAAAAATGTGAGTGGTGTATTCACTTTTGTGAGATACTGTATATATATAGATGTATAGAGAGAGAGAGAGAGAGAGAGAGAGATTACATATACAGTATTACAGTTTCCCATGAACATCTGTACTGAGAGCCAAGTGGCATCTAGATCAGTGGTTTACCACCATTGTTGAAGATATTGAAGTGCTGCTTAATGTTTAGCTTTAATGTCCTCCATTGGCATTCAGCACTGGGATCTCACACCAACTGCAAGCTCCAGAGAAGCATCATCCTTTGTCTTCAGCATCATTTGTTGTAATTAAATGCTCTGGCAGAGCTGCCAGCTCTGGGCTTCCCGGGAATATGCACACTTTCTTTCCAACCAAGTCCTCTGGGCTTCTTACAATTTAGCGAAGCTCCTGTTGGCCAGTGAGCCAGCGATGAACAGCTGGGGGACGGCACTGGATGCAGATTTGTAATGATTTGATGTGTTCAGCCAGCTTGTCCAGGAGGAGGGTGGCATTATACAGGTGTTACTGGCATTAAATTTTCACTATGCAGGCACTTATTTACTGGAAGAAAACAGGCATAAGGAAAACACAAAGGTCTAAAATGAATGCCAAGGTCGTATATTAAATTGGTGCTGTTGTAAGTATTGCTTTTTTACCGCACGCCCCTTTCCTGTTCTTTCCATCAAGAAAACCTGGTGATTTACAAAAAACCTAAATAAGAAAATCAGCATACTAAAGGGTAACTCCACTTTTGTGGAGAAAAAAGCAAACAAAAAATTATATAGCATATACTGTACAATTTTTACACAAGCCATATTGTAATTAATATTATAAATTACCTTTTCCTTTTCAATCTGCAACACTGTAATTTTCTGTAAAATGCAAAGCATTGCAATATGACAAACTGGAGGCATTCTGAACACAGATGGTGTACCGAATGCTCCCCAGAAATGTAATTTTTTTGCTTATGTGATTGGCTTACTGATTTTCCCAGATGTCTGTGCTAAGATATGTCAGATTTTGGGCATTCCCTGCAACATGTCATTTTTGGTGAGATTCTCCCTAATGGAAATCATGTCTAAAGAGATCCAGACCCTGCCACTTTCATCACTAGAACCCCTGAAAGAGTATCAGCTGATTTAGAATTATAAAGTTACTCCTATTCACATTTACTTGGACACAGACAAACAAACAGCTATTTCTTTAGAATACAAAAAATATATAAAAAAATGTGCAGCACTAAAAGAACTAAACATAAGAAACATGAATCAAATACATAAAAGCAAAACACAAAAAAATAGAAAAATGGTCCAATCAATGGAAATCAAATGTGATAGTTCAAGCTAAATACAAGTAGGTATACACTCACTAGCAACTTTATTAGGTACACCTTGCGTCTTCATGACATAGATTCAACAAGGTGTTAGAATCATTCCTCCATGATGCGAATCCCCCATTCCACCACATCCCAAAGGTGCTCTATTGTATTGAGATCTGGTGACTGTGAAGGCCATTGGAGTACAGTGACCTCATTGTCATGTTGAGGGCCATAGATCATTTTTTTCCTGGGGGGGGGGTTCAACCTTGAGTACCCAGAGAACAATGATTAGTACATCTGCCACGCTGTGACAAATTGTGGTGTGTGTATATACAGTATATACAGCGCCCCCAGCAGGTACATCTGTTAGTGAAGCAAATAGTAAACATAGCTTCAGTGTCAGCCGGGCCCTGCCTGTCAGCCTCGAGGATGAGACAGGCGGTCTTCCCAGTAGCAGTGCGGCTCCCACAGCTGATAGGCTACACTAACCTAGCTGCTGTGAAATTGACCGATCTTCTGGGGGGGTTTGGGCCCCCCTGACCCCCCGCTTATCTATTCCTCTGGTCATGTTCATTAAACCAGTGGTGAGATGATTTGAGCTTTGTGATATTAGTGCATTATCCTGTTGGAAGGAGCCATCAGAAGATGGGTACACTGTAGTCATAAAGGGATGGACATGGTCAGCAACAATATTCAGGTGTCCACGGGACCCGCTGATTGACGCCCCCACTGGCTATTACACAAAACTACGTATAGGTACACCGTTTTGCGTAATAAAGCCGACCTGCCACAGTAAAAGTGCGGGGGCTGGTTGGCAAGTGGTTCAGTGTCAGCCTGGCCCTGCCTGTCAGCCTCGAGGATGAGACAGGCAGTCTTCCCAGTAGCAGTGCGGCTCCCGCAGCTGATAGGCTACACTAGCCTAGCTGCTGTGAAATTAACGGATGCTCTGGGGGGGCCCGCTGATTGGCGCCCCCACTGGCTATTACACAAAACTACATACAGGTACGCTGTTTTGCGTAATAAAGCCAACGTGCCACAGTAAAAGTGTGGCGGCTGGTTGGCAAGTGGTTATTATAAAAATGAAAGGCAAAGCATTTGTGTATAGATATAAAAATATTATAAACACTTTTTTTCTCCCTTTTTTACAATTGATCACATTCCCTCTGTTCTCAGCTGAATAAGAGCTGGGGGGAGGAGGTGCAGTAGTACACTGATCTTCTCAGTCAAAGGCTGTGAGGGGATTGGGGGGGAGGGGGGTGTACAAGTCTTATCCTTGAAGGAAAGCAGGCTGAGTTTCCAGCACGGCTAGAGAACTAACCACAGTGTGTTCTCCTGCCCAGTGTAGTCAGTTTTATTAGGGAAACAGAAGGACAGGCAGGAACACCAGGGATTTCACACAAGGGAAGCAATACAAAGAGACCAGGATAGTTTTTCATGCAAGAACATGGTACAGCAGATACATACCAGGAATAAGAAATGTTGGGAAAACATCAAAACAAAAAAACTTTAGACGTTAGAAGTAAATAGGAATGCATTCTTGTAGGATTTTGGGTTAGCTATCCCAGGAAGCAGTTTTGAGGCCTGACACATTATGATAATTTGTGGGTAAACTGCACAATTCATAAATAATCGAGGCACAGTTATACTGAAGAGTAACATAGCTCTGGAAGTTTAAAGGACAAATTTATTAAAGAAACTGCCGCCCCCACTCCTTTTTACTTTGTGTCCTTTAAAGCGGAGTTCCACCCTGGATTTTTTTTTTTTTTTTTAATACCCCCGGGACAGTCAGGGCTAGTGCATTCCACAATGGCTAGCCTCTGATCTGTCCCGGGTTGCACTTACCTGTTAGGACAAATACTTACCTTGCAAACGTCTTGTCCAGCGCTGCCATCTCAGATGTGGGCAGCTTGAAGCCAGCGAGATCCCCTTCGGCGTCTTCTTCCGCCTTCTTTGGTCCCACGATGCTCTGCGCCGGCCCCGACGTCACTTCCGGGTCGCGCGCGTCATCCCTCTACAGCTTCTGGGCATGCCCAGAAGCTGTTTAGAAGAGGATGACGCGCGCGACCCGGAACTGACGTCGGGGCCGGTGCAGGCGCAATGATTCCTGGGAGCTATGACGTTCAGCTCCCAGGAATCATTGCAGAGCCAGGAAGTGACGACGGGCCGCGGCTGAGGAAGGAGGAAGAAGGAAGTAAGGTAAGTATTTTTTCTTCGCTACGAGGTAAGTAAAAAAAAAAAAAATATGCGATTATCCATTTCTTTTTCAGGTGACCCGGAGCGAGAAGATGGAGGTAAGTATAAAAATAGGGTGGAACTCCACTTTAAGGCTCTTTGCAGTATAAGCAAGGAAGCAACAAAACCTCTGTAATGTGTTAATGTGCTTTTCTAAATAAAATGTTATATACAAACAAAGTATTTTCAATTATAGGAATACAATACAAGACTGAAAGCTACACATACAACATGCATGCACATGCTACCTCAAATGAGCATGAACAATAGTCTGTGTACAATAGGAATATGCTAAAAGTAACTTAGCTCAGGTTATAATGGCTTTGCAATCTCCATAGGCTACCAGGATCCCAGGCTTTACTCTACAAGCAATTGCAGGAAATCTGGCAACAGAGTCATGCTCAGGTGACCTTTCTTCTTGAACAGACCTTCCATGTTGTTATTCTTGTTATGGAGGCACTCCTGTCAGCTTATGGAATAGAAACTGTGCCTGTGCTGTAAATAAAGTGCAATTAGTAAAAATATTACAATGAATTACAATTATTTAATAAAGTGGTTTTGATACCATAGATACAACATTTGCAATTCATAATAAATGTTTATCACAAAATAATCCCAAAGTGAAAATAAATTAAAATATATAAAAATAATAAACAGATAAACAGTTCATGCAATAAAATATGCATATATATCTGTGTCTTGTGTCCATTTGCATTTATGCATTATATTAGCAGCAAATGATAATAAACAATACAAGTTCGTGAATATAAAAAATACTTGCTCCACCATGAATAATATAAGCTTGCTGGTATTTGTAGTGCACCTATCCCTCCACCATTATAACACCGCTCTCACCTCAGCAGATGGACCCAAGGTATATTAGGTCAAATGCACTTTTTGCCCTTATGCATGGGCTTGTTGTGCTACTTTATCTATAGCTTTCCATATGGATCTTTCATTACTGGTGAAGGATATTCTTCAATGTTAATCCATTGCCATCCTGATTCCTCGTAATATCATTTTCTGTTTTGGATCAAAAATAGTGTTTATTGTTATTATGGATTTAATTAAAAAAAAATATATACAAAGATGCACTCACAGATTATAAGAAAAACATTTGCCTGTATATGCTCAAATGGATGCAGCTTCTGTGTACTCAAGTACCTCCAACAAAATGGCGGTTCTTGTACTTCCGGTCCACGACACAACTTCACTGGCCCCTCCTCCCTATTCGTTGCATCACAATGTCACGTGACTTCATCGACTCCTGTCAGCTTACACTGCTGGCCTTTTATGTGGAAAGCTTTGGTTAGGCAATCCTACATGGGTGTGGCCCCATTCTCTCTACCTTATATTATTTTTCTATTGATGAAACAGTTCCCAATTCAACCTCTAGATGGCACTATTATCATGTATTATGTATCATGTATTGTACATGCCATACGATATATATGTAAAAAGGTCACGCTATTCTTGACCACTATTTATACAGCTTTTTGACAAAGTTTAACCAGAACGCCTGAAAAAACAATGAAGCAGCAAAAAATTTGTACATTTCCAAATTGATTTAATTGTATTAGCGGAAAGCTTGTGCAAACGTTCCAATGACATCAAACATTCCAATGGTATCAGTTTGAGAAATGTCCACTCCAAGACACCTGAATAAACAACAAAAAGACATCACATGACTATAAATATATACTTAATTATACTATACTTACAGTATCTCACAAAAGTGAGTACACCCCTCACATTTTTGTAAATATTTTATTATATCTTTTCATGTGACAACACTGAAGAAATTACACTTTGCTACAATGTAAAGTAGTGAGAGTACAGCTTGTATAACAGTGTCAATTTGCTGTCCCCTCAAGATAACTCAACGCACAGCCATTAATGTCTAAACTTCTGGCAACAAAAGTGAGTACACCCCTACGTGAAAATGTCCAAATTGGGCCCAATTAGCCATTTTCCCTCCCCGGTGTCATGTGACTCGTTAGTGTTACAAGGTCTCAGGTGTGAATGGGGAGGAGGTGTGTTAAATTTGGTGTTATCGCTCTCACTCTCTCATACTGGTCACTGGAAGTTCAACATGGCACCTCATGGCAAAGAACTCTCTGAGAATCTGGAAAAAAATAATTGTTGCTCTACATAAAGATGGCCTAAGCTAAAAGGAGATTGTCAAGCCCCTGAAACTGAGCTGCAGCACGGTGGCCAAGACCATACAGTGGTTTAACAGGACAGGTTCCACTTAGAACAGGCCTCGCCATGGTCATCAAAGAAGTTGAGTACATGTGCTCAGCATCATATCCAGAGGTTGTCTTTGGGAAATAGATGTATGAGTGCTGCCAGCATTGCTGCAGAGGTTGAAGGGGTGGGAGGTCAGCCTGTCAGTGCTCAGACCAGAAGGAAGCCTTTTCTAAAGATGATGCACAAGAAAGCCTGCAAACAGTTTGCTGAAGACAAGCAGACTAAGGACATGGATTACTGGAACCATGTCCTTTGGTCTAACGAGACCAAGATAAACTTATTTGGTTCAGATTATGTCAAGCGTGTGTGGCGGCAATCAGGTGAGGAGTAAAAAGACAAGTGTATCTTGCCTACAGTCAAGCATGGTGGTGGGAGTGTCATGGTCTGGGGCGGCATAATGCTGCTGGCACTAGGGAGCTATAGTTCATTGAGGGAACCATAAATGCCAACATGTACTGTTACATACTGAAGCAGAGCATGATCCCCTCCCTTTGGAGACTGGGCTGCAGGGCAGTATTCCAACATGATAATGACTCCAAACACACCTCCAAGATGACCATTGTCTTGGTAAAGAAGCTGAGGGTAAAGGTGATGGACTGGCCAAGCATGTCTCCAGACCTAAACCCTATTGAGCATCTGTGGGGCATCCTCAAACAGAAGGTGAAGGAGTGCAAGGTCTCCAACATCTACCAGCTCCATGACATCATCATGGAGGAGTTGAAGAGGACTCCAGTGGCAACCTGTAAAGCTCTGGTGAACTCCATGCCCAAGAGGGTTAATGCAGTGCTTGAAAATAATGGTGGCCACACAAAATATTAACACTTTGGGCCCAATTTGGACATTTCCACTTAAAGGTGTACTCACTTTTGTTGCCAGCGGTTTAGACATTAATGACTGAGTTATTTTGAGGGGACAGCAAACTTAAACTGTTAGACAAGTTGTACACTCACTACTTTAAATTGTAGCAAAGTCTCATTTCTTCAGTGTTGTCACATGAAAAGATATAATAAAATATTTACAAAAATGTAAGCGGTATACTCACTTTTGTGAGATACTGTATAAATCACTAAAATAGCCATAGCAACACAACTCCACATACCAGCTATGGCCTGTAGCTATTTACTTCCTTCAGGCTCCAACCTTTTTCAGTGCTGTCCTTGCCTGCATAGTGATCCCCAATTGGGCAGTTCTCTAAAACACTCAAACCTTGGGGGGCTGATTGCACAGTGGTATCAATCATTGAAAAAATATTTGAGACCAGAGAATGTAAACAGTGAAGGAGACCATGGCTATCCAGCTGATGTAAGCAGGAAGCTGGTTGAGAGGTTTCTAGGTTGGTTTAGGTCAGCAGACTAGGGAGGTGGATTAATGTAGGTTCAAAGCCACAGTCTACGGTGTTGTTTTCATCCCATGCCACCCACTGCACAGATATTTGCCATATAGGATATACAATTTACTGGAGACCACAGCTACTGAGGAAGTAGGGAGGTTTAGGCAACTTTATCTTGGGGGGCTGGTTTAATGAAGGTTTTTGTAAAGGTACAGCTGCCTTTAATCAGAAACAGGTCTGGTTTAATTTCAGGTAAAGAGGACCTTAACCCTCCCAAGGGAGATCCCGCCTCTTAACCCCTCCTCCCTTCCTCTGAAGGAATTTTTTTTTGCTTTTGTTTACGTCTTTATTTTATTTATTGAAAGCTTGCCCCGCCTCCCCTTGCTTGTCACTCGCCTTTGGCGAATGAGACGCACACTGCCTGCTGTGCCTCCAGGGATATGTATAGTGCCTTGAAAAAGTATTTATACCCCTTGACATTTTCCACATTTTGTCATGTTACAACCAAAAACTTAAATGTATTTTATTGGGATTTTATGTTATAGACCAACACAAAGTGGCACATAATTGTAAAGTGGAAGGAAAATGATAAATTAATTTCAATTTTTTTTACAAATAAATATGTGAAAAGTGTGGCGTGCATTTGTATTCAGTCCCCTTTACTTTGATATCCCTTACTAAAATCTAGTGGAACCAATTGCCTTCAGAAGTCACCTAATCAGTAAATAGAGTCCACCTGTTTTTAGTTTAATCTCAGTATAAATACAGCTGTTTTTTTTTTAAGCTCTTAGAGGTTTGTTAAAGAACCTTAGTGAATAGACAGCATCACGAAGGCCAAGGAACACACCAGACAGGACAAGTTGTGGAGAAGATTAAAGAAGGGTTAGGTTAAAGAAAATATCCTAAGCTTTGAACATCTCACAGAGCAATGTTCAATTCATCATCTTAAAATGGAAAGAGTATGGCAAACCTACCATGACATGGCCATCCACCTACACTGACAAGCTGGGCAAGGAGACCATAATCAGAGAAGCAGCCAAGGGGCCCATGGTAACTCTGGAGAAGCTGCAGAGATCCACAGCTCAGGTGGGAGAATCTGTCCACATGACAACTATTAGTCGTGCACTCCACAAATCTTGCCTTTATGGAAGGGTGGAAAGAAGAAAGCTATTGTTAAAAGAAAGGCATAAGAAGTCCCATTTGCAATTTGTGAGAAGCCATGTGGGGGACACAGCAAACATGTGGAACAAGGTGCTCTGGTCAGATGAGACCAAAATTGAATTTTTTGGCCTAAAAGCAAAACCCTATGTGTGACAGAAAACTAACACTGTACATCACCCTGATCACACCATCCCCACCGTGAAACATGGTGGTGGCAGCATCATGTTGTGGAGATGCTTTTTTTCACCAGGGACAGAGAAGCTGGTCAGAGTTGATGGGAAGATGGATGGAGCCAAATACAGGTAATTTTAGAAAAAAACCTGTCAGAGTTTGCAAAAGTCTTAAGAATGGGGCAGAGGTTCACTTTCCAGCAGGCCAACGACTAGGGATAGACCGATTATCGGCAAGGCCAATATATTGGGGGCTGATATGCACTTTCCCTGATATATCGTTATCGGCCCCAGAACTGGCCGATATTGCTGATATTTTTGTGACATCATTCTGCCTTCTTAGGCCGCCTCCCTAGCCTTGGACAGCCTCACCTTGGACAGCCACGTCTGGAGTTGGGACTAGTCTCGTGGGAGTGTATCACAGCCATACACCCACCCACAGCAGCCACCCACCCACATTCACAGGCCCTGTACCAGCCAGCCAGCCACCCACAGGCCCTGTACCAGCCAGCCACCCACAGGCCCTGTACCAGCCAGCCACAGGCACTGTACCAGCCAGCTGCCCACAGACCTTGTACCAGCCAGCCACCCACAGCCCCTGTGCCAGCCACCCACCCACCACAGGGTGCCAGCCAGCCACCCACCCACCACAGGGTGCCAGCCAGCCACCCACCCACCACAGGGTTCCAGACAGCCAGCCATCCACCACAGGGTGCCAGCTAGCCAGCCATCCACCACAGGGTGCCAGCTAGCCAGCCACCCACCAAAGGGTGCCAGCCAGCCAGCCATACACCACAGGGTGCTAGCCAGCCACCCACAAAAGGGTGACAGCCAAACACCCACCCACCCACCACAGGGTACCAGCAAGCCAGCCACCCACCACAGGGTGCCAGACAGCCAGCCACCAACCACAGGGTGCCAGCCAGCCACCCACCACAGGGTGCCAGAAAGCCAGCCGTTAAGCATTAAACAATAATTAACATGTTCAGTACCAGATTTGTGTCAAAAATTTTCTTTTTTTTTCAAAACTTTAAATGTACAAAATATCAGCCCATATCGGCCAATACTGATACATTGTGATCAAAATATCGGTGTCGGTATTGGCCCTGAAAAAAACATATCGGTCTATCCCTAACAACGACCCTAAACATACAGACAGAGCTTCAATGGAATATTTTAGATGAAAGAATATTCATGTGTTAGAATGGCCCAGTCAAAGTCCAGACCTTAATCCAATCGAGAATCTGTGGCAAGACTTAAAAATTGCTGTTCACAGATGCTCTCCATCCAATCTGACAGAGCTGGAGCTATAGAAGAATGGGCAAAAATTACACTCTCTAGATGTGCAAAGTTGGTAGAGACATACCCAAAAAGACTTGCAGCTGTAATTGCAGCAAAAGATGGTTCTACAGAGTATTGACTCAGGGGGACTGGATATAAATGCACGCCACACTTTTCAAACATTTATTTGTAAAAAATGTTGAAAACTATATCATTTTTCTTCCACCTCACAATTATGTGCCCTTTTTTTGTCTATCACATAAAATCCCAATAAAATCCATTTACATTTTTGGTAACATAATATAATGTGAACATTTCAAGGTACTGTACGTCACATTTCCCAGGAGGCATAGACTTTCATTGAAGAACAGGAGGAAGGGGGTGGGCCT
This sequence comes from Pelophylax lessonae, assembly GCF_965119305.1. NCBI lineage: Eukaryota > Metazoa > Chordata > Amphibia > Anura > Ranidae > Pelophylax > Pelophylax lessonae. Next base: position 80,152,650 of record NC_138773.1, read on the forward strand.
ACTGTCGCATCTTCAAGAGGCCTGCCTGATGAACCCAGAAGAGCCGGCGGGTCTCTTGATAACGTCAGAGAGAACATTGCAGGGTGGGACAGAGCTGTGTCCAGGCATAAGTTGATCTCAAGGGTCAACGATGAACCCACTGGTTTTCAGTATCTGAAACGGGAAGATGCCACCATCAGATAAGCAGGGCACAGAAAAATAATGGGGAGGTTGGCTGGAGTTCCTCTTTAATAAGAGAATTAACAAGAAACAACCATGAAGCAGGAAGCAGTCTGTATACATGTTAAAAACACGAATGGTTGATCTCATGTACATTTATATTTAACAAATGTAGAAACAATATTTTCAACACATAGATAAAATTAATCACATTATGCTTCTCTCTTCTATATATTTGGATAAAAAACATTAAGACTACTGTTCCCCTTTAAAAACCAATATCAATTCCAAAAATGGTAAATCTGAGTTCTGTTCTGTAAAGCGTTATTTTTTATGAAAAGTATTTTCAGGAAAGGGCAATTATTTGTCTTTTGGGGTGTAGTCTACTTTTGACTATGAACAGCTAGGTCACCTGGGTAATCCTGCAAGAAAAATCCATTAGTGTCTTCTTAAGTGGTGTGCATTGCTTAAACCGCATAAAGCTTTTTGCTAAAAAGGACTGGATAATGTGATATTGGACATGAAATGGTGACAGGACCGCTAAACATTTCTCACTGGAAAAGGCAAGCGAGTTTAAGGCAAATACATCAATTCATTACTTTAGCAAAAAATGCAAATAAAAATGTTCTTACCATTCATTAGAAACACAGTACTGTAGTAGGTCTTAGACATGTGGGCTATTAGGTTGGGTTTTTAGGAGGTTTAGACACTGGCAAAACACCTTCAGCCACCCCCTGTATAACCTCCAGCTATCATGTCATAGTTTTTTGCCAGTGTTATAGAAGGTTGGATGCCCCGCTCTACTGTGAAAAACTCAGATTATATGTATATTGTGATTTTTCTTTTCCATCAAGTTATTTATCACATCATGGTTTTATTTATTCTGTAATGTCAAACAAGAACTCACATAAGCCATGGCATGACAGTTTAGAAAGACACTCACTCACACAGCCCCCTCCTCGAGTCATGGCTGTCATGGCTGCTCTGACAAAATGGTTGCTTGCGTAAAAAATATACTATAGTATATACCCGCGCCTGGTAAGTATAAATAAATAAATAAATAGCTAAATAAATGAATGTGCGTTTAAAGCAGCTGCTATAGAATAAATATAAAAGAGATGTAGGAAAGTAGTCTATTTATGGCTACCTATAGCGCTTGCTCTTTAAATTATATATCTTAGTGGTAAATGTCTGTGACTAGTGATCAACAAATAAACCAATATAAAATGAATACTCCTCTGATGATATAATAAATAAAACAATGAATATCAATAAATAGTGATATACATTAATTGTGATTCATATGATAAAGTCCATATTAAGGGACTGTAGTGAAAAATTCAAAAAGATCAAATAAATAGTGAGTCTCTTGTGCAAATGATGCTTATTCACAAAAAAGTGCAGGTGCTCAGCGTGGAAATTTTCGATTCACTCTGTGACATCAGTGCAGCTCAGGTTCCTTTTTCACTGTTATAGATGGTAAGAGTGAATCACTTACCAAATTATGTGGGTCATGTATGCCTTATAGCATCAAGACCAACCAGGCATAGATAGCCTCCAGGCTAAAAATAGGGGTCTCCTCGTGGCTCACTTTGGGTAGATAAGATGGCGGGCTCCCCCTCTCTCTCCTCTCACCTCAGGCCAAATAGGAAGACAAAAATGCTCCGGATAGTGTAGTATTTAGATTCAAAATTTTATTTCCAAATTATGGATTAAAAGACATTGTGGCAATAATACAAAAGAAGATAGTCAAATATCAGAAATAGTTTCAGTAAAAAAGGCCACTAACGGCCGCTGGTGAGCGTGTGTATCAGCGCAAGCAAGCTTAGCAGCCGTTAGTGGCCTTTTTTACTGAAACTATTTCTGATATTTGGCTATCTTCTTTTGTATTATTGTTGAAAAAATAGGTGCGCTAAACAAATAATTGCTCAAGTGAATCAACACAATGAGGTATGGGCAATAAATAAATCACAACAAAAATATAAAGTGATAAAAATTCAGAAGGTATCTATATGTAGTGAAAAAAATCAGCAATAGTCCAATGGGTGTTTATGTGGCTCAAACCAATCAAAAAAGGTTGAAAAAACCAATATGAGGTTCAGGAAACCAATAGTAGTCCACAAAGTCCAAATAATAATGTGATCTTCACCACGTGATACAAATCACTGAAAAGTTAGAGTGTTGGAAATCAACTTCTAGTGATATTCAAAGTGATATATAGAGTGACTCCCATCACCATCAGGCTTTCCTCCTTACCAGATTGGTTATAGTAAGGTGCAAATATAAACTCAATAAAGCCAGTTGAGAGGAGGAAATCTTCCAATGCAATTCCACCCTGTGTTAGTGGCACAAGAGGGCCTCTTACCAGATGGTGCAAGATTTGCGCTAGAAACATTCTCCTGGGTGAATGTTCCCTCAGCTGGCTGGATATATATGACCGCCTCCGCAACCATGCAGATCCGCTTTCTCTATTTCACTCCATGGAGGACCATGTGAGGAATAAATGAGCAGACGATAGTGTAATACCCCAGATGATTTATAGTTCCTGGCTCTGTCCTGTTACAGGCGAAATTATATCAAATGCACTCCGCCTGGGGAGCCATGGCGACCTCAGATGGCTGAAAGTATTATTGCCACAATGTCTTTTAACCCATAATTTGGGAATACAATTTTGCTCCTTGGGCAGAGGTTGGCTTCCGTTCCAACAAAAACTGTCTGACGTCTGTAGGACAGATGTGCAAAAGTTGATCTCCAATCATAAGATCCTCCAGGGACTTACCACATCCATATATGAGTCTCCAGGCCCCTTTTGCAGGGACCTAAATTGCTTCTGGTACACTTCCGGGGTCAACTGGTATTTTTGGATGATCGCAGCCTTTATGGCCTCATAATCTCCATCCTGTGCTGCTGGCAATTCGACATAAGCATCCAGGGCCTTGCCTCGCAGCCCTAGCGTCAGGTACCGGGCCCACTGTGCTTGGGGCAGATGGTACTGACGGCAAGTATTTTCAAAGACAGTAGATACACATCAATGTCACTGTCCTTTTCCATAACTGGAAATCTGGCTGCCTGGCTCACAAGCATAGAGGTGTCCCTGTGCTCTAGGGATCTGAGGTTCTGAGCCTGTCGCTGCGGCTGGAGCTTAGCCATCTCCAGGTTGTGCTGACATTCAGCCTCCCTCTGCGCATCCTCTCTCTCAGCCCGGCGTTCCGCAGCCTCTATCTCAGCCCGGCATTCCTCGCTATCAGCTTGGCATTCCAGAAACTGCATGTACGCCATAGGATCCACCTCTTTGATATTTTGTAGTGTTTCCTGCATTTGTGGAGAGTCTATGCTGGTTGCAGACAATCTGGGGCTGGTCTGCTCATGCTTTGGTTTGGAGGTGACTTCCAGTGGTACTCCAGTGTCAGTCTCTGCTGGCCCTTCCTGTGAGGCCATTCCTGAATCACTGGGCTCTGAAGTAACGGAAACCTCTTCTCCTGGTTCCGCCAGGTTCTGGCTTCTCTGGATATCATGCTCCTGCAGGGCATGAATCATTCCTTCACGATTTTTGCCACTGACGTCAAGTCCTCTAAATGTGCACTCAGCACTCAGTTCACTTTTGCTCATTTTCTTATATTCCGATAAACCAGGCATGTTTGCAAGCAGAAAAGATAGAACAGAAAGCAGAGGTAGGAAAGAGCTGTAGAAATTAAAGATTGCTGTATGTCTCTTTTAAAAAAACAAAAAATATGCCCTGGCTTGTCTCTAAGGACTGTTTTCCACAAATGTTACAATCCTTCAGTGCAGAGCTAATTCCTAACAGTGCACTGAATGCTCTTAATGCAAGACTATCCCACGTACTCTGCCAGCCAATATGTGACGGTGGCAGGTATCAGATCCCTGCCCTTCTCACTAACTCGTGACCAAAGACCAGCCAATCTCACACCCTGCCGTCACTTGCGTAACAATGCGACTCTCAGCTGCACCCGGCACATAGATTTTCCAGCTTGCGGGACCACAATCTAGATGCCAGCAGGCTGAGAGCGATTGTCACTGGGCTAATTAAGCAATTAAGAGACAGGTTGTTCTGTTCAGAAGTCAGAACTAAGAATGGTTAGATGGTCAGTACAAAAATGTAGGGATTCAGAAGTAAAATGTAAATCATAGCAATTTAATGTGAATAATAATATGTAAGTACAACACCGTACAGATATTCAATTTGCCGTATTGTATGTGACCAGTATAAACATGAAAAAAACAAGACATACAACATAAAACATTAAACTGACATCACTGGATTATTCATAGATGAATATAATTTCTAGCGGTGTACACCGTTTCTATATCCTTCCTGCGATGTGTGTCTGTGGACTTGTGGGGGGAAGAAAAAAAGGGGGGGAATTTATAAGTCAATGGTTTTAGGCTTAATTAAGCGGAGTGAGTGGGAGTTTTCAGTGGCGGGTAGCTGAGGTAATGTTTCCTCCAATTGGCATTGTTTATACAATTCGAGGGTATGGTAGTATGTTTTCCTAATAATTCCCAGTATATTACTGTGATTCGTGATCAGATCGGCAATTGCCGTGGCTTCACACTCCTTCCCTCTTATAGTATAACCGGGGTGCCAGGTTTCAGCGGTTTAATGCGGTTTTTATAGGTATTGAATATGTCTTTTGTTTGCTGCTTGTATTACAAATTACAGACTATATGCATGTCTCCTTTAGTATCCATATGTTTGTGGTATTGCTGGTGGGGTGTCAGGTGGTTTAACATCTATCACCAGTTCTCGGGGACTATGCAGAGTGTCTGTTTGTTTCTTCAATGGGAGATGTCTCAATGGATTACCCCGTCTTGTCAGAGACACTCTGTTCAGCCGTACTGCTGATTCTTCACCCCTCTTCCCGAACTGTGTAGTGTTGTCACTTACCTGACCTCCGCCCCATTGCCGCACTGCTCCTGTTCCTGTTCTCCGCTGAAGTGCCGCTGAAGTGCCTGGCGCGTGTGCTGATCCCGATCCTCCGACTCTCCGACTCTCGCTCACTTCCTCCGCCGCCCACGTCTGTGACTTTGCTTGTTGCACCGGTGGTAGAGATGACGTCAACGCGTTTCGCTTCCGAGTGGCGTAGCAATTAACCCTTTCACTGCCACCACCGCTACGTTATTATGAGCCCAGCGGACGCTCGTAATTTTAGAAATACCAATTATGATTTTAGAATAATCGTCTGTAACACGCACTGTCACCACAGACAGGAATGTTCAGAGGATTTATGCTATACAGTAGCACTCTTCAAGAGACAGATTCGTTGTTAGTTTGCATTAAGAGCTTAGGGAAAAGATTAACACTTTTCAAAATAAAGTTTAATAATAAAAAGGTTAAAATTGGTGCAAATAAAATATTTACAGAAAAAAGTGTTTCAAAGAAATAGCGACATAATTCAGCAATTAGAGAAATAAGATATAGGATTGAGAAGTAAGCATACTTGCATTCAATGTCCTGAGTATTATCAGAGTTTCAGAAGCTGAGCCAGTGTGATCGGTTCTCAAACTTGATAGATGTTCCTTTCTTGATGTTACCATGAGAACTCCCTATCCCCATCTGCCTCTCTCTTTTTCTCTGAGACTGCAGGGGGTGTTAACAGAGGTTCCTGACCAATAAACACAGTCACCATGGGCGGCCCTAAAGTTTACGACAATACCAAGGAACCTGCCGTATAGACAGATTTATAACATAATTCATATCTCGAAATATGTAATGGTTACGTTCTTTAAACTGCTAGTTTATCATTCAGCATGGGATTTGGCTTCAAAAGATACTAACCATGAATATATTATCACACAGGGAATATCTTATTGCTATCTTATATTCTATATGTGATAGGGTGATCATGCATGGTCTCAATTTGATCAGTATTATATTGTGCATTTAACTATACACTTTCTAGAGACATATCTTGTTTGTGTTTAAAGTTATGAATTTGTGTGTAAATGTGTTCAATTAACAGCGCTCTTGAATGGCTCTGTTTTACGACCCATTAGTCATTATCCTCCTTTGCTCGGTTATGGCTTTACGACCTGGCCTGAGTATCAGAACAGATATCCATCCAGACATCTGTTCAGATAATGGCTTGTTTGAAGTCGAAACTCCCTGCATCACAGGAATTAATTACCTCGAGGAGGGGGCTGTGTCAGTGAGTGTCTTTGTAAACTGTCATGGCTGCTCTGACAAAATGGTTGCATGCGACAGTTTTCGTATATCCAGCGCAGGTTATCATTACACTCGGGACCCACCAACAGGCCAGGTTTGCAAGATAAAGATAAAAAGACAAGGCGCCTCTAAGTGCAGTAGGCTCTGAGTATTTATTAGGTTAAAAGTATAAAAGCACTCACATTTGGTAAATGTGACATTGGCATAGCAAAGATCTGTCTGGAGTCTTCCTATCCGCTGTGCTGAGTGGTTGAAATGAGGAGATCCGGTGATCCGCTTCCTGTAGAGGCGTCCTTTCATCTGTGTCTCAGCCTGGTCGGCAAGAGATTTCCTGTGGACGCAGCGGCTGGTGTCCATCAGAACGGGCGGTGGGCGGTTACATGTTTCGGAGCTCAGCTCCTTCATCAGACCACTAAATACTCAGAGCCTACTGCACTTAGAGGCGCCTTGTCTTTTTATCTTTATCACTTTCAGAGCAGCTTCTCCTCTCCAGTGCTGCCAAAGTGCAGTGTCTCACCTAAAGCCTGCTGTATTCCACGGAAGCGCCCATACAACAAACCCTTGTTCCCAGGTTTGCAAGATAACTAATTTACATCACAGGTGATCTCGTTTGCTGCTTAGTGATTGCAGTCTGCATCTCCCTAAGGTAAAACGTAAAATCCAGCCGGTTAGTGGGTCCCGAGGACCGGAGTTGAGAACCACTGTTATAGATGTTTCTAAAGAGAAGATGTCATGACTGATTCAAAGGATTTCTGGACAGTCTCTTAAGCTCCATACAAATGGGCCTAATGCCGGGCAACATTGGCTGGTTCAATAAAAACCGGCCAACAATCGACTTGTGTGTATGCCAGCCAGTGCGACAGAAGATGGCCGTTTGGTTGGCTTCTGTCGGACGTACATGCTGGAAAACCATCAGCCGACCTTCTCCCGATCAGCGCTCTCTGCGGAGAGCGCTGATTGAAGTGTCCTGGTGGGGGGGGGGTGTCCCCCTGTCAGTGCACAAGAGCTCAGCGGTGAAGATCGCTGTACAAATGTCGGATCGCTCCGACCAAAGTTGACAGGTTTTTTTTTTTGTTTAACCCCTGGGTTAAATGGAAAAAACTCATAGTGTGTACCAGGCTTTAGGTCTTTGTCCCTACACAAACCAAGCTATCCCCAATTAACATACATAGCAGGAGGGTGGTTTCTAAATTTTTTAGCTTTTTGTTAGGACAGAAATTGTTCAAAATTAGTTTAAAACGCATATTTAAGAACTGTGAACACAGTACAGATGGGATTAATTATGAAAAACATTGCTCCATAGCCCCTTCGAAGTAGGAAGAGCGCGTAAGGAATTTTATGCACGTAAAAAACACTTAAAAAGGTACCCAGCAATTTTTACATTTTTTTATATTTTTTTATTTATGCTTTGGTAATGGGAACATGTAACAAATATAAACTAGGTATTATCCAAATGAGGCTGTAAAAGTGGAAATACACTTTATGCTATGAGACTTTCTATTTATTCAACTGCATTATACTGAATGACATGACAATTTACAAAAAGCATTCTAGTGCTTCCGTCTCTTCAGCTTTGACACTTCTAAGCGTGTTGGATACCTTTGTCCCCCACTGTGTTTTGGTATCTTCTGCTCTGAACTTTACATCAAAACAGATCTCAACAGTTGGTTGGAAGATGGAACCACAGCATGCAATGGGAGCACAGGCATTGGATACTCCCAGGAATGTAGAATGTTAAAGAAAAAAATGGAGACTGCATTGCTAGAAAAGAGAGGTAAAGTCAGAAAAAGGGTTGCCCAAGAAGAGAGTATACTACTTCTTCTCCTGCAGGTGACTGGCTTTTTGATTAATTTAGTGACCTGACAGGGCTTCTTTAAATAGTTATTGCACTATATATGTAGATGGTTTAATTTTATGAAGTTCCCTGTAATATCACAGAAGTGAAAGGAAGTTTATAAAACCTCTTAGACATTAAGGAAAATGAAAAAAAAAAAAACAGTATAAACTAATTTATTTTCTAGTACCTTATTTTTTGCATTTCAAGTGAGTGTTTTAAATCCATTTATGGTTCTTGCAAAAGGAACATGCACATGAATTAATTTGCTTAAGGGCATTTTAGAGTTTAAATGTTGCCTAATTAAATTTCAGAGATTTTTCTTTTTTATGGTGCATGTTAGGTTATACTCTGAAAGCCTGCAAAATCCCTTTTTACGAACATGGAAAAACCTGTAGCTAATGCTTTGTCCATTTACCATTCTTTGCTGGCAGGCTTTTAGTTACCGATTGTTTCTGTAATTTAATATGCAGAGCAAACTTGCTAATCTGCAGTAGTATTACATTTCACTATAAAAAAAAGCTGACTTCATTGAGAAAATAAATGGAGGCATCATCCATTACATTCAGACGTGCATAAATTCTTCCTCAGGGGTGGATCCCTGAAGTTGGCAAGACCCATAAAACAAAGGACTTGATGTCCTTACCCCTGAGGAACTTGATGATATTTTTCCTTATGTGAAAAGTTTTAGTTCATCCTATGTTCATCCTGCATCATCCTATGTTCATCCTGCAGTTTTTATTTTTTTCTGATAGAGAAAATATTTTTTTCCAGTGGTGTTTAAATAAAAAGCCAGATTCGAGAAGTATCTGAATTCTTTAAAATAAACCTGTCTGTGCGATATAGGGTTTATCCTTACTTTTGCTGTCTCATGGAGTAGACAGGCTCAGCTATGATTTGAGTTGGTAGAGAGAGTCCAAACAACAGTTCAGGTTTCAAATTGGCCGCAGTAAACTATAAAACATGTGTAGAGTCAAACAAACATAGGCAACATTTATAAAAAAAAAACACAGCCCTCCCCGATCGGTGTAAAGAGCCATTAAAAAAAATGGCTCTTTACCATGTGACCAGCTGTGTCCAATCACAGCCGGCCACATGCACTGTCCTTGTGCACGGTGCACAGAGCGGCGATCGGGGATGGAGAGTGTCACTCTGACACAGTCCATCCCCGATCAGGGGATGAAATTGGCTCTTTACCACGTGACCGGCTGTATCCAATCACAGCCGGTCACAGAATGTCAACAAAAACCACGGTAACTAGCTGTTACCATGTTCTCCTCCTCACAAACCGATCCTGTGTGAGGAGATTGCGGTAACAGCTAGTTACCGATTACAGTCCACACTAAAACACGCTGATTGCCCCCCCAATAAAGAGGACCTGTCACTAGCCCATCAAAGTACCTGTCACTAGCCCATCCCAGTACCTGTCACCAGCCCATCAGATACTCTGATGACAGGTACTCAGGTACTCTGATGTGCTGGTGACAGGTACTTGGGCACTCTGATGGGCTGGTGACAGGTATTTGGGTACTGTGATGACAGGTACTCGGGTACTCTAAGTACCTGTCATCAGAGTACCTGAGTACCTGTCATCCGAGTACCCAAGCACCTGTCATCAGAGTACCCTAGTATCTGTCACCAGCCCATCAGAGTACCTGAGTACCTCTTTGTATCCCATCAGAGTACCAGAGTACCTGTCTCCAGCGCAGAATACCCGAGTACCTGTCTCCAGCCCAGAGTATCCGAGTGCCTGTCTCCAGCCCAGAGTACCCAAGTACCTGTCTCCAGCCCAGAGTGCCTGAGTGCCTGTCTCCAGCCCATCAGAGTACCCAAGTACCTCTCTTCAGCCCATCAGAGTACCCGAGTACATGTCATCAACATACACAAGTACCTGTCACCAGCCCATCAGAGTACCCAAGTACCTGTTATCAGAGTACCCGAGTACCTGTCACCAGCACATCAGAGTACCTGAGTACCTGTCATCAGAGTACCCGAGTACCTTTCTCCAGCCCTTCAGAGTACCCGAGTACCTATCTGCAGACTGCAGCCCATCAGAGTACCTACATACCTGTTTCCAGCCCATCAGGGTATCTGAGTACCTATTATGCAGCCCATCATAGTACCCAAGTACCTCTCTGTAGCCCATCAGAGTACGAGTACCTATCTGCAGCCCAGAGTACCCGAGTACCTATTTGCAGACCATCAGAGTACCCGAGTACCTGTCTCCAGCACAGAGTACCAGAGTACCTGTCTCTAGCCCATCAGTGTACCTGAGTACCTATCTGCAGTTCACTAGAGTACCTGAGTACCTATCTGCAGCCCATGCCTCCTAGATTATGTGTTGGGGTGTTTGCTTTCCAAAATGGGTTCATTTTGTGGGTAATTCAATTGTCCTGGTGCTCCAGGGCCTTCAAAAAGTGTGATTGGTTGTAATGAAATTATATGTGTAATTAATGCTCCTAGAACACCTGACGGTGCTCCTTACATGTTGGGCCTCTGTATGTGGCTATGCTGTGACAAAGTCTCACATATGTGGTATTGCCATACTCAGGAGGAGTAGCAGAATGTATTTTGGGGGGTAATTTTTGCTATGTACATGCTACGTGTTAGAAATATCTTATAAATTGACAACTTTGTGTAAAAAAAAATAAGTTTTCATTTTCTTTCCACATTTTCTAAAATCTTGTTGAAAAAAATGACGTGTTCAAAAGACTCATAATTAGGGTTGAGCGGACACCTAGATGTCCGTGTTCGACGGGTTCGGCCGAACTTTAAAAAAAAGTCCGGGTCCGTGTCCCGGACTTTTACCGAACTTTTCCCGGACACCGAACCCCATTGAAGTCAATGGGGACCCGAACTTTAAGGCACTAAAATGGCTCTAAAACACCAAAGGAAAGGGCTAGAGTGCTGCAAATGGCAGCAAAACGTAATTAAGAGCATGGCAAGTGCTCTGCAAACAAATGTGGATAGGGAAATAACTTAAAACAACAAAAAAAAACAGAAAAATAAAACAATGTTCTTCTTCATCTCTGAAGGACGAGGCCCATATGGAGTAGGAGGGAGGTTGAGGTGGTGGTGGATGTGGCGGTGACATAGGCGTGCGCACAGGGTGTGCTGGGTGTGCCTGGGCACACCCTAATCACCTAGGGCACATAGCATTGCCAGTGAGGAGATGGGAAAGATCTCCCTGGGACCTGCTCTGCTCTATTTCTCCTTGCCTACAGGTACATGGCCCCGATACATTACTCTCCCTGCTGGCAAACACATGCATGTGTATTTCAACTTTGGGGTGCACACCTTAATGCAATAGGCTGCGCACACCTATGGGTGGTGTAGGTGGAAGCGGCGGTGGAGGAGGACCAGGGCCGGATTAACAGCATCATGGGCTTGGTGCTGAGGATTTTGAAGGGCCTTAAGGGCCGTGCCTTGCCATGCACCCAGAGGAGGAAGGGTGCAGCCATGCATGCCTAATTCAACATGGGATGCTGTCTCTGAAGCCCATAAACACATCCATGCATCGCCAACTGTCCCTCCTTGTCCGGCCTTCACACTGTGTGGGGAGGTTCTGAGGGTGCTGCCTGGGGAAGCGAGCATAGAAGCCAGACTTCTGTGTTTACAAGTGACAGAAGAGCGGTAACAGTGAATATGGCCAACCCGGGGCCTATATAAAAGGTAGGGGCCTGGAGCTGCAGCTCCAATAGCCCCTACATTAATCTGGCCCTGAGGAGGAGGACGAGGTAGCCAACACTGCTTCTTTTCAAAAATTTTAAATGAGGGTACACCCCAAAAGAGTGAGAAAGAGCAAAAATGGAACAATGGGTGGGTAAGGTCGGTATCCATTGCTATTCTGCATAAGGTACGGAAAAGTCCCGTGGGATCCATGCCTGGTTCATTTTAATGAACGTGAGCTTGTCCACATTGTCTCTGGACAGGCGGCTGCGCTTGTCTGTTATAACGCCCCCAGCCGTGCTAAATACCCGTTCAGATAATACACTGGCTGCAGGGCACGCCAGCACCTCCAAGGCGTAAAGGGCAAGCTCAGGCCATGTGCCCAATTTGGAGACCCAGAAGTTGAAGGGGGCAGACCCGTCATTCACTACATGTAGGCGTGTGCACACATACTGCTCCACCATGTTGGTAAAATGCTGCCTCCTGCTAAGACGTTCCATCTGAGCTGCTGGTGCTGCTGTTTGTTGTGGCGTGCTGACAAAGCTTTTCCACATTTCGGCCATGCTAACCCTGCCTTCTGAGGTGCTGGCGGTGCCCTGGTTGCGTTGGCGACCTCCTCCTCCTCCTCCTCTGCCTTGTGCTTCCACTGTGGCCCCGCTGTCAGATGGGAATGCCAGCAGCATGGCGTCTACCAGCGTGCGCTTGTACTCGCGCATCTTGCGATCGCGCTCCAGTGAGTGAATTAAGGACGGTACGTTGTCCTTGTAACGGGGATCCAGCAGCGTGGCCACCCAGTAATCAGCACAAGTTAGAATGTGGGCAACTCGGCGGTCGTTGTGGAGACACTGCAGCATGTAATCGCTCATGTGTGCCAGGCTGCCCAGAGGCGACGAAAGGCTGTCCTCTGTGGGAGGTGTATCGTCCGTGTCCTCTGTATCCCCCCAGCCACGCACCAGTGATGGCCATGAGCTGGCCTGGGTGCCACCCTGCTGTGAACATGGTTCCATCTCCTCCTCCAGCTCCTCCTCCTCCTCATCCTCCTCATCCTCCAGAACTGTGCCCCTGCTGGACAATTGCGTCCCTGGCGTTTGCGTGTGCAGGAACCCACCCTCGGAGCCCCTTGCGAATGACTGCCCTGAAAGCCTTGGAAATGTTACCTCTTCATCCTCCTCCTCCTCCTCATCCTGTGCCACATCCTCTTCCATCATCGCCCGAATTGTTTTTTCAAGGAGGCATAGAAGTGGGATAGTTAAGCTGAGAACGGCGTCATTGCCACTGGCCATGTTGGTGGAGTACTCAAAACAGCGCAACAAGGCACACAGGTCTCGCATGGAGGCCCAGTTATTGGTGGTGAAGTGGTGCTGTTCCGCAGAGCGACTCACGCGTGCGTGCTGCAGCTGAAACTCCACTATGGCCTGCTGCTGCTCGCACAGTCTTTCCAGCATGTGCAAGGTGGAGTTCCACCTTGTGGGCACGTCACATATGAGGCGGTGAGTGGGAAGGCCGAAGTTACGCTGCAGCGCTGCCAGGCGAGCAGCAGCAGGGTGAGAACGCCGAAAGTGCGCACAAACGGCCCGCACTTTCTGCAGCAGCTCTGACATATCGGGGTAGTTTTTAAGGAACCTCTGCACCACCAAATTCAGCACATGCGCCAGGCAAGGGATGTGCGTCAAACCGGCTAGGCCCAGAGCTGCTATGAGATTTCGCCCGTTATCGCACACCACCAGGCCGGGCTTGAGGCTCGCTGGCAGCAACCACTCATTTGTCTGCTGTTCCATGCTCCTCCACAACTCCTGCGCGGTGTGTGGTTTGTCCCCCAAACAGGCAAGTTGTAAAACTGCCTGCTGTCGTTTACCCCTGGCCGTGCTGAAGTTGGTGGTGAAGGTGTTACGCTGTCCGGATGAGGAGGCGGTAGAGGATGAGGAAGCGGAGTAGGAGGAGTTAGGAACAGGAGGCAAACTGAAGCGCCCTGCAATCCTCGGTGGTGGAAGGACATGCGCCAAATTGCTATCCGCCTCAGGCCCATCCGCCACTGCATTTACCCAGTGTGCCGTTAGGGAGATATAACGCCCCTGACCGTGCTTACTGGTCCACGTATCCGTAGTTAGGTGGACCTTGGCACAGATGGCGTTGCGCAGTGCACACCTGATATTTTCCCCCACTTGGTTGTGCAGGGAAGGGATGGCTTGCCTGGAAAAGTAGTGGCGGCTGGGCACGACGTACTGTGGGACAGCCACCGACATAAGGTTTTTAAAACTGTGCGTCTCCACCAGACGGAATGACAGCATTTCAAAGGCCAATAATTTTGAAATGCTGGCATTCAGGGCCAGGGATCGCGGGTGGGTAGGGGGGTACTTCCTCTTCCTCTCAAGTGTTTGGGAGATGGAAAGCTGAACGCTTCCACGGGACATTGTGGAGATGGTTGTTGGTGACCCAGGTGGTGGTGTTGCTGACAGATCGTCTGTTTGCGGGGTGGCAGGTGCCGGTATCACTACAGATGTGGCTGGAGCGGCCGAGACTGCAGCAGAAGAGGAAGCAGGATGAGCCAGAGACGTTTCTTGGTTTTGAAGGTGTGTACTCCACTGCAGCTCGTGCTTTGCACTTAGATGCCTGATCATGCAGGTTGTGCTCAGGTTGAGAAGGTTTATGCCTCGCTTCAAGCTCTGATTGCACAGGGTGCAAACCACTCGTGTCCTGTCATCAGCACATTTTCTAAAGAACTTCCACGCTAGAGAACTCCTTTGAGCTGACTTTGGTGCGCTCGTTCCCTTGCTGCGTTGGGCAGTAGCGGGCGTAGTGTCTAGGGCACGGCCGCTCCGCTTCTGCACCCTGCTCCCTCTTCTGCTGTGCTGGTGGCTCTGTGCGACCACCGCCTCTTCCTCCAAACTACTCAGGTCACCTGCATGACGTTCATTCCATGTGGGGTCGAGGACCTCATCGTCCTCCACAACATCTTCCACCCAGTCTTCACCCCTGCCCTCCTTGTCGGTCTCCACAATGCTGAACGCCGCAGCAGTTGGCACCTGCGTTTCGTCATCATCGGAGACGTGCTGCGATGATCCTTGCATGTACTCATCTTGAGAAATAAGTGGTTGGGCATCGCTGCACTCAATCTCTTCCACTTCTGGGGCAGGGCTAGGTGGATGGCCCTGGGAAACCCTGCTGACAGAGTCCTCAAAAAGAATAAGAGACTGCTGTATGGCTTGGGGCTCAGACTGCTGGCCTGATTTGCAAGGGGGTGAGGTGAAAGACGGTTGGACATTGGCTGCAGGTGCCAACTCTGACCTTTCTGCAGTAGACTGGGTGGGAGACAATGTGAAGGAACTGGAGGCACTGTCAGCAGCAAACCAATCTACTATCGCCTCAACTTGTTCTGGCCTCATCACTTCTAGGGGCGTTTGATGCCCTACCAAATACTGATGCAGGTTCTGTCGCCTACTCACACTTGAGGAAGGTGTTTCACTTGTGCGTGTAGCTGGCACAGATCGACCACGTCCTCTCCTTGCAACAGGAGCTCTACCAGCAGCACCACGACCCAGGCCACGGCCCTTATTTGACGGTCTCCTCATATTTCTGTAATTTAAGATCTTGCCCTAGAAAGGTTTTTATTGAATAGCGGAATAGGAAATATGATCCAAAAAAGTGTATGTATCTCGCACGTACAAAACCACACTAGGCCCCAATTACTATTGTTTCTACCCCTAAAAGGATGGATGAGGAGTAGGAGGAGTATGGAACAGACAGCACCCTCAAATCTTCAGAAGTATGAGATGAACCCCAAAAACTTGGAAAGGTGGATCTCACACGTACCGACACAGACTATCCCGCAATTCAATTGATCCTCAAAGGTTTTTATTGAATAGCGGAATAGGAAATATGATCAAAAAAAGTGTATGTATCTCGCACGTACACAACCACACTAGGCCCCAATTACTATTGTTTGTACCCCTAAAAGGATGGATGAGGAGTAGGAGGAGGAGTATGGAACAGGCAGCACCCTCAAATCTTCAGAAGTATGAGATGAACCCCAAAAACTTGGAAAGGTGGATCTCACACGTACCGACACAGACTATCCCGCAATTCAATTGATCCTCAAAGGTTTTTATTGAATAGCGGAATAGGAAATATGATCAAAAAAAGTGTATGTATCTCGCACGTACACAACCACACTAGGCCCCAATTACTATTGTTTGTACCCCTAAAAGGATGGATGAGGAGTAGGAGGAGGAGTATGGAACAGGCAGCACCCTCAAATCTTCAGAAGTATGAGATGAACCCCAAAAACTTGGAAAGGTGGATCTCACACGTACCGACACAGACTATCCCGCAATTCAATTGATCCTCAAAGGTTTTTATTGAATAGCGGAATAGGAAATATGATCAAAAAAAGTGTATGTATCTCGCACGTACACAACCACACTAGGCCCCAATTACTATTGTTTGTACCCCTAAAAGGATGGTTGAGCAGTAGGAGCAGGAGTATGGAACAGGCAGCACCCTCAAATCTTCAGAAGTATGAGATGAACCCCAACAACTTGGAAAGGTGGATCTCACACGTACCGACACAGACTATCTCACAATTGAATTGATCCCCAAAGGTTTTAATTGAATAGCGGAATAGAAAATATGATCAAAAAGAAAGTGTATGTATCTCGCACGTACACCACCACACTAGGCCCCAACTACTATTGTTTGTACCCCTAAAAGGATGGTTGAGCAGTAGGAGGAGGAGTATGGAACAGGCAGCACCCTCAAATCTTCAGAAGTATGAGATGAACCCCAAAAACTTGGAAAGGTGGATCTCTCTCACACGTACCAACACAGACTATCCCCCAATTTAACTGATCCCCAAAGGTTTTTGATTAAATAGCGGAATAGAAAATATGATCCAAAAAAAGTGTATGTATATCACACGTACACAACCACACTAGGCCCCAATTACTATTGTTTGTACCCCTAAAAGGCTAGATGAGGAGTAGGGGGGGTATGGAACAGGCAGCACCCTCAAATCTTCAGAAGTATGAGATGAACCCCAAAAACTTGGAAAGGTGGATCTCTCTCACACGTACCAACACAGACTATCCCCCAATTTAACTGATCCCCAAAGGTTTTTGATTAAATAGCGGAATAGAAAATATGATCCAAAAAAAGTGTATGTATATCACACGTACACAACCACACTAGGCCCCAATTACTATTGTTTGTACCCCTAAAAGGCTAGGAGTAGGGGGAGTATGGAACAGGCAGCACCCTCAAACCTTCAGAAGTATGAGATGAACCCCAACAACTTGGAAAGGTGGATCTCTCTAACACGTACCAACACAGACTATCCCCCAATTTAACTGATCCCCAAAGGTTTTTGATTAAATAGCGGAATAGAAAATATGATCCAAAAAAAGTGTATGTATATCACACGTACACAACCACACTAGGCCCCAATTACTATTGTTTGTACCCCTAAAAGGCTAGATGAGGAGTAGGGGGAGTATGGAACAGGCAGCACCCTCAAACCTTCAGAAGTATGAGATGAACCCCAACAACTTGGAAAGGTGGATCTCTCTCACACGTACCAACACAGACTATCCCCCAATTTAACTGATCCCCAAAGGTTTTTGATTAAATAGCGGAATAGAAAATATGATCCAAAAAAAGTGTATGTATATCACACGTACACAACCACACTAGGCCCCAATTACTATTGTTTGTACCCCTAAAAGGCTAGGAGTAGGGGGAGTATGGAACAGGCAGCACCCTCAAACCTTCAGAAGTATGAGATGAACCCCAACAACTTGGAAAGGTGGATCTCTCTCACACGTACCAACACAGACTATCCCCCAATTTAACTGATCCCCAAAGGTTTTTGATTAAATAGCGGAATAGAAAATATGATCCAAAAAAAGTGTATGTATATCACACGTACACAACCACACTAGGCCCCAATTACTATTGTTTGTACCCCTAAAAGGCTAGGAGTAGGGGGAGTATGGAACAGGCAGCACCCTCAAACCTTCAGAAGTATGAGATGAACCCCAACAACTTGGAAAGGTGGATCTCTCTCACACGTACCAACACAGACTATCCCCCAATTTAAATGATCCCCAAAGGTTTTTGATTAAATAGCGGAATAGAAAATATGATCCAAAAAAAGTGTATGTATATCACACGTACACAACCACACTAGGCCCCAATTACTATTGTTTGTACCCCTAAAAGGCTAGGAGTAGGGGGAGTATGGAACAGGCAGCACCCTCAAACCTTCAGAAGTATGAGATGAACCCCAACAACTTGGAAAGGTGGATCTCTCTCACACGTACCAACACAGACTATCCCCCAATTTAACTGATCCCCAAAGGTTTTTGATTAAATAGCGGAATAGAAAATATGATCCAAAAAAAGTGTATGTATATCACACGTACACAACCACACTGGGCCCCAATTACTATTGTTTGTACCCCTAAAAGGCTAGATGAGGAGTAGGGGGAGTATGGAACAGGCAGCACCCTCAAACCTTCAGAAGTATGAGATGAACCCCAACAACTTGGAAAGGTGGATCTCTCTCACACGTACCAACACAGACTATCCCCCAATTTAACTGATCCCCAAAGGTTTTTGATTAAATAGCGGAATAGAAAATATGATCCAAAAAAAGTGTATGTATATCACACGTACACAACCACACTAGGCCCCAATTACTATTGTTTGTACCCCTAAAAGGCTAGGAGTAGGGGGAGTATGGAACAGGCAGCACCCTAAAACCTTCAGAAGTATGAGATGAACCCCAACAACTTGGAAAGGTGGATCTCTCTCACACGTACCAACACAGACTATCCCCCAATTTAACTGATCCCCAAAGGTTTTTGATTAAATAGCGGAATAGAAAATATGATCCAAAAAAAGTGTATGTATATCACACGTACACAACCACACTAGGCCCCAATTACTATTGTTTGTACCCCTAAAAGGCTAGATGAGGAGTAGGGGGAGTATGGAACAGGCAGCACCCTCAAACCTTCAGAAGTATGAGATGAACCCCAACAACTTGGAAAGGTGGATCTCTCTCACACGTACCAACACAGACTATCCCCCAATTTAACTGATCCCCAAAGGTTTTTGATTAAATAGCGGAATAGAAAATATGATCCAAAAAAAGTGTATGTATATCACACGTACACAACCACACTAGGCCCCAATTACTATTGTTTGTACCCCTAAAAGGCTAGATGAGGAGTAGGGGGGGTATGGAACAGGCAGCACCCTCAAACCTTCAGAAGTATGAGATGAACCCCAACAACTTGGAAAGGTGGATCTCTCTCACACGTACCAACACAGACTATCCCCCAATTTAACTGATCCCCAAAGGTTTTTGATTAAATAGCGGAATAGAAAATATGATCCAAAAAAAGTGTATGTATATCACACGTACACAACCACACTAGGCCCCAATTACTATTGTTTGTACCCCTAAAAGGCTAGGAGTAGGGGGAGTATGGAACAGGCAGCACCCTCAAACCTTCAGAAGTATGAGATGAACCCCAACAACTTGGAAAGGTGGATCTCTCTCACACGTACCAACACAGACTATCCCCCAATTTAACTGATCCCCAAAGGTTTTTGATTAAATAGCGGAATAGAAAATATGATCCAAAAAAAGTGTATGTATATCACACGTACACAACCACACTAGGCCCCAATTACTATTGTTTGTACCCCTAAAAGGCTAGGAGTAGGGGGAGTATGGAACAGGCAGCACCCTCAAACCTTCAGAAGTATGAGATGAACCCCAACAACTTGGAAAGGTGGATCTCTCTCACACGTACCAACACAGACTATCCCCCAATTTAACTGATCCCCAAAGGTTTTTGATTAAATAGCGGAATAGAAAATATGATCCAAAAAAAGTGTATGTATATCACACGTACACAACCACACTAGGCCCCAATTACTATTGTTTGTACCCCTAAAAGGCTAGGAGTAGGGGGAGTATGGAACAGGCAGCACCCTCAAACCTTCAGAAGTATGAGATGAACCCCAACAACTTGGAAAGGTGGATCTCTCTCACACGTACCAACACAGACTATCCCCCAATTTAACTGATCCCCAAAGGTTTTTGATTAAATAGCGGAATAGAAAATATGATCCAAAAAAAGTGTATGTATATCACACGTACACAACCACACTAGGCCCCAATTACTATTGTTTGTACCCCTAAAAGGCTAGATGAGGAGTAGGGGGAGTATGGAACAGGCAGCACCCTCAAACCTTCAGAAGTATGAGATGAACCCCAACAACTTGGAAAGGTGGATCTCTCTCACACGTACCAACACAGACTATCCCCCAATTTAACTGATCCCCAAAGGTTTTTGATTAAATAGCGGAATAGAAAATATGATCCAAAAAAAGTGTATGTATATCACACGTACACAACCACACTAGGCCCCAATTACTATTGTTTGTACCCCTAAAAGGCTAGATGAGGAGTAGGGGGGGTATGGAACAGGCAGCACCCTCAAACCTTCAGAAGTATGAGATGAACCCCAACAACTTGGAAAGGTGGATCTCTCTCACACGTACCAACACAGACTATCCCCCAATTTAACTGATCCCCAAAGGTTTTTGATTAAATAGCGGAATAGAAAATATGATCCAAAAAAAGTGTATGTATATCACACGTACACAACCACACTAGGCCCCAATTACTATTGTTTGTACCCCTAAAAGGCTAGGAGTAGGGGGAGTATGGAACAGGCAGCACCCTCAAACCTTCAGAAGTATGAGATGAACCCCAACAACTTGGAAAGGTGGATCTCTCTCACACGTACCAACACAGACTATCCCCCAATTTAACTGATCCCCAAAGGTTTTTGATTAAATAGCGGAATAGAAAATATGATCCAAAAAAAGTGTATGTATATCACACGTACACAACCACACTAGGCCCCAATTACTATTGTTTGTACCCCTAAAAGGCTAGATGAGGAGTAGGGGGAGTATGGAACAGGCAGCACCCTCAAACCTTCAGAAGTATGAGATGAACCCCAACAACTTGGAAAGGTGGATCTCTCTCACACGTACCAACACAGACTATCCCCCAATTTAACTGATCCCCAAAGGTTTTTGATTAAATAGCGGAATAGAAAATATGATCCAAAAAAAGTGTATGTATATCACACGTACACAACCACACTAGGCCCCAATTACTATTGTTTGTACCCCTAAAAGGCTAGATGAGGAGTAGGGGGGGTATGGAACAGGCAGCACCCTCAAACCTTCAGAAGTATGAGATGAACCCCAACAACTTGGAAAGGTGGATCTCTCTCACACGTACCAACACAGACTATCCCCCAATTTAACTGATCCCCAAAGGTTTTTGATTAAATAGCGGAATAGAAAATATGATCCAAAAAAAGTGTATGTATATCACACGTACACAACCACACTAGGCCCCAATTACTATTGTTTGTACCCCTAAAAGGCTAGGAGTAGGGGGAGTATGGAACAGGCAGCACCCTCAAACCTTCAGAAGTATGAGATGAACCCCAACAACTTGGAAAGGTGGATCTCTCTCACACGTACCAACACAGACTATCCCCCAATTTAACTGATCCCCAAAGGTTTTTGATTAAATAGCGGAATAGAAAATATGATCCAAAAAAAGTGTATGTATATCACACGTACACAACCACACTAGGCCCCAATTACTATTGTTTGTACCCCTAAAAGGCTAGGAGTAGGGGGAGTATGGAACAGGCAGCACCCTCAAACCTTCAGAAGTATGAGATGAACCCCAACAACTTGGAAAGGTGGATCTCTCTCACACGTACCAACACAGACTATCCCCCAATTTAACTGATCCCCAAAGGTTTTTGATTAAATAGCGGAATAGAAAATATGATCCAAAAAAAGTGTATGTATATCACACGTACACAACCACACTAGGCCCCAATTACTATTGTTTGTACCCCTAAAAGGCTAGGAGTAGGGGGAGTATGGAACAGGCAGCACCCTCAAACCTTCAGAAGTATGAGATGAACCCCAACAACTTGGAAAGGTGGATCTCTCTCACACGTACCAACACAGACTATCCCCCAATTTAACTGATCCCCAAAGGTTTTTGATTAAATAGCGGAATAGAAAATATGATCCAAAAAAAGTGTATGTATATCACACGTACACAACCACACTAGGCCCCAATTACTATTGTTTGTACCCCTAAAAGGCTAGATGAGGAGTAGGGGGAGTATGGAACAGGCAGCACCCTCAAACCTTCAGAAGTATGAGATGAACCCCAACAACTTGGAAAGGTGGATCTCTCTCACACGTACCAACACAGACTATCCCCCAATTTAACTGATCCCCAAAGGTTTTTGATTAAATAGCGGAATAGAAAATATGATCCAAAAAAAGTGTATGTATATCACACGTACACAACCACACTAGGCCCCAATTACTATTGTTTGTACCCCTAAAAGGCTAGATGAGGAGTAGGGGGGGTATGGAACAGGCAGCACCCTCAAACCTTCAGAAGTATGAGATGAACCCCAACAACTTGGAAAGGTGGATCTCTCTCACACGTACCAACACAGACTATCCCCCAATTTAACTGATCCCCAAAGGTTTTTGATTAAATAGCGGAATAGAAAATATGATCCAAAAAAAGTGTATGTATATCACACGTACACAACCACACTAGGCCCCAATTACTATTGTTTGTACCCCTAAAAGGCTAGGAGTAGGGGGAGTATGGAACAGGCAGCACCCTCAAACCTTCAGAAGTATGAGATGAACCCCAACAACTTGGAAAGGTGGATCTCTCTCACACGTACCAACACAGACTATCCCCCAATTTAACTGATCCCCAAAGGTTTTTGATTAAATAGCGGAATAGAAAATATGATCCAAAAAAAGTGTATGTATATCACACGTACACAACCACACTAGGCCCCAATTACTATTGTTTGTACCCCTAAAAGGCTAGGAGTAGGGGGAGTATGGAACAGGCAGCACCCTCAAACCTTCAGAAGTATGAGATGAACCCCAACAACTTGGAAAGGTGGATCTCTCTCACACGTACCAACACAGACTATCCCCCAATTTAACTGATCCCCAAAGGTTTTTGATTAAATAGCGGAATAGAAAATATGATCCAAAAAAAGTGTATGTATATCACACGTACACAACCACACTAGGCCCCAATTACTATTGTTTGTACCCCTAAAAGGCTAGATGAGGAGTAGGGGGGGTATGGAACAGGCAGCACCCTCAAACCTTCAGAAGTATGAGATGAACCCCAACAACTTGGAAAGGTGGATCTCTCTCACACGTACCAACACAGACTATCCCCCAATTTAACTGATCCCCAAAGGTTTTTGATTAAATAGCGGAATAGAAAATATGATCCAAAAAAAGTGTATGTATATCACACGTACACAACCACACTAGGCCCCAATTACTATTGTTTGTACCCCTAAAAGGCTAGATGAGGAGTAGGGGGGGTATGGAACAGGCAGCACCCTCAAACCTTCAGAAGTATGAGATGAACCCCAACAACTTGGAAAGGTGGATCTCTCTCACACGTACCAACACAGACTATCCCCCAATTTAACTGATCCCCAAAGGTTTTTGATTAAATAGCGGAATAGAAAATATGATCCAAAAAAAGTGTATGTATATCACACGTACACAACCACACTAGGCCCCAATTACTATTGTTTGTACCCCTAAAAGGCTAGATGAGGAGTAGGGGGAGTATGGAACAGGCAGCACCCTCAAATCTTCAGAAGTATGAGATTGTGTTCACTGTACCCCACAAAGATTGAGTTCACTGCACCCCACAATGATTGTGTTCACTGCACCCCACAAAGATTGTGTTCACTGCACCTCACAAAGATTGTGTTCACTGTACCCCCCAAAGATTGTGTTCACTGCACCCCACAAAGATTCTGTTCACTGTACCCCACAAAGATTGTGTTCACTGCACCCTAAAAGGATGTTGTTCACTGCACCCCACAAAGATTGTGTTCACTGCACCCTAAAAGGATGTTGTTCACTGCACCCCAAAAAGATTGTGTTCACTGTACCCCCCCAAAGATTGTGTTCACTGCACCCCACAAAGATTGTGTTCACTGCACCCCAAAAAGATTGTGTTCACTGTACCCCCCAAAGATTGTGTTCACTGCACCCCAAAAAGATTGTGTTCACTGTACCCCCCAAAGATTGTGTTCACTGCACCCCACAAAGATTCTGTTCACTGTACCCCACAAAGATTGTGTTCACTGCACCCCAAAAAGATTGTGTTCACTGTACCCCCCCAAAGATTGTGTTCACTGCACCCCACAAAGATTCTGTTCACTGCACCCCACAAAGGATTTTGTTCACTGCACCCCAAAAAGATTGTGTTCACTGCACCCCAAAAAGGATTTTGATCACTGCACCCCAAAAAGGATGTTGTTCACTGCACCCCAAAAATGATTTTGTTCACTCCACCCCAAAAAGATTGTGTTCACTGCACCCCACAAAGATTGTGTTCACTGCACCCCAAAAAGATTGTGTTCACTGTACCCCCCAAAGATTGTGTTCACTGCACCCCACAAAGATTCTGTTCACTGTACCCCACAAAGATTGTGTTCACTGCACCCCAAAAAGATTGTGTTCACTGCACCCCAAAAAGGATGTTGTTCACTGCACCCCAAAAAGGATGTTGTTCACTCCACCCCAAAAAGATTGTGTTCACTGCACCCCACAAAGATTGTGTTCACTGCACCCCAAAAAGATTGTGTTCACTGCACCCCAAAAATGATTTTGTTCACTGCACCCCAAAAAGGATTTTGTTCACTGCACCCCAAAAAGGATGTTGTTCACTCCACCCCAAAAAGATTGTGTTCACTGCACCCCAAAACGATTGTGTTCACTGCACCCCACAAAGGATTTTGTTCACTGCACCCCAAAAAGATTGTGTTCACTGCACCCCAAAAAGGATGTTGTTCACTGCACCCCAAAAAGGATTTTGTTCACTGCACCCCAAAAAGATTGTGTTCACTGCACCCCACAAAGGATTTTGTTCACTGCACCCCACAAAGATTGTGTTCACTGCAC
This sequence comes from Pelophylax lessonae, assembly GCF_965119305.1. Classification (NCBI taxonomy): domain Eukaryota; kingdom Metazoa; phylum Chordata; class Amphibia; order Anura; family Ranidae; genus Pelophylax; species Pelophylax lessonae. Next base: position 80,177,588 of record NC_138773.1, read on the forward strand.
ACCAAAAAGGATTGTGTTCACTGCACCCCAAAAAGATTTTGTTCACTGCACCCCAAAAAGATTGTGTTCACTGCAGCCCAAAAAGATTGTGTTCACTGCAGCCCAAAAAGATTGTGTTCACTGCAGCCCAAAAAGATTGTGTTCACTGCAGCCCAAAAAGATTGTGTTCACTGCAGCCCAAAAAGATTGTGTTCACTGCAGCCCAAAAAGATTGTGTTCACTGCAGCTCACACACAGAAAAATGGATGTGGATCACTGACACCTGCCTATCTCCAATCCCACACCACACAGCAATATCGATTGTAGTTTGTAGAACACAGTTTCCCTAAAATTCAGCAGACTCTGTCCCTAACAGGATTGAGAAGAGATCGTAGATCAGGATTGAGTGCAGATTCACCCCACCCCCCACACAGCAATATCGATTGTAGTTTGTAGAAGACACTGACCCTATAATTCAGCAGACTCTATCCCTAAAATGCCTACAACTCGCCCTGCCTAAACACTCCGACCTGTCCCTCAATTCTATCCGGACACAAATGGTTTTTTCCTGCCTATCTTTCCCTAATCAGCAGCCAGCACGTTGATGTGTGCTCTGTCCCTGATATAAGCAGCATAATGACGCCGCTGCGGCTGCCTCGAACTTATAAAGACTTGGTCACATGCTTCAGACGGCCAATCACAGCTACTAAGACATTTGCAGGCATGGCTGGGATGGCTTAAGGCACACCAGTTAAACGATTGTTGATTGGCTGTTGAAAGCCCGCCATGAAAAGAGCGCCAAAGCATGCAAAACCCGGAAATAAAACGACCGAACACGGATTTTTACCCGAACATACAGTAAAGTGTCCGTGTCCGTGTTCGGGTACAAAAAATCCAATTATTCGGTACGAACTCGAATAATACAGTCCGTGTTCGCTCAACACTACTCATAATGTCTCACAGAATATACGTTGGGGTGTTTGCTTTCTGGTGTAATTTTGTGAGTAATTCCATTGTCCTGATGTTCCAGGGCCTTCAAAAGTTAGGAAATTATTTGTGTAATTTATGCTCCTAGAACACCTGATGGTGCTCCTTGCATGTTGGGCCTCTGTATGTGGCCAGACTATGCAAAAGTCTCACACGTGGTATTGCCATACTTAGGAGGAGTAGCAGAATGTATTTTGGGGTGTAATTGCAAGTATGCATATACTGTGTGTGAGAAATAACTTGTTATTATGACAATTTTGTGTAAAAAGAGGAATAAGAATTGTGGGAAAAAATTACAACTTTAAAAAACTGACCATGCCTCTTACTAAATACCCTGGAATGTCCACTTTCCAAAAAGGGCTAATTTGGGGGGGGGGGGGGGTTGTACTGTCCTGACATTTCAGGGCCTCAAGAAATGAGATAGGCCGTCGGTACATCAAGTGTGATTAGGTGTAATCAATTTTCAATGATTGGCACCATAGCTTGTAGACTCTATAACCTTCACACAGACTAAACAATATCCACTAATTTGGGTTATTTTTTTTACCAAAGATCATTCAAAGTGTGAGAGCGCTGAAAGCTGAAAATTGGTCTGGGCAACCTTTAAGGGGGTATAATTTTTTTTATAATTTTTCTTATATAAGTGATGGGAATTAATAACACCTCCTATGAGTCTTTTCACTTCCTTTTCCATTTATGGGGAAGTTGGCCTCTAGAGGATCTATTGCTTCCTGTAAAGGTATACCCCTATGTGGTTTGAATGCGTATGGAAGCTGGTGGGTGGAACGCATAGCAGAGCTTTTGGTTCTCGTTGTGACTTCCGCCCTCTTTTGGCCAAGCCACTTCCAGTCTGCTGGAAAGCATGAGCTAATACTGTGCGTTCCAGTGGCCAATGTCCGGTTGACAAAACTTCCAGCTGTGTTCATTTATATGGGCATACTTGTGTCACTAAGCCACACCTCTGAAGAAGTCCTTTTGGACAAAACACATCAGGCAGAACACTTAAGCACATGTACGCTAAGCGCCGCAGCAGATCTTGATGCATTTATGATGCTTTTTGACCAATTACTTTTGTAAGAACTTTTTTAATAAACTCCCTATGATTTTATGCGGACCTTCACTATATGCTGCTTCATTGTCTCTTCTTGGTGGCGTCATCCCCATATATGAGAGTAAAGTCGACATTTTTAGCATAGTAGTGGTGTATGTATGGAGGAATGGAGTTTGGTGATGACCTGCCAAGTGAATTTATATCTTAAGCTGAGCTTTTGAACCAGGATTGGTTCTGCTCCCTCCTGCATCTCATTACCAGTCAGTAAAGTTGCCTATCCTTTGTTAGGGATCAGTGACCTTTTTTTATGTAAGTGACATCCTTTCAAAGTGAAAAAAATTCCCATATTGGAAAGTTGTCACAGTACCAGGGGCCCCTGTTACTCTGACTGTTTTCATCTGTTTTAGTGGCCACCGTAAAAGTTGGCATTTTCCCCCATTTCAGTGATACTTATCACCAGTACAAATAGAGGGGTGAATCTCCCCAGTGGGGACACATAGCAATAAAAAAATTTACAAAGCTTCTAAACTTTTCCTAATCTGTCCAACATTATTTAAAAAAAATGTCTTTACATACACTCTAACTTTTATCCCTTGTGACATTTGGAGAGTGGGGTTGAAGACTGATTACAGAACTACTTAGAGAATACTGAATGTATTGAACAAGGTATCTCTGGCTAGCAGTTGTAACCGCACTGCAGGTAATATAATTTCATTATTTGCCTGATGCAGGAATGTATTACATACGAGGGAAGCTGCAAGAGTTCTGATGTTCCAGACAGTTACAGAACAGGAATATAAAAATATATTAGAAATATACATTATCTTCCTGAAAGTCCTAGAAAGATAGAATCTTCTCTCTGCTATCTCTTCTTCTATTACCAGCACAAGCAAGCAACGTAGGGTGATGCTAAAGCTTTACCCGAACGCCTAGACAAAAGGCTGCCTCTTTTTCAATTCATTCCATTACGGGATTGCACCATGGGAGAATGGAGACGGAAGGCAAAAAAAAGTTGAGAAATGATATTGCTTTTCTGTCAAAGAGCAACAGATTAAGAAGCTTGTTAAAAATTCATCTAACAGAGGCGAGGTAGATGGGGCATAGCCAAATGAATATTTATAAAGTACGTACAGCTTTTCAGTGTCAAACATTTAAAAAGCAGAGAAGCAACATGCAGAGGTGTCGGAGGCAAATGGGACAATGGAAAGGGGTTTGTGATTTGGAAGTAGCAAATTCCCTTGTCAGACTTGTTGCAGATAAGGACTGACCAAACTACAGCAACTTCATTTGTTTTGACTGCTTTAGCGGACTGGAAATTCTACTGACCAGATCCACATTGCTGATATCAGTAAAAGCATGCCATCTGGTTCATGCTTTTATCGTCAGCTAGAATAGATGGCATTAGAATTAAAGTGTACCAAAACCCAAAAAACACAAATGGAAAATATGGCAGATTACCAGCCCTAAATATGGTGGCTACATACATTCAATCTCTTCTTTCAGCCTGCTATTATTATACCATTTTCAGCTGGTGATCCTGCCAGTAACACACTTCCTGTCCTAGGGTGACAACGCTTACTATACTCTATCTATGGAGAAGCAGCGTTGTCACCCTAGAGCTGGGTGTTATGATTACAGAACACACCCCCATCTTCTTATCCAATGACAAAGGGAAGGAGTGTTCTGTGGTCCAGCAGAGAGAACCCAAAACTGTTCTAACTGATGAGAGTGAAAAACAGACAGGAAGGAATAAACTCATTGTATTTTTGGCAGAATGAACTTAAAGCGGAGTTCCGGCCACAGAAAAAAAATTTCAATGAACATACCCCCGGGACAGTCAGGGCTAGTACATTCCACAATGGATAGCCTCTGATCTGTCCCGGTTCGCACTTACCTTTTAGAAGAAATACTTACTTTAAAAATTTCTTCTCCAGCGCTGCCATCTCAGGTGTGGGCAGCTTGAAGCCAGCGCGATCCTCTTCTGCATCCTCTTCCGTCCTCTTCGGTCCCACGATGCACTGCGCCTGCCCCGCCGTCACTTCCGGGTCTGCAGCGTCATCCCTGCACAGCTTCTGGACATGCCCAGAAGCTGTTTAGCAAGGTATGACGCGCCTACACCGGAACTGACGTCGGGCCGGTGCAGGCGCATTGATTCCTGGGAGCGATGACGTTCAGCTCCCAGGAATCATTGCAAAGCGGAAGTGACGGTGCGGGCCACGGCCGAGGAAGGAGGAAGTGGATGGTAAGGTGCGTATATTATCCTCTCTAATAAGGTAAGTAAGCAAAAAAAAAAAGCCAGGAATATCCAATTCTTGCTCTTTAAGGATAAGGAAGCGGATGCCATAAAATCTACAGGCATGATTTTGTGGCCGGAACTCCGCTTTAATAGCAAAATGCTTTCTATGGGATTCTATGGGATTATTAAAAGAGCAAAAGAGAGAAAAATAAGAAAAAGTTAATTGTTAGGATTTACATACAACTTAATTTCAATGTAAAATATTTCTTATCATTATACACTATACTACAAAAAATATTGGGGGCCTGCCTGTACACACACACATGAACTTTAATGGCACCCCAGCTTTAGTCCGTAAGGTTTAATATTGAGTTGGCCCACCCTTTGCAGCTATAACAGCTTCAACTATTCTGGGAAGGCTGTCCACCAGGTTTAGGAGTGTGTCTATGGGAATGTTTGACCATTCTTCCAGAAGCGCATTTTGTGAGGACAGGCACTGATGTGGACATAAAGGCCTCGGCTCCAATTCATCCCAAAGGTGTTCTATGGGGTTAAGGTCAGGACTCTGAGCAGACCAGTCAAGTTCCTCAACCCCAAACTTGCTCAACCATGTCTTTATGGACCTTGCTTTGGCCACTGGCCCATATCATTTGGTGGAGGGGGGATTATGGTGTGGGGTTGTTTTTCAGGGGTTGGGCTTGGCCCCTTAGTTTCAGTGAAGGGAACTCTTAAGGAATTAGCATGCCAAGACATTTTGGCCAATTTCATGCTCCCAACTTTTGGGAACAGTTTGGGGATGGGCCCTTCCTGTTCCAACATGGCTGTGCACCAGTGCACAAACAGGGTCCATAAAGATACTGATGAGTGAGTTTGGGGTAAAGGAACTTGACTGGCCTGCACAGAGTCCTGACCTCAACACAACAGAATACCTTTGGGATGAATTAGAGCAGGGACTGCGAGCCAGGCCTTCCCATCCAACATCAGTGCCTGACCTCACAAATGCGCTTCTGGAAGAATAGTCAAATAATCCCATAGACACACTCCTAAACCTTGTGGACATCCTTCCCACAAGAGTTGAAGCTGTTATAGCTGCAAAAGGTGGGCCAACTCAATATTGAACTCAATATTGAACCTGAAGACTGGGATGCCATTTAAGGTCATGTGCGTGTAAAGGCAGGTGTCCCAATACTTTTGGTAGTATACTGTATATATTTAAGAGAAGGCCTACCATGGGGAATTGAAGAAATCCCCTCAAAAATTAAACTCTAGATCACACTTTTTGTTTTAGACTTATATGCAAAATGTTTAAATCTCTTTCATGTTTTTATTTTTGCCCACCATTAGGCCACGATCACATAATATACATTACCGCAATGTGATGCCACATCATGCTCACATTAGTGTGTTGCGGTTCTATTCATTTTTCAAGCCACCCAACACACTAAAACACTGAAGCACAAAACATGGCGAAGCATTACCCTATGTTTCCATGCATTGCGTTCTTAAGGAACCTTGCCCACTGTGTAGAAGCAGTGGTCTCTCTGTAGAGGTCAGATATGCTCCTTGTTGTGTCAAAGCTAGTGCTCTCCAATCAACAGTGGGTATAAGCTCTACTGACTGCAGAGCAATAAGTCTTAGCAATGTTGGGACTTGGTCCTCTTGCACCCAAGGCAAAGATGCCAAAGCAAAGTATGCCTCTTCCTTGCACCCTAGCTGAGACAGACACAGCTTGTACATTTTCATCCATGCGGGGGGGGGGGGGGGGGCACAGAGTTTGCAAATGACAATCGACGTCTGCCATTTCTAGGACTAATTTCCTCTGGTCCAAGAACAACAGAAGAGATGATGGGACATATTGCAATATGATTAAATCATAGCATTTATAATCTTCTTATTAAAAAATAATATTATTATAAGAAAATTGTGATCTTCCATCTGGCAAATAAATTTGTTTATATTTTGGGAACGTGTACATTTTATTCAGTGATTTGTCTCTTTTAAAAGGCATTTAAATATGTCAATGCTATTAACATGAACAGATGCAAATTTTGAAATTTTTAGAAGTTAGTCAAGCCAAGGGTTAATAAGGTGCTAAAAAAGTCCCATGTACATCTAGAATCACTAAGCTTCACCTTCAACCTGGACAGTTTTGAAATGTGAGGCCTATCTCTGGGAATGTTGGCATAGTTAGGGGCTAGTGTGCATGCCTCAGATGATTGCCATTCTGGGATCCCGTGTGTCCCACATGTGGTCATGACCCTTGAAAACGACGGCCAAACGTGCCGACGAAACCGGTCTGGAATATTGGGATACGATCACCCTGCTATCATTGCCATCTTTGAGACCGTCTGGAGAGGACCAGTGAACGCGGAAGCGGTACCGTCCTGTGTCCAATCTCGAGTCTTTTATGCCTGTTTTTATGTCCTTGATGTAAGTGTGTCCACCTTATTTTACATTAAACTGTTTAAACGTACTTCACTATCCTGGCCATTCCTTTGTTTGCATATCGCTGAGGAGCATAAGGAGGAGACGGAGTGTGGAGTTCTGTGGTTTACAGGAGGTTGTGAAGTGAACCATTCTAGAGGGCTTGGTCTTACACACTTGGATTCTGGTCGCATTGATTGATCCTGCTTGCACTGACCCCCTGTAATTAAGGGGTCTGTGCTTTCTGGTAAGCACACTCACACATTGGGTGCCTATATGGTGAAGGGATTGAAGATTTTACCATGTGAAGAGTTTATTCCTTGGAGAGTTTATCTTTTATTCATTTATTCGCTTATTGGAACATATCATCATGAACTTTTGATGTACTTTATTTTGAAAAAAATAAATACATTTTTAGAATATTTATTAATCATATAAACAGTTGATGATTTGTCACTATGCACTTTATATGATAATTTTAAATGGTATTATTTACCACATATTTGCACTTTTAAGGTGAGCGCAGCTCAGTACACCTTGTGTGTATCATATACCATTTACACGTTTTTACGATTGAGTTGCAACTCCCCCGATTATTGGTTTACACCATTACACTGTGCACATTTATACACAATTATTGATTTTATTTTAAAATAAAATAGTTCACATATTCACCATTAATCTTTTTTGCACATATAAATAATTTATATAGCACGTTTGCACTTTATCCAATAAGCGCAGGTACTTTTGGAGCTTAAAGCCATTCGTTTACCAGTCAGAAGAAAGGTAGTGGCCACTCAGAACTCCCTTGCTTAGGTCCCAGGCTCTAGGAAGGCAGGAGTGACAGGGCCAGGAGTTGAGCAGGAGAGAGTATAAGAGCATCATTGGGGGTTGGGGTGGGGGAAGTTCTGTGTATCAGGAGTGGTTCGGGTGTTTTAATACTCCTGATACAGATTGGGTGGTTAGCTTTGATGATTAAATTGCGAAAGCCTACTTGTCAACCTTACATCTACACCGTGTTAAAACCTTTGTGATGTGGAAGAAGGACAGGCTCCTGACCCCAAGTGCGCCCACCTGGCAGAGCAACCAAGGCAGGAGTCTCTTCTGTTCCTTCCTCGGCCTGGCCCAAGGTCTGAATTAGCAGGGTGTGTCCAGACTCCTGCAAAGAGACCACTGCTTTTACAGAGACCAATGTTCCTTCATCATGCTGGCAGGGGTCAGGCTTTTCTACTCAGGCTGTAGCTGCTTTCCAAAGAAGACAACCTCCAAGTCTTTGCGCACCTTTTGTTTTGATGCACCTGGAATGTAGTAGGAATGTGCAATTCGATGCATACGGATGTCCAAAGTAAAATACAATGAACTTCAACCAATACGAAAGAAATTATAATGAAAATAACAAATTAATTCGGCATAATTCGTTATTTTGTTAAACAGCAGGTTGAATCGGCTGATTAATTTTATGCTGGAGGTTGGATTACTGGCAAAGTGCATTCCTGAGAACTGAGTGAGAAGGGTGTTGTATTGTATTTCAGCAGATATTATGTGTTTTTTGAAAAGCAGCAGAAGAGATAAACCGCATTCACACTGCAGCGGCACGACTTCTGCACGACTTCGGGGGCGACCTGTGAAGTCATATAATGAATGTCTATGCAAGTCGCTCCGAGGTCGCCCCCAAGTAGTACAGGACCCTTTTTCTAAGTCGGAGCGACTTGTGTCGCTCCTATTAGAACGGGTCCTGTAGCACTGCATGGACCGCGAGGGACCGCGACTTGTCAGGCTGACAAGTCGCCTGACAAGTCGCGGTAGTGTGAATAGAGCCATAGTGTCATTGTGTGTGTGTTAATTGATTCAATAAACAAACGACTTTCTGAATTATGAATCGTTATCACGAATACATAACAAATTATCCAAAAATCAAACAATAAAACAAACTGATTCGTTATAACGAATATCTATACTTTACAGAAATAATGAATTATCTGAAAAGGAATTAATGTAACCTAACGAATATAACAGAACGAAATTATGTATTTTACGAATGAAAACAAAACAAAATTTTCCGTCATGCACAAGTCTAAAGTTTATTTGGGCTTTCAAAGAGAAGTTTGGGGTACATAAAAAAACAAGCACACATACTCAACTCTATGTTGCAGCATCGTCATGATAAGAGAACTCAGCAATCACATGACTGCTGATTGCCCAGTTCTCCGTCTGCTCAGAGCAGAGAGCAGAGACTGTTAGTCACCACTCTTTACTCTGCCCCTCCAGCACTTACTGGAGAGGGGATAAGCACAGCTGGATTTGGCTCTCAGCTGAGAGCTGAGAGCTGAGAGCTGACAGCTAGTTGTCAGTCAGGCAGCAGTGTGGATCCCAATTGTATGAATGGGATCCTTCCAGAGCCTGGAGTGGCTCTGTGATTCCAGCTTATGGTGGCCAATAGCCATCTATAAGTTGAATCTGGGCTGCAGAAAAGCAAAAGTAGGTGCACTCCTGTCACCCACAAAAAAAGTATGACCAAAAAAGCCACGAATGCATGGCGACATAGGGTAATCATTTTGCCATGTTTTTGGCCATATTTTTCTTTTAAGTATTCAATAGAGCATATGAGTTCTCAGAAGAACAATATGGATTCCAGAGCTCTTCTTGACAGACCATTTAAACGTCTCTAATTTCTGCATATACATTATAGCAAACACAATACATTTTAGTACGAAACTAACTTCAATCTAAAGTAATCTTTCTGAGTATTCATAAGGCTGAAAGTGGTTATCATTTTCTTGAGATGTACCATATGGCTTTCAAGTACAATGGCGTTGCCAAAACAGAGAGCACTCAATACATGGCCACTCTCTGTTCCTATCCCATATGGTGCTGTCAGTTATGATACCGCTGCCATTGTAAGATGTAGTGAACAGCTACTTAATATCTGATGATATAATCCAGGAGGGCCATATGGAGCTGTCAGAAGCAATGTTACCCCCAGGGCAGGAAGTGCTGTTCATATTGCACAAAGGGGCTATTAATATGTTAAACCAACCCTTGAATATCCTTATGCATTACAATAAATGATGATGAGATGATGACAATACATCCCTATTATTGCTTCTTTTCAACAGAATGTGCTGCTCTATTTAATGCTATTAGTTGGATAAACTATTATTGAATTCAAAAGCATCTTTCAAATAGATTTATGAAGACACTGTACATATTGTAGTACAGGGGTGCAAATTAATTCTTACATTTCTCAGCCAAGTTAAGTTGGTTCTAGACACAAGCTGTCCCCAGTGACTGACTATACCAGCAAAGAGCTAAGATAGCCTATTGTTAAAGAGACTGGAAGTGTCGGAGCTTTGTCTGTTAGCAAGTTGTGACATTCGGTTATTCTAGGAGGATTTAGTATGCTGCTGCAAGTGTGTACAGGCATCTTTAGGTGTCTGAACTTTTACCGGCCTCTGTTTTCCCCCTTCCCAACAAAGTGTCTTTGAAATTTAACAAATGCCCTCTCAGCATTCTTGAGACAACATGCACCTTATTTCAAAGATTAATTAGGTAAATCTACAGGTGGGCAGAGAGATTTTTTTTAAAACATAGCTTTTAGAGCCGGTTCACACTGAGGCGACACGACTTCGGGGGACGACCTGTGAAGTCGCGTGCACCGCTGTGCACCGCGACTTCAGCGCGACTTGCAGGGACTTCACATAATGGAAGTCTATGCAAGTCGCTCCGAGGTCGCCCCAAAGTAGTACAGGACCCTTTTTCTAAGTCGGAGCGACTTGTGTCGCTCCTATTAGAACGGGTCCTGTACTACTCAATGGAACGCGACCGACCGCGACTTGTCAGGCTGACAAGTCGCCTGACAAGTCGCGGCAGTGTGAATGGGCTCTAATTGTCTTTTCTATGATGTTGCAAGTTTAAGCCTAGTACTCATGGGCCGAATGTCAAGTGGCATCGGCCAGTTCAATAGAAACCGACGGACATTCAGCCCATGTGTAATCCTGTTGTTCCCAAAGAAGCCGACCGTTCAAGTGGCTTTTGTCGAAGGGGCATATCTGAAAAAGGTCTGCTGATTGGCTCCTGATCAGAGCTCTCAGCCAAGGACTGTCCCCCTGTCAGAACACAATAGAACAGAAGGGGAAATCACTGTACTAACATCTCATAGTTAGTACAGCGGCTTCTCTTGAGCTGTCACATTTTTTCATTTAGCCCTGCTGGGTTAAACTAAACAAAACATTTGTAGTATGTACTAGGCTTTAGACACTGAGATAAACTACTTACTAGACTGTGTGAATAACCAAAAATATACTCTTCCATGAATTGGCTCTATCTGCTTTCAAAAAATGGCTTTTGATAGCTGCAATGTAGAAAATAAATGAATGAACTATTTTCGTGTATTTTTATCCATAACGAACATCATGTGTGATTCACCTGTAATCACCTGTATACCCTATGGTCCTCTCTGTCTAAGTATGCCCTTAATCATAAACTAATGAATTATGTTATATTCAATTCTATTTTGGATTGTTTAGCTCTCTCCATGCATTTAATCGGATATATGATGTTCACTATCAATATAATATATATGAAAATAGTTAATTATTTATTTTCTTACATTGCAGCTATCAATAGTGTTAATTCAAGTCTTGTATCTGTTTTCCTGTCCCTTTGTTAATGTTGGTCATCCTTTGATTTAATCGAATAAAGCCCAAATAGGAACTAAAAATTCCAACCGGTAGATGTGAATAATTTTCCAGCACTGGGACACGGAGTCAAAACGGAATGCCAATAAAGATCACCTGGTTGTTTTTTGACAATACTGACACAGCACAAAAAACAAAATATACTCCTTTAACGACTTTAGCCCCGGAAGATTTTACCCCCTTCCTGACCAGGCCCTATTTTATGATTCGGCACTGTGTTACTTTAATGGACAATTGCGCGGTCATGCAAAGCTGTATCCAAACAAAATTTACATCCTTTTTTTTTCCCACAAATAGAGCTTTCTTTTGGTGGTATTTGATCACCTGTGCAAAACAAAAAAAGAGCGACAATTTTGAAAAAAAAAAACAATATTTTTCACTTTCTTCTATATAACATCCCCCCCCCCAAAAAAAAAAAATGTAAAAATCAAACATTTTTAACATTTTAGGCCAATTTGTTTTCTGTTACATATGTTTGGTAAAAAAAAATCGCAATAAGTGTATTTGATTGGTTTGCGCAAAAGTTATCGCATTTACTAACTAAGATTTATGTCATTTTTATTGTTTTTTTATTAGTAATGGCAGTGATCTGCGATTTTTTGCGGGACTGCGACATTGCGGCGGACAGATCGGACTCCTAATTGACATTTTTGACACTTTTGGGGGGACCAGTGACATTACTACAGTAATCAGTTCTATAAATATGCACTGTTACTGTAAAAATGACACTGGCAGGGAAGGGGTTAACACTGTTGATGATCAAGGGGTTAAATGTATGCCTCATGCTTACTGATGTGTGTGTGTGGGGGTTCTGTGAGAGACACAGAGATCGCAGGTTCATCTATGCTGAATCCTGTGATCTCTCCCTGTCACTGAAAAGATACGCCTGCTATGTTTACATAAGCAGGCGGGTCTTCTCACACTTTCCCCGATGATCGGGGAAGAGAGGTGGTGATCTGTGTCTAAACACAGTGGGAGTGAGCCTCCGGCGTCGCGCGCGTGCCGCCGAGACCACTAGGAGTCCAGCGATGTAGGTGTACGTCGATGGACCCAGGGGAGCCGCACTGCCGCAGTAACATCACTGTGAGCAGTCGGCTAGTGGTTAAGGAAATCAAAAGTGGAAGGCTCTACCTGAGGTGGAAACACTGTCAAAAGAAGCTACAGGATAACCACCCAAAGTCCAGATGAAGCTACGCAACCGTATTGCATCATCAGCATCACGTGACGCTATCCACGCCAATCCTCGTAGGGTGGCGAGTTGAATGGAGGGGACGATCAAGCTGGAGAGTGGACCTTCTTGGGAATGTTAGCAGGTGACCGCATCGCACCATCGCACTGGATCAGTGGAAAGGAGAGTACAAACTGTACAAGACCTGTCTTGCTTGGAATAACTTGGAAGCACACATCATATAGAGATAAAGTATACATGACATTCCAGCACAGACTGGCTGCATTTGTACACCTCTGATGCTGCACTAGGATTCCGGACTTACGTTTAACCAATGCACCAATGGTATCATTTTAACTAAAGCTAAATTCAGGATCTCTATATGCAGTATATCAAGCCTTTCCATGAAGTATGTCCGCAGTTTACTAAGACCACCAATTACACATACTGACTGCATGGTTAACAAGGATTGCCAATAGGCTAGTTATCATCTATAGGGTGCAATATCTATATTCCTATACTAACCAGCTGAGTCTTAATCCAATGTCAACCATCCCACACTAACCATAATGAATGGCATATCCACAATGTACTTTTGAGATCTAGTATTATTGAGATTGGACTCCATGCTTTTGGTTGTTCTATAAGCGGCCCCTTATATTTGCAGAAAGATACTTTAAAAAACACAGGGGAACTGTGTTTGCAAGTGACACCTGCGCATCATTCCACCTTGATTTTTGATACTTCATACGAGACTTCTGTACTCATTTACTAGCCTTCACTAGACGTGGGCTCATATAACACTTATTGTGATGGGACCATTATTTTCCATTAGGACATAGTCAGAGTGTCCATCAATAGGCATCACACCCTGCATTATATGAGATATCCTTCTCAAGCTCCCAGACACACAGACACACAGATGGACTATCATTGACAAACATATTGGTATTTTGTATATGGCAATTAGCCGTGATAGAACCCTGATGGTGGAATAATTGGCGTCTGGACAATTTTGCTATTTTTTGTTTTATGTTGGTTTTGTTTTGTTACATGTAAGCATGCATGACATGCGTTGTCTATGTGGTATTGAGTCTTTTCCCCATCTGGGTTTTTTTTTGATACACGTAATTTGTATTAGAAACTATTTTTGATATCCACCAAACAAAATAACTATCCTTCTTATCACCCAATATGCTATACTCTTTGTCATATAAAATAGCCTTTTTTTTACCTTGTCTTGAGTAACAGGGACTACTTTTTTTATGCATAGTTTGACTATAGTGACAAAACCGCACTGGTGAGCTATATATTGGGACTACCTTTTTAGACCAAAGCCTTACATTTTTTCTGTTGTTTTTTCATGTTTGTCTATGGCTTGGAGAATGCAATGACACAGGCCCTAATAAGTTGGCACCAACTCATATGCTCTTAAATGACTAATAAGTAGTTCAAGTGTGTCCTTGAAAATGAACCCCACTATACAGTATAATGCTAATTGTCCCTGTGCTCTTCCATACCACTGGTAGCGTAGAAGGTTTGTTCTTCGCATACTGAGGTTCACCCACCCACCTACCCAATAAGCACAGAAAAGATACAAAAACTAAATAACAAGCAAATATAAAAGACACAAATCAAATTGGCTCTGTGTACTTTAATCTATTATTATTATTTTTTTTCTTTAATGCAAGTACCTTAATTTGATCTGGTATCAGCTTGGAGATGGTTAAGCAGCACAAGGAGTCACAAGAAGCTGCAGTGTTCATTTGCTAACATGATGTATGTTAGTGGAAGGAGAGAGCAGAGTGACAGAAAGATGAGAGCAGTGTGATGCGGCAGCAGTGAAGACATTGAGTCCGGTTGCAATAAACAGAACTTGTATTGAGAAGAAAGTTCAATGATACAAACAACCCAGTGGAAAGGTACCCAACCCAGGGACACTCTAAGTATGTCTAGCCAAAGTAGAATTGAGGGGTTCTTGAGCATGCCGACAGTGCCTATCCCAGAGGGTGGAATGCGGCCTGGCCAGTCTGCACTCAAGCGGGAGGACTCCAAGAAGGATGAAGTATCCCTAGACTGTCCCTACTTGTTAGGAACCTCTCCTTACTGCTAACCATTTTCCCTGACAGATGGAAGATCTGTTCCTAACCTGTCCATTCACAAAGATACGTGCCAATCCCAGAAATAGTCTTAAATAGACTCTGCCTGATGTAAGATGGCCACCAGAGTCACATGGGCTGCTAGCATCCAACTGAATCACTGTCCCAGTGACCCAAAAACCATAGAGGAACCATTATCCTCTTTTTCTTCCTGTGTAATGCCCCTGTGGTTGAGTGCCACCTACAGTGGAGAAAATAGACTGCACCTGCCTACAAGCTCACTGGTCTGCTGCTCCTTTCATTCTCTAATCACAGGCTGAGGGAGGAGCAAGACCAGTAAGTATTATTCAACTTCTGTAGAGAACAATCGGGTCTATTGCCCTGACTTAAAGGACAATGCTGTGTGATTTGCTAATGTGCTTCTTGCTGTTAAGGTCTTTTATAGGTTGGGGCAGTTGCCAATTGTATGTACTGTTGGTTAATTGGTGAGGGGGTCACATTAGAAACCTTCACTGCTATTATGCTATTTGCTGGGTTCCAGTGCTCCCCTGTGCCTTGAAGGAGGAGAGGGCTCCCTCCAGGTATACCTGCCCTCAAGCTATCCATCATTATATATGTGCTTCTACTTTAACCACCTCAATACTGGACACTTAAACCCCCTTCCTTCCCAGACCAATTTTCAGCTTTTAGCGCTGTTGCATTTTGCATGACAATTGCGCGGTCATGCAACGCTGTACCTAAACCAAATTTATGTCATTTTTTCCCCACAAATAGAGCTTTCTTTTGGTGGTATTTGATCACTGCCAGGTTTTTTCTTTTTTGGTGCACAAATAAAAAAATACAGAAAAGTTTGAAAAAAAAAAAAAAGTTTTTTTGTTTAGGTTATAAAATTTTGTGAATAGATACATTTTTTCCTGCACTGATGAGCACTGATGATGCCGCACTGACAGGCACTGATGAGGAGACACTGATTGGGTGGCACTGATGGGGTGGCACTGATGGGGTGGCACTGATATGCAGCACTGATGGGCACTGATAGGTAACACTGATATGCAGCACTGATGGGCACTGATATGTGGCACTGATAGATAGCACTGATATGAAGCATTGGTGGGCACTGATATGCAGCGCTGATGGGCACTGATAGGCAGCACTGATGGGCACTGATCGGTGGCACTGATGGGCACTGATAGGTGGCACTGATCGGCACTGATGGACGGCACTGATTGGCACTGATGGGGGGCACTGATGGGCACTGATGGGGGGCACTGATGGGCACTGATGGGCAGCACTGGTGGGCAATAATGGGCACTGGTGGGCAGCACTGGTGGATGGCAATAATGGGCACTGGTGGGCAGCACTGGTATATGGCATTGGTGGGCAGCACTGATAGGAGGGCACCACTGGCAGGCTGTTTGCCATCCCTGGTGGCCATGGTGGGCATCCCTGGTGGTCATGGGTGGGCATCCCTGGTGGCTCTAGTGGCACCCCACCCCCCCCCCCAGGGCTGCACTGGTAATCAATGTTCTGATTACCAGCACAACGGCTGTATTTACATTGCATGACGGCTGTGATTGGACACAGCCGTCATGTGATCAGGAGGGCCAATCACAGGGCCCTCCTGACGCATCTTGTTGCGCTGTGTCCGAGGGACACAGGCACATCGAGATCGCGCCGCTGCGCGTGCACGCGGCGGCGCAATCTCGCTCCTTCTGAAGGACGTTCCGGAACGTCCATTCAGAAGGACGAGACTCCCACCCGGCCGTATATCTACAATGGCCCGGGTGGGAGGTGGTTAAAAAATGTATGGAGTTTGGACTGAAGATAATACTGGGGTGCCTTTTTTCGTGGCCTCTGCAGCTTAGGCATGGATTGCAAATGTGTGAAAAGTAAACCCTGTTTTTAATGTGAACTGTTAGACAGGGCAATTCAGTTTGTTGCGGGCTGGCTGGTAAGTTGAGCTGGGATTTTTCTTTGTTGTTGTTTGACATGTATTGCCTTTCCATGTGCTCCTTGCTATTAAGACCAGTTATATTTTGGGGACATTGCCGTTTGTTTGTAATGCTGTGTGATGGGGCTGTTAAAATATCAGGACTAGACAGACAGCAATACAAATCCTTCGGTGGGTATAACTGTACCTTTATCTGTATTTCACCTGTGTATTTACTGTTTGCCTGGAGTTGAGCTTTAAAAGGGATGTATGCTGTTTTTTTTTTTAAGATTCCTACTTACCTACGTGGTGCAGCATTGGTTTGGTACTGCATCTGTCCCCCACCGCCACTAACACTGAAAACCAAGCAATCCAACACCGCTGATCACTTGGTTCTTACAGCTCCCTGAGCAGAGAGCACCGTCAGTCAGCAGCTCTCATCTCTGCCCACTCCCCCCCCCCTCCCCCCTCCCATGCTCAGGCTCTCTGGTGCTGGTCTAGGCATGTGGGCGGAAATTTAGTTCTCATGATCTTGCCCAAGCCTGAATCGACTCTGTGATGTCAGCTGACAGCAGACTGCAGCCCGCTGTCTGCTGAAAATGGGTCACAGGAGTGCAGAACAAACTGCACTTCTGTGATCCACAGGAGAAGTACAGCCAAATAAGCTTTGGCTGTACTCCTTTAAGGACATTTACCTGATTACCTATTTTTCTTACTTTGTTTAGAGCAAGAACCAGATGCTTTTACTTATCAATTTTACACTTCTTTTTGACCAAGAATACAGTTCATTATCTTCAATATTTGTTTTAATTACGTGATAAACCTACCCTGGAGATTCCCTCTGCCACCCATGTGGAATCATCAGTACAGAGAACCACTCAGCATCCCAGCGTCTTTATGATGGAAATCTGATGATGACAGATGCTTCTTTTGACTGTAACCGTTCCATCACATTTTTTTATTCTCACTGCGTCTGCAAGCATTTGAAAAGGCTACCCGAATCACCAAGACACTTCTAAGCATGTATGTTCAGAAAACAAGTACAATCTGGAAGTTTATTGGAAATATAATGAAATTCGTTTATAATTTAGAACTAATTAAGGTGGCTTTTTTTTTTTTTTTCTACAAAAAGCTCATCGTGCTCTGAGATTATAAATATTCTCAGTATAAGCAAAATACAGCTGTGGTAGAGAGCGGAATGTCATATTCATTGCCCTTAAATGTGGAAGTTTAAATGTGAAAGATGAATAAGTAATATGAAAGTACACCTGTGGCTCAGTACTGAATACAGTGGAGAGAAAGAGAAGGTTAGGGGAGATAAATGCTGTGCTTGGTTCTTCTAATGACGAAGCATTTAGTATATTTTAGAAGTATCACGCTTAAAGTCATTGTAAATCCTTCTATATACCCAGTGAAGTAACTAGCCTCAGGTGAAACACAGAGATGAAACAAATCCTGCTACATAAGTTTTACTTGCTTATCTGAAGTCTTCTCTTTTTTTTTTATTTCCACTGACGAAGTCCCGCTGGAGGACGTGACGCATACAGGGGAGGAGCTGCGTATGACGTCACCCCCGGCCATCTTTCGGTTTACACTGCTTAATCAGGTGCTCGCTATATGCACTTGTGACAAGTGCTACACTTGTAAGTTTTTATTTTTACTTTTAATAAACGCTGAGTTTATACCGAGAGCACTAGATGTTGTTTTATTCATTGATATGCATGGAGGAACAATCATCTGGACCACAGATCGGTCAGTAGAGGATTGATACCCCCAATTGTGGGAATGTGTGTATAGACCCTATGGGTCGCATGCAGGAGGTGAGCAGATATCGGTGGTAAAGGTGAAGGGGCTGGATGCACCGTGACACTTCCATGTCTCCTAAACACTTCATTACACAGCGGCTTATCCATGAGGATGAATAATTACCTGTATATGGACTTTATGCTCTTCTGTTCATTTATCTTTTGCACTGCACTATGTTGATAAATACGTTCTCTTTTTTACAGCCTTCTAAAACACACAGATCAAAAGAAATTCTGAACTTCAGAAAGCAGGGGCGTGGATCTGACATCACACACTGCACAGCATAGAACAGGGAGCTGAATGTAATATGAGACCTAAGTGGAGGAAATGGACACACCCCCTTTGTGACGGTACTCACCGTCACTGGGAGTGAAAGACAGATACTTAATGAATTGGATTGCTTCAAATGGGATCTGTGTTTACTTATGTTAATGTGTAATGAACTTCAATGTCAAAGACAGGCTCTCCCTATTGTTTGTGTATTGAGGTGAGACATGTATTCTGTTATGCCTGTCTGTTCCATTGTTATATGTTAATGAACTCACATATTGTTCTGTCCAGATGGCTAGATAATTAGTTCAGGTTAATTATATTTCTGTATACAATTTCATCTGCATATGATAATGTAATCAGGCAACACTGACCTGTGTGTGGTAATCTGATCAGCAGGGGGATGTGCTCATGAGTGCATAAATTGAGTGTGAAACTGTTCAATAAAGGAGAAGGCTCCAAAACTTATACTAGCTCAGTTGTCGGCTAGCTTTGTATGGGGGCGGCTGGAAAATCTGACATCTATGTTCACGACTGGGAGGAAGCCATATACTGATGAAAGTCCACCAGCACGGTGTGGGTCGCGGTTCCGTTACACCCTTCTATGCAGTCTCATAGGGAAACATGCACCGCTGAGGCTGTCAATCACCTTCTGTGTGCTGGAAGGGGAAGGCAGTCCTCCTGGTTTCTGTGATGTCAGCATATACTGTCAGAAGGGAGTCATGCAGATAGCAGAGGGAGAAGAGGGCAGATAAGAACCACACAAGGTTCTTTGAATTAAGTTATGGATATAGTGAACACACTATAGAGGGATACGTTTGTTCATTTCTTATTTTAGAGGTTTACAACCACTTTAAAGTACTTTGCCCATACTGGTCAAAGAAAAAGGCTCACTTTTTTTCTATAGAGAGTCTTCAAGTGTATTTCCCCGTTTGCAGCCAAATTAGTATAACATTTACTTTATATTTGCTACATGTTCACTTTAACCTCTTTATGATGAAGGTAAAACAAATCATAATGCCTGAACAGTTTTGCAACTTTGACATGTATTAGTACAACAGTACATATCATCGCAACTACTTAGTGTATCCAGGTGGATTATACTTTGTTTTTTCAAGACATTACTGATTTTGTTTGTTTTTCTTTTGTATTTTCAAATTAAAACTGTTCCAAAATTACTTCTGATGATTACAGAAATTCCACATATGTGTATGTTTTTTTTGTATTCGCAGCAGGGCACAGAAATAAAAGGGTGCATTTTGCTATTTTTTAATTCTACCTAAAACACATTAACACTGACAGTATCTGACAAATGTGGTATCAAATAACAAGAGCTGCATTTAGTTAAATGAAAAAAAATATTAGATGGAAAAAAAGCTGCAAACACACTATGAGATGTTAAAGTGTTTGTTACCCTAAAAAAAATAAAATAAAAAAAGAATATAGAGATCGTGTTTCCTTATAGCAGATTAAACAGCACAGTGCTTGTGCTGTCTAACCTGCCCATCTGGAAACTGAAAAAAACCTGGCTGATCCTGACACTTCCTGTGTCCCCCTTTCTGTGCTGACCACAATAATCATGGCTAATGAGCCCTGACCACTGTGGTCAGCCTGCGTGCCTCTGTCATCCATAGCTCTCCCCCCTACCCTCCCTGCCTGTCAATTCCATGTGTCTGTGTCTCTGTCTCCCCCCCTGCTGCTAGTAATAAACTAGTCAAATGTCACTGCCAGCCTCTCTCTGTGGAGCTCCTATCCTGCACTGTATATAAATCAAAAATATTTCTGCGCTAAATAAATGTGAATAGATTAATGATATAAAAAAGCTGCTAACACAGACCCATAGAAAAAAGTCAAAACAATAAATACCAAAAATTGTGTAGCGCTAATATATAAAAAAGGGGCATGTGAAACCAGAAATGATGAAAATGGTGACACTCAAAATGCTAGATACCACTTGAAAAACAAATAACAATGTGATTGATAACCATCAACAAAATAAATCATGAGAATATATAACATGAAAAAAACAGTTCTCTGGTGTGAATGAACCAATGGAAGGGTGGAAAAAATGTGCTCAAAAACAGATGAACAAATGTGAATTAGTCCCAATAGAATCCAATGGAGCAATCCTTATGTATCACCCGTGAAGAGAAATATATGGTGAACTGCTTACCAGACCTTTAAGGTCTTCAGAGCATATAGGTAACCACAGATGACTGGTATCATAGGCAAAGGATCAAAGGAATTCATCAGGAACATTCTTCTCATATTAAAGGCACCAAGATCCAATGATGGTCATGATGGGATGTTCTCATAAGGATAAAGCCCATGTTTGGGCAAAGGAGAAAAAGAAGGGGCACATAGCGTGATACCGTTTAAAAAATATTACGCTGTTTATTAAAAGTTGCACTTACTAGACATAAAAAGCAAATCGGCATGTATCGGCATATATCATAGGCAAAGACAAGGCTGCGGCGTCCCGCAGATGCGATGGAGACTCGGACCGAATGTTGGGGGCGGGGCTGCGTCACGTCTGGAACCACCCGACTAGTTTCGTCATAGGTTGACGTCTTCCTGCACTGTATAACTGCTTGTAAGAAACAATGCCTCTAAATACCTTTTTAGAGAAGTGTCTTTAGGTCAGTCCCGTAACTCCCGGCCACTGTAATACTACAATCTAGGTCTACAGCAGGAGGAGCCGAGCGGCCAGCTTGTTGGTCATGTGATTCCCGGCTGACATCAGAGGGAGAGCTCAGGTCCTCCTGCCTGGATTGTGTTATCAGAATGGCCGGGAGTCATGTGACAGGCCTAAAGACACCTCTCAAAAGGTATTTAGAGGCATTGTTTCATACAAATGCAGGATAGGAGATTTAAAGAGAGGGGCTGGCAGCAAGGCAATAGTTTAGGGTTACAAACCCTTTAATCACTATATATATATATATATATATATATATATATATATATATATATATATATATATATATATGCGGTGCTAATTCCAATACCCAAAAATTAAAATGACTGATAAATTATTCAAACAAAACAAAATAAACCCACAGAAAATTATGTGATACTCATATACAGTATTAAGTGAAAACACATATAAAAAGTCCAAATGTGAGATCTAAAGAATAAATGTCCAAAAAGAAGTGAAGAAAGATGACCACATCCACCAATGTGAACAACTAGGATAAAGGTATCTTGAAGAGAACTGGAAGATTCTCCACTAGGGAACACCATGCAGGTTTACCAGATAGCCATGATGACCTTCTAATTAAAGAAAGATCAAAATGCGCAATCAAATACTGTTATAGGAATCTTCTCTACGGAGGTCATCAGAATTTTAGGTGTCCTCCAATCATCACCAATAGTGTGTTAAAAAAACTTGTCAATTGGACATCCATCCATATGTTTTTTATATAGGGGATAAAAGTAGTAAGCTCCACAGAGTGTATATCAGATAAACAGATCCTTTATTAAAGACAGTATGACACTCACATTTAAAAAGTCAAAATAACACCTGTAAACACTCTTCGGCCGGTAAAAAATAGCTTCCCACGGACTTGGTAATTTGATGACATCACAGCAGGCTTCACCCTACACATTTCATCACACCTGATGTCTTCAGTTGCTAATTACAGCCCTTCAGTTGCTAACCCCCCTAATAGATAATGAATTCACCCTCGTCCGGCCGGGAGTTATGACAACACACAGCACTCAAACTTAGTGCAGTCACAACTGGTTTTATTGCAAGTGAAGCTCATATTTAAGGCATGTTTTTGAGCGGAAAAGACTGCTCCAAACTGGTTTCCAATTCATCAGTCAAATTACATATCAGACAGAACAATACATGAAAGGGCCTTTGCTTTCGCCATGCATCTGTGTCAATATAAGGTGTTCCCGAATCTGAATTTGTGTCCTGTGACAGAGTCACCCCGTCTGCATTCAGTTGTCATGTGTTAATGTAAGCAATTGCCAATTGTTTATGCAACATGTCTTGTAATCTAAATGCTAAGTATCCAACTGACAAGTGTTCAAATGAATGAATGGACAGGTGGTTTAACATGTCGTCTAAATGCAAAACATAGCTGTCTGCTGACCAAGGTGGATGAATGGTTGTCCGTCTTAGCTCGTTACTATGTAAATGCAAGGGGGCCACAGTCTATCGTAGAATGAGCATAAACTGAAATATATATCTGAAATATCATAAGGCATATTAATACAATCTTTCAACCCAACCTTTGATCCCAGCTTATTCATAACGGTGGGATCACTTAGAGTCTCTGAATAGCACAAAACAGGTGACATTATATTCCAAGGTGTATGTAGGCTGGTGACTTGGTTGTGTGCACATAGGGATATAACTTCTTAGAATTCTATCAAATCAAAACAGACATGTTCAATGGGGAGGGCCATAGCTTGCGAGAATCCATGGCCTGAAAAATCCAACTCCATTATTATGGCAATAAAGTCACTACAAAATAGACCATGGCAGCACATACCACCTGTTGACGATGGCATGTGATTTTTCAACATGTCCTAAGGCCTTTTCCAGGAAAGGGCAAAAAATAAACCTCCCGTTTAATGAGAGGAAAAAAATTCCCTTTCAACCCTCGTTTCAGAGCGGTCAGACCAAGTCCCTGTCGGCTACAACGTAAAAACAATGTCCTTTGTGTCAAATCGGCTTGACTTCGACTGTAAAGTGGAGACATGAATGTCTCGTGTCTCTCTCTTTTCCTGGGGTGAGCAAGGACAAAATGAGGAGAGGTTCTCGGGGGGGTGAGCACATGTTGCAAGTAACCAGACAGTGGCTACTAGTGCTCAGCTTGCTACAAAGCGTACCACTGTCGCACGAATGCGAAGTCTTCCAGGAGTAGGGGTGTCCGCTGGCATTGTACCAATGCGTCTGTCTAGATCCAGCTGGAACTCGTCTGGTGCTCGTCGTCACAATCTCCAATGATTCGGCTAGTGCTCGTCACAATCTCCGGTAAGTTGTCGTGGGGTCCAGGGGTGGGGCTTCCGTCTGTCGCGATGCTTGGATCCAAACCGGGGAGTCGTCTGTCAGTACCGCTGTTCTGGTCACTGCTTGAACTGTTGCAGGAGGTCCGTGGGGTCGGTCTAGCGACGTCAGCTTATGGAGGGGCCTTCACCAGGACTCTGTCTCAAGGCTTGAATGGGTGGGTTGGTGCACCTGTTGGCAAAGGAAACGAGAGCGAGATATCACCATAATCACTGTTTAATTTTTTCAATTACCACATATTCCTCTTGCAAAATCTCTAGATATGAGAATAAATGGACTCATGGGGTTGAGACGGGTCTGAAGTCATTCTGACTTTAGCAAGAATAGCAGGTAAGTACTGAGACAAAAATACAAGTTTTACAAGAATGGCAGGAGTATTTTGCGCCACTGGGCTTCTGGCCTATAGACAGGCAGCAAAAATAAATGCTAGTGAAACTACTCGCAGCACTGAGGTTTAGGGCCTACAGGAAGGCAGGTAACAGGAAGGATACTTAATAGCACTGTTTTGGGAGAACACAGCATGTCTACACATGCAACAATGGTGAGGGCCCTTGGAGGGGTTGAACTGCCTTGTATTCCTCCAAAGGTGGAGATGGGTTAAATTGCAGTCCTCTGACTCACCCAAGCAGGCAGCTACCTAGAACTGAGTATCCCTTGCATGGCTAAGATGCTGTGATCACTGAACAACAGGGAGTGAAATTCAAGCTGTCTTGTGTACATGGACACATACAGACACACAAAACAGCTAGAAGTCAGTACTCATGCAAACATAAATTTATAAGAAATTGCACAGTTTGCTTGGTGACACCTGAACAGGAAATTGAAACCAAATAGCCTTGGAGACACCGGATCTGACTTCAAGGACCATTCATATGCAAAACCTGGGCAATGAGTCATTTTTTTGGATGAAAAGAGATCAACTAATTGAATTCACCGCAGGAGGTTACCTTTAAAATTTTATCAAAGTAGTAACGCTGGCATAAATTCATTTTAATTCTTAGCATACTATCAACAAGCCAACCACTTCCATCCTATTTTTTTTTTTTTTTTTGAATGACAGCTTTCTATTTTATTATTTAACAATACAGATTTCACATACTGCACATCTGATAACGTGCTGTGACATATAAATGACAATCAGCTCACTAGTTTCCAGAGTTACATATGGTATATGCACACAAATCTGTAAAATTTCATTTGTATCCAAGATTATAATATAAGAATAGTACTACATTATCTGCCTGAGCACATTATCCCATACCAATAATCTTGTCAAGAGAAAAGGTAGTAAAAGCATAAGTGCATAAATTAGATCATGGGTGCAAAAATTAGTGTTTAGCACCAGAATACAAAAGTATGTACCAATATACCAAAAGAAAACTCTAAAAAAAAAGACCAGAGATGCTTAATTATCTAAAGCATAGCACCTCATTTATGCCACAGCTCATATATGTCAAATTAGAACACATCAAATATCTGACACCCAATAAATAAAAACTTTCTAACACCTATAAAAACAGTCTAATCAATCAGAAAAAAAACAATTTGGAAACAATACTCCCATAAGGTTGGTTGAAGGCTGTGCTTGTTCGTTCTGAAAATCTCAAATTAAAGTTATCTGAGGAATAAGCATCAAGAAAGGTTTAGTAACAAAATATTTTACTTTTCCTCCTAGAAATAAACCAACGGTTAGAGGAATTTAACATACAGTAAGCATATCAAACATTTCCCTTCCTAACAGTGCACTTCTCTAATACCAAAAATTGTTGACGTCAAAGTAATTATTACCACGTGGATTTCTATATTTTTTTATATTATTATGGTATACCATAAACTTAAAGAAAAAAATTATTATTGTTCACCATGGTTGAAAAAAAAAATGAGCAGCTCAAAACATTAGTAATTTCTCATTTGATTACAAGAACCCATACGTCACCCATTCTTTAGCAATTCGGAACATTTCTTAAAACTTGTTTTCTCTACAAAGCAAAACTGATAGTTAAATTTGTATGACAATACAACTTATTTACAGTCCCTTTGCAGTTACCTGTGTCACAGACAGGAGAGGGGGGAGGGGGGGGGGGTTTGTTTGCTAAAAGGGCACTAGAAAATATATATATTTTTTTTAAAAAGTCAGTGATAAAGAAAGAAAAGTCGGTGACACAAAACCTTAAAGCGGAGTTCCGGGCAGAGAAACGATTTTTTTTCTGAACATACCCCCGGGACAGTCAGGGCTAGCACATTCCACAATGGCTAGCCTCTGATCTGTCCCGGTTCGCACTTACCTTTTAGAAGAAATACTTACTTAGAAATTTTCTTCCACAGCGTTTCCATCTCGGTTGTGGGCAGCTGAAGCTGGCGCGGTCCTCTTCTCTGTCTTCTTCCGCGTCTTCGTGTCCCAGAATGCACTGCACCGGCCCCTCTCGTCACTTCCGGTGCGGCGCCGCATTCCTAAAAAGCTTCTGGGCATGCCCAGAAGCTGTTTAGCAGGGGAATGCGGCGTCGCCCGGAAATGACGAGCGGGGCCGGTGCGGCGCATTGATTCCTGGGAGCTATGACGTTTAGCTCCCAGGAATCATCGCGAGGCAGGAAGTGACGGGGTGAGCCTCGGCGCTGGAGGAGGAAGCTGTCATAGGTGAGTATTTACGATCTTCAATAAAAAGGTGAGTAAACAAAAAAAAAAAAATAACTATCCAATTCCTTTTCAGGTGAGGCATACCTAGCGGAGGGGCACAAAAAAAAAATCTTTTTTGTGCCCGGAACTCTGCTTTAATGATGAAAGTTCAAAATTGCTTACGATTTTTTTTTTTTTTTTAAGGATAGAGATACAATTTTAGTCCTTAAGGTCACACTTTACACACCAAATATATATTTCCTTGCTTCTAAAAGCTGCCATGACAAGTGTAGTACGGATTTGTTACCTTTTCCGTGGCAAAATCACATCACTTTAAAACATAAGAAATAAACACAAAACAAATTATTATGCAACCAACATTCATTCAATGTTATGAAATGCTTTGCTGATACAGCACCTTTAGGAACAGTCTTAAAACGAACACAACATAACGATTCATGGATCTAAGGTTGCCCATACACGATACAATTTTCATACAATCTTCCTAAACGTAAATTTCATCATTTTCTCGAAATTCTCCTTACCTTGAGAATTTCCCATTATCTTAAGCTCAGCATACAAAGTGAGATCAGCTGAGTTTGAAGGTTTATATATATTTAATAGGGGTGGTGAAGTCAGTGTTTAGACTTTATTGGGAAACCTCGTTTCCCAACTTATGTTGTGGTTTCCTGCATCTTAATAATCAGATTTATACACATCTGACTCATGGTTTGCTGATTAACTATCCTTGGTGGGCAAGACTATACCTTCAGGCTCAGCTTAATATCACATACAATCTCCTCATACATCTATACAATGGCATGCAATCTTATATAGCGACTAAAATACACTTAAGTGTCTATACAAATATATACACGTTTTGGAGGGAGAATTCACTATCACACACAGTACTGTTTTGTAACCGGGTCCCGGTCCCAGACCCCATTTTATCTTTGGCGCTTCAGGCGCTGGAGTATCAGACCCCATCTTTGGGAATTTCAGATTCCCGGGAGGTGCTAAAATTAGCGGTTAACTGGGTACCGTTTATCTGCTCTGACAGTATAGGGTAGTAATAATAATAATAAAAAATATAATTACTTACCCCATACTGTGTTTTTGACATATCTCACTTTCTGACACCAAAACTGTTAGCTCAAATCTCGTCAGGAGACAATCACGATGATATTACAGCCCTTCAGTTGCTAACCCCCCTAATAGATAATGAATTCACCCTCGTCCGGCCGGGAGTTATGACAACACACAGCACTCAAACTTAGTGCAGTCACAACTGGTTTTATTGCAAGTGAAGCTCATATTTAAGGCATGTTTTTGAGCGGAAAAGACTGCTCCAAACTGGTTTCCAATTCATCAGTCAAATTACATATCAGACAGAACAATACATGAAAAGGCCTTTGCTTTCGCCATGCATCTGTGTCAATATAAGGTGTTCCCGAATCTGAATTTGTGTCCTGTGACAGAGTCGCCCCGTCTGCATTCAGTTGTCATGTGTTAATGTAAGCAATTGCCAATTGTTTATGCAACATGTCTTGTAATCTAAATGCTAAGTATCCAACTGACAAGTGTTCAAATGAATGAATGGACAGGTGGTTTAACATGTCGTCTAAATGCAAAACATAGCTGTCTGCTGACCAAGGTGGATGAATGGTTGTCCGTCTTAGCTCGTTACTATGTAAATGCAAGGGGGCCACAGTCTATCGTAGAATGAGCATAAACTGAAATATATATCTGAAATATCATAAGGCATATTAATACAATCTTTCACCAAGCTTCATACTGAATTGGCCTTTTTTTTTTATAACCGAGCCTCAATGCCAGAAATGAGCCAAGCCTCACTATGAGTGGAAATAGATGCTTATAGCAATAGTTATAAAAGGAAGCAAAGTTCCCATAATTAAAATTTAAAAATTTAACTATTTTACCGCTGCTCACTAGAGCTCTACTGCGGCAAAGTGGCTCGATAACGTTCCCCTCTCTCGGCGGCGAGCGCGCGCCGCCGGAGGCTCGCTCCCGCTGTATTCGGTCACAGCGGGAGTCGGGGAATTGAGTGTGGAGATCCGCCCGCTTGTGTAAAAAAAGCGGGCGGATCTCCTAAGTGAAAGGCAGGGTCAGATTGCAGGGTTCAGCATAGCTGAACCTGCGATCTGTCCCGGTGTCACTCAGTCCCCTCCCCCCACACACGTTAGTAAGCACCAGGCATACATTAACCCCTTGATCACCAATAAAAATTAACCCCTTCCCTTCCAGTGTCATTTTTACAGTAACAGTGCATATTTATAGCACTGGTTACTGTAGTAATGTCACTGGTACCCCCAAAAGTGTCAAAAATGTCAGTCAAGGGTCCGATCTGTCCGCTGCAATGTCGCAGTCCCGCAAAAAAAATCGCAGATCACCGCCATTACTCGTTAAAAAAACCCACCAAAAACGACAGAAATCTTTCCCTTAGTTAGTAAACGCAATAACTTTTGCGCAAACCAATCAAAATACGCTTATTGCGATTTTTTTTACCAAAAATATGTAGCAGAAAACAAATTGGCCTAAAATGATAAAAAATTTTGATTTTTACATTTTTTGGGGGGAATTTCATATAAAAAAATGTGAAAAATATTGTTTTTTTTTCAAAATTGTCTCTCTTTTTTTGTTTATAGCGCTAAAAGTAAAAATCGCACAGGTGATCAAATACCACCAAAAGAAAGCTCTGTTTGTGGAAAAAAAAGGACAGGTATGGCGTTGCATGACCGCGCAATTGTCAGTTAAAGTCGCAAAGTGCCGAATCGCAAAAAGTGGGCCAGACGTAAGACAGCAAAATCCTCCGGTGGTAAAGTGGTTAAACTAGAATTTGTTTTTTTTTCTGCTTCAATAAATGTTATTAAACAGGCAGCATATTGCTTGAGTAGAAATACTTGACATATCTTTGATTGTACAAATTAGGCAGGGCTCTATTAGTATAAAATTCACTCAAGAATGCGTTTTTTTAAATACTTTTTTAAATCCTTCCTAAAACAGACATCAACCTTTGACACTGAAATTTGAGTCCGAGCATGACCCTAACCTTGACCCTAAAGCTGGATACACACTATACAACTTTTGTTGTCAGATTTCCTTTAGATTCACCTTCATCTATGTAGTGCAAAGGCCTGCCTGATTGCATACAAATTGAAAGTGCTTAGATTTGACCTCATATTATATGGTTTTGGTAAGTCTAAAGGAAAAAATCTAAAGAAAATTGTATAGTGTGTATCCAGCTTTAGTCTAACCCTGACACTAACCTAGATCAAACCATGATATCGCTATTTTATGAATTTGTTCCTCTAGCAAAGACAAAGAGAGAGAGAGGAAAAAAAAAAGATTGTGCACTTTGCAAGTGCAGGTGCTCCAGTGCTTATTAAATAAAGTAAGGTTTCACTCAAAGAATATCCGATCACAAGAAAATAAAAACAATCAGTATTTTTGCTTGCACATGATTGAATGATGGAAATCAGCGGAGGACTAAAAGACCTGGATGTCTCTACTAACATCACGTCTGGATAGGACTTTATATTTGTGAAGGCACGCAGTGTTTGTCACACTAGATGAGCGCTGCTAATGTTTTGATGATTTTCTATGATTTGAAACATTGTTGTTGATATTTATTATTATTATAGCAGCAGCTAAGGGTGCAAAGGGATATCATCAATATTTAAATTATTATTGAGTAACTCTTGTTCTGCAACATGAGCGTTGGGTTTTGGAGATTTATTCACCTGTGTACAATAAATGCAGCCAGTATTTTCAAGTTTTTTATTTCATTCTGCCCAGTTTGTGACCCCCTGTGATGTCTCTGACTTGTATTTGTAGTTTGTAAATTGTTCCTCCCCGTCTGAAGCCAGGGGCATGTTGAGCACTGTCTTCCATATCTACAGCTCTTTGGGCTTCAGTCCTTTCAGTTTCTCCCTGCTGTGATCTTGCGCATGCGCAGTGATTTTGTAGCAAGCCTCGTTTTTGTTTGTGACTACTATGACAAACCTGTCCGGGATAACGAAATTCTGAATAAGCTTGTGCTCTCGCGGGTTTGCTGAGCAATGCCGCACAGAGGATGTGGTCGAGGCAGGGCATGTGTTGTTGCAAGGATTAATGTAAAGTGCGCCGTAAACAGGGGACATTTTCTGCATGCGCCAGTCACGTCATAGAAGTAAACAACGACAGATTGCATGGAAGGGTCAGTAGGATAGAAGAGATGCTGGTAATGGTAACGATTTGCACAGTATGTGTTGAATATTGAAATGGCTAAAATTTACTTTGAAAGTTTATGTCACCTACCTGGTAGAAGAGCCTGATATGATGAGGAAGGCCTCCCTAGCACCTCTGAATCGGGGCCCCTGATAGAGCAGATAGGTAGCACAGGAGCGCAGAGTGGCACGAGTGCCTATTGGTCTTGATAGTAGCTTAGCCGGACGAATTTTCAGGATCAAGCAGGGGAAGACTGTCAGTGGAACGCAGCAGAGCAGGAGTGCTGTATGGACACCACTGAGCAGGAGACAGGAGCAGGCTGAGTCTGTCAGTAGGTTGCAGCGGAACAGGAATGCCTGATGGACACCAGTGGCAAATAGGCAGAGAATAGCAGCAGGCAGTCCAGCAGAGTAGGCAGGAGCAGGGTCAGACAAACTGGGTCATACACTGGCAGACAGATCAGGTGCAGATGTGGAGGCAGAAGTGTGGTCAAAGGCAAGCTGGGGTCAATGCAGGTAGAGTTCAGGAGAAGTCAAAGCAAGCCGGTGTAGCGTGAGAATTACCTACCCCGTGAGAATTACCTACCCCTCGTCACTTCCGGCCAGGAACAGCTGAGCAGCGCAGCAGTGCGCATGCTCACAGGGCCGGATACCTAAAGGGACGACAGAGGAGCAGACTAGTGCGCATGCGCACTAGTATGAAAATAGCACGGTGTACCGTGGAAAAAACCTACCCACGCGGCGGTTAAATAAAACAGCGGGGTTGCAATACGAATCATCTCCGCTCCTGTGGCTGTCACTTCCCTGCTCTCGGCAAGTAAATATAAAATCGGCTGGCGTCTCCGTGATTTATCTTTTCATACAGCCGCCGCCGCTTTTATATTTACTTGCCGAGAGCAGGGAAGTGACAGGCACAGGAGCGGAGATGATTCGTATTGCAGCACAGTTGTTTTAATGTAACAGCTGCATTCCATACAGTCCCGTGAACCGGAAGTGACGAGGGGTAGGTTTTTCTCACGGGTAGGTAATTCTCACGGAACACCGGGTTGGTAGCAGTAGTCAGATGCAGATTTATAGGTAACAGCAGTGCCTATTCCTCTGCGCGCGCGCCTAAACAGTGCTCCATCCCCCACCCCCTCCAGTAGTGCCCTGTGCGGTGTGGTGTCCTGACTCCTGCGTCTGCCGACTCCAGAGACAGTAAAGCCTGGCTGCCACTCCTTGTCACCTCACAGTGCCCTAGCTACCTGCCGCCTGCCACCACAGCACCTGCCTGGCCTGCCACCGGCCACCACAGCACCTGCCTGCCGCCTGCCACCTGCCACCTGCCACCACAGCACCTGCCTGGCCTGCCACCTGCCACCACAGCACCTGCCTGGCCTGCCACCTGCCACCACAGCACCTGCCTGCCGCCTGCCATCTGCCAGCACAGCACCTGCCTGGCCTGCCACCTGCCACCACAGCACCTGCCTGCCGCCTGCCACCACAGCTCCTGCCTGCCGCCTGCCACCACAGCACCTGCCTGGCCTGCCAGTGCCACCACAGTCAGTGCCCTGCCGTGCCATCCTTCCTGCCACCACCACCAGCACAACACATCAGGTGAGTTACCAGGCCCAAAACCAACCCGGCTTAAGTCGCAAACGCACATCTGGCAGTTCACACTGCCATATGCGATACGCAGGGGGTGTCAATTAATGTACGTGTTAACGACACCCCCAGTTTCATCGCATATCGCAGTGCGATCTGACAGTTCGCACAGGATCGGATCGCACAAGTGTGAACCACTGTGCGATCCGATCCTGATGCGGCTGGAAAAAAGGGTCATGTGCAAGTTTGGTGCGGATACAGTGCGAATTCAGCCATACAAAGTGTATGGCTGAACTCGCATCCGCACATCTGATCGCATGTAATGAAGGAATAGTGCGCTCCGAATTACATGCGATCGCCGCAAAATAGAGTACCGGCACCTCTTTTGGGCCACTTAAAGCACTGGGTAACAGGTATACATTGGAACGCTGTAGACAAGACAGCACTGAAGCACAGCACAGGCTCAGTTTAAATAGCCCCCTTGGCGCCAATACGAGCAACGAACGTGTGTGTACATGAGCAATAGGCGTTCACGCATGCGCGCGCATGTTCACGTATCTGCGTGCGTGAATACTTGCACAATTTCTGTTAGTCTGAATAAAGAATAGCCTATGCACAGGAAGCTGTCTAGAAGAGCCATTCTGTCTACTGGAATGTTCTTCCTGACAGTTTACTACCACTTTAAATATAAAAAAAAAACCTGCCTGTGCATGAAACCTGAGTCCTGAGGCTGGTAAACTAAGTATGCTAACATCAGATTCATTTTTAATTAGAAAGGGCTAATTACACTTCTAGTGTTAGAGTTGGGATTATTGTGAGGGTTAGTGTTATTGTCAGTCATGGCTTTCTGCTCTGCCCCTCCAGTGCTACCTGGAGTGCCTGACTGTGAATTAAGTGGAAGCAGCAGGCTCAGGCTCTGAGCATTGTATTCAGGGACAGAGCCAGCTGCCGTTTAGGCACCTGGGTGAATCCCGACATTGATGTTGGGATCTTTCCAGAGCCTGGTTCTACTCTGTGATGGGCTTTAGCCTGCAGTTGGCTGATTCTGATTCACAGGAGAGCACATTAACTGCAACCTTGTGACCCAGATAAGAAATATGGCCAAAAAAAATGTTAAATATTCAAAGCAAAATCCCCTATCCATCCATGTCTACATGCTTTATTTGGTTTAGAAATCACTTTGACTAACACCCTCTAGCATTTCTTGCCATGGCCATCTTAAGTAAGGGCAGATGATTCATGTAGCATTTACTTCCTGGAATCCATCTGCCCCTAGCAGATGGATTCCATCTAATACCTGTATCAGTGTGGCCACAGCAGAGCAGATGGAAGAAAACAAAAAGCCAGGGAGACCTGAGAGCCGTGTTTCTGGGGGGTGGCCACGGTCTGGGGTGGGGGACAGCCCTGGAGCAGCCAGCCAGAGCACAGGAGGAGTTACAGTATGAGGCGCCACGTGCTACAGGCTTGCAGCAAGCAAACATGCCTGAGAGACCCGCATCTGTGCATGTCCCGGCTAACTTCTTACTTGCCAAATGCCCTGAGTGGCATGCATGGTGCATTAAAAAGCAGAATTATTTATTTAACAGTTTAATAGTTAATCCTGCCTATGTAATGTATCCCTCAGGGCATCTGGCATGTAAGGGGTTAAATGATGAATCCTGCCTATCTATGTAATGTATCCCTCAGGGCATCCGGCATGTAAGGTGTATAGTTTAACCCCTTACATGCCAAATGCCCTTAGGGATATGCATCACATAGCAGGATTCATCATTTAACCCCTTACATGCCACATGCCCTGAGGGATACATTACATAGGCAGGATTCATCATTTAACCCCTTACATGCTTAAATGCCATGAGGGACATGCATTAAATAGAAGGATTCATCATTTAACCCCTTACACACCAAATGCCCTGGTCTGAGGGACATGCATTATATAGCAGGATTTATCATTTAACCCCTTGCATGCCGAATGCCCTGAGGGACATGCATTACATAGCAGGATTCATCAATTAACCCGTTACATGCAGAATGTCCTGTGGGATACATTACATAGCAGGATTCATCATTTAACCCCTTACATGCCAAATGCCCTGAGAGACATGCATAACATAGCAGGATTCATCAATTAACCCCTTACATGCCAAATGCCCTGGTCTGAGGGACATGCATTACATAGCAGTATTTATCATTTATCCCCTTGCATGCCGAATACTTGGTGGGGACACATGCAGGAACATTACTTATCCCCTTACATGCTAAATGCTTGGCAGGGACACAGGCAGGAACATCACTTAATGGTTACTTCAACACTTTATATTCCTGATATGTGCCTTCTGTACTATGTACTGGTGTGAAAAAGTATACTGTTCTCTTTGTATTGCTTTCTTTGTGAAATCCCTGGTGATCCTGTTAGTCCCCCTGCTTTCCTTTTAAAAACTGACCACACCATGGTCAGTCTTCTAGTTATGCTGGGTGGGAACTCAGCCTGCTCTCCTCCAATGATCAGACTTGTTCTGACACCCCCCTCCTGCACAGCCGTTCACTGGGATGCTCAGTGTGCTGCTCTTTCTCCTCCCCCTGCTCTTATGTTGGGGGGTCAAAAGAATACCTCACAGCTGTGGAAGCAGCTAGTCGAAGGGACTCATTGAGTGGGGGCGCAAATTACTTGCCTTGCCCCGGGCGCTGACAACCCATGCTACGCCACTGCCTGCCAGGGAATATATTTGGAAGCTATTGCCTCCCCCTTCATGATAAAAGTTTTAATTTTTGTTTTTATTTTTGAGCTGGAGGAAACTTTTAGGTAGGAATGCTACATGTCCTGTTTTTTATCCAGACAACCAAGCTTTTGACTCCTAATTATGGAGACAAAGGTTGGAAACTGGCAGTCTACTAGATGGTCTTGGTACAATTTCTCTTTCTGTTCATTCTGGTTTCTTTGTCACTGCTGTGTGACTGCCTACTCTGATTCTCATTGTCTCACATTCAGGCTGACAACAGCAGTGCATACTGAAAGAGATCTGGCAGCCGCAGAAAGAAGAGCAGGAATTTATACACCAGCAATGACACCTCCTAGGATCAAAGTAACAGAAGATCACTGGAGAGTGTCCCTGTAGTGACAGCTCTGTGGTCACTGGAGCCACTAACGTCAGAGAAATAGAGAAATGCCTGCTCTCAAATCCAAAGGGCTTACATATGTATAACACAAGGTGCCAAAGGAGCGTGACCACGCGTTAACATTGAAAATTCTGAATTAACACTCTGTACATTGCTATATAGGCTACATATTTCTCAGAAATGTTTGCACAAAAACCAGGAATTCTCGGTTTGCATATAATGCTATACTTGTGTAAGCTGGCCAACTGTGTCAAGGTCATCCCTTTCTGATCAGTCCCTACTCTACTGTGCAAATGTAAATGTGACTAACTACTAGGGATGAGCAATGTTTTGATTAGAACCTCAGTTCAGAACAAACATGACTGTTCAGGCGATCGGGCGAATGGCTGAGCCAGAGGCGTAACTAGAACCTTCAGGGCCCCTGTGCAAGAAATCATGACTCCTGGTCGGAGCCCTTCGCAACCTTGGGAACCCTGATAGCTCCGTCACTGGTGTCAGTAGTTTTTTTTATTTTTGGTTTACAATTTCATTTTTTATTATGTTTTACAATTTATTTAGGAGCCCCATTAGGGGGCTTTGGTGACATATAAGGGGTCTAAACAGGGCTCTGATGTTTCACTTTTGAGACATAAAAAGGAGGTTGAGGACACAGTCCTCAATCTCTATCTCTGCAGCCTCAGCTGCACAGAAAGAATAGATAGGAATAGCTCTGTACAGAGCTTCCTATTTATTCACAAACTGAAGCATAGTAAACACACTTTACTATGCTTCAGTTATGAATGAACAGCATCTCTGAATGGTCTCTGCCCATTCAGAAAAGAAAGAGGCCGGTAAAATACATATTTACTGGGCCCTTTCCTGCTCTCCATGCTGACACAGCCAGTGAGAGGAGAGGAAAAGCCGGCAGCCCTGCAGGGGGATGAGGGGGGGGGGGTGTAGGAGAGCACACAGCAGCAGGACCTGAATAGAAGTGGTTGCAGGGGTGGCATGTAGAGAACCTGATCCCCTCTATTTTCTTCCTGCAGCCACTAAATGCCTGGAGAGGGAGGAGAGGGGGAGAAGCAGGCATTCAGCGGCTGCGGGGTGTACAGGGGGCCGCAGGGTCTATAGCGACCCCCTGCAGCTTTTTGTTGTTACACCCCGTAAGGCCCACTGTTCGTCAGGACCCAAAAATCATATATAGAAGTTGTTTTTCTACTGCTTCTATATATGACAGCTTTCTGCTGTCAGTAGTCCCTGGAGATGCCGTGGGTGCAAGGAGCCACTGACCAAGAAGTGATCAACACTATCAAAGAATGGGGATAGCAGTGACTTCAATACCCAAATATAGCTAGTGGTCATATTTGGGCATTGACTACATTTATTCAATGATGTCACAACCATCTCCACCCCTTGACCGTTTGCATAAAAACTTTTATTCTTCGTTTGCATGTTTTGCAATACATGTTTATGCTGTATACAATTGAAAAAGGCTGCACTAAGTTAAAAACTGTTTAAAAATGTATATATATAAGATAGCTGCTGACACATACATGTTGATATGGTAACATAAAAACCACCATCAAAAATATCAAACAAAGTGCAGCGTTGAAAAATACAATTGAAAAACAATGTATAAGTCCAATTAGTATCGCTGTAATTTCACACATGAATGCTGTATACTGATGTTTGATAAAGTAAAGGAGAAAGAAATTTCCAGGGAGAAGCCGTCACCAACACCCATTCCCACTGCCTCTTACTGTGGATGCCCACCAAGGAAGTCAATCGAGCACAGTCAGATAATTCCTGGGATGGTATCACTGGGTTAAGATTTCCAACTTGTAAAGGGGTTTTGATCTCTATGACCCTGTATGTAGTCGGGTTTTCCGTCGTCCCTGGTTAAGAGTTTTGTAGGTTGTTGGTACCTCAGGCCAGTAAGAAGTGGGACTTTTTAGGCAGGTAGGGGTAGTCACGAAAAAGTACAAGCAAAATAGGTGATAAATAATAAAGTGGTATTTAATCCTTAAAACATATGTACAGTTGAGTACATTAGAGTGATAGGGTTATAGACCCTTGTGAAAGTGTGTAGTAGATAGAGGGTTTGTGACACGTGGTTAATGGTGACTTTAAGAGTGTATCTCTGTCATTCCCTGCTGTTAAGCTTGGGTTTCCCAGATCAGAGATGTCTCCTATATTCCTACGCGTTTCGGCCCCTTAGGGAGCCTTTTTCAAGGTTGACAGTCACCATTTATATTTTTTCTTTAAATCCTTGTATGCTGGAGTGGCTCCCCTTTTCGCACAGCGAGAACCTATGCGATTTCATATTCAGCCATGTATAAGGTTTGGGGTGGGTCATGTGAGTCTCCCCAGTGGCTATTTGGGTTCGGTGTATAAGAGACCGGTCCCTTTCAAAAATGTTCTTTTGCCTTTAAGTAGTGCTGATCTTGAGTCTTGATTTTATGCGATTTTTCCTGCAGCGATTGTGGGGTCCCCTCAGAATGGGTTTTTTTCCGCCAGATCGCAATTTTTTACTCATCAGGGTAACCGCTCTCCGTCCTCTCTCTTCCCCGTTCAGCAGTTCATTCCCCTGCTGAGAGAGAGGACGGAGAGCGGTGACCCTGAAGAGTAAAAAATTGCGATCTGGCGGAAAACACCCATTCTGAGGGGACCCCACAATCGCTGCAGGAAAAATCGCATAAAATCAAGACTCAAGATCAGCACTACTTAAAGGCAAAAGAACATTTTTGAAAGGGACCGGTCTCTTATACACCGAACCCAAATAGCCACTGGGGGAGACTCACATGACCCACCCCAAACCTTATACATGGCTGAATATGAAATCGCATAGGTTCTCGCTGTGCGAAAAGGGGAGCCACTCCAGCATACAAGGATTTAAAGAAAAAATATAAATGGTGACTGTCAACCTTGAAAAAGGCTCCCTAAGGGGCCGAAACGCGTAGGAATATAGGAGACATCTCTGATCTGGGAAACCCAAGCTTAACAGCAGGGAATGACAGAGATACACTCTTAAAGTCACCATTAACCACGTGTCACAAACCCTCTATCTACAACACACTTTCACAAGGGTCTATAACCCTATCACTCTAATGTACTCAACTGTACATATGTTTTAAGGATTAAATACCACTTTATTATTTATCACCTATTTTGCTTGTACTTTTTTTCTTGACTACCCCTACCTGCCTAAAAAGTCCCACTTCTTACTGGCCTGAGGTACCAACAACCTACAAAAGATTTCCAACTTCTCCTCAATGGAATGTTGTTCGACTGCCCTCAGTGTCTTTACCAATCTCATCAAATGTAAAAGCACAAGAAGGGGCATATCATAATGTAGTATGTTACAATAAATAATTTAATTGGGTTAAAAAGTAATACTCACATGGTAACAAAGTTGTTCAAGCAGCAAGCAAGAAAACTGAATGTTTCCAACTCAAAAAAATGTCCGTCGCATCCGGGTACGTGATGACATCACACGTCACAACTCCTTCCTACGCGTTTCATCATCAATAACGTCACCAGGGGTGTGGTGACAACGTCATTGTTCATGCTGGCCAGCAACATTCTTTTTTATTCTATTTTATATTTCTATTCTATTCTTTAAAGCAGTCTCAGTAGGAATCATCATCTTATTTCACTTTTATACTTTACTGTATTTTTTTGCAATATGTTTCTGTTTTGATTTTCAAATTCATTTTTGAATTTAAATTTATTTTCAAATTCATTTTCAAATTCAGGTATTTCCTTTCGTTATACTGTAATTTATTTCAGATTTGTTGAAATTTGTTTCTATTGTGATTCAGAAATTCAGATACAGCTGAATTTCTGAATATCGAAAAATGTTGTCAGGATTTCGATCCGTAACATGATCTGGGGCTTGCTAGTGTAGCAGGATTTCCAGGCATTGGGCCTGATGTGGGTCTGCCATGGTTACCGGTGACACCTTCAGCCCATTTAAGCTGAATACCCAAGTGTGAGATTTGAGTCAAGGACCAATCCGGCATCTTTTGTTTGTTTTGTTTATTTGATATTGGGGATGGGAGAAGGAAATGAGTGGGATACTCCCCTTGACTCACTTAGGTACAAATGGGACACTTTGGAGAAAAATGTCTTTCAGCGCTGTCTTGACGCCGGCTGGATGCCGACCAACGCTTGCTGGCACTTGAAAAACACTGACTTGTTGTACTGTACTTGAACTTGACTTCTGACACTCTGGTTAGCTCAAAAGTCCTGGACTGTACTGAGAACTGACTTCTGACACTCTGGTTAGCTCAAACGTCCTGAACACTGCTCCCTCAAGTCCTTCCTGACTGAGGTAGCTTCTGTATACTGCTTCTGCTGCTGCAACTCTCAACACTGTATACTGCACGCTGTACACTTTAACACTTTAGGGCCCAACCGCTGGTGCCCCCTCTACACTTCAGGGTCATCTCACTAGGCACCCCCTCTACACTTCAGGGTCAACTCACTAGGCACCCTATTTACTCTTCAGGGTCAACACTTGCACCCCCTTTACACTTGCTCCTGCACCGGCTAGCTAGCTCCTGGATCCCTCTGACCTTCACCGGAGTGGTCCCCTCTCTCTAGGCAGACCCCCAGGAACAGTTTGCAGTACTCACGAACTGGAAATGCTTTCCTAAAACTTGACCCCTCTCAGCTCCGCTGGTCCTCGGCACACCGGATCCTCTCTGCAGCTCAGCTCAGACCTCTGTCCCCTCAGGCAAGCTGCCTGGGACACCCGATTCCTCTGACAGGAGGAGAGACAGTCCTCCTGGGACTCTGCTTCCACCAAAGACGCTGCGTCATGTGCTCCCCTCAAACTTATACCCACTCCCAGAATGCTGTGAGGCAGAATCTGCCTTTCTGGGGTAGATACAAGCCTAAGTGTGCCATTGGCTGGGTTTCCTCCACTGCCCAATGAGAACCCTCTCATAGAGCACAGTGGGGAGACTCCCCAGTCTCAACCAACAGCCACACCTGGAAACCATGACAACCTGACTGACAACATGGCCCTGCTGTTAAGCAGACAAGGCCCACTATACTTTTACCTAGCACCTACCTTGTAGGGTGCTACATCAGCATGGGCACCCAGGACACCCGCCCCACCCCAACAGTTTTATTGAAGTTCTTTACTAAGTTAGACTCAGATAAAGTGTTGATATACAAAGTGCTGCGCTGTCATAAAACAATAATCAATACATTGTGAAAGTTTTTCATTTAGGAAACTAGATCTCTTTAACAAAGCAGTTTCTCTAACAAAGCAGTACCTATAACATGGCACCAGTTCTAACATATCAGTGTTTCTTTTATAGGCATTTCTCATATAGTATTTAGTTATCACAATCTGCTGCTTTCATCATTTTCTTCCTCCAGATGTCCGGTGTTGGCCACTGTAGCTACTCCTTAATATATAAAAGAAATTTCTCTCTGGGAAAACACCGGAAAATGAAAGATCAGCATACATCCAATCATGCCAGTTACTATATCAGGCTTCTCTGCAAGGCAGGTTGTTGCAGTTCCCACATGACAGTATAAGGGAAAATGAAATGATTCTGTCTCCAAATCTGCAAAATCCTAAGCCATGTGGCAGGTTTTTATTTTTATAAGATAAATACTTGACACTCAGATCCGCGATGGTCAACTGACTTTGAGAAACCATTATTTCATGTTGCCAGAGCCATCTGCTGCAAAGTACCACGTGCTATCCAGCTTACCACCACAAAACTGTACTGCTTCTGCTGCGACTGCTGACAAAGTGGCTGTCTTGTACCTCTCTGTCCTGTATTTACAATCTGCTTATGTTAAGTAAGGATTGAGGCTGGCGCTGCCATCTGTGAAGATCCAGTGTCCATAGCCGTTACAAAGCTCTTATCCTGAATATGTGTCACACAAACAGCTTTGCTATGAAAATGAGATTTTTTTTTTCATTTGGTTTTTCTGCAAAAAGCGCTTTTTTCCTTCTAGTTTAGGGTCACAAAGGCACATATGTATGATGTCAACAGTATTGATAAAGATAAGCTAGAATATTTTGGGGACCTTAAGAATAAAAGCAAGCACATAGTTACATAGTTACATAGTTAGTCAGGTTGAAAAAAGACCCAAGTCCATCTGGCTCAATCGATAACAAACAAAAAAAAACAAAAACAGTAAAGAAAACAATCCCATATACACAATCCTATACCCACAGTTGATCCAGAGGAAGGTGAAATCACCCCAGCAAAGCATGATCCAATTTGCTATAGGAGGGAAAAAAAATTCCTTCCTGATCCCTCGAGAGGAAATCAAATATTCCCTGGATCAACTTTACCTATAAATATTAGTACCCATTTATATTATGTACACCCAGGAAAGAATCCAGGCATTTTTTAAAGCAATATTGTGAGCTGGCCAGAACCTCCTTTGGAGAGTGTCTATTCTACATTTTCCCAGCTCATACAGTGAAGAAACCTTTCCGTATTTAGAGACAAAAATCTCTTTTTCTCTAGACGTAAAGAGTGCCCCCTTGTCCTCTGTGTGGACCTTAAAGTAAATAACTCAACACCAAGTTCACTATGTGGACCCCTTATATATTTATACAATTAAACCAATCCCCCCTTAATCTCCTCTTATCAAGAGAGAATACATTCAGTTCCTCTAATCTTTTCCCATAGCTGAGCTCCTCCATGCCTCTTATCAGTTCGTTTGCCCTTCTCTGTACTTTCTCCAGTTCCCCAAATATCCTTCTTAAGAACTAGTGCCCAAAACTGAACTGCAGGTTCTTACTAATGATTTGTACAGGGGCAAAATTATATCTCCCTCTCTGGAGTCCATGCCTCTGTTAAAACAAGAATGGATAAGAAAGACTTTGCTAGCAGTATCAATATTAATTACAGAGCTCATTACTCCAGGAGCCACCAGGGTGGGAGTCCTGGGAGTTTTTAAGGACCCTTACCATGATGGCAGTCATCATAGCTGAGGCATCTAATGCCCTACTTCTGGAACTTGTGCTTGTCCCAAGACTATGTATAGCGTTTTTCTGCAGGAGCCTCTGGATATGATAGGTTCCCTGTTCTGCAGCTCAGCCCCCACTGACAAATAGTGATGGACAAACATCGGACAGGGCGGTGCGCGGACGCGATCCGCAAACTTTCTCAAATGTTTTTGAACCGCAAGTTCTCGGCGGACCCCATTCACTTTAATGGCAGGCAAACATTAAGAACATCCAGGTCGTATTTGCAGCCACAAAATAGTTACTTGCTGTGCACGATTAGTCCCACAACATGGACACTGACATACCAGAAGTATTGCTATTAGAAAAGTTGCCATAAATTTTTTTTTTTTTTTCAGCCAAAAAATATATTTATTTTAAATCAGCCAGAACTGACAGCAGCCGGTAAATACATGTCAAATACATATAGGGTCTATTCACACGTCTGTAAAATGGGTCCGCATCCATTCCACAATTTAGCGGAATGTTTACAGACCCATTTATTTTCAATGCCAGTCTGACAAATTAGGCATTCACAGGATAAAGAAATAAGTGTCGGCCAGTATAGGCCCCAAAAATTAGCCAACAGGCATTCACCTGACAGCAAAGATTTTTGTATTCTGTGACTGGAGGTACATTAGGCATACACAGGATACAGAAGTAAGTGTCGGCCAGTACAGGCCCCAAAAATTAGCCCACAGGCTTTCACCTGACAGCAAAGAACTTTGTATTCTGTGGATGGAGGTTGCTGTGTGGAGCAGGGACAGACTGTATAGTGACAAAAATCGCTAGCTAATAGGTCGACAAAAGTCTTTTGTCAGTGTAGGGAGAGGTTGCTGTGTGGAGCTGGGACAGACTGTAGCAATTAGGCATTCAACAGACATAAAATGCCTTTTATGCCACTTTATTTACCTAAGACGGGGACCATGAATTGTTATGGGTGGTGGCGGATATTTGTGGCCTGTCATAAGGAATTTGAATCAAACATGGTCTACTGATCACATGTGTTGAATTCCTCTGAGATCCATGCCTCATTTATTTTTAGAAATGTGAGGTAGTCATCACTGTCTTGAGCTAGGAGAGTGAGCTTATCTGTCACGATCCACCCTGCTGCTCTGAACGTCCTTTCGGACAAGACACTGGACGAGGGGCAAGCCAACAGTTCCATTGCAAATTGTGCAAGCTCTGGCCAGAGGTCAAGCCTGCCCACCCAGTAGTCCAGGGGTTTATCACTTCTCAGAGCATCCACATCGGCCGTTAACCCAATGTAGTCGGACACCTGTCGGTCTATGCGCTCGCTGATGCTGGAGCATTTGTAGTCAACGCATAAGTCGCGGTAAGCCCAATACTCACCTAGGGACGATCCGCTGGATGAATGAAAAATAGGGTTTCCATTCGTCCAAATTTGACGGATCGGATGTCAGCGGACGTGTCTCCACTTACATCCGATGCCCCATAGACATGCATGGGGGGGACCGTTCAGATCCGCCAAAAAACAGACAGGCAGATCTGAACGGTCCGCCTGTGTGAAGGGGCCTAAGAAGGCACCTGGACTCCCATCACCGAGCCCAGTGGGAGCAACGCCATCAGAACCCACAAAGCCACACTCCAGGCTCTCACCGTCCAGCCTCTTCTCCTTCTCCTCTCTCCTCACAATTGTCCTCCACTCCACCTTCCATCATGCCATCTTCAAGTTTTTCTAGAAAAAGGCAGGCTTCGGTGGCCCAAATGTTCGAGCATAAAAAAATTACGACGCGGGATAACCCTGTTGCCCAACGGTTGACCGCTGGCTTGTTGGAACTGATAGCCCACCAACTACTGCCATATAAACTGGTGGACTCGGAGGCCTTTCAAAAATTTGTGGCCATTGGAACACCACTATGGAAGGTTCCAGGAAGGAAATATTTCTCTCAGAAGAGCATCCCAGAGCTATATGGCCATGTTGAGCGGCAAGTAAATGTATCTCTGGCACACAGTGTCGGTGCCAAGATACATCTGACCACAGACACGTGGTCTAGCAAACACGGGCAGGGAAGGTATATAACTTTTACTGCCCACTGGGTGAACCTTCTGACGGCCATCAAGCATGTAACCTGTGGCACCCGTGTAGATTTGGTTTTACTGCCACGGATTGCACGCAGGCCTGCCTCTTCTTCTCCTCCTCCTACTCCATCCTCCCTCTCCTCCTTGGCTGACTCCTCCTTTTCCGCTGCTACTGTCTCTTCCGCTGTGCCACCCAAGATCCCCAGAACCTATTTGGCATACCAGGTGAGACGTTGCCATTCTGTGCTGCGTCTGTTGTGCCTGGAAGCCAAGAGCCACACTGGTCCTGCACTTCTTTCAGCTTTGCATTCACAGGCAGATCAGTGGCTAACACCGCTCAATTTGACAGTTGGTAAAGTGGTGTGCGACAACGGTGCCAATCTACTGAGCGCGCTAAAACAGGGCAAAATTACACACGTCCCATGCAAGGCACACGTCCTGAACTTGGTCGTACAGCGATTCGTTGTAAAATACCCTGGGGTCCAGGACGTCTTGCGGCAGGCCAGGAAAATCTCGGCCCATTTCAGAAGATCTTACACAGCCATAGCTTGCCTTGCTGACATTCAGCGGCGACACAACCTGCCCATCAGACGTCTTATTTGTGACTGCCCGACACGATGGAACTCAACCTTGTATATGCTTGATAGGCTGCTCCAGCAGAAACGTGCAGTTAACGACCACCTACGAACTCTGTGGCAGG
Source organism: Pelophylax lessonae (assembly GCF_965119305.1). Lineage (NCBI taxonomy): Eukaryota > Metazoa > Chordata > Amphibia > Anura > Ranidae > Pelophylax > Pelophylax lessonae. The sequence goes on from NC_138773.1 coordinate 80,222,503, forward strand.
ACAGGTTCTGGAGGAGCTTGGTTTTTTTCACCGTGCCAGTGGCTGCTCATGCGCGACACATGCAGACTTCTGCAGCAATTTGATAAGATCGTCAAACTGGTCAGTCGCAGCCAGTGCGCCATCAGTGACATCGTACCTTACGCCTTCTTTCTGGAGCTTGCATTGCATCGTGTCATTGATCAAGCCGTCGAGGAGAAGGAGCAGGAAGATGAGGAAGTCGCAATGCTGGATGTATAAAGAAAGCATATTATAGTGGATTTGTATTGTGCAGCATTGTGACTGGTGAGCGGTTCTGCAGCGATACTACAACTACAAAGAGTGACAAACGCAATTAGAAAAAAGTATTATAACTGGTGTGATAGACCAGTGGCCCCCCAAAACGACAGATTGAAGCGGGGGTGTTATATAACAATATACTTTCATAATAGTGTATTTGGGTACTGTAGAAAATTTCCCTCTGCATCATCGACGTCACCTTCCCCACCACTAACATTAGAGATCTCGGAGTAGGCAGCAACAGCGGGGACCAACCTCCTTCGGCTGATCTGGGTACTGTCGTCAGAGTGCTGAGTGGCGGCTGTAACTGCCTCCTCTTCCTGATCCGATGCCAAGAATGGCTGCATATCGTAAATGTCTTGTGATGGTTTGGAAAATAATTCCTGTGACTCAAGCAGAGGGTATATGGTAGTGTTGAGGGTGGTGTCTTTGGGGGTGCACACAGCAGAGAGTGAAGAGGGTGCAGATAGAGAGTATGAGGAGGTGCAGAAGAGGAAGGCTGAGTGAACCACTCAACCAAGTCTGGTGCGTCCTTTGACATAATCAAACGCACCTTCTGCAACTTCCCACTTTGGCTCCGGCCTGGTGCTCCTGCCCTACCCCTACCACCCCTGCAGAAGGGCCTGCCTCTTCCTCTGCCTGTCATTTTTTAAATGACCCTGTGACAAACGTCTCTAGAGAAGCGCAGTATATGTGGAAGAAGGTATATAACATCCGGCTTCAATCTGTCATTTTGGGGGGCCACTTGTCATTTTGGGGGGCCACTGGTATATCACACCAATTATAAAAAGAAATTCCCAGTAACTTTTGTCACTGTGTGTAGCAGAGTTAACACAGCAAAAGAGGCAAAATGTCTGTAGTACCCAAATACACTATTATGAAAGTAAATTGTTATATAACACCCCGATTCAATCTGCCTTTTTGGAGGGCCACTGGTTTATCACACCAGTTATGAAAACTATTTTCTAGTAATTTTTGTCACTGTGTGTAGCAGAGTTAACGCAGTGAAAGAGGCAAAATTTCTGCAGTACCCAAATACACTATAATTTGCTTTCTATATTAGAAAGTATATTATAAATGTATTACACCCCTATATACTGCACACCGAACGATAGTACACCTATACCAGTGCTTTAAAGGACTTTTGTGGACCTATTACCGAGCCATTTGTGTCACTCAGTGTCGGTTCACACTGATGCGATGCGGGAACACTGCGAATATATATCTGCGTGTTCCCGCATCGCAACTGCAGCACAGGCAGTTGACACTGCCATATGCGATACGCTGGGGGTGTTAATTCAAAGTTAACGACACCCCCAGCTCAGATCGCATATTGCAGTGCGATATGACAGTTCGCACAGAATCAGATCGCACTGGTGTAGGACACAAGCAACTTGGTGGTAAATAGAATAAGTGAATTAAGGCAAGGCAAGGTAACACAAAGCTCAAAACAATAAATGGGCACAAATCATGTCAAAATACATTAGGACAACTAATTTGAATACTAGCCTTAAGTATGGCCAATTTACCATCTCTTTGACCACCCACTGGGCACACCTCCCCGGGGATTGGCCAAAGCATGGCAAATATTCAACCTAGGCATTAGAATTTCTCGCTCTAGACTCTGGAAGATTCACACAGAGGTAGGGCATACAATCAAATCCCCAGGAACAGACTCGAGCAATCAATCTTAGCGCCTCTGATTGCAGAGCAAACCAACAACTACATTTTCCTAGCATCCTATCTTAGGTGAGTGCTACATAAGTTATTGGATCCTAGAAACAAATGTCAAGTCCGACAGAGTATTTACAAAATATGATAATTAAAAGCCCCATGGGTCCCTTCAGTTCCTCCTTTAATATTTTAAGCCAGTTCAAACTTTATTGATATACACATCCTTCTTATCTACTAAATTGTAGAGGAAGCTAATTGGTTGATTATACCTTTGAAATACCTAAAGCTCTTTCTGTTAGTTATTTAGTATATAATTTTAGGCAATTATAATTTTTTACTTCCCTAGTATCTGCGGAAACATGTTTCCCTCTGAAATACCTAAGGCCATTCCTGCAGTTATTTACCATATTATTTAAGACAATTGTATTATAGTAAATAAATATCCATTTGACCTACATATACAAAAAGTCCTATTAGCATAAGGCTTGGGTGTTGTAAAGCTACAGTTTGCATTTGCCTTTTGAATCGAATTAGCAGAGGAACAGTTTGTCATCGTATCAGTCCTATTTAAAGTGTGTCCAAGTGTAAATGCAAGCTTTTACCAAATTATTGTCTGGGAATGCACATATAAATACAGTACATACATATCTACTATACTATGTGAGAACTTGCATCAAATGGTAGCGCTTTTAAGGACACCGCCATTCGCTTTTCTTCTTTTTAAGGGCTTTTTTTTAATTAAAAGAAAGTTTCAGAAAAACACAAAACATGAGTTTCCCCCACAAGGGTATTCAGCATTCCTTTTCCATCAAAAAAAAAAATGACATTCAGCCCTTCTGGGTTGCACTTTCAGTACTGTCGCTATGGCCTTACACTCCAGGCCCTTGTCTGTCTTCTACAGACTGGTTGCTAATTAACTTTGTCCATACCATTTGTCCATACCATTCAAGACTCTGGTCCGGCCACATCTGGAGTATGCTGTCCAGTTCTGGGCACCGGTCCTCAGAAAGGATGTGCTGGAACTGGAAAGAGTCCAGAGAAGGGCAACAAAAATAATTAGGGGAATGGAGGACATCAGCTATGAGGAAAGACTACAAGCACTGAACCTATTCTCTCTGGAGAAGAGACGACTGAGGGGAGATATGATATCAATGTTCAAATACTGTACTGGCGACCCTAGCATAAGGAACAAACTATTCAGAGAAAGGAGATGCAATAAGACACGTGGCCACTCACTAAAACTAGAGGAAAGGCGGTTTAACCTTAAAATGCGTAAGGGGTTCTTCACTGTAAGAGCAGTAAGGATGTGGAATTCTCTTCCACAAGCAGTCGTATCAGCAGGGAGCATTGATAGTTTCAAAAAACTGTTAGATGGGCACCTTAGAGACCACAACATACAGGGGTATACAATGTACGGTTAAAAGCAAACGCACACACACATCATAGGTTGAACTGGATGGACTGGTGTCTTTTTTCAACCTCACTAACTATGTAACTATGTAACATACAACTAGCAGACCCTTGTTGTTCTGTCCCCCACGTGTCTCTTAGGTGAAGCTCTCCTGAGTCCTGGGCTATGACCTCCTGTCTGCTGGGGTGGAGCCCAGAACCATGGTCAGGTCTCTATAAAAAGATCTGCACACATCAGTACAGTTAGAGGGCTGGTTAAACTCTGGAGCTAGAACTGGCGATTTCATCCCACCCGGATCTCTTAGAAATCTCTGGGCTCCAGGTCTCAAAAAATGGTTTTCCTAAACAATGAGAAATCTGAAAAGCCAGTTTCCCCCTGGAGCCCCTCAACCTGCCTAGTTGAGGATCCTGGGCTATAACCTCTATTTACACCATTGGAGGGCACAGACTGATATAATAAACAGTTATAATGCATCTCTTAGGGGTCTGTTTATAAAAATGTTGCTTTGCGAATGTATCAGCATTTGCACAAATTTGCGATTAATGCTCTTTGCAAATTATGTAATATGTGCTAAATGTTTTTTTTCTGATAACCAAGTTGTCTTTTACTGGGGGAATGTATTATTTATTCTGTAAATCCTGTTTGTTTCAACGTTATCAAATCAAGTGTATTTAGAATGTGTTAACTATTATATATGTTATTCTATGGATTTCTCTGTCAAATTTGAGCAGTGCTAAATGCAAAATTTTTAAGAACCTTCAATTCTAAGAGAAAATAGTCTAAGAAAATTGCTTTAAAATAGTCTAATATCCTTTGATTTCATGTGATTTCACCCCATTCACACAACTGCCACAGCTTTATATATTGTGCAAAGAAATCCCTAAAGCTAATGAGTGAATGCTGGTTGATTCACACAGAACGAATGTATGAATAATTATGCAATTTTTCAAAAACAGACCCTTTCAGATTTAATTTTCTTTAACCTTGACACTGTAGGAATTCTTGGTGGTTATTGCGAGTTTAAAAGATGATAAAGTGTTCAGTTTGACCTATTGGATGTTTCTCTTATCCTCGGGACTCACTACCACATTGCAGAAGACTTTGTCCCAGTTTCCTATGCTTCCCATAATCCATCACCCCTCATCTTTCCCAAAATTCTTCTGTAAATAGAATTGTTTTTATCCTGCCTGCCACAATGGTTGTGTGCCCTTCCTCACACGTTCATCCATCATTTACAATCAGTGACTTCTTTAAAACGGTAATTTCTGTACTTACTATTTCAAGGAAAACTCTTCTTTACAAAAATTGGAATAAGACAGATAGAGAGATATCTGCTACATAAGCCATTTGAAAATATTATTTATGCAGTTTTTCCAATTATTTTAATTTTCTAAAACAGTCAATAAATTCCAATTTCAGTTTCATGTAATAGAGCAAACTAGGAGAATTCTGTACATCTTTTGTGTGCAACATAGTTTTCTGATTGGATGTCTGGTTGAGCCGTGATCTAAGTATTATGTGAACCCTCTCCTTACAAAACAGCCCATTCAGTTTCAGTTAATGACTGTGTTTAAACCTACATATGAAAGTGATGATCATTAATGCCTACTTGGTATAATTGGTTAATCATAAACCTGACTCTAATTCTACAAAATCCCTGACTTTTTGTAAGTGTACAATGTGTGCAAATGTAAGAAGCCAAACGAGGATTAAAGCCAAAGAGTAGTCACACTTAATATTAATTTGATTATATATTTTCTTCTGTTCGCTCACTTGCCATTTTGTAAATTGATAAAAATAAACAATTAAAATATATTTTGAAAGCATTCTTACTTTACAGCATTTCTTCACACCTGCCCTAAACTTTTGCACAGTACTATATATTAGGCAGCAAGTAAACATGTTGTAATTGAAAATGATGTGTTGAAAGCAGAAAACATGGGCATTGCAGTTTGTTGCATAATTGGCTGCATAGCCACAGATGGGTCAGGGTTCCCATTCTGACCCATGTCTACAGACAAAAGCTCCTACAATGGGCACTTGAACATCAGAACTGAACCACAGAGCAATGGAAGAAGGTGGCCTTGTCTGATGAATCACATTTTCTTTTATATCATGTGGATGGCCAGGTGTGTTTGCCGCTTAACTTATGGCAGAGGCAATGTGATGTTTTGGGCAATGTTCTGCTGGGAATCGTTGGGTTCTACCAATTATGTGGACGGTAATTGACACATATCACCTACCTAAACATTGTTGCTGAACAAGTACACCCCTTCATGAAAACAGTATTCCCTGATGGCAGTGGTCTCTTTCAGCTGGATAATGTACCCTACCACACTGAATAAAAGATTCAGGAACAGCTTGAGGAACACAACAAGGTGTTGACCTGGCCTACAAACTCTCCAGTTCTCAATCCAATCAGGCATCTGTGGGATGTGATGGCAAAACAAGTCCGAGGCTTGAAGGCCCCACCTTACAGCTTACAGGACTTAAAGGATCTTCTACTGACAGCTTGGTGCCAGATACCACATCATACCTTCAGAGGTCTAGTGGCGTTTATGCCTTAGCCGGTCAGGGCTGTTTTGGTGGAAAAAGGGGGACCTACCTAATATTAGGTGGGTGGTCATAAAGGTATGGCTGAACGGTGTATTTATAAATTCACTATAGAGATACTGTAGATACTTTGAATCAATAGAGTCATATTATGTGTCAGGCCCATGGTTTCGTGGTTTATGTACAATCCTGATACTGCATTTGCTCTTTTGAATATGTACCCTTTTCACCTTTTTATAAGGTGCTATGGATAATGCACCAGGCATTTGCACCTTTTTTGTTTGATTTTATTTATATAGCTGCAAAATTCCCCAATCCTAATAGGGTAACATTGGCCTTATAATTCACCCTGGGTTGAGCACTACCAGTGTATACATTTTAGGCTGTTCATATAGTTTATCCAAAATCCTTTCATGATGTCAAGATACTATCTTGTTTTGAGAAGTCATAGGAAGCTTAGAGAAATGAGGGGGGGGGGGGGACTGCAGGGGGCATATCAGCAGGAGGCAAAAAAAACAAAACAGCAGTACAGCAAGTATTCTTTCTAGTAATTAGCTGTGCAGAGGGGCACGTCAGCACAAGTCTGACCACTGGAGTACAGGCATGCTAAAAATGGCTGTATTCCAAATAGAATGCAAAGAAGAAAACTGACTACGCTGGAATAGATGTGCTTCCTGGTCTGGTCAATTTAAAAAAAGGAAAGCTGGGGGACTTGCAAAATCACCAGGTATTTCACACAAATGCAAAGAAAACAGGTTGTCTTTTAATACAAGTACACGGTACAACAGACACATATTAGAAATATGAAATGTTGGGGTTAGCATACACTTTAAACTAGAATCATCCATTGTAATAGCAAATTTTTATTTTGCTGAGATACTTAAACTTTTAGTGCAGATAGTACTTTTTTTGGTAAGGCTGCATTCACACCTTGCCATGTGCTGCCATGTTTTTTCAATAAGCCCTGTAATGTGTGTTGATACAAAAATTAATAAAGCAGGTTAACCTATCACAGAGATGTGAACTAGCACCATGCTGTGTATGTGCACTGACATGCTTTACAGTGTGTGTGTTACAGCTTGAATAAAGTCATGATTTTAATTACTGTTATGCAGTTAGTACTTTACAACTATATGAAGCTACCCTGTGACGGTAGCACTCTTGAGATCTGGACTACTGCTCTAGCACAGAACGAAACAGTCCGGATCTCCACCTGTGTGACACGCCTTCTTGCACATTGCTCTAATCAACAGTCCCTGAGCAGCACCATTGATTGAAGTACTGTGCGCATCAGCCCACCTATTACTGCTGCTTGCAGAGGACAGCTTCATATAGTTTTCAAGCACTAACACATATGAATATAATAATATTAACCACTTTAAGACCAGGCTTTTTCTGGAACTTTTTGTTTACAAGTTTAAATCAGTATTTTTTGCTAGAAAATTACTTATAACCCCAAAGAATATACATTTTTTTAGCAGAGACCCTAGGGAATAAAATGGTGATTATTGCATATTTTTATGTCACATGGTATTTGCGCAGTGGTTTTGCAAATGCAATTTTTTTCTGAAAAAAATACACTTTAATAAATTAAAAAAAAAAAAAAAAAACGCACAATATATATACCCCAATTTTTTTGTAAAATGTGAAAGATGATGTTATGTCGAGTAAATAAATACCTTACATGTTATACTTTAACATTTTGCACGCTTGTGCAAACTACAGTACTTAAAAATCTCCATAGACGATGCTTTAAACACCTTTACAAGTTACCTGCTTAGGGTTACAGAGGAGGTCTAGTGCTAGAATTATCACTCTCGTTCTGAGGTTTGCAGTGATGCCTCATATGTGTAGTGCGTTTGCTTCCGCAGAAGGTGCTTTACATTTTCTTTTCTTATTTATTTAACTTTTTATTCTTTTATTTTTACACTTTCCCTTTGTTTATTTTTTTAACACTTTTATTCTTATATAAACATTCATTTTAATAGAAATAAGGATGACAGGTCCTCTTTTGGAGAGATCTGGGGTCAAAAAGACCCCATTTCTCTTCTTTACTTTTAAAAGAAAAAGATAAAAAAAAAAAACATTTATGATCTTTTGCGTTACAAAAAAAAAAATTGTTTACTTCTAGGCTGGACCAGAAGTGCCATCATGATGTCACTCCGGTCCTCCAAGGCCATAGAGGCGATCAAAGAGGATCTACTTTTTCTGAGACTAGCCAGGCCGCACCGTCAAATAATTTCTCGGTCGAGCTGGCGGAAACGGTAAGCCTGAGAAACACTGGCGATCAGAGGAAGGGGGGACTTTCTCCCGTCGCTTCTGAAAGTGGAACACTTCCATGAGAAAGCCAGCCGCCGGCTGTAAAAAGCAATACCAGGGCTATGGCTGAGACCTTCAGCCTTAATCACAGTAAACCACTTCAAAGCTGCAAAGTATATATACGTATTGCGGTCTTGAAGTAGTTAAAAAAGCATAACTGTATAACAATAATAAAAATCATAATCTATTTGTAATACCATGCTTGTTGATGTACAATGTTCTTTTGTACCACCATTTTATCCCAAATAAAAAGTTTGTAAACGAAAAAAAAAAAAAATCATAATTTCAGTTGGGCTTAAAAATGCATAGATTTAAAGGGGCCCCTAAAACATTAAATGTTAAGGTTTGCCATTGTTTTTTATGGTGCTAGTTCACTGTATAGTGCTTGACGTGCGTTGGCTGAAAAATAAATAGTTGTCCATTTATGATGCTTCAGTAAAGGACCTATTGATGGGAATGGTACAACATTTCATACCATGACAAAGCACCTGCCCAAAGCAATACAAATATGCAGGATGATGCAGACTTATAGATATGAAGCTGGTGTGAAACGCTATGGGGTGTATTTATAACAACTTTGCTGTAAAAATGTCTCAGAATTCACAAAGCTTTCACGAATAAACCCTGTAGTGTGTCTAATAAATGTGAAATATAATTTTCTATTTATCTGATTTGACCATCAGCTCCATCTAGTCACAGTAATGCAGTATTTTTCTGATTGCAGTACAACTAGGTTATTAATTAAGTGTTTACTGTAAAAATGTTCCTTTTGTTATTTTTGCATTTTATATAGCCTCATTCTTCCTTTATTTTCTATTGGATTAAATGTAGATCTTTGTATATTAGCCACTTGAGGTAGATTAGATTAACCACTATCATTATTCTGTCCCTCTGCTCAACATCCGTTTAAGTGATATTAAAGCCTATTTTTATTTTTAAGTGTTACTAAACCCAGGACCCTTCATTCACTATATCTAGTCTCCCACAGTACACATAACATGGAAATGCAATTATTTTAGTAAATATAAACTGCTAAATACCTTTTTTTCGTCAGCAATATATAGCAGTCTTGTGACTTCAATCATTGTCTGGTTAAAGCTTGTAGAAGGAGTTTTTATTCTCCTCTGACTGTCCAATGAAGCTGCAGGACCCCTGACTCTATGTCTGGACAGTGCTGATTGGTCCTGTGCTGATCACATGCACCCTCCTAAAAACAAAAAAACTCTCCAGCAATGCACACCAAACTAAGAATGTGAAAAAAGGTTGACAAACTTCCTGTCACGCACGGAGCGGCACGTCACTTCCGGTCCATCACTTCCTGCCCGTGGAACGCACGCCGAGCGGCGTAACCACGAGGCACTACTTTGTACATGCCTAATTATCTTGTACTTGCTGTAAGTATGCATTTGGCTGCTAAACAGAAATAAACCCATGCGTACATACTTCACTATATACGCCCTTTATTTCTTTCAATGGTGGATGCACAAGCGGACCCATATTTACAGTGAAAGGCGTACAGAGGAGATTATCCTGGTGTCAAGGCTTATTTGCAATACTGTTGAGGCTCTTAAATATTGGCGTTGTGGTGAGTAGCGAACCAAGAGGGGCACCTTTTTCACCTTGGAGCACTTTACTGTATAACCGGCACCGGAGCACCTTATTTTGATCACCCAAGGGTTATCATTTCATATTTTTTATGGACTTTAGCACGATTTCACAGCTTTTTATAATCATATATGTATTTTAGCACTGAAATATTGTCATTTTCACAATATCTAATATATAGTTGTTTCTAAAAATTGTTTAACATAATTTTATATCCACATTTTTTACTTGAGAGTGTCACATTTTTTACCTAGGAGCTACCTATTGTTATTTATTTATTTATACAATTTAAGGGCTAGCGATGCTTTAAATTTGTGTTGTATATCAAACTAAGAATGTGCAGAGTGCCTCCAAAGGCTCAGTCTTATCAGAAGATGGATTGGGAACAGTGGAAGAAGGGGAGGATGAGAGAAAACAGGATCAAACAGCTTTTTTGCACAATGCGCAGGATTAACTCCTTACGTCCCACCATGAGTATAACAATCATTCTTTACTGCATATACAGACTGATTTTACTTTTTTGGGTTTAGTAACACTTTAAAATAAAGACAATTTATACTTACCTGCTCTGTGCAATGATATTAGACAGAATGGTTCTTTACCTCTTTGGCAGTCCCCGACCAGTGAACTGTCTGCTCCTCCTTCCCCCAGTTGCCTCCTTAGCAAGCCGAGCCAACGGAAGCACACAGCTGGTAAGCCACGCAACCATGCCCTCCTTACCAGATATTGCTGCTCCAGGTGGATCTACTGGGCTGGAAGTGAAGAAGCTCCTTGATAAGGGTGCACTCCCTGTCACTGCTGCAGAAAGTATTGAACCAATGAATGAGGAATGGCCGCACTTCCCATAAGGATGCAATCAAAATTTATTGAGAGGAAATAAAATCAAGCACGGATGTTTCAGGCATAAGCAGGGGACAGAAGGATGACGCGTTTCACACAACTATGCGTGCGTTGTCAAAACTATATAGGTTCAACCACTAAAGCAACAAATATATATAGGATTCACACCTCATGATCATCCATTTGTCAATAATTAACTACAGGTGTATGGCCTCAGTGGTCGAATTCCCCCTTTCTTCAATTCTTTGCCTTTTTGAAAGCAAAACATGCCTTGCAGGAGTTTGACTTTCAGCAGCAGAAGCCTATGTTTCCTGTGAGACCAGAAAGTAAGGGGAGTGGTGCTCCAGCCAGGACAGCACTGGAGCGGTAACAGGAGTCAGGTAAGTGTTTATAGAATAGTGGGTAGTATAGGTAGTGGAGAGTTTTTCTTGTTCAAAATTTTTTATTGATGATAAAGAAGTATCAAACGAGAATAAACAGTGGTACAGAATTCGGTACAATATGCGTTGTAAGTCTGAAGGCACCATTGTCGTAGATTATTCAACAGCGTGTTACACAGCCATAGTATGGAAGTAAGGTGTGTTGCAAAATTACCAACAGAAACCATGTATAACTGGGGTATGAGATAACAGTTAGGTTGTAGAATGTAAGTCGTAGGGGAGATGAAAATGGTGCTGTTGTCTCCCAAGGAAAATGTTAAACAGAAGGGCCGTTGCCATTTGGCACCCCAATGGGGGACAATGCCAAAGAGCAGAAGGAGTCTGTGAGACCATGGTATATGTGAAGGGTGGAAGGTAAGCAAGATTGGTCTGGAGGCGAGAAGAGGGAAGTGAAGGTAAGAGGGAAAGGGAGAGAATAGGGAAAAAAGGGGGGATGAGGAGGAGGGGAAACCAGGTCTGAAGCGAAGCAGAGGATACAGGGGAGGTATGGAGTGTATGTCCCTTCCAGGGGAGGAGCCGATGTGAAAACTGGGAACTGGTTCAGTCCAAGTTTATAGATCAAGACACTGCCATGGACTCAACAGGGTGATGTCAAGGCCAGGGGGTAGGAAGTGAGTAATCCAAGGAGCCCATAATTTCTCTAATTTAGGAACTGTGTCCTAGAGGACTGCTTCCATTTTGGTATGTATCATGGCTTGGGTAGTCCTATGCCTAGCGGTGAGTATGCATAAAGAGGGAGTTTTCCAGGCCTTAGCAATAGTCTGTTTGACTGAAGTGGTGACGTAGAGAAGAAGTTTGAATTGGCGGTGCGTCAGGGTGTCGGTTTCAGGTTCAGGAGGGCTATAGAAGGATCGGGGGCAAGGGTGGGTCAGTAGTGGAGAGTTTTTAACCAAATGCAGAGAATGAGTGCTCTGAAAAAAACAAAACATTTAGATATTAGAACCACCTTAAGGTTAAGGTATTAGTCACACATGGATTGCATTATTTTCATTTAGGGCCCATTTAGATCTATACATGTGCTTTAAGGTGAGGTTTTTTTTGTAGCATAAAACAGGTGCATTGTCATACATGAATATGCATTTCCTTTGTGAGTTGACATGCATCATTAACACATGTTTCCAAAGCACTTTTTGAATTTAGGATTTGGCATGGATAATGGTAACAGCCATTGCCCAATACGTGTTTTTAATATCTATTGCCAATTCTTCAAAATGCGTTATATGCATTCTGTGTCAGTGTCTGTGATTTCCATGGACCTCCAAATGCACTTAAACGATTAAAAAAACAAAATATGTGGTATATTTCAAAGCACACTGCACTGATGAGAACAGGCACTATTTTTGTTAGGTTAACTCGGATGCATGCATTTTATTAAATGGGCCCTCAATCATTGGACTGATAGAGTTGTATTGTGAAGACTCCAAGACAACCCCGATGGTTTACTGCACAACCATTGGGGTTCATTTACTAAAAGTGTATAGATTGTTCACCTACAAAAGTGAATGTTCACCGAGTATGGAAAATAAAGGGAAGCTTTGTTTACTCTGATCAACCAATCACATGTTAGCTTTTTTTATTTAAAGTGATTGTAAAGTCTCGTTTTTTTTTTTTTTCCAATAAAAACAACAAACATGTTATACTTACCTGCTCTGTGCAGTGGTTTTGTACAGGGCAGCCCAGATCCTCCACTCTTCAGGTCCCTCTTTGGTGATCCTGGCCCCTCCTTACTGTTCAGTGCCCCCACAGCAAGCAGCTTGCTATGGGGGGCACCCGAGCTGAGTCACAGCCTCCTGTGTCCATTCAGACACAAAGCCCCGACCCGGCCCCTCCCCCTCTCTCCCCTGATTGGCTAGCTGACTTTAATTGACAACAGCGGCAGCCTGTGTCTCAGCCAAACAGAAGGGAGAATCTCAGACGACTGAGACACTCGTGGCCATCGCTGGACAAAGAGGGACCTCAGGTAAGTGTTAGGGAGGCCGAGGGGGGCTGCTGCACACAGAAGGCGTTTTATCTTAATGCATAGAATGAATTAAGATAAAAAATACTTCTACCTTTACAATTCCTTTAATTCCCCTCACACATGATTTTTAAGGAGTCCCTTTTCTAAGAGTATATCTAATTATTTTGTCTTGTTGTGGATAGAGTAGGGAAGGTTAAAACTCATGCCAGTTTTTATTTTTTTTGCATTCAGTATCTCTTTGTGAAGTTTTCCCTATTCTTCCAGTCTTCACACAACAAGATATGTTAGGTGATCTCTCTGAAGGAAAGTAAATCCTCTCTTAGACAGCTGTCGCTTGAGTATGAGTCCCCATTGGAAGATTTCCTCTATCATTCTGTTCCAGTAATAATGTAAAATTTTGGATTTTGTCCTATTTGCAGTTCTAGTGACAATGAACATAAGGACAAACAGCAAAGATGACAGAGGATTGATACGCCAAAACATGCTCTAGACCAAAGGTGTTTAACCTCCCTGGCGGTATGATTATTTCAGATTTTAGGTGCTGAAAGCGGTACCATTATTTTGCATGTACAGTAATTCTTAAGGACAAGCAGCCCAAACCAACTTTTATTTACATATGATTTTTTTTTACTGTGCTTTCTTCTTTATAACATCTCGGGTATGATAAAGTTTGATACACAAAATCATAAATTATAATATAATAAATAACTATAAATATGTTAAAGTATATATATATATATATATATATATATATATATATATATAAAGTACAGTAAAACTGCAGGCAAGGGCACTGGAGAAAGCACTGGGGGGCAAACTAAGGTCAGTTTATTTTATTGAGTAATGTAATCCAATAGGATTACAATGTATCAGTGTGTGTTTTGCTTTTTGAATTTGCCACCGGTTCCACCCCCCTGCGACGCAACGCTCGCAGAGAACAGAAGCCAGGGCACACAGCATCAGGCGGAAGATCCGTCTGCCGTTCACTGCCGGAATACATCGCGGGATGCCGGGGACAAGGTAAGTAACCTCTTCCAGGATCCAGCAATTCTCCCTGGCGGTACCCCGAGTGTGGCTCGGGGTTACCGCTAATGGTACTGAAATTCCACCCCGAGCCACACTCGGGAATACCGACAGGGATGTTAACCTTGAGTCATGGACCCCTTTAAAAATCTGATGAATTCAATAAAACCCCCTCCACAGAAATATTCAAATAAACACAACTTTGCAGACAATAAATAAATGGATCTAATTCCATTGAAATTTGATTGCCTAAAACATATGTAACATATTCAAAGTTTGAATGAAGTTGAATCTTAAAAAAAAATTAATTGCTTTTTATGCAAAAAATAATGGCCGTGCATTACAAAAATGAAATATAATCACCATGCGCAAATTAAAGGATTGCAAGAAAAAATGTACATTTATCATTTTTTTTCTGCAGAAGCCTGGAAATTATTGCACCCGTGATCAGTGGAGCCCCATTATTAACTTGTGGCAGTGGGTGCTGGAAAAAGATTTCCCACCCGCTGTCACACCAAAAGGGGGAATAGGGGAACAGGCGGTAGTAGATGGGACACGTTACATCTTCAACCATAAGTATGGTTGGAACATATAACATGTTCCAAAAGGTAATCTTAGCCATTAAACAAAACTGTTTTAATTGTGCTCAAATCTATTACTACTACTAGTAATTTCTATATTTACTACTACCATTACTACTACTCTCTCTTTCTATCTCTCTCTCTACCCTCCTCTCTCTAGCTGGATACACACTATACAATTTTCTGTAGACTTTTTCCTTTAGATTTACCAAAACCATATAATATGAGGTCAAACCTAAACACTTTCAATGTGTATGTAATCAGGTAGGCCCTTGCACTACATAGTTGAAGTTAAATCTAAAGGAAATTAAACAACAAAAGTTGTATAGTGTGTATCCAGCTTCTCTCTAATGGTATCTAGTTCATTTTGATGAGAAGGTTGTTCTTGTTTGCCTTGAATAAGCAGATTAAACTGTGGAGTGGTCTTTGACAAGGTGATATGCATATCATCTTTGACTTCCAATCTATTTTCATTTGTTGTTTTGATTGAAACAAGTACCAAAAACCATGATTCACTAAGATAGTTGGGGCAAAGGGAATCAGAGCACTCATAGCTCGCATTACGAAAGGAGGGTAGGCTTGTGTCAATGCACGTGAAAATGGGGATACAAGGTTTAAAGGGATAATTATCACCCACATAAGTGAACTGGAGGATATATCATCCAAAATTTACACGTACCAAACGGCCACTTTCAGACCGGGGAGCCTCCGCAACCTTTGGCAATGATGCAAAAAAATAAAAAAGTAGGGATTATAGACAATCACCTATGATCACCTCTCAGGGATGGCACCTGTAGCCCAGGACTGGCGTGCATGAGGTGACAGGATCTGGAAAGACATACGGCTGGAATACCAGAACAGCTGCAATAGAGGCGTGGGAGTATGCAACACAAGCACCTGCTGGAGCATCTGCGGCATACTGAGGGGGTGGTAAGAGAGACTTTAGCCCGGAAAGGGCTCTGCATCTGCAGTATTTGACTTTGTTGAAATATAAGTAACTATCTACCAACACCGCTCCCCCCTCTTCACTTCTCTCCCCCCTCCAATCTGCAGTTGGTCTTATCCTTGCCTCTCTACTCCCATCCACAAAATCCGATCCCCCACCCACTCGTTGATTTCGTTTCAAACTACTGTTTTCACCAGACTTGCATTGCCTTTGTTATAAGGACTGTTTTCTCAAGAGGACTTCCCCTAGTTCCTCATCATAGGGATATTTACCAGTACCATCAGTTTCGAGGTCCGCAACATCGTTACTAAGCACCAAATCTAAGGGTGATATACCCCACACGTACTTTGATTGCAGTCCTTCATTTCACACTGATGAATGGACGATACCTGTCAATACAGGAGGAATGCACACTACACATCAATGTACAAGATATGTGTGATAGCTGATTCCAATAACTTTGTTTGATTCCTCAAATGCTGTTTTTCATGTCCTATATATATGAAGTATTTGTCCTTAATTCACATGAATTTGAGTATGTAGCTATTGGCTTAGTATGCCCTTAAAGTCCATGCTGTGGTAGTTGTGTCATACTGTCTATAATCAGACCTGTCACTGCCATCCATGAGAATCGGTGCCTATGGCTTGAGTGGATGGATGGGGCCCATTGTATGTGTGTTAGTGTGAGCGTATTTGCATTTTTGGCCGCATTTGTGGGTTTCTAGGTCTGTATCATCTGCTATTTTTAAGCATATGATTTTTAGTTTTCTTGTCCTTGGTACTACCAATAAAATTGTCTTTTTGCAGTTATTAACCAGAGTTGAGCCTTCATTTTTGCAGCCTATTCATAGGTGATTGTCTATAATCCCTACTTTTTTATTTTGTTTGTGTCAATGCACACCAGAATTCTCCAAGTCTTACGTTATATAAGTATTCATGTGACCCACACAGGCCCCTTAAAAGCCAACCATGGACCATTTAGGGGTCCATGTATCCCAGGTTAGGAACCCCTGTTCTAGACACACTTTACTATCCTCTGCTTCTTTAGTAATTCAATCCCATTGTGTAGCACTTCAAATCAGGGAACAGAACCTGTGGATGCATATATGGCTGCCCACATGAACGTATACAATATAATTACGAATCATACACAGAAATACATCATTTAAAATGTTTAGAAACATTTATAAGATTATTCTCATCAACTGGATCAGTTTTTACATATCTAGAAAACTATATGCATATTCCCTTTAATAGCACCGAGAACTTTCACACTGTGCGTCATACTTCATGTAGTCTGGCTTGTATCTTTTAAGTGAACAGAGTGAGAACACAACTCCTGGCGGTAACAAGCCTTGCTAGACCGTCTCTGCTGATGAATGGCATATTTCTGTAAACAACGGATGTGCCGTAATGGACAGTAGAAGGTTAATCACTTTCGCTCCATCTTTGCTCACTGGTATTCTGTATGGAGCAGTAATAATAACAATTTAAAACAAATATGGTAATTTTGCCACCTTAAGAGCCCTTCGTGTTGCCTTTTATCTTCTGCAAAGCATCGGATAATGCAGGCTGACACATTACTCATAATGAAATCTCCTTATTTTGAATTCCTTTTCACACAACTTGGCGAGAGAGGTTTAAAAATTAATTTTCTATTGGCATACTGGCTGCGTGTTGAGAAGCTGAGACGTCTTATAAGGTCCTGCTGAGACTGCCGGGCATGAATAAGCAATTAGCGGCAGATCTGGTGCAACTAAAAGAAGCATCTGAGTGTGAAATACAAAATGCTGAAGATTCTGGTGAGTTTAGATTTCGGGAAAGGAGACCAGGTTAACTCTTGCAGGTATACTATCTGAACTGTTCACCCGGCAGTTGTGTTCTTAAATGTCTTTGCTTTAAAAAAAGATGGCCTTTACAAGGGAGCTGCTGACCAGAATGGGTGCCACCAATTCAAAGTCAGAAGGTATATCTGAAGGGGTTGGGTTCATTTATAATACCTACATCCCCAAATATAATAAACCATAATCACCAAAAAATTATGAATTTTCAGGCATCATTATGACTTAAAGACAATAGTGTTTCAAGCCTGTTCAATGCTGCAGGTGGCGATCTGCCAAATCATTTTGAATCCTGTGCAAAAATTGAACCTTTCTCCAACAGCTCATGTGTTTTAATCTATTTGGCTCTGTATCTCCTTTCTGGGAATCTCTTGATTGAAGATTTGGAGAAGATGCCAGATGCCCCCATTTGCTAAGTTATGTTTATTGGAGGAATGTCTGTTTATGTTTGCTTTGGACTTATACCTTGAAAAGTAAATTATAACAGGGCATGTTCAAATAATTTTTGTGTGCATCCAAGATTAAAATAGACTTTTAGACAAAACATTTAGTTGATTTATTAAAACTAGAGAGTTCTGGTGCAGCTGTGCATGGTAGCCAATCAGCTTCTATCTTCTCCTGTTCAATTAAGCTTTGACAAAAAAAAAAAATCTGGCAGGTGATTGGTTTCTATGCAGAGCTGCACCAGATGTTGTATTCTCCAGTTTTAATAAATCAGCCCCTCAAATTTGTATTGCTGTCTGTATCCCCCCTCGGGTAGATATACCTCTTTACTTGTTTTTACTAGTGACCATTGTTAATGAACAAAAAGTGAGGAGAAATTCAAAATTTTAGAGTTATTCTAGAGTTGTCCCCAGAACAAGAAGTAGGGTGAAATCTTCTTATGGGGACCACTATTCAAGGGACAACTGTCTAATGCCTCATTCACATGGTTGCTGAGGCCCATTTGTTTGTTGTTGGAGCTGCCAGGTGCTACGTGCAGGCAATACATGCAAGGGTTGACTGACAGAAAATGGGCCGTTCACCTGCATCAGTACATCTGTCAATGTTAGGAAGAGTTATTGTGCCTGTGAACAGGGCCGTCTTTACCGCAGGGCAAAAGGGGCAGCTGCCCTGGGCCCTGTCATTGTTGGGGGGCCCAAAGCATTTGCCACTGGAGCCCGCGCTGCCTACAAATTGGGAGTCCCATGATAACACTACAGAGTGCACTGAGTACATCGGCGTATTCCCTAGCAGTCAGGGTGGGGCGGGGCCAGGAGCTTCACTGCTGCTCTGACCCTGTCTGCCCCACGTAGCCTGTATTCTCGGAGCTGAGAGAGAAGTAAGAATGCTGGGAGCACCGCCTCCAGACCACTGTGAGTTCTGCCCCCAGACCTTTGAAAGCCCTGTCTCCAGACCTCTGACAGCTCCGCTCCCGGATTCCTGAGGGCCCCGCACCTGGAACTCTGAGGGCCCCGCACCTGGATCTCTGAGGGCTCGCACCTGGAACTCTGAGGGCCCAGCACCTGGAACTCTGAAAGCACCGCGCCTGGACCTATGAGAGCGGGTGGTGAGCCTGGCTGGCTATGTTGGTCCTTTTCCCCATGGACTGTTTGTGGAGTGTTATCCTAACCATGACCAACAGTATAGCTGATAGCAGCTGATAAAAAATGTGCGCTGAGCGTGGAAAAATGCAAATAAATAAATCAATAAAATTGTGAAAACTGTAAACTATTTGTACAGTGAATAAAACTAGCTAAATAAATGATATCAAGTATGAATGTGAAACAGCAAAATAAAAGTCCCAAATAATTAGTGAAAAAACTGGTGAAATGTGATGATATTGAATGAATAACGGTGCCCAAGTTTTTTTTTTCGTGATTTATCTTCTTACTGAATGTGAGTGCATTTTCTTTTATATAACAAAGTGGTTTAAGGCATATTGAACTATGGAGCTGCTTTTATGTTTTATATGGTAATACCTCGGACTGGTGCCTGGAGTGTTTCTGGAGTGTGTTAGAAGTTTAGTGGATATTGAATGAATAACGGTGCCCAAGTGTCTTCTTCCACCCCGGTGCATCAGTCACCTAAGCATGCAGTTATGCTTACCAGATGCCAGTAAGGGTCCTTTTATACAGGGCTCCGTATGTCCGTATTTCATCAATTTTTTTGCGGATGACAAACGGACATAATGCATGTCAATGGGATTGCGGATGTCATCCATATGATTTGCGTCCATTCCTATCAGTTCCATTTTTTCAAACGGAAGAGAACCCTATTTTTCTTCCATTTAAAAAAACGGAATGGACCCAAAAATGGATGTCAGCTGTGACATCCGCAATCCCATTGACATACATTATCTCGGTTTATCATCCGCAAACGGATGGGATGATAAACGGAAATACAAAAAAAAAAAAAGAGCCGGAGCGGATCAAAAAACGGTCCACTCCATGTGAAAGGACCCTTAGTAAAGTGCCAAACGGACATTCACCAAATATCACATATGGATCAGCAGGACGATTCCCACAAGGGATCCGCACAGCAAGGAGACTTCGGATAGAAGGCGCAGCGCCAAAAACTGCCAACACACTCCAGAAACACTCCAGGCACCAGTCCGAGGTATTACCATATAAAACATAAAAGCAGCTCCATAGTGCAATATGCCTTAAACCACTTTGTTATATAAAAGAAAATGCACTCACATTCAGTAACAAGATAAATCACGAAAAAAAAAAACTTGGGCACCGTTATTCATTCAATATCATCACATTTCACCAGTTTTGTCACTAATTATTTGGGACTTTTATTTTGCTGTTTCACATTCATACTTGATATCAGTTATTTAGCTAGTTGTATTCACTGTACAAATAGTTTACAGTTTTCACAATTTTATTGATTTATTTATTTGCATTTCTTCACGCTCAGCGCAGCTTTTTTATCTGCTACTATTTTTAGTGTTATCTCACTATAAGCTGCAGCTTGCCTTTATACTAGCGCAGGTAAAATTTTGTTACAGTATAGCTGATAAGTAACATTTTAAAATGGTTTCTTAGTTGATCACCCCTTGTACTAGATCGGCAGTCTCTGGTTATTCCCTGTACTAGATCGGCAGTCTCTGGTTATCTCCTGTACTAGATCCGCAGTCTCTGGTTATCTCCTGTACTAGATCCGCAGTCTCTGGTTATCCCCTGTACTAGATCCGCAGTCTCTGGTTATCTCCTGTACTAGATACGCAGTCTCTGGTTATCTCCTGTACTAGATACGCAGTCTCTGGTTATCCCCTGTACTAGATCCGCAGTCTCTGGTTATCCCCTGTACTAGATCCGCAGTCTCTTGTTATCCCCTGTATTCGATCCGCAGTCTCTGGTTATCTCCTGTACTAGATACACAGTCTCTGGTTATCTCCTGTACTAGATCCGCATTCTCTGGTTATCTCCTGTACTAGATACGCAGTCCTTGGTTATCCCCTGTACTAGATACGCAGTCTCTGGTTATCTCCTGTACTAGATCTGCAGTCTCTGGTTATCCCCTGTACTAGATCCGCTGTCTCTGGTTATCCCCTGTACTAGATCCGCAGTCTCTGGTTATCTCCTGTACTAGATCCGCAGTCTCTGGTTATCCCCTGTAATAGATCCGCAGTCTCTGGTTATCTCCTGTACTAGATCCCCAGTCTCTGGTTATCTCCTGTACTAGATCCGCAGTCTCTGGTTATCCCCTGTAATAGATCCGCAGTCTCTGGTTATCTCCTGTACTAGATCCACAGTCTCTGGTTATCCCCTGTACTAGATCCGCAGTCTCTGGCCACCCCCTGTACTAGATTAGCAGTCTCTGGGTATCCCCTGTAGTATGTCTGTAGTCTCTGACCAT
Organism: Pelophylax lessonae; assembly: GCF_965119305.1. NCBI lineage: Eukaryota > Metazoa > Chordata > Amphibia > Anura > Ranidae > Pelophylax > Pelophylax lessonae. The sequence goes on from NC_138773.1 coordinate 80,243,818, forward strand.
CTCCTGTAGTACATCTATCAGTGAGCAATAATGATGTGCAGTATCATTTAGAAAACCAGTCAGTAAGTGATAATAATATACAGTACCTCTGGCAACCAATTGCAATTGCTGCTTGATCTGCAGCAGTAAACTGATTTTGAGTCTTCCTGCTATTTTTTATATGTCTAAGAGCGGTTGGGGGGCCCAAGAAAATGTTTGCCCAGGGTCCAATGAATATTAAAGACGGCCCTGCCTGTGAAGCTGCTGTGTCCCCATAGACTTTAACTGTCTGCTGAAGGCACCTGGGGGCTCCAGCCGCATAATCAAATCAATTCACTGTGTACAGATCTCAGTGCCTGTGTGAGTAAGGCCTAAGAGGGAAATCCATTAATTTTGGGAGATTTCCTTTAATTGTCATTTGCCCGTGGGACAGGAAGTGTTGGGAAATTTTCCCAGTGTTTCATAGACAGCAAAAAATAACCTGGTAGGAGTTTTAATCATTCCCTACTCTAGTAAAACCCAACAAAATGTTTTGGCTATACATACACTTTAAGGGCTTGTGAATACTAGTGTTGGGATCGTTCTTCAGAGAGCATTTGAAAGGTGGTGAAGAGGTGTTGTATCACCTCCTCCCTGTCTGTTTAACCTCTTGAACCCTGCGCTAGCGTGCCACAACTGTGTACATTGCACGCAGTTGTGGGGCTATTGCAGAGAGCACCCACTAACTTAAATAAGTTGCAAAAGTGTAAGGGGGTATCATTCCTGTTGCAGCCACAGCATGTGTACACACTTGACTGCTGCTTTACCTTTAAAGGGGGTAGCGGTTAAGGGGTGGTAAAAGCGAGGTTTTACCACCCCCCCGTGGCTAGCGTGAACGAGCCCTAACACAGAATATGGGCAGACAACTGATGGCTACCAGTCAGCCTGGATGTTCCTACTATACTGTATCTACTATAGTTTTTGACAGGGTTTTGGCACATGTCAAGATTTGGCCTTGGTGGAACTCTCCATGAAGGTAAATTTGGCAAAGAACTCACACATATTTACACAATTCAATACACTTTCCTTCAATGTGTCATACCCAGTACTTCCATTTTCTCTCTCTACACTGTAGATATCACAGTACTGTATATACAGATGTATACTTCCATCAATCCATTCCTTCTATCCATCCATCTACATCATCTAGCTAGGTCTGATTTACGAAGCCAGAGAAATTATGAGAGTGTACCATATCAACCAATAACACACTACCTATCATACTCATTCTAATGCTGTGGCATTGCCAAATTGCTCATATTAGTTTTACTGTTTGCTATGGTTATCACTTATCAATAGCAAGGTGGATAACCAAGACCAGATGAGTAGCAAATTGGTCCAGTATGTACATTGGTGACAGGATGTTTGCCACAAATGTGTGATTTGCTGTACCAGGTGAACCAATGCTATTAGTGAACTGGTAAAGGGGTCTTTTAAAATCTGCATAGCCTTTTGGGTTGAATATATTTTTATTCACGTATTTTCAAATTTGTAAAAATCACAGCATAAAGGGGTACATACAGGGGCATACCATGGAGTTGGCCAGACTGGCGCCCGCCAGGGGCAAGGGCTGAGGGGGGGGCCGCAAAAAAAATTGGCAGTGTTAGCAGTGATTTTTGCGCTCTCCGCTCAGCCTGCGCCCCCGGCACCCCCAGGCAGTGTGCGGCTCCAATCCCGGAGTCCTATGTCCACTCCAGTCAAAACAGCGTCAGTGCGGGCTCTCCGGAGCTCCATCTCCGCCCACACATACGGGTGGTTAGCAGTCACATGATGGTGACATCATTAATTGGCTCCAGCTCGGCGGCAGGCTGGGGATGGGGACTGCACTGAGCTGTCAGAGGAGCCTGTACTGCCGCTCAGCACCTTCAACCTCCTCTCCACTCCCAGCCTGAAGGACAAGCTCACCGGGGGACCCCCCCTCCCTCTCTGTCACCCCCTTCCTCCCTGTCACCCCCCTCTCTCTCTGTCACTCCCTCTCTTTTTCTGTCATCCCTCTCTCCCTCTGTCAGCCCCCTCTCTCTCTGGGAGACCCTAGGTAGGCCTCTGGGTACATAACATAGAAAAAGAGAAAGGGAAAAGGGGGTAACAATTATCAATGATATTAATAGTAAAAGAGCAAAGGAGAAGAAATAAAGTAGAATGAAAGGAAAGAAGAAGGTAGATACAGTATTCTTTATAACAGTACAATAGAGTTTGTAAAGGTTGTATCATCACAATGAAGGCCTGCCTAAGTTGATGCACCTATAGAAGGTATGAGTCTAAAATGAGATGGGAAGGACCGAGGAAGGCAGGCCTCCTTTCATCTGCTGTTGTATTAAACTCAGGCCTTTCCAGGCTTCTGCAAGTGGACAGGACAGAAAGAGGAGCACATATTATATTTATACCATGTCACTTTGCATCATCATACATTTATATGTCCTTATTTGGGATTGCATAAGTCCCAAACAGGGCATCTACATTATGATAACACGGGCTGGGTGCTGCTAAATTATTACCCCTACTCATAAATTGACTCAGTGGATGGTTGGGGCATTCCTGCTCCTCTATATCACAGGTGGTAGGGGGCCCTTTCTCTCAAAAAGAGGGTGGGAAATGGAAATGGTCTAGTAAGGGACCCAAAGGTAAGGTATCTTATTTCCAGTTTACTCAATGCTAGTGATCCGTGAAGCAAACAGCGGCTTTGGAATCGCCAGGGCTCTGATGAAGTGGATTTGCTCATCACGAGTCAATCATGCAGTTATTCTCTGTTATGGAATGTTGCTGTCATTCATTATAACATACCAAGACAAAAACAAAACAACATAATGTATAACAAATCCACAGAACAGGGAAGAGGTTAAGAACAGGTTAACTAGAGTGTTACATGGGTGAATGCTCCCAGTTTGCTGTATCAGACCTTGAACCGATGGTATTAGTTGAGCATGTTTTTCTTTTACCAAGTGCATTGAATAGTGTATTTGACTCTATTTTTCTATTATTCCTTTATTCACTTGTCAACCCCTGGGGTAGTGATCAATACGGTGTCCGCTCCAGTGTATTGCCCTTCTGTGTGACCTGCCAGGCGTGATGCAGGGAAGGGCTGAGGCAGGCAGTAACCACTGAATTTCTTATCACACTTTATTTCCTTTACTAAGAGGAATTTGCAAAAAAGGCTCAATAAATCATGAGACAGAGAGGGAAGCAACAGAGTTATCACCCAGATCAGCCATCCCTGGTGCTTCTAATTACTGCAAGCTGCTCCTATATGTGACTGTCTGAAGGGATGCAAGCAGATATGGCAAAGGGCTTCAAGGGCTATATGTCTAATGTCAAGGAAATGTTAAAGGTACACTTAAGACAGATCTAAAAATGAAGCCCTCTTAATTAAGGGCTTCTGTTATCCAGCCAGGCATAAGTGCAGCACACCAGGCCACCTTGCTGCTTAAAGCTCAATTGAAGTCACAGAAGGTGATATTTAGTGAGACAAACGTTATGCTAACTGCATCTATTCATGGACTTACCTGTACTTTCCTAATATAGAAGTTGTTCAATAGGTATAAATATGGAAGAATATTGTAATAGGCAACAGAATAGGACCACACTGCCTAGAGCACCCTGTAGCCCAAAAGACCTGGTCAGAAAAACCCCCCTTACAGTAAGGAACCTTGTGATAAGGGACGTGGCATTAACTCATCTATACAAGCACACAGCACTAGAGTAAAAGTGCAGGAAACTTCTGTCTGCTATAAGAACAATATTTTATGGCATTTCAAAGTAAAAACAGTTACAATCATGTAGCACACCTGCTAAGGAGCCGCAAGTAGAATGGAATTCCCCACCCTGCACAGCCAGGCACACTGTATTTTCACAGTCACTTCAGAGTCAAAAAACAGTCCAGTACTTTGTTTTTGTTTAGTTTTTTTAATTGAGGGTGATAAACTTGGATGGGGATAGGGGTATTATGGGATGCCCACTCGACTTCAAGATGGGGATAGGGGTAATATGGGATGCCAACTTGACCTCAAACAACTTCAGGGACAACTTCTACTATATACAGTCTATATACGCTCCTCACTTCTTCCAGCACACTTGCTTGCAGAACTCTAGGTAGCACACTGATAGTTAATCTGACACAGATCTCAGTTGCATTTTAGAGTATCAGCCCATTACAGGCAGGAATCCAATACCCCTTGATGTGTAGCATAAAAAAGGTCAGTGTCCAGCATACATCTCTGTGGCTACTGATCCCTGCACCACCTCTTCAGACACTGCCAGTCCGCCTGGCTGAAGCTGCCTCTCTCACTAGCCCTCCTGGCTAATACACCAGCACAGTCCTCCCAGACAGATACTCTCCCCCCTGTGCATCCAGGAAAGATTAATCCAGGCACCCTAAGGGGCCACCGTCAGCCTCCTCGTCACACCATCTCCATCCTCCACCCAAGTGACCCTGCTGGCAGGACCCATGAGTTTTTATGAGGTGATTGGCCCCCTACCAGCCCATTTTGCTGGGGATTGGCTGGGGCCCTCGTCAATACTCTACGCAACTCCTCTAGACTCTACCTGACTCCTTCTGGAAGCTTCTCCAAGGTTCCGGAAAGCAGGGGGAGTCTCCAGAGATGCTGCTTGCTGAGTCATCCAGCCTCCCTGTGTCAATAAGCCTGGACCCAGATTCAACCCAGGCCTGGCTCTCAGTCAAGCCAAATTTACCTACACTACAACTTACTCTGTACATCTAATCTAGCACTCTAGAGGGTGCTACAATCATATCATATAGCAGTACAGTAATATAAAGACAAAAAAGGGTGGACATTTGCCTGGGTTTTAAAAATTTAAAGTAGGCAGTACTGTTGAACAATTCAGTTTCTGAACTTAATGAATGTACAGGTATTCTGAACTTCACACTTTACTGAGAAGAGAGAGGTCAGTTGTATAGGTAAGAATCATGTGAAAAGAGGTTGTAGTCTCACCTAGAAACTCCAGTGAATGATTGCTGAATCTGCCTGTAGTAGTATAACCTGGACTTCCTTTGTTGTCACATCTAGACGACCCTGAGTGGCTGATGCAACAAATTATGGGCAGTGCGTGCCTGTAGGTTGACAAAGAAAAGAGAGGAGAGTGACAAAGCTAGGAAAAAAGATTGAGCTGCCTGCTGAAAAGATCCCTACCATATCTGACCACAATAGGGTGAGACCTCAGAGTAGGAAAGAGACTGCTAATTGCCAGAACCTTGCCTCAAAGACTGGTAACTTTCTCTCTGGGAAGGTATGAGGTGTGATTTGGAGGCCTGGTGTAATTAGGCTGATTACACTGCGCTTAAGACTGTCTCAGCAGGACTAAAAGAGAGAAATCACAGCAACCTCTATCCCTGTCTGACTTAAACTTGACTTTTACTGAATCAGAGCACATGTCCACCATAGACCTAGTAGAGAGCACATGTACAAGATAATCTGTTGTCTGTTGGGAACTGTTGTGCTTTCTTTAAAGGTCTCAACTTTGTTGCCCAACAGTTCTTTTTTTTTCATCAATCAATAGCCAGTGAGATAAAACTGGGACTGATATAACAATTTAGGACTGTCTTTATATACTGTTGATAGGTAAAAGCAATTCAGTTCTGCTAATTGTTGTTAGTCAGAAATACTGCATGTTTTCAATCACATCTCTCAGAGTAACATTGTTGTCTTACTGATGATACACATGCTAATCCTTTCTTCATTTAAGCTATGATTTGCCTAATAAATTGTTTGAAATACCCCAAGGCATGTCGGTAAGTGCTGGATGAGCAGAAAAATCACAAAACAATTCAGTGGCTCCTCTGGGGGTAGCGCTCCAGGCATTCCATATCTACATGGATCCTAGTGATATCATTGACCATATATGGTCAATGACATCACCTGGGAAGCCCCATTCCTTTGTGTATATAAGCTGTCATTGACCAGACCTGTCATTTTGTGGGTCATTTTTTGTCCATGACAGGACTAGATGTGTCGTCGGACAGTGTTTTTTTTTTTTTTTCTTACAATGACTGTTGGACATCACTAGACATTCTGATGTATATTGTAGTGATCGACCAATATAATTTTTTTATTGCCGATACCGATATTTTGGTCATCGCATATCGGTATCAGCCGAAATTGCCCGATATGTTCGTATTTAAACAAAAAAAATACATTTTTATTTATTTATTTATTGTTTTTTTTACATGTACTCTTGTGGAGGGATCTGGGGGTTTAAAAGACCCCAAACTCCTACTCTGCACTTAAAAGCATTCAAAACGCCAAGTTTGGCTGTTTTGAATGCTGTAATTTCTTTGAATTTGGCACAGAGTACCGGGAAGTGATGTCTGCGGCTTCTTAGCCGCATCGGTTGTCATTACAGCCAACCTTCGGCTATGGATGCCGGTACAGGGGGTGATGCCTCTAGCTGCTGGCATCACTCTGGTACAAGCACTTTCCTAAAATATCGGCAATATCAGTAACTTCAGGGGCCGATTCCGATATATCGGGGTAAGTGCAGATCGGCCCTGGATATATCGGCTTTGCCGATAATTGGTCGGTCTCTAGTATATTGTGCAAATTATTTTAAAGGACTTATCAAAAACTGTCTCTGTCTTTTTTTTTACAGACTGCTCTTTAGGAGTGCTGTTGTCCATTAACTTAACTTCCAAACACAGCAGCTCGGGTATGCTTCTCCAGGGATCCAGGGATATATTTAACTGCAAGGCCAGCTAAATAAAATTATAACAACGATTTTAAAAATGGCAGGCAGAAACTATGGATTGATAGCATTGTCATGTTGCAAGATAGTTATGGATGTGACTGCTTTATCTCCTAAAGAAATTCTAAAACTTTGCCATGATTGTTCATAAAGGCCAATCGTGCTATAAAGGTGCTATACAAGTGCTTTCAAAAGTAATCTTGAACTGCTATATTAATTATGTGTACAGTATTTGGAGAGGTCCTTTTGTCCTTTCAGTTATAGCTTTCTAGGTTTGTGATTTCCATAGTAGCATACTAGGATTTTATATATATATTTTTTTTTTTTATGTAACTGCTGTTTTAAAATGTTTTTATCCATGACACACAAAGATAAGAAAATCCAAAATCAACACTCCATAAGACACAATGTAAATGGTAAGCAAGAATATGGTAATAGTCCTTACAACAGTATAAAGAGGAGGGAAGGAGTTGGAATAGAAGGTGGGTTTATCTTGCATTAGTCAGAGCAATATACAGTAGGTCTCTGAAGGTTGCAACAGTAAGGATCCTCCAAGTGGGGGATACTGTATTTCCAGAGCTGGAATGTCAGTAGAGACATATAATTCTGTAAATGTTGTGAACATTTAAGTCAATTAAAATATATAAAAAATAATCCCTTATCTGAGCAACTGTACACTAAACACATATGAGGAAGACGAGAGGGGAAGGGGAGGGTAGCAATGGGGTGGGTGGGATCAAAAATACACAGTAGGATAAAGAAAGAGTGTCCAGCCATGAGTACATTTTAGATACCAGAGCTATAAAGGATCAAAAAGTAAGATAGTTAATAATTTGATTTCAGGATTTCCATATTTTGTTATGGAATTCTAGCTTGTTTTGTAGCTTAGCTAATAAAGGCTCTGTACCTCCCTGATCCAGTTAAGAAGATCTTTTTTCGAGGAGGGTAGGTTTGTTTTTAAAGTAATCATTTTGCTGCAGTAAGAATATGGTCTATTCACCTTTGTTGTCATCTGCAGGAATGGTACTGTATGTTCACAAGAAAATGTATGAGTGGTCTGCAATTTTGGAAATCGTAAATGTCAAAAATACCAAAATGTCAAAAATGTCAAAGTGTCAAAAATGTTGTCAATCTGAAACATTTCCAAAATAAGTGGAGTAGGGTGATGTAGAAGGGTAAACTGAATAGAGACACTCCATGGTGGAATACGAGAGGAATATAATTTTACAGGAGTTTACTTTGTATAGAGAACAGATGGAGCTCTTCTTAGCTTTACTCCGTATGGTTTGCCAGGTCATGAGACAGTGTTTATTACTTACTTTGTTTCCTTTTTTTTTTTTCTTTTGAAGTGATGTTTCAGGAACAGAAAGCTGGAAATATTCATCAGGATTTTGTAGTTCTTAAGATTAGCTCTTTCCTGGATAGTCCACTTCCACAGGGTAGACCATCAAATTGATTGATTAAGAGGTAAGAAATTCAGTAGGTGGTGAGAACTTGTGGGTGTATGAGAGAGTTTAGGTATAATGTTGAATTTACAGGTGTGCATAAAAAGCTTTAATGGGGATAGAGCATTTACTCTTGATTTTCAAAAAATAAATAAAGCAATCTTCCACAGACTCCATCTAGGCAACTGGTCAACCTAGACTGAAGAGAGAATGTTCAACCTAGGGCTAAATCATAGCATGTGTAAGGCTAATAGGGATTTAGGAGTAAGAAGGAAAGGGGTCGTGCCAGATTCAGAAGTGAAAGTGAGAATCTATCTTTGAGAAAAGAGGAGAGCTGGTTTTAAAATGTAATAGGCAGTAGAAAACTATTTTCAGGAAAGCGATTTGATTGGCGTTGGGAGAATGAAGTCAGAATGTAGCAGGGCGATGAAGAAATAGTTAATGCAATCTAAGGAGTTCTTCCCTGACTCAGGTATGACTAGACATGTGCAGAATGGCAAAATTTGTTTTGTTTTGGATAGATTTATTAGGTTACTAATTTTGTTTCGTTGTTTCGTTTCAGAATTTGTTTAGTTTTGTTTAATTGAATTTTGCTTTCTTTATTCATTTTCTAACAAATTCAACATTTTCGGAGCAATTAGAATTCAGATCAGTCAAAAAATGATCAACCTATTTAAATTCTGTATGAAGAATAGCTGATTGTTGTTAAGAAGCAGGCCAGGAAGGCGGCTTCCGCACCCTTAACAACCGATGACCTATCAGCTAACTACCTTAACATTGAATGTATTCACCTGAAACATCCAACCATGTACAGGGAAATTTTAAAAAATAGTGCTACTTTATGGATACATATGTAATGAAAATACATATAACTTTAGTAAATTTAGTCCAGTTTTTATTTACCTGACTTCACCTCGATTCAACAATATATCAAGCCCACAGAGTTCTTTCTGGATAAACCAGCCTCGGTGCCATATTTCACTGGGTATATGGATCAAACAAAAACTAGCATCTCCCTGCTATAGAATAACATTAGAGGCACAGAAAGAGAGAACACTTCTTTGTCAGTTCATAAAGGACTCTGAAATAGATGTAAAATTTTCCATTTTCATGAAAAACCCTTTAAAATATATAGGAGCTCAAAAAAAAAAAAAAAAAAAACAATGAATGCACACAATATGCTGAGCACATGTATCAGTCCTAACATAATAGGAAACCTTGTTCCTATTCAAATTCTGCAAAGAAACAGGCTCTTACCTTTACAAATGTAAATTCATTTATCACATATGTCACATTTTTATCATGCATACAGAAAACAGCTGGCATTTTGGTGATGTATAGACTTATGGTTCGGGATTTAGTCTGACATTCTACATACAGGACCGGCTGCATCATATTTCACAAGGTATGCAGTATCATAAAAACACAAACAGACAGGCCAATCTATATCTGTGTTAATACTGCTGTATATTCATGAGGCTCAGCATAGTTACACTTGACTGCACAGCACGTAAGCGGAGAGAAGGTTGCTGTACCACACACACGTCAAATGCATGCAAACAGCTTATGGTTTAGAGACAGCAAAGGATGCATATAGGTCACTTATCAGTATTCTGTTACAAACTTTTACTTTGCATTTGTATCATCAATTATAACTCACATGTTCTTGTACAGACTTTCTCATGGAGCTTCCTAGTTGAGATAAGAGGCAAGTGGCTGTCAAAGGGGTCTATTATCACTTTCACACCTGTTTCTCTGATCCTGCCCCAGAATTTTATGACAGAGGCTTCTGTTGACACAGAGACCTACAGAATATGAACTGTCATATGACACTTCATTCATATCAATACTTCTCTACAGTTCCCCTTGCGGAATTGAGTAGTGGCATAAGGACTGTGGTTATGCGACTGCTGATATGTGCGTTTAACATACTAATCGAGGTAACCTAGTCCCACAATTGGCTCAGAAGCAAAATGTGCCTGGAGCATGTGGTATGTCAGGTATAGAGATCCCACTGGCTAGGAAAAATGATTGGCACAGGGAGAGTTGCCTGGTAAGTAGGGTCAGAACAGGGACTACAACTGCAGAGAGGAAACATCCAGCATCCAGAATGGCCAGGTGGGGCGCTGCATAGCAGTCGAACAATGCCATCTAGCGTACTGCAAACCAACACTCCTCCAGTGGAGGCCATCCTCTTGTACTAAAAGCCCTAAACCTGTTAACAGTTTGAATTCACCAATTATTGCATTGCCTTACATCAGTACCTTCAAGAACTCTCATGATTCATCACTATTAGCTATACATACAATATACCAGAAAAATACAACAATCATGGACTGTGTGTGGTCTCTGCCTGACTGGGTACCTTGGGCATAAAACAATACTAGAAAAATCCAGTTGAACGGATAAGCAGTAACAAACAACCCAAGGTAAAATCAATCAAAGCTGCGAAGGAGGGCAGGCAGGCAATAATCTTTATCCAAAATAAAATTCAAAAAGTTGCGCTATAAGTGAGAAATAAATAAATGGATTTGAATTATAAAGTGAATAGAAATATATAATTGTAATCACAAAGTGAGTAAAAATGGATGAATAAATAATATCAATGAGAAAGTGTGAAAAAGTATGTATAAATGAGATAATATAAGGGTATATTTACAACCCACTGATTAATAGTCCCAAAAAGTCAGAAAGGTGCAAAAATGATGACAAAACCAGGGATCTGAGATATTCTTGAACAGCAAATATATGATGATTCGTGGAAAGGCACACGTGAAGAATGGACTTTTCACCGCCAGTGAAAACCACCACCATATGAAGAACCTGCTTACCAGGTAGAGGCGACCTGAAAGGTCAAAACGCCAGAGCCAATACGGCTGATATGAACCTCGCTGTACTATGTCCATGTTAAGGAAAAGAGGTAGAGACTCCATAGTGTAAAACCATCAACCACTTTATTAAACAATAAAAATTGCACTTACAGTGTCACATGAAATTTGCGCAGTATAGAAAAAAAAACAATTGGAGCCAGCCAGCTCTCCGCTACGCCCGTCCTTCCAGAAACCGTCTCAGCTTACAGGTGACGTCAGCACAACTTTCAAGTAGTTGGAGTGTTCAAGGTCTGTGTTTTTGACCCCCAACATTACAATATGTCGCAGACCAACCCCACCCTCATTCACAACTACCCTTCTAAGCCACAATTACATTGAAACAAACTTAAAATGCATTAAAGCCTGCAGGTGATATAAAATGCAATGCTCTCAGCAGCAAGGGCTTTCTTTCACTCAAGGGACCATTGGCCTTTGCAGATGTGAATGGGCCTCTGCTTTGGGGGAGGATACAGGTTGGTAGAAATGTACAATTATGCAAGGAAACATTAGCAGAGAGGTACCTACAGTACATCGTCAATGACAGATAAGGAAGCTGCAGATGACTTGCACATTGATGCTTCCCCAATAAAGCTCTATGATTAATCATGTATGTACTGTGATGTCACATGACCAAGTGCAATGGTAAGAATGTGCAGCTTTACTATGCTGGTAAGGTTCTACTATGAAAGATATTTCGGGTTCCCTGTCTACTATAGAGATGGCTCTACACTGGCATGAATTTTTATACATTTTACTCCTTTAGTAATGCCAGGCTGAAGTCAGGGAGCGAATTGTTAAATGGGGTTGGCAGCAAGGGCGCTGGGCAGTAAATGAAGGGCCCTTAAAGGTGCTGACACCATTCCAGAATTTGCACCAAGGCCAGTACAGCTTTAGCTATGCCTCTGCTACATAGTTACATAGTTAGTCTGGCTGAAAAAATACACCATCTAGTTCAACCAATAGAATCTAGTTCAACCAATAGAAACACAAGTTTTCATTGGTTGTATTTAAAAGGTGCATTTCCAACCCTTGGGGAAGGTTCTTTTTTATTCCAGCCTGAATGTGCCCCTGTGCACAAGGCCAGGTCTATAAAGACATAGCTTGATGAGTTTGGTGTAAAGGAACCAAAGTGGCCTGCACAGAGCACTGTCCTCAACCCTATTTAACACCTTTGGGATGGATTGGAAAGGCATTCTTGAGCCCAGTCTTCTGGTTTAATGCAAGGACCTCGACTTAGGATGGCTTTTTTTTTTTCCATTGGATGGCTTTTTTTTATCTAAATTAGTACAAATTACTATAGACACACCAAATTCTTGAGAAAATCCTTCTCAGAAGAATGGAGGCTGTAATAGGCAAATGATCAGACAGGAAGTAACTAACATGCATACACTGAGTCTAATTATGAAAGCTGCACAAACATGGACTCTTCACATCAAAATGCAAAAAGCATCCCAGGGCCATCATTAACATTGAAAGGACCCTGGGCAAACATTTTCTTGTCCCCACTTCAGGGCTTAAGCACAGAGTGCATAGCTTAAACCTTTCTCACTGAAGCTGGAAGCTTCAAGCTATAATATATGCTTCAGCGCTAAAAGGGTGGGGTGTGGGGGGTGTAAGAGGAGAGAGAAAGGGGTGGGAAAGAAGAAGGTGTGAGAGAGAGAGAGAGAGAGAGAGAGAGAGAGTGAGAGGAGGTGGCGTAAAAGAGAGAGAGAAAAATAAAGAAAGAAAGGGGGGAAAAATGCAATAGAGAAGTAGAAAGGGGGGAGAGCGAGAGAGAGGAGAGAGAAAGAGAAGAGGTTGTGTGCGAGAGAAAGAGACACAGAGAAAGGGTGGAAAGAGTGTGGGGGAGAGGGAAGACAAGGATAGAGAAAGAGTGGCAAAAGAAAGGGAGAGAGGGGGGAGAAAGAGAGGAGGAAGAAAGAACAGAGAGGAGTGAAAGAGAGGAGAGAAAGAGAGGAGTAAGACCACTTTCACACTTGTGCAACCTAAAAGTCGCATGATTTTGCTGCAATTTTGGACCGATTTTGACTGGACTTGAACCAATGCCTTATCTTAAGGTCTACTGACTTCAAAATGCAACAAAGTTGGACCAAAGTAGTGCAGAGACTACTTTGAAGTCGCTACGACTTAAAGTAGCACAGATATGAATGGTACTCATTGGAAATCATGAAGTATGACTTGTCATGCGACTTAGCAGTCCCAAGTCCCAGGACAAGTCACACAAGTGTGAAAGGGGCCACAGGGTAAAATGGAGGACATGACCAGTCTGTCAGTGCAGGGTGATGGTGGGGACAGATCTGTCAGTGTAGAGAAGCCGAGGAAGCAAGTGTGTAAGAACACAGTGGAGTAGGATGGACAGATCTGTCAGTGAAGGGTGTCATGTGGGGACTGATCAGTGGTTGATATGTCAGTGCATCTGTGAGATGTGCCAGTCCCTCCTCCTTAGTCCCCGCTGTTTCCTCCTCATCTCAGCTGCTCCCTCTGGCAATTTCCTCCACTTGCCTCCTCCTCCTCTCTCTAGCTCTACCTCCCACTCTCTGTCCTCCAGCACCAGCTGCCTTCCTCTGTCCCCTTCATCTCTTGCTGGCTCCTCTACTCACAACCCCATGGGTCCCTTTCACCTCACTATCAGCAGGGTTAAAGCTGGAGGAAGTGGAGCACTAGGAGAAGAAAGCCACAGCCACCTCCACTCTAAATTTTGAGGATTCTGCATATACGTCACTGGTTGCTAGACGCTAGTGTTTGCCTGAGTGACCAAGGATTCTGAGCCGGCCCTAATAGTGCCTCAATTTGTGGGCAGCACAGGCTCAAGGGGAAGCTGCTTTGGTCCCTGCAGCAATAATTGGTCCCAGGGCAGCTGCCCCTTTTGCCTAACAATAAATATGGCCATCCAGCATCCCTCTCAATGAAACCCAGGGTAGATCTGGTAACACAGATGAACAGCTGGAGAGTTCCAAGTCCCAAGGAAAAAAACACCCCAGTGGAGTACTCTGGTAGCAATCGGAGTGATGCTCCCCACAGTAGCTGTGTCTGCTGAAAAGCAGCATGATATTAGGTTCTGGCCGAACAGCAGTTCTAACAGTGGAGGGCCTCTCTGAGCTGCCGGGGGAGGGATCTGAGGAATTTATACTTTTTGGGTGCATTCAGGAACCCAGGGAATTGTGGAAAATGGAGGTAAAAGGGCCTGCACCTGAGCGTAGTGAGTAAAAAGGCATATATACAGAGTTGTATAAAGTACTTGAAACCCATACTTGAGTAAAAGTACAAGTGCTCGATCAAAAAGTGACTTGAGTAGAAGTGGAAGTGCTCAATCAAAAAGTGACTTGAGTAGAAGTACTAAAGTATTCAACATTTTTTGTACTTAAGTATTGCAAGTAGTTTTTTTAAAAATGTTGCTACTCAAGTACTGAAAGTAAAAGTACCAGTAGTTTTGAAAAAAAACTTGCTACTCAAGTACTGAAAGTAAAAGTACAAGTACTGTGTTATGTAGTTATTAAAGAAAGAAGTCAAAAGTTTGAACATCATATTGTTTTTTATTATTTCAAATGCAGCTTTTATTTATACATACAGTAGCATTTATTTTCGTGTGTGCTGATAATACACATGTTTTGAGCTTCATGAAACCTGCCATCTACTGTTCTGGCAGTGGTAATTTTTATAATAGTAACGAGTAACTATGCAGCACAAAAAAAAAAATATCGGATTAGAAGTATTGAAATCATCGAAAAAATTTAGTGAAGTAAAAGTGGAAGTAGGAGAAAAAAATTCTACTCCAGGAAAGTACAGATACCGCCTTTCGGTACTTAAGTACAGTAGTGAAGTAGTTCTACTTAGTTACTATACATCTCTGCATATATATATATATATATGTACTAATGAAAAGTTTTGCATTGCACAAGCTGCTGTTTAAACTTTCTCAAACACAGCTTTTTTTTTTTTCAAATTAGTTTATTAAATTTGCTATGGTAACCTGTCAATCTCTGTGGCTGCCCTGAGCTTGCTATAGTCTTGTCATTGCCTAGAGGTGAGTTCCTCACCTTGCCTCAGTGATCTGCAAAGCTGCAGAGGGAGTTAAGTTCATGGCTGCTCACCGTTTCTTCAGGAAAAAAATAAAAAATTCTAATTCTGTACTTGGATGAAAACGTAAAGTGGTTGTAAACCGAAAAAAAAAAAAAAAAAAAACATTTAGACCTCCTGAATAAAATTTCAAAAAACAACCTTTGAATTTGTTTTTGTAATGCCATGTGATTTTCTATGAAAATACCTGTTGATCTTACCAGTGGGTTGCCCTTCTTGGTTGATAGTGGCAACAATCTGAAGGGTTATCCAGGCTTTGCAGCATTGCCACTTCTTTGCACATGCTCTGTGTCTTTATACAAACTAAAGCCGTCGTAATGCTTTATTATGTCCATTGTTCCCTGCTGTATCACGTAATCACTTGATCACTTGTCCTCCACTCCGCACAGCTTGGGGAATAATTTGCATGATGTCACCGGGACACATGACACACTACAGCTTAACCCCAGGAAAAGCAAATGGGGTCACATAATCTAAAGATTTGCTTTAGATAAAAGGTATTTAAATTGTTTTCTTTTGTCTTTACACTCTTTACAGTTTATACTGATTTTCTGCACTACATTGTAATATACGGAGAAGTATAGGGGTTCATTTACTAAAGGCAAATAGACTGTGCACATTGCAAAGTGCAGTTCCTCCAGAGCTTAGTAAATGAGGTAAAGCCTCACTTTGCAAAGAGTACCCATTCACGTGCAAGGAAAATAAATAAAACAGCATTTTGCTTGCACATGATTGGATGATGGAAGTCAGCAGAGTTTCTGCTCATTTACTAAGCTCTGGAGCAACTGCACTTGCAGAGTGCACAGTCTATTTGCCTTTAGCAATTCAACTGCATAGTGTTTAGACGTGTTCCTGTTGGGAGTATCTCACCAAAATCAACATTTTTGTTGCAGGGGATGCCAGAAATCTGACTTGTAAATCTACATCTTAATGTAGAATTCTGGGGAAATCGGGCCAATCACACATAACAAACAAAGAGCTGTGGGGGGCACACCCTGAACATGCATTTCTAAAGCTGGTGCAGCTATGAACCAAGCGACATGCATATTTACAGAGAATAGTGCACACGTGCAAAATAAATTACTATCAAATATAAAGGCAAAAAATGGGGATTTGGTCCCACCATATGGCCATATCGTGCCCAAACCCACCACTACGTCAAAGTACCCCATTGTCAGTGGGTCCTACACTATCCATAAAAAGAAGGATACATCCAACCTCTCACCAAGCAGGATACAATGTTTGGCCAATCACACAAGCAGGATACAATGTTTCTGGGGTGTGGTCAGTATACATTCTGTGTACAAAACACCTCCAGGTAGCCATATTGCTTTGCATTTTCAGAAAATTACAGCGGCTGCAGATTGAAAAGGAAAGGTAGTTTCTAATAACATTCATTTACAATATGACTTGTTTCGCAATTGTATACGCTATATTGTTTTTTCTTTATTCACTATTTTTTTTTTCACCAGGAAAGTGGAGTTACCCTTTAAATCTGTTTACACACGTCAATAACTTTTTTAGATCTTCTGCCCTTTAATTATGATAATTATTGATATTGTGTGAACTTTACTGTACTAAAGCAAATCATTCAGGAGTCATGACGTTCCGCATTTGTCAGTGTTTGGTTGTCATGGTCTCATTCACTTACATCGCCAACAATGTAATGCCTATTAAGTTAAAAAGGTTTATCTAATGTAACAGACATTGCTTTCTCCCTGCTCACTCACTTGTCACTTTGGTCTGCGGTATGATGAATCTCTTCACAAAAACTGGCAGGACTGCTTCTGCTCCCGGCTCTCAGCCTCCATTTTAAAACCATTATACTATGAAAGATGCCTGGTGTTTGACAACACAATTGTGATGCCATTAAAGGCACCGCTAATTCCTTTTCCTGTATGCATTGTATTCTCTGCTAGAAACACATATAAAAGGATTATCAGATCAAGCTACTACGGTTTTATTCTGTCACCTGAAAGCTTCTTTTAAGAAAAGGAAAAACTATCTGCATGCGGCACACTGCTACTGTCTATTACAGACAACTGAGTAAAGTAGTAGGGTATTATTTACAGTAAAAGCCCAGGGGTAAGATGGTTGCAATACTGACATTTTAAGATGTTTCTGTAAATGCCTCTTTTAGGGGATCTATAAAATACTTTTAAACCCTAAATGAAAGACATTTCGTTTTAGTAAAGCATTCAAACGTTGGCTGTACATCATTGCTCAGAACCAAATTTCTGATGGTGGCAACAATGGATCTTGGCTCAGCATTGTGTGTCTGCAAGGCAACTTATAGTCTCCATCAAGGGCTCAAAGCTCCGGAGTCAGCAAAGCTCATGTTCACTGGCGATTGATGAGCTCTAGCCCTGGCTCAGTGGGAAAGGAGAGGGGTGGAAGGATGTTAGAAGTTATTTAAATTGTGTGATTATTTGTCTGAGGTTGTACACCTCTCTTCAAGGAAGTATAGGCATGTTCAAAAAATATGGTTAAAAATGAGTGTCTTTACAGAAGTAAAAATATGAAAAGGTGTACAGAGAGTTAAATAGGATGAAATAGTAACAGGGCACAACTAAAACCTCCCTTGCAGTGCCTCCACCCAGTTGGGGTTCGTGTAATGAAAGTGGGATCCCACATATGAGAATATCTTGCCTCCAGGCTTTGTACTCACAAGTAGGGTTGATCGAACTTTTGAAAAGTTCGGTTCGACCAGAACACCCGAATTTCCCGAAAGTTTGGTTCGGATTCCAGAACCCCATTGAAATCAATGGGACCCGAAACTTCGGGAATCAAAAAACACCATTTTGAAGCCCTAAAACCCAATAAATGCCCCTAAAAAGTGCCCAGGGTTCTGGGTCGTGCCCCAGGGACTATGAATCAGGCAAAAAAAAGTTCCCTAAAAATTGTCATTTTTGATAGAGAGCCAATTATTGAAAAAATTATTGAAAAAAAGAGAGATTTCTTTGGATTTAGTGTCTGGGGGTCTAAAAAGTGTACCTGTGAAGTTTCATCTCTGTAGCATGTCCAGAACCAGAAAAAAAAAACGGATTATTTTTCTTAGAATTTCAGTAGCGCAGGGATGGTGTTACCCTTCTTTCACACCTGGGCATTTTTTATTTCAGCCGTTTTTCAGGCGTTTTTTGAAGGCATTTGGAGGCAGGCATGACATCTGAATATATATATATATATATATATAAAAATATGTGTGTGTGTGTATATATATATATATACATATACATATATATATATATATATATATATATATATATGTATACCCCTAACCCAGAATCTGCATAGTGGGGTCACCCTGACATGGCAGAGTGGGGTCACCCTGGCATGGCAGAGTCAGGTCACCCTGGCTGTGGAAGAGAGTGGAACCGATGGTCGACCCGAACCGTTCGATCATCCCTACTCACAAGTGCTATACTTTTTGCAATACTTGCAGTTCAAAGTCCTTGAATGAAGATTTGTTTCCTTCTTGGACAAAACCAAAAAATATGAACGCAGAATTCTTTTTTTTTAACATTCTCTCAGAGATTACAGGCACTCTGACCAAACCTAACCTTGCCTTGGCAATATTACACTTGGGCATAGATGACTTCCACCATAGTCTACGGACCATCGTAATCAACATTCTCGTGGCAGCTAAAACAGTACCAGCCAGGCACTGGGCCAATAACATGATTCCCAACCTCTCGGAAGTCACAGACCTTACCAATTTACAATTCTCACATGAAAAAACTTTATCCTACACAATAGCCAAAAACTTGAGATGCATTTTGCTGATTTAAACTAAAAGTTCATTGGGCAATAATATCAAGTTCAACAGTAATGGTATGCATTAACCTATTAATCAGAAACCAGATTTCATTAAAGTGGATCTAAGCCCAAATATCTGTTCTACCCTTCTGTCCTTAAACAATTACCTGGTTCCTCTCTCTACTCCAGCACTGTTCTGGCTGCAGCAGGGCCTCTCCTTTCACTTGCTGGTCTCACATGAGACCCTGAGAGCAGAAGGAGCCATAGGGGTTTATTTACTGAAGGTAAATAGTCTTTGCACTTTTCGAAGGTCAGTTGCATTTTGCAAGTGTAGTTGCTCCAGAGCGTAGTAATTGAGGTAAAACTTCACTTTGCAAAGAATACAGAATTGCATGCAAGGAAAAAAAGAAAACAGCATTTTTGCTTGCACATGATTGGATGATGGAAGTCAGCAGAGGTCTGGAGCAACTGCTCTTACAGAGTGCATCTGCACTTTGCAAAGTGAACACTCTATTTGTCTTTAGTAAATCAACCCCACAGGCTCCTGCTGCTGTCAGTCAAAATCCTGTGAGGAGGAAGCGGGGGGCTCGGGTCAGAGTATCAGTGCAAAGAGCAGGTAAGTATACTATCTTTTTTATTTTAACACAAAAAAACTATCCTTTAATATCACTTTAAGCAGCCAATAGTAAGCAGATAGACTTTTTACTTTTAGGTTTTTTATTAGTATCCTTAGATTGCTGCTGCTCCTTTTATACTAAATACAAATAAAAAAACATTTCTCTTATTCTAAATATTCAATTGTCAGCTTTTCAGACAAGGCCTTTGGTACTAAAGTTCAGTTAAGTGCAGAATTCCATGATGTAGGCATAAAAAAACACGTATACTGGACAGTGCCATTAATCAAGCTGCCAGGAGTGCAGAGGATGCTAAGATTATTCAATTTGGGTCATTTTCACTTTGCTAGTTGAAGAAAACACATTTATGTCAGATTTAAGGGATTTGCATTAATAATGCAATGCAGAACTGGCAGAAAAGCAGAGAGTTTGCAAATCTGGTTTTCGGAAGGGCTATCCAAAAGGAAAGAGAGCAAAACTTGTGCAAATCATCCTTGGCCTAATGATTAATGTATCTCCTCTCCTCCAGACATTTAAGAGAGATATTTCATACTCAGGGAAATTGTTTCATTTCTGATCTTTCTACATAAATGAAAAATAAGTGAATTAAGTCTTGGCAGGGTCTGAGGTTAAGGTAGAAGATAGGGCCCTTGCACATGGTAGTTATGTATGAAATGTGGGTCCTTCTGGCAGGAAGTTCTAGTGTAAAAAAAATGCAAGTATGGTCCATATTATGCACATGTTAATATGCACATTAACTAAATAAATTTTTCTAGTTTTAAATATAACCTACTACTCAAGGGGGAGGTATAATATACACACATTAGCACATACTTATATGTATTACTCCCAACCAACATGGGCTCTTGAACAAGGGCCGGCCATTCAGTGTAATGCCTGGCGTATTTCTTCTGCCCAGGCAGCCCAGCTACTGCGTAAAACCTATCATTACCATGAATGGCTGTGTATCTGTATACATGTATATAGTGGTGCAATTGTACAGTACAGTGTATGAGTGTGTAGCACCCTTCTAGGTAAGTTAAGGTAAGTTCTAGAGAGAGAGTATAGTTTTGGATCTTTTCTGCTTACCAGAGAGATTGCCGGGCAAATCTATATTGTTCTCTGCCTACCAGAGAGCAGGATCCAATTGTGAGGTCTGCTCATGGTGCTCAAGTGCAGTTAAGTTTGTCTGAAGTGTTTCACACTGGTCCAATAGGGAGGCATATTGGACAGTGGGAAGAAACCTGATAAATGAGTGCACAGGCATACAGTATGGCCCTGGTGATTGGCAGAGGAAAGTTCCTCAGTGCATGCTGGGATACTGTATAAATGCCAAGGGCACATGTGCTCGGGGTCTTTCAGCTGGAGAGCAGGGTCCTGGAGGGAGAGTGCAGATGCTCCTCCTCTGTAGAAGTTGCCATGTGGCCTTAGGTGATTGACCTGAGGGCCGGAGAGTCAGAGAGAAGCTGAACCCTGAGGTCCTGCAGAGCTGATTGGGAGGGAGACACTGGAAAGGATCTGATTCTGCATATAGTAAGTACAGATCTGTATCATGGGGCCTGTCCTGGCAGGGCCATCCCTGCAGATAGAAGGGTCAGTGGATGGGTGTGAGTCAAGGGGATGCTAGAGAGTGTCCTGAAGATAATGTAATTGCAACAGGTCTGCTGCTAGAGAGAGCATGCAGATGTAATTCCTCCATACAAGTGTCAGTAAAAAGTTAAAGCAGTGTGTCTGCTTCCACAAATAACCTGGTGAGGCCAAGTGAGAGTAGTCCTTATCAACTGGAAAATAGTTCCAGTTGGAGTATTCCACTATTCCCTTCTCCCATCCAAGTTCCACAATAAGTGTGCGGCCGCAGGCCGGTATTTGTGGGAGGAGCTAGCGGGCTTTATAGCGCCGCCCCTCCCCTAGACCGGCCTGCTGCCTCGGATCGTCACTCGGCTTGGTCAGGTGTTCTGGGTGGTCACCTGACGTCGGCCGAATACCGCCTCCTCATGGACCGGACGTCCGATCGGGTGCTGTGTCAGGAAGCGCTGCTTGTGGCGCGGATCTCCGCTATTCCAGCTCGACCTCTGACGGTGCTAAGCTCACCCACCGCTGCCATCCAGTCCAGCTTCACTGCCGTGACTGCCAGCTACGCCGCTGCTTCTCCCACTGTTCAGTAGGGGATCAGGTACTTGCAATTATGGGGGGGGGAGGGGGGGGGGGCATCTTCCTGCACACACTGCCTGCCTCTGTAGGCCACGGCTATCTTTCACACACAATCCTGCACACACTGCCTGCCTTCCAGTAAGGCCATGGCTACCCCCGTACACAGGCTCATGCACACACTGCCTGCCTTACTAGGCCACGGCTACCTGTATTTTATGTTCTCCTGCTCTCTGTATCGGCCTCTGTAAGGTTGGCTACCTCATCTCATGTTCCCCTGCTTGTCCCTGCTTGTTTCATGGCTGCCTTGTTTGGGGGGGGGTCGCCCGGCCTTTGTCAGGAAGAGGGGGGGGGTTGGTGCCTGAGGGTTGGTGGGGGGGGGGTCTCATTGCATTGCAGGGTGTGTGTTCCGTTCCGGGTGCATGTGATGTATCTCTAGTGGGGGGTCACGGGTCGTTCCCCCCTTTTTTGACCATTTGCCTTTTTTCCTTCAGGTTTTCTCCATGTCTTTCAATGCCGGCACCAGGTACTACTTCAGGTTCAGGTTCCTTTGTGTACCTCACGGCTCAGCATTATTTAGTCTTCACAGACGCTACTCTGGCGTCGCCCATAGACACTTCAAGTCAGTTCCGTCACTTGGCCCCACACACTTAGTCACCTTGTCTGGCTGCCCGGTGGCCACCCCCTTTCATGTACACTTCAGGCTCGTATACTCCTCTTGTCATTCACCCGCTGTTGCATTTGGTTCCTGTGCTCCGTCACGGCTTCATCACCTCTGTGCACATAGCACTCTTCATGTCGTCTGTCCTTCTCGTTACACTGTTTTTCGCTGTGCCACTCCAGCTGTGTTGTTCTGTCATGTTTTGCCCCCCCCTCCCTTGTAGGGCAAGTCTACTGGCTGTTAGGGTTCAGGTGCTGGCCCTAGTTCCCCCCTTCATAGCCGGTCCCGCGAGGCCAACCCCCCAATCTCGTCGGAGATTATTTCGCCCCTCGGGCCAAACCAAAGCTAGCGCCTCGCTCCACCCTTCTCATGGGGTTTATAGTTAGGGCCTCACCTGTCACGGCCACACGTTTTGATTCTTTTACTGTCACCGAGAGGCCATCTTTCCCGCCACCACGTCAGTGGCTCACGTCCCTCGCCCAAATCATAGGTAGAGCCTCTCACCGGCCGCTTGGCATCTAGCAGGGCCTCACCTGTCACGGGGTAGTTACGTTTTTCGCCTCTGGGCACTAGCTAGCCAGCCAGTGGTTCTCCTATACGTTACGGTCGTTAATCGGACTTGGGCGTTCTACTTTTTCTGTTTCCTTCAACAGCGGGCCTCAAGGAGCCATCCTGGAAGATGGATCTTCCTCCCCCTCCACGCCAGCCAGGATTAGCACCCCTGTCAGGTCCGGTACCCCCAGGGGTCGTCGGGTTCCATCTCCGCTGGGCTCTTACGGGTCTTGGACTATTCCGAAGATCTCGGCGGTCCTACGCCAGAAGGGTATCCCGTTCCCGGCCACTGCAAGAAAAGCGGAGCTGTTCAGATTGATGATGGAACACCCAGAAGATCCGGGACTGGGCACCAGCTCTCAGGGCTGTTTGTCTGCTATACAAGGGACCCTGGACTTCATCATATCTTCCCTGCAGTCCATCGGCGATAGGCTGACTAAGCTGGAGGACGCCAGTCCGGCTCAAGGGGGTCCCCCTCCTTCCTTGCCGGTCCCGACCCCAGTTCCCGCTAGTGATCAGGGTAGGCCCCCAGTTCCCATCTTGCCTTCTTCCACGGTTTCTCCTATTATCACCCCGGCCCACTTGGTCCCCGCGGCTCTCCGCAAGGATATCTTGGAAGGGAAGGATGTCAACCTAGTGGCTCTCCTCATTGCCTCCCAGGACATGGTCGAAAGTAAGGTCTACAATTACGGTGATTTGTCCGTAGTCATGAAGGCCAGGGACCCCAGGCTTAATAAGAAGCTCACTATCCCTGAGTTTGTCCTGGCCTTCGGCATCTACAGGGACGTTTTGTGTTCCGTTTACCCGCAGCGGCGGGAAGAGTTAGATCTTTACTTGCATAAGATAGTGGATTTAGGGCATAAATACGGGGGTTTTACCTTCTTCGACTTTCATAAGTCAGTCTCGGCCAAGGCGGCGCCAGCCTTGGCTCAATTCAACGTTCGTGTGGATTGGAGTCTGCTGGATACCGAGCTCTTCTGCAGGCACTTCGCAGGCTTGGCACCTCCCTCCTGTGCCACTTGCTCCTCCACATCACATTCTGCCAGCCTTTGCCCCATGGAGGCTGTATCCTCCCCGGCCGGGGTCCCAGGGGGGGGTGCCGGCAGGTCAGAGCAGTGTGGCCTTAGGGATAAGCTGGGTCGTCCCATCGTGTTCTTGGGTAAAGCCCAGGTTTGCAATAATTTCAATGGGGGGGCGTGCAGCTTCAGTGCTTGCAGGCTGCTCCATGTCTGCTCCATCTGTTTCAGGGCTCACACGAAATCCATGTGTCCATCCAAGATTTACCCTAAACAATGACTAACCGGGGTCAAGGTCGAGGTGCTGGAGTTTTACCTGCAGGCTCATCCGTCTCCTCACCTGGTGGAGTATCTGATTCAGGGGTTCTCGGGTGGGTTCCACACTGGGCTGGTGTCTCTTCCCACGGGGACTCTGGAATGTCCCAATTTACTGTCGGCCAGGGAGGACCCGGAGTCGGTAGATCTACTACTTGAGAAGGAAGTGCAGGAGGGGTTCATGTTAGGCCCCTTCCCGGCCCCCCCCCTTCTCCTCTTGGCGTACCAACCCGATCGGTATTGCCACAAGCAAATTCACCAATAAAAAACGCTTAATTATCGACATGTCGGCTCCTCATTCTTCCACCAACCCCAGCCTTAATTCCCTTATTCCTTCAGCCGAGTTCTCTCTCCACTATGCCACCGTGGACAATGCCATCCAGGCCATTTTAGGGGCTGGCAGGGCTGCCTGGCTCAGTAAAACGGATATTGCCAACGCCTTCAAGCTGCTGCCTATTCACCCCTCCTTATGGCACATCCACGGTGTTAAGTGGAGGGAGAAATATTATTTCGCCTCCAGGCTGACTTTTGGGTCTAAAAGCAGCCCCAAGATTTTCGATACCTTTGCAGAGACGCTCTGCTGGCTCCTTCTGAATGTCTCCAGGTGCCCCTCGGTGTTGCACTACCTTGATGATTTTCTGTTGGTCGAGAGTAGCAACTGCACGCCGGTCAGTTTAAGAAGTACCTTGGCCTTATTTTCCACCTTAGGGGTTCCCCTGTCACCAGGCAAAACGGTCGGTCCGGTCACCAGGTTGGATTTCTTGGGGATTACCCTGGATTCTGTCTCTATGCAGTCCAGCCTCCCTGTGGACAAACTTGAACGTATTCGTGGGGTGGTAGGCAGGTTCCTGGAACTAGGGTTTTTTTCCAGGAAGGAGTTGCAGTCCTTGATCGGGTCATTGAACTTTGTCATGCGAATCATCCCCCAGGGCAGGTCCTTCATCTCTCGGTTGCTGCGGCTGTTGCCAGGTCTTCCGGAGGGTGTCATCTCCCACTTGGATCCCCCTGCCAGGGCGGACCTGGGCATGTGGGTTGAGTTCCTGGAAAGCTGGAACGGTATCTCCATGTTCATCCCGCCCATCTCTGCCCAGTCCCCTGTGTTTTGGACAGATGCGGCCGCTAATACCGGGTTCGCAGCCATCTTAGGGGACTCATGGTTCAGGGATAGTTGGCCGGCTGAGTCTCTAGCCTTACCTGCTTTCCAGGAGACCTCAGCGCTGTTTGAATTATACCCTATTGTGGCAGCTGCTGTCACCTGGGGTAGGTGCTGGTCAGGGATGGCAGTCAAATGTTTCAGTGACAACATGGCTGCTTGTGATATCATCAACAAAGGCCAGTCTTCATCCCTGACTATCATGAGGCTGGTCCGCAGGCTGACCTTGGTAGCTGCCACTTACCAGTTTTTTTCTATACTGTGAGCATATTCCGGGTCACTCCAACTCAGCCGCTGACGCTCTTTCCCGCTCCAAATTGCAGGTTTTCTTCACTCTCCACCCAACGGCCGACAGATGCCCCACGCGGACCCCGGAGTTCAAGGATCTGCTCCTGGACTAGCCCGTATCATGGCGCATGGACGGGAGTTGGCCCGTATGGCTCTGTCATCCAACACCAGGAAGGCCTATGACCGAGCCATGGCCATCTTCCAAAGGTTTTTAGTAGAATTTGGGTTGGATGACCAGTCAGTGCAGACCATGGTCGCCTTCGCTGTTTTTTGCCACCTCCAACTTAAGTTATCTGTCAGTACTATTAAACTGTATCTGGCGGGTGTTCAACACCACGTTCTGACGCACCATCCAAACTCCTTGCCTTTCCTCCGGGCATATCCTCTGAAGAGCCTCCTGAAGGGCATTGGCAGGATGGATCACCATTCCCCCATCAGGCGGCTGCCGATAGATGGGGAGAAATTCAGGGCTCTCTCCAACTTACTGGACACGACGCCTTTTGAGCCATACACGAATGCAGTTGTCAAAGCGGCAATGTATCTGGCCTTCTACGGCTTTCTCAGGCCCGGGGAGTTTTCGGTTGCTTCCGCAGCTGAGGGGCGTTTGTGTCTCCTCAAACGAGATCTGGTCAAATGGGGGGATCATTATGTTTTGACACTGCAGTGCACCAAGACCAGGCAGGTGGGCCACCCCGTTACCATCCCGTTTTACCCGTCTGGGAATCATTGGTGCCCTGTCAGAGTGTTGGATGTTTTCGTGGCTCAGACCCTGAGCACTCCCGGCCATGCACCACTCTTTGCGCTACTGGACGTTCCCCTCACTACGTCCAAATTCATTTTTTACATACGTTCTCTTTGCATCAGACTGGGGTGGGACCCTGCAGCGCACTCTGGCCATTCCTTCCGGATAGGTGCGGCTACGGCTGCTTCTGGGTATAATACGCCAGGCCATATCATTAAAAGGCTTGGTAGGTGGGAGTCGGACGCCTTCCAAGTTTATATACCGCACCCAGAGAAGGAATTAAGACTGGCATTTCGCAGGCTTGTGTCCTAAGTTGTTTTGAATAAAGTGTGATGTTTTGCTTACTCTTTTTGCCCTCTTTATTTACAGGCTACCCCCTTACGTCGGTTCAGGCACACCACTCCGACTGTCCTTACCAGGGTGACGACTTTAAGTATTGACCACAAGTGTGCGGCCGCAGGCCGGTATTTGTGGGAGGAGCTAGCGGGCTTTATAGCGCCGCCCCTCCCCTAGACCGGCCTGCTGCCTCGGATCGTCACCCCACCCTCCTTCACCCTTTTTCTCAACCTCTTTCCCTTAGGGGTGCCCTCTTTATTTACAGGCTACCCCCCTTACGTCGGTTCAGGCACACCACTCCGACTGTCCTTACCAGGGTGACGACTTTAAGTATTGACCACAAATATAAAACTAAATCCCCTGGACTGTTTATTGAATAATGAGCCACTGGGAGTAAGGATGGGTGTGGGAACTGTCCCTAAGTGACTCTCTGCAGATAATTAGAGGAGGCCCAAGAAGTCATCACACAGCAAGCCCTATGGGGACAGTGCTAAAAGTGTTTGCAAAAAATAGAAAACACAAGAGTACAATGGAACCACAACTATTCACGTTAATTGTTCTAGCGGAAGCCAATCAAACTGTATATAGCATACCACAACTGAGCTGCATGTTTAATGACTTCATTACCAGTGTGTAATGGGGTGATTTCCAAAAAAAAGTATAAAAAAATGAGATCACTTTTCCAAAGGGGTTTCAGGGGTCTTGGTATTTTTATTTGCTATGTTTTATAACAAAAAGTAAGATAAAAAGTTTTCTTTAGTACAAAATAATAATAATAATAATAATAATCATTAAAAAAAAGCAATAGTTATTAAATGTCACCAACTCTATGGGGTTGATTTACTAAAACTGGTGCATAAATTGGTGAAGCTGTGCATGGTAGCCAATCAGCTTCTAACATCCGCTTGTTCAATTAATGAGGAGCACCAGGCATTTTTTTTTTAATTAAAAGTCCACAGCTACAAAAACTGTAGCTGCTGACTTTTCTTTAAAATATAAAACAGACACTTACTTGTCCCAAGATCCAGCGCTGTGCTCACCCAAACCCTTTCCTCCACCCATCTTCTGTCCTCGGTGCTGACATCTTTGACAACTCTGGGCACCCAGCTGTAACAGCTTGTGCCTTCACAGCCTAGTGTCCACTGTGCATGCGCAGGGAACCCCTCTGACAGCTGATGAGTCATTCATTGTTAAGGACGCGGCAGCCGGCTGAAAAAAAAAAACCCTGCAGAAACCAGCGTTTAGGAGCATCTAGCTTTTTTTCTGCTGGCAAATTGCTCTCAAAAAACACAAAAAGAGCATTTTTTTTTCCTGCTTCTAGAAGCTGAAACACTTTTAGTCTCCACACATAGTAAAACACTATTTACTTCTAGGGGCAGAAAAAAAAAAAAAAAAAACTCTCATAAGAAGCTGCTAGGAGTTTAAAAATAAGGTAGTGTGCATGGAGCCTTAATCAGATAAAGAATACATTGTTGAGTTGTGGCATTTTTTAATTCATCCCTGTTTTTTTCTCTGCTTTTCTAACTAGTGGGAATGGTGAAATCAAGCTCCTTTATTCCCGACTGAACAGTAGTGCAGCCCTCTTCATTTCAGGCTTATAGCTGATGCCTAAAAAACGAATACCCGAACTAAACAGGTAAACTGTCTGTAATTGTTCTCAGTTCAGTTAAGGCCATTAACCCACACTGTCCCTGCGAAACTGAAGCACTAATGAGATGGTAATTGGTGCTAATTACTCCAAAACGTATTAGCAATTAGTACTGCATTTCAACTGTTCACTGAACAAAGAGAAGACTGGAGGTCTCTTGCTTTGAACTTTTCGGAAACAGGGGAATTAATATACTAAAAGCATAAATAGACAGCGCTAACAGGTGACAAAATGTAAATGAATTATAAATATATATAAATGTGCTACAATAATTAATTGGTGCCCTAAAACATTGATGCTCTAAAAAATTGGTAAAACCAAAAGGTGTATATATAAACAATACATATATAATAAATACTAAAGTGCTAAGATTAAGTGTCCATAATATAACCATTAAAGTGCAAAGTGATTTGTTAAGGTGCAGTCCAAAAAATGCTTCTTCAACACAAAACTAAAGTGCCAAACAGGTGCTCGAATCCATAAAAGTGCCCAAGTGCTCTTCAGGAAAAAGGCCCCCAATGGGGATGCACTCACCAGATTTTGGGTAAAAATGAGCCTTGAACATGTATAATGTTCCTTGATCGGATCACAGGATCAATGCAGCTACCCTGGCATATGAGATATCCCTCAAACGGATGGATGGATGACAAGCACCTCATAGACTGGCTCCTTAATAATTCGTCTCCTCTCTCTCTCCCATGTGTGTTTCAAATATAAAGAGAGAAGCCGTACATAGTGAAGCCCGTAATATTTATTTAAAACAGAATGGTAAGAATAGTACTCACAATGTATCTTTAAAAAATCGGCAATGAACAGCATTAAACAGCCTAGCACAGTCAATCCTCCAATTTCCGTGTCGCTGCCGGCGTGCGTTCCACGGTGGTTAACAGGAAATGACGCTGCAAAAGCTCCGCTGCCCGGAAGTGCGTCGACGCGTTTCGCCCGCCTTAATGGGCGTTATCAAAGACATGTCTTTGATAACGCCCATTAAGGCGGGCGAAACGCGTCGACGCACTTCCGGGCAGCGGAGCTTTTGCAGCGTCATTTCCTGTTAACCACCGTGGAACGCACGCCGGCAGCGACACGGAAATTGGAGGATTGACTGTGCTAGGCTGTTTAATGCTGTTCATTGCCGATTTTTTAAAGATACATTGTGAGTACTATTCTTACCATTCTGTTTTAAATAAATATTACGGGCTTCACTATGTACGGCTTCTCTCTTTATATTTGAAACACACATGGGAGAGAGAGAGGAGACGAATTATTAAGGAGCCAGTCTATGAGGTGCTTGTCATCCATCCATCCGTTTGAGGGATATCTCATATGCCAGGGTAGCTGCATTGATCCTGTGATCCGATCAAGGAACATTATACATGTTCAAGGCTCATTTTTACCCAAAATCTGGTGAGTGCATCCCCATTGGGGGCCTTTTTCCTGAAGAGCACTTGGGCACTTTTATGGATTCGAGCACCTGTTTGGCACTTTAGTTTTGTGTTGAAGAAGCATTTTTTGGACTGCACCTTAACAAATCACTTTGCACTTTAATGGTTATATTATGGACACTTAATCTTAGCACTTTAGTATTTATTATATATGTATTGTTTATATATACACCTTTTGGTTTTACCAATTTTTTAGAGCATCAATGTTTTAGGGCACCAATTAATTATTGTAGCACATTTATATATATTTATAATTCATTTACATTTTGTCACCTGTTAGCGCTGTCTATTTATGCTTTTAGTTTTTTCTGGTATTTCACCTAGTGAGCAGCAGCTTCAGGTTTTATACATTGTTTATATTTTATTTTTTCACCAAAATATACATCACAGCGCGGAAAATAAGTTATTGTTTTACACAGGGGAATTAATATGCTCATAAACATTAGAGCCAGATCAGGCAGCAGACCACATCTCATCTCTCATGTCTGATGGAGTTGTTAACATCTTGGTCACATCTGCAACATCACATAGCTTTCTACTACGTCCATGTGGCAGCTACACATGCACATACATAATAAATTGATCTTACATTTTAAAGAGGAGAAAACATTCTGAACATCCCTGAACACCTGTATAGGTCTGTATTTGAACCTTCAAATCATGCAAAAGTTGTGTTCATGAGATATCTTTAAAGGGCGACAGTCTTCAAAAACTGGGGAGAAAGCCGCTTGCCTTTTAAAAGCCAGTATTTGGGTTTATTGAAAAAAACGTTGCACAGACTCATCCATCTGGTGTCACCAACCCTAACGCAATTCACTCCCACATAGAACTTATTTATAAAATAAGCTCCATGAAGGAGTGAAGCACATTAGAGTTGATAACACCAGATGGGTGAGTCTGTGCAACCTTTTTTTTAATAAACCTAAATACTGACTTTTAAACGGTGAGTGGCTTCCTCCCATTTTTTTGAAGACTGATGTAATATATATGGAGAGGTCCATGACTGATTGGAAGCCTGCTCCTGATGCTGGAAGACTAGCAAGAGGAACATTATGCTTGTATAAGAATACAACTTTCCTAGTATACTGATCATTAAAGGTCTACTAAGACTCATTGGTACCTTAGTTCGTATAGAGAACTGAATACATAACAGATTTGGGTGGTACAGTGGCTTAGTGGTTAGCACTAGCCTGCTACCTGCATGGAGTTTGCATGTTCTCCCTGTGTTTGTGTGGGTTTACACCAGGATTCCTCCAACATTCAAAAGACCTGCTTTTAGGTTAATTGTCTCCTGCCTAAATTGGCCCTAGTATGTATGAACATATGTTATTGCATGTTGTCCTAAGCCTGGGCATTGGGTTGGGTTGAGGAACCACCTTGAAACCTATTTCCTACCACATTTGCCAAAATAATTTTATGGAACGGGCATTCAAGATTATCAGATATGATGCTCATAAAGCTGACCCACAGAATCTCTGAG
Organism: Pelophylax lessonae; assembly: GCF_965119305.1. Lineage (NCBI taxonomy): Eukaryota > Metazoa > Chordata > Amphibia > Anura > Ranidae > Pelophylax > Pelophylax lessonae. The sequence continues at coordinate 80,275,072 of NC_138773.1, forward strand.
AGTGCAATACAACTGATTGGATACATACCCTACATACAACGTAGATACATATATCAGACTGGTTACTTTCATCAACAACAATCCAGTCAAGGATGTCTTCAGACTTTTATTGATTGCAAGGTAAGCACATGAAGGTGTTGATTTGGCATTAGGTGAAAGGTTTGTATCAGGACCTGGATCACATATGGGTGGCACTGTGGTTCCCTGGACGGAGGGTTGTAATCCCAGTGTAGACCCCAGTAATTTGTTTCCACCTGATGCTGGCTGCTGCCCTCCCAGCAGCCAGCATCAGGTGGAAACTATTTACATTATCTCACAAAAGTGAGTACACTCCTTACATTTTTGTAAATATTTTATTATTGGGTTAGGGTTATGGTTGGGGTTGTAACTTGAAGAGCACTGCTAGGTTCTATTTTAGGGCTAAAGTATATGTAAAGCTAAAGCTTCTCTTTTAAGTTTTTACAAGTAGCCAGGCGCTGGCTAGTCTGCCTGTCTCATTGTGGGACATTCTTTAAGAAGGGCTGCCTTGAGTTTTTTTTTCCCTCTAGTATTTAGCCTGGGCATTGTGACATCATTTCCTTAAGGCAGAGAGAGAGAGAGAGAGTGAGACCACTACTGAAAGCAGGGCACCATGGGACATGTGAGCCAGGATTTACATAGAGCAGGTGCTGCTGCAGACTACAAGTTCCAGCTGGCTGGACAGAGAGAAGAATGCTGGATATGGACATAAATAGCCTAGTCCAGGGAGGAGCTCTTTCTCTTGGGACCACGGCCTTCAGCTGAGATCAGGGACCCGGCCGCTCTAGTTGATGCGAGTAGGCGCCGTGGCCTGGACAGCGTAGAGAGTCTTCAGCGAATTAGCCAAACACCTGCAGGCAGATCCACAATCACCAGTTTCCTGAAGCCTGAATGACTATCTGGGATCACTCTCATTGTCACTGTTACAGACCCAGCCAAATCTCTGTGTCACCATGTGCTTGGCCAGGCACCCTTCACTGGTTGCAGATTCTTCAAGAGCCTGTTCTGGGAAATTCTATTCCCTGTTTTTATGGACCTTGTTTTGTGCACTGCTACAAATCATTTGGTGGAGGAGGGATTATGGTGTGAGGTTGTTTTTCAGTGGTTGGGCTTGGCCCCTTCGTTCCAGTAAGGGGAACTCTTAAGGCGTCAGCATACCAAGACGTTTTGAAAAATGTCATACTGCCAATGTTTGGGGATGGCTCCTTCCAGGTCCAACATGACTGCGCATCAGTGCACAAAGCAAGGTCCATAAAGACATGGATAAACAAGTTTGGGATGGAGCAACTTTACTGGCCTGCACAGAGTCCTGACCTCAACCCGATAGAACACCTTTGGAATGAATTAGAGCGGAGACTGTGGGCCAGGCCTTCTCTCCAACATTAGTCCCTGACCTCACAAATGCACTTATGGAAGAATGGTCAAACATTCCCATAGACACACTCCTAAACCTTGTGGACAGCCTTCCCAGAAGAGTTGAAGCTGTTATAGCTGCAAAGGGTGGGCTAACTCAATATTGAACCCTATGGGCTAAGCCTGGGATGCCATTAAAGTTAATGTGCATGTAAAAGCAGAAGTCCCAATACTTTTGACAATATAGTGTATATACACACATACTGTGAGCATCATTCAGTACATGCTTTGACTGGCATAATGATGCCTAGGAGACTTGCAACATGTGGTGGAGGAAAGGGGTTACTGATGCGGATTACTCAGCACTGAACTATGGTTGGGTATTTCAGCATAAGCAGCTTTTTATTTTCAATTTCAATGGTCTATACATTTTAATTACAATGGTCTATACATTATTATTTATTATATTATTTATTCATTCATTTTTAGGTGGAGTTCTGCTTTAATGGACATCTGTCCTGTGAGAACATGAAGGCAGCCGATTCTGACAGCTTCTTTTGAAAATGCTAGCTGCCTGGCTGATCTACAGCATCATACCTGAATATGCATACAATACGGATTTATGATTTCTCCTTGAATATGCATACAATACAGATTTATGATTTCTCCTTGAATATTGTGACAGGAAGTCAGGTAAATCTGTGGGTGTTGTCACAGACGGGAGATACATTTCTGCCTTGTTTAGACAATTCACCAATTACTATCAGGTGTCGGCTGCAGAGATAGCCAGAAAGGTTTAAGGACGTTGGAAAGCTTCAGCTATTCAGAATGAGGCAATTAAGGCCTCTATAAGTTATCCAGAGGATGACTACTGATTGCTGCCTCCTGAGGCTTTTTGCATTAAGGAGAGCAGGGAGCTGAGAAAGACTTCTGAAGGTGAGGTGGTGTTGACTTTTTCTGTGTGAAAAGAAAAACAAATAAACTATTGGTTTTCTGCTGTATGACCAACAGTGTCTGCCCAGCAGTAGGTTGGGACAGACTCCATAGGTAGGTTCCTGTGTTGTGAAGGTAGACGCCCCAAGTGGCCAGGGTTTATTTTTTGTTTGTTTGATTTATGCTGTTTGGATGCTTGCACTTGTTTTCAGCAAATTGAAAGAATAAACCATAGACCGTGGTTTTCAACCACTCCTCGGCTGTCTCTCTGTGTAGCGAACCCTCCCAAGGGGTCACCCACTCCCGCTACCTAGCTAACCCCTTACAATATGCATACAGTAAGACTTTTAGATTTTACTCTTACTTTGTATCTAATTGTTCTAGGTCAGGTCAAAAAAAAAAAATGAAAGGCAGAGACAGAGAGGCGATTAACATTTTCAGAAACAGGTCAGCAATGGCAGTGCCTTTAATTCCCCTAGTACAATATTCCTTTATTTACAGTGATTTTTTTAATTTTATTTTTTTGCTATAAAACAGCCAAACTTTTCAATAGGTAAGCACTGTAACTAGGAATTGAATATGCCTTATGTAAATGTATATCGTTGCTCTATTTCTTAATGCTGTACTCACAGTGCTGCCACCAAGCCTGATGCCTGTCACTCACATCATGTTACACCAACAAGCGCCATCATTCCAATTAGTCGAGCAGATACAGAGTTGTCGTCGGGAGATGCACAATACTCTCGCTGACAGAAATCTGCTCTTTTAACTTCCCGCGTCCATTGCAGAAAGGCAAAACTCGTGCACATTCTATTTATAAAAGCAGAGATGGCAAAATTAGGACAGTGTGCTCGTATCCAGATTGTGTTTGTCAAATGTCACAAAATAATGGTAGCCCAGCCACTTCTGACTGCCATCATTTGCATTCTCCTGACAAATATCTATTTAGATGCAAATATGGAATCATGCAAGAACATGTTTAGGAAGTTTTAAGCTGTTTTTTAAAACAGTAACTTTTTGGGGCTAAGGAAGCAGTCAAGTGTTGGTAAGGTGTACAATTAAGAAGAAGGCAACCGCACACCAACTTGAGAGTGATAGTAGATGATAAAAACCTTTTATTGAAAATCCATAAAATCCAAAACGTCAAACCAGGGACAGGAGGGTAAAAAACAGTTAACAGCTAACAGTTTCCTTCTTCTTAATTGTACAGCTGTCGGGACTACGGACCTAACCTGCACCCTTCTGATTGTGAGGACATTTCAACACCAGAGCGGTCTCTGTGCTCTCATATCTATTTAAGTGTTGGTAAGGCACAGATCTACACTATATTACCAAAAGTACTGAGACACCTGCCTTTACAAGAACATGAACTTTAATGGCATCCCAGTCTTAGTCCGTAGGGTTCAGTATTGAGTTTGCCCACCCTATGCAGCTATAACAGCTTCAACTCTTCTGGGAAGGCTGTCCACAAGGTTTAGGAGTGTGTTTATGGAAATGTTTGACCATTCTTCCTTCAGTAGCACATTTGTGAGGTCAGGCACTGATGTGGACAAGAAGACCTGGCTCGTAGTCTGCACTCTAATTCATCCCAAAAGTGTTCAGATTGAGGACCGGACTCTGTACAGGCCAGTCAAGTTCCTCCACCCTAAACTTGCTCAACCATGTTTTTATGGACCTTGCTTTTTGCACTGTTCCAAATCTCAATATTGAACCCTACGGACTAAAACTGGGATGCCATTAAAGTTCATGTGCGTGTAAAATCAGGCGTCCAAATACTTTTGGTAATATAGTGTAGGTCCAACAGGGAACCAACCCACAGCAATTATTAGGGAAAAAAAGTTTATGTCTAGCCAAAGCTTTTTTGTAGTTTTGAATAATTCCAGATTTCAAGAAGCCACTGCCCACAGACTCCCAAGGCCACCAGGCCAGGGTTGTGGGGAAAGGCCCTTGTCCACGATAACATGGGAACAAGATGCTCTACCAGGTCTTACCCCCAGCAAGGTACCAATCTAATTTCAAGGATATAGCATGGCAGCATGGTTCAGGAGGTAGAGGGCACACACTCGCCCTTCCTTTCCTGGTCTGCCAGGCCGCATGTTTGGATAAGAGTCTGGTATGAATTTTTGGAGGGAGGCCCTACACCTTTCCTTTCTTGATTTATTTATGGATTACCCCTTTAAAATCCATACCAGTCCAATATCTGGGATGCAGAAACATCATGAGGACTAATCTAATACATTTAGAACCTTTTATTATTCAAGATGGGCTTCCTCACGCTATATCTATGTGACAATAGTGTAAAAACTGTACATTTCCATATATGCTATATTTTTGTCATGGTCAATATTTTATTCTATAAACTGGGAATTCAACAAATGAAGAATGTAGAAAAATCAAAAGCAGACCCAAAGAGCCTGGTACAGAATTTGGGAGGGGACCTCACACCATTTAGTGTTTTGTTTTTTTTGTGTGGGGTCCCCCTTAAAATTCATACCAGATCTGAATTGTCTGGTTTGAATTTGGAGGGGAACCCTATGCTTTTTTTGTTTTAGTAGTAGATTGTATACATTGCACAGATGTGCCATTTCATAGGAAGGGTCAGGGCATCCCCTATACTATATCATTGCACCCAGTTAAATTACATTTAACCCCTCCCCACCGACCGTCTCCCAGACCCTTAAGAGTTCTAAACGGAAGGCAGAGGTGGGCATTTGGTTTTAAATTGGCCGTCACAGTGGTCACATGATCAGAAAGCTCCTGATGGCAAGTATGCATCGGCAACTTACCGATCCCTGCCAGCTACCGCACTGGGAGTGTGCTCTCACCACGGTAAGTTGTTTACACAGGGTCCCATTTATGTAACCACTCTGCGTTAGGGCCCACCCTCCAAGAGGCCACATATATGCATACCGTTGGCGCCAAGGGGTAACATTTTGGGGTTTTTTTTCTTTTGTATATGTTACCCATGGCAGTACCCAACCCTCCATGTTTTTTTTTTTTTTTTTCAAAATTCCTTGTCTATTAGCCTAGAAATTGGCTAGGACTGGTTTTTAACTTTCGACTTATTGACTTCAGCGGGGTTTGGATTCAGCACCTAAGCTTTAGTAATGACTGCCAGACCAGCCTCACAACAAACCCAAGTGTATTTAGCTCATCACTACTCAGTGCCTATTGCCTATTGCACTGAGCTTCCCATCCACCCCATTTACTATATACATCATTTGTTTAAGTGTTTTGTCAGGGTCTGGGTTTAGGTTTAGAGGCCAGCGGCTGTAGAAGTAGAGAGCTTTACGCAATAATCAGCTAGATGAATACACAAGCAAATCCCCCCAGTGGACGGAGAGGTACATGGTCTAAGCACTAGCTGGTCTTCACCAGAGTTGATGATGGTGGAGATGGGTTTGCTGATTGCTGATACTGGGTTGTGGTTCTCTGGAATTCACTTAGCAGAAAAAAAGCATACATGGGCCAGGTAGCAGATAAAGCAGATAGGGAAAAAGCAAAAGTGTAGTCGAACAAGCCAAGCCATTAATGCGCAAGTGTGCACACCGATGCGCTGGTGCGAATGTGCGAGCCGGTGGGCACTCCCTAACCCAGAAATATGAACATCTGCCTGGCCAGTTGCTGCTCTTCGCATACGCACATGACTGCACCATGGATCTCCATCTACACTATGGACCTGTCTTCTCTGACATTGCCCCACCCGTCAGGCAACCTCCGGGTGGCTGCAGAATAAGGCATGAATCAAGTCTGTGGTGTGCACATTATGTATAGGTTCCCAGGAATTCCCCTCTGGACCATACCCCTTCCATTTGATCAAATACTGTATCTTACCCCTTCTTCTCCTACAGTCTAAGATAGCCTTGACCTCAAATTCCTCATCCCCTTCTTCTCTACCAGTCTAAGATAGCCTTGACCTCAAATTACTCATCCCTATTAATATTACAGGTGCGGGATAAGGGAATGGATCTGGCACTGCAGGTTTCAGTAAGGATATATGGAACACTGGGTGGATTCTAAAGGACTTCGGTAAGGTTAACTCATAAGAAACGTCTTTAACCACTTGCCGACCGCCGCACCACTATCTACGTCGGCGGTCAGCCCCTCACAGGCAAACTAACGTAGGGCTACGTTGCTTGCTTGTGAGGGTCTAGGGAGCGAGCGCGCGCCCCCGGAGGCGCGCTCCCGCTCCCCCGGAGGCACGCTCCCGCTCCCACGTGGCCACGGACCCCCCCGCGCGTGTGACCAGCGGACCCGATGTCCGCCGGCCACCCGGCGATCGGCGGGGGAGAGGGAGAATGTCAGGCAGCTTGTGTAAACAAGCTGCCTGTCATTCTCCTCGCTGCAAAGACACTGATCACATGGATCTACTATGTAGATCCGTTGATCAGTGTCCTTACAGCTGAAGCCACAGCCAATCACAGTAGAAAGCATGCCCCTAGGGACACACACAGCCCCTCCCTCCCAAATAAAGTTAACCCCTTCACTACCAGTGTATTTTTACAGTAACAGTGCATATATATAGCACTGATTACTGTAGAAATGTCACTGGTAACCCCAAAAGTGTCAAAAATGTCAGTCAAGGGTCCGATCTGTCCGCCGCAATGTCGCAGTACCGCAAAAAAAATCGCAGATCGCCACCATTACGCGTTAAAAAAAAAAACAACAAAAATGGCAAAAATCTTTCCCTTTGTTAGTAAACGCGATAACTTTTGCGCAAACCAATCAAAATACGCTTTTTGCGATTTTTTTTACCAAACATAGGTAGCATAAAACAAATTGGCCGAAAATTTAAAAACATTTTGATTTTTACATTTTTTTTGGGGGGAATTTCATATAAAAAAATGTGAAAAATATTGTTATTTTTGCAAAATTGACGCTCTTTTTTTGTTTATAGCGCGTGATCAAAAAATCGCACAGGTGATCAAATACCACCAAAAGAAAGCTCTGTTTGTGGGAAAAAAAGGACGCCAAATTCGTTTAGGTACAGCGTCGCACGACCGCGCAATTGTCCGTTAAAGTCACGCAGTGCCGAATCGCAAAATACCCCCTGGTCGGAATGGGGGTAAAATCTTCCGGGGCTTAAGTGGTTAATTTTTCTTCTTACCGGAAATGGTCCTACAAACTTTGGTGCCAGCTTCTTTGAGGGACACGTCATATTCAAATTTGTTGTAGCAAGCGTTACTTGGTCCCCTGGCTGTAAGATCAGCTCCCCCCTCCTTTTCTTGTTGTCTTCTTTACGACGGTTTCTGTAACAACATGTTATTATGAGATAAAAAATTCTGAGTACTCTGGACAGCTGGAACAGAGGATTCTGAGACAAGATCAGGTAAGAAGGTAGGGTGAAATTAGTAATTAGCAAAGAATGGGGACTGCTTGGTGGCAGAATGACTGGCATTGTTGTAGGCAAACTCTGCTAGTGGCAATAGCGACACCCAGTTGTCTTGGACAATGGAAGTAAAACATCGGATGTACTGCTCTAGGGTTTGGTTAGTCTTCTCTGTTTGCCCATTGGTTTGCGGATGGTAAGCCAAAGATAGGGAAAGTTCAATCTTTCATGCTTTCCAAAATCTCGACATAAACATGACACCCCTGTCAGACACAATATTTGCAGGGTCTCAACAGCAGATGGCGTACTCTTCAGGGATAAGAAATGAGCCATTTTTGATAGGCGATCCACTACCACAAAGATAGCTATACAACCTTCAGATGGTGGAAGTTCGACTATAAAGTCCATGTAAATCATCTTCCAGGGTCTGTCAGGTATGGGCAAAGGTCTGAGCAACCCTCAGGCTTTATTATGGGTACTTTTACTCTGGATGCAAGTGGTACATGCGTTTACATAGAATACACAGCGGAGTAGGTTGAGAGTGAAGCTGGAAAGGTGATCTCTGTACAGTGACGAGCGGAGGAATTTGAATCAAGGAGAGAAACCCTAGCAATGTCAAATAATCTGGATGTGTTTGTGGGAAATACCACCCTGATAGATGAAGAAGTTTATCAGCTCTGGCTGGATGGATACTCAGTCTGAGTGAATACTCATGGGGCTAATCCATAACGCTTCTGCTGTGTAAGTAAGTCCGAACAGGAGATCTATCCCTCTGAGTGCCTGAGATTGAGAGTTGTCAGGAGACATACTCTGTCCACTACGCCTGTTTATATTTTGGCTAAGGTGAGCGGCCATTTCTTATTAGTACCGGGATCCACTGTGAAATTGTACTACACTGACAATCACCTTGAAGCTGAGTGTACCTGGGGTCACTCATACCACGTTCACGGAATTGCTACTTTTGGCATTTTTGCACTATTATTGAAATGGACTGTTTTTAAACACAGAACTTTTATATGTTGATATCACCTTTTGATCACGCCTCAACAACTATTTAGTTTCATTCATTATCACCTTTGCACTTTATTCCTGCAGATTTGCACTTGTTTTTTTGCACATTATATTCATCACCATTTTTTTATATATATATCACAGATGTATTTATTGTCTATATTATGGATTCTTATCGTATTTCTGATGTTTAATTTATTTATGTATTAGTACACAACTTGGTCACTTTTTCTTATCTAATACTGCTTGGAGATATTTAACCACTGGGATCCCTTTTTAGTTATCCTCTCCTTAAGTGGGACATTCATTGTAGTGGGATATGTTGCTGAGCTGTGAAGGACAGGTTGAAGAAACAGCTACATGCTTCTGAATCAATAATTGCGGTCACCAACACGGCTCCATCCCGGAACCTGGAAGGAAACAGGCAGAGCTATGTGAGTTGAGCTTGCAGACAAGTGTGACTGGTTAACTGAAGAAACGGAAAGACACTTACGGAGCTTAGCTGGGCAGGCTGGGCAGGTGTGTATGTAGTGACTGGCTTCTCTACTGGCTTCTCTGCAGTATAGGCCTCTCGAGCAGATGAAGCAGTATTTCCGGAAACTGGGTTGGGAGGAACAGGAATTCTGGGCAACATCCATACTGGACGGAACTGTTATGTGGATCTTTCAGATCTGAGTTCCTGTAAATGGCGATCAATCTGGATCGAAAGAGTGATTAAAGCTTCTAGAGAGCTTGGCATGCCAACTCAGGCAAGTTCATCCTTAACCTGCCTGGCGGTATGATTATGTCAGGAATTCTATACCAAAAGCGGTACAATTTTTTGCATGGAAATTTGGCGTTATGTATTATAGGCCTACAATTCTTAGTAATTACTGACTTAAACCTGACCAAAACAAGACTCTAGTAGACATCCCAGATGTGATAAATTTGAAACACAAATATATATTTTTATATAATAAAATTATATTATTGATTAGATTATAATTCATGCGTTATATTATATATATATACATGTGTGTGTGACAGAACCATCTGACTTTGTATTATATTGTTGCTGCCTCCTTTCGTCTGTTTGTTCGGCTGTTCCACGGCCCGTACAGCCCCCCTTTGATCCCCTATGTTTTAGCCGCTACGCTCCAAATTCACGGATCCTCCTGACTTTGTTCATTAGACGAACGATGAAGCGTTCGGCAGTTTTATATTATATTGTATTGGGTATGGGGAAACCCAGATAGCCATGCCATGGAACCTGTTCGTGAGATTAAAGACTTTGGCTCCATGGCGATTTGACTGTGTTTGTGGCATCTGAGCGCTGTTTGGATATGTTGAGCGCTCAGATCCAGGCTATCGGGGGATGGGTTGAATGTGGGGGTTCTGTTCAGTAGACTGGGAGTTATGCATTTTTGTGTCTTTTTGTGTTTCTTTAACCATGTGGCTAATGGAGTCTTGCCTCTATCCTGGAAGCTAAACCTTCTTCCTGTAAACTGTAAGGCACAGGAAGTACCACCCCTAATATGGTCATTTCAGGAAGTTCTGAGGAGACGGACTGTCTGAGGGGGCTCTCCATTCACCTATTGTCAGGTGTGCTAATGACCTCACCTGTTGTCTGCTAAGGGATGTATTGACACTCAGAGTAATGTGTATTGAGGGCTCGTTAGGGAACCATTGTTCTGTGTCTGACTATTGTGTACATTGATTGCCCCCTGGGGCTTCTGTCTCCTTGCACCTGGCAGCCCTTCTGGTCAAACTATCTGACGAATCACTGCTGACTCATTTTCGAGCCCTCATTTGCATGGCTGGAGAGGACCTTATGGGGGACTGCAGGTACTGAGAAATTGACCAATGGGAAAGCGGTTGTTGGGGGAAGGATGTTCCAAATTCTGTATAAAAGTTTGCTGTGTTCTTCCAATAAATGTTGTTCCTGTTTTACCCTCAACTCGGAGCTTTGTCTCGTTATTGGGGGAATCTGCTGCAGGGATTGCTATGGTCTTCCATACTCCCTTAGAGAATAACTAAGCTCTTGTAAGAGCTTGTGTAAGAGCTTGTTCGTGCTGCACTCTCTGGGGAAAGAGAGGTTCACCCACAGGAACCTGGAGCCTTGTCGTTGCTCCAGGGTGGGTAGGAGATGCCAAGACCCTAACCAAGCTGCGGCGGTTCGTGGAGTCTGAAGTGCTTACGGTGTCTGGTGGAGTGCTTGGAGCCCTCGGGAAGCACTAGGAGCATCTGTCAACGGAGGTACCTGCTCAAGGGTGCCCTGTTTCGTAACAATATGTGTGTGTGTGTATATATATATATATATATATATATATATATATGTGTGTGTGTGTGTGTATATATATATATATATATATATATATATATATATATATACATACATTCATATATATATACATACATATACATATATGTATATGTATATGTATGTATGTACATATATATATATATATATATATATATATATATATATATATAAATGTTATGTGTGTGTTTGTGTTTTGTGCAACGTTCAACGTTTGAATTTCCCTCCCTAGTTCCGTTCCCATGCAGCATTGCTGCTGCAGGTAACGGAACTAGGAAGTCATCAGACCGACGGAGGACGGACGAGCGGCGGGGATCTCAGATGGCTGGCGATCACAGCAATGGGAGATCATCGCTGGATCGCCAGGAGAAGGTAAGACACCGCTGCGCGCTCTGCACATCCACCCTGAGCGTGACTCAGGGATACCGATAACAGCATGGAAAATCCACCCCGAGTCACGCTCGGGATACCGCTAGGCAGGTTAAGACCCTCTAAGAGACCCAAACAAAAATGATGACGCAGGGCTGTATCATTCCAACTGGTATCTGCACTCCAGCATCTGAAATCAGTGACGTAGTCCTTGACCGATCTGCGGCCTTGCTGGATTACATGTAAAGCTGCCTCGGCAGTGGTGGTTCGCTGTGGGTCATCATATAATTGTGACATGGCATCGAAGAATAAATGTATAGTATTTAGTTGTGCGCTATTCTCTTCCAATAATCGGTCGGCCCAAGAATTGTGGTTCCCCTTGAAGCAGGAAAATGATGTACCCCACCTTGGTGGGTTTAGTTGGTGGCTGCAGAGCAAAGTAGAGTTGACATACGGTGCGGAACACTCTGAACTTACTCCTGTCGCCAGAGAACCTCTCAGGGGTTAGTACTCGAGGTTCAGGGGATAACATCATTACTGTAGGGTTTGTTACAGTCCCTGCTTGAGTAGAAGATGCAGCAGAGGCAGAAGCAGAAATGGGAGTCGTTGCTGGTGAAGCCAAGGACTGAACCCGTATCTCCAGATGAACATATCCTTCCTGTAGAGTCTTAACTGCTTGTGTAAGAGCAGCAAGGTGCTGACAGATCTCATCCAATGGAGAGGGTCCTCCTTCAGGTCCAGACATGGCTCTTTGGTACTGTCATGTACCTGGTCGGTGAGCCTGACGTGTAGAGGAGGGCCTCTCTGACAGCTTCAGCTCGGGAGCCACTGATAGTGAGACAGCAGCCACAAGAGGATGGTGACGTTGGTGTGCCTGTAATCAGTCCAGTAGTCTGTGTAGTAGTGGTCAGCCGGTGGCTATGGCAGTAATCAGGCTGGTACTGAGCTTGGACAGTTCTTGGCAGACTGTAGAAGGCAGCTGGAAGCAGGATTTGCTGGACTGACAGTTGTAGCAGGTTGAATGACCAGGATTCAGGGTCAGACAAGCCCGATTGGTAATGGTCGGGCAGATTAGACATAGACAGCAGACAGCAGGATGGTCGGGTCACAAGAGCCAAGTGTTAGCAAAAACCGGAGGCAGAAGCGGAATCCAGTAGGGTATGAAGCAGACAATCACCAGTTAGGTTTGGCCGGATCAAGATCAGAGGTCACACGGAATCAGAAACAACACACAGAAGCTGCAGACCAAACAGCAATGAGTCCATACAGAAGGCCTGTTTAAATAGCCCGCCTGTTTCTAGCATTAGTGATGGGTGTGCACATTCATGCACGTGTGTGCATGCTGTGCGCGCTCCCTAACCCACAAGTATGAACATCTGCCTGGTTTGCGCAGGTGCATATGCATGCGCCGCGGATCCTTATCTTCACTATGGACCTGTCTTCTCTGACAGTAAGTTTGTCCTAGGAATCAGGCAAGGAGCTGTATAGCATCTCAGGTGGCTTAGCGAGAAGAGCCAAATCCAGAAACCAGGTTTAGATCTGGATCTTGACACAGAGAAAGGAACATTAAGGTGGAACTAAACCCAGTGTTTTACCTGTTTCTCAAAACAGTTACATTTAGCCTCGGTTCACACTAGGGCGCCTCACAGGTCGCCGCAGGTCGCCTCCCATAGGGAAGCTGCGGACCCGTTCTAATAGGAGCGACACAAGTCGCTCCGACCTAGAAAAAGGGTCCGGAGCTTCTTTGGGGCGACCAGGAGGCGACCGCCATAGACTTTAATGTTATGAAGTCCGTGGCGGCCGCTCCGAGGTCGCAGCGCGCTGCTCGCACCGTGATCTCGGAGGTCGCCCTGGGAAGTAGCGTCGCGGTAGTGTGAACCGGCGCTCAAGGCATGCCATGAATGAGATCTGTCACAGTTGCTTGTGCTCTCAAATGAACTGTGAAGCCATCAAATGGCTGGTGTCCTCCTAACTTATCAAATGTGCAGCACCTTAAAAACTGCAGATCAAACAGAGGTTAAGATGGCGGCTTCCTTAGCTTTAAAGGATAGGGAGATTTAGTTCCGCTTTAATACAAAAAATAGAGTTGTTGTTCATAGTGACCAATTGGAACGCTTGTTTTCCAAAAAATTAAGGGTGAGATCTGTTCAGTTGCTGTTGATGATAAGTTTACTTTTCTGCTCATTTATTTTTTCCGGTTTTAATGAACCAACTCCACTGGCATGAAGTGTAGCACATCTTTTTAGGGTTCTGCGAGTACATTACTGTAAACCAGATTTAACAAACAGCACACACAACATTTTATATTCCCATAACTTTACACAGTGCTATATATAGTAACTAGGGACAACTATTATATTTGGAAAAAAAATCTCATTAAACCTTTTCCATACCAGCTGATCCGTTCTACACCGCAGTTAGGAAGTATTCTGGCCCTCTCTTGTATGCATGTGTTTTCTAGCTAAGTATATGTTTAGGATGTATTTCTTGACTGGTCTGCCTAAAGAGTAACTCCATTTTTGTTGAGAAAAAAAAACATTTCCCCTCTGGATGTACATTGCAGGGATTATAACTGATTTTGTTGCAGATTCCTACCTTTTTGTTATTCTGAAGAAATAGCTCTTTGTTTGTCTGTGTCCAGGTGTAGAATGAATCTGTATGGAATTTTATAATCAGTCAGTCATCTGCTGCACTTACAGAGCTCTAAGGAAAGGGGCAATGCATCCCTTCTGGCATGATTCTGGCATGATTTCCCTTTGAGAGCATTTCACCAAAAATGAAATTCTTGTTGCAGGGAATGCCCAAAATCTAACTTGCATCTTAGTGCCGACATTCTGGGAAGATTCTAAGCCAATCACACAAGGAGGAAATGATAATTCTGGGGAAGTTCAGTATGCCATTGTGTACAGAACACCTCCAGGCTGCCATATTTATTTTACAGAAAATTATAGCACTGCAGATTGAAAATTTAATAACATTCAATAAAAAAAATATTTGTGTTGCAATTATATCTGATATATATGTATATCTCCTTTATATATACAGTATATATATATATATATATATATATATATATATATATATATATACAGTATATAAAGGTGCATCCCATAAAATTAGAATATCATTAGAGTAGCCATATCATCTGCAGGTGTTGGTCCACTGTGTTATATCAAGTCTAAAGTCAGCGCAGCCCTCTACTAGGAAATTCTAGAGCACTTCATGTTTCCATCTGCTGTTCGGCTTTATGGAGATGCTGATTTTATTTTCCAGCAGGACTTGGAGCAGGAGCCCACACTGCCAAAAGTACCAATACCTGGTTTAATGGTCATGGTATTACTGTGCTTTATTCGCCAGCAAACGTGTCTGATCTAAATCCAATAGAGAATCTGTGGGATATTGTCAAGAGGAAGATGAGAGACTTCAGAACCAACAAAGCAGATGCGCTAAAGGCCGCAATCAAAGCAACCTGAGCAGTGCCACAGACTGATCGCCTCCATGCCATGCCGCATTGATGCAGTTATTCATGCAAAAGGAGCCCCGACCAAGTATTGAGTGCATACTATACTGTACATGGACATACTTTTCAGTGTGCCAATATTTCTGTAATAAAAATCTTTTTTTTTTTATTGGTCTTATGTAATATTATTCTTTTCTGAGATACTGAATTTTGGGTTTTCACTAGCTGTAAGCCATAATCATCAAAATGAAAAGAAAGAAATGCTTGAAATGTATCACTCTGTGTGTAACACATCTATATAAAATATATGAGTTTCACTTTTTAAACTGAATTACTGAAATAAATTAACTTTTTGATGATATGCTAATTGTATGAGATGCCCCTGTATACAGTATGTGTATATACTGTATATATATATATATATATATATATATATATATATGCAGTATCTCACGAAAGTGAGTACACCCCTCACATTTTTGTAAATATTTTATTATATCTTTACAAATTACAACACTGAAGAAATGACACTTTGCTACAATGTAAAGTAGTGAGTGTACAGCTTGTATACCAGGGTAAATTTGCTGTACCCTCAAAATAACTCAACACACAGCCAGTAATGTCTAAACCGCTGGCAACAAAAGTGAGTACACCCCTATGTGAAAATGTCCTATATGGGCCAAATTAGCCATTTTCCCTCCCCGGTGTCATGTGACTTGTTAGTGTTACAAGGCTTCGGGTGTGAATGGGGAGCAGATGTGTTATATTTGGTGTTATTGCTCTCACTCTCTCATATGGATCACTGGAAGTTCAACATGGCACCTCATGGCAAAGAACTCTCTGAGGATCTAAAAACAAGAATTGTTGGTCTACGTAAAGATGGCCTAGGGTATTAGAAGATTGCCAAGACCCTGAAACTGAGCTGCAGTAAGGTTTTTTTTTAGGGGCGTGCACACCTGATCTGTACTGTCATTCGGTAAGCACAAACCGGTCATTAGGTCCAGGTCAATGTTTTTCGGCCTGGACCTTCTGATCAGCTGCACCGAATCACAGCACAGCCTGGGTCCATGTTTGTAAACACAGACAAAGGAACTGGCTGGTTCTTCCCTCAGGAGAACCCTTTCAGTTCTTAGAAGGAGAAGAAGCTAGACCTGTGTAAGTAAAATCAGCACACCTACACAAGCACATAGTTAGGCACATTTAACCCCTTGTTCGCCCTCCTGTGAGTGTCCTGTCACATTGTCATTAGTACAGTGTACAGCATTGTTTTACTGATCACTGTATTAGTGTCACTAGTGACATCAGATAGCATCAGATTGCCCAACACACATCCAGATTTAACCCATTGATTGCCAGCAGCACTATCAGCGGCTTAGCACATCCTGGCATTTTACACAACAGCACTGCAGTATTACATGGTGACGTGGCAAGTCCCAGAAGTACAGCCCACACTTGTGAGGTGGCTAGCAGTAGTAGTAGCATCCCACAGCCACCAAGAATTTGAGCACAGTCCCATAAAGCCCATAGTGTCCTCCCAGAGGTGATTACAAATCCTGATTGGCAAAATCCTTAATTGCATTGCGCTGCTTTTGCACAGAAGAACTGTATTAATTGATTATGGACCAAAGCAATTCTTATACCGACCAGTACATCACTGCCAATCCAAATTCGTACCTTTCCAGACCATTTATTGGAAAATTATCACAGTTTCCAAGTTTACATATTTTTTCGTCCTAAGCCTTAAAGGAGTTGTAAATGCAGAAGGTTTTTTATCCTAATACATTCTATGCATTAAGACAAAAAGCCTTCTGTGTGCAGCAGCACCCCTTAATACTTACCTGAGCCCCATCTCTCTCCAGCGATGTCCACGAGTCCCTCGGCCATCCGGGACTCTCTCTCCTGATTGGCTGAGACACAGCAGTGGTGCCATTGGCTCCTGCAGCTGTCAATCAAAGTTAGTTGGCCAATCAGGAGAGAGATGGGGTGGGGTTGAATGGCAGCTCTGTGTCTGAATCAACACATGGAGCTGGCTCGGGTGCCCCCATAGCAAGCTGCTTGCTGTGGGGGCACTCGACCGAAGGGAGGGGCTAGGAGCTGCAAAGAGGGACCTGATAAGAGGAGGATCTGGGCTGCTCTGTACAAAACTAACTGCACAGAGGAGGTAAATATAACATGTTCGCTATTTTTATTAGAGAAAAAAAACAAGACTTTACAATCACTTTAACATGGGCATTACAACAAAAAAAATGAATTAGTCCACAGACCCGATTCATCAGATGCCCATGTTGTCTGCTGCAATGGCCAGGCATAGATATGAGCATATAATGCATTTTATGCATTTCAAGGACAATACACTCATGGGGGGGCTCTGAAAATGACTGGTTCCATAAAATATAGCCCCCTCGTTCCCTGTCCCAAAAACTTGCAGATGTGTATATGCCCCAACAAAACATCTGTGTGTATGAGTCCCTCAATAAATTTTCTGGCCGCCTTGCATACAAGCAAAACCTCCACAGCAAGCCTAGCCTACCACATCTGGGGTCAAGTGTATAAGCTATGTAAGAGGGCAACAGGCTATACATGTTGTTTTATAATTAACAAGGGAAAAGACAGTTATGTGGTAGCCCCTCGGATTCCCAGTGTACATGGAAAGCAGTGGCAAGACAGTATGGGACTTAGTGTCATCCTTGTTCCAGAAGGGGTACCATTTGAACTTGGATGATTTCTATGCTAGCGTGCTACTTTTTGGACACTTATTCAATCTTGAAATTGGCTGCTGTGGCACCATGTAACCTAATATCTGGGGTTGACCCCAACAGCTCATTAACACCTGACTTAGAAAGGGAGAGAAAGCATCTTGCAGAGCAGTGAAGTTGAAGGACAAATGGGATGTTTTCATCATGTCTTTTATTCACAACAGTCCAAATTAACACGGCATCTAGTGTCATTAAAAAGCCTTTCTGTATCCACAAATATAATCTTAATATGGGGGTTTAAAGACTTTATGACTAATTTATGAAGCCATATTAAGTGTGCAGCAGAGTCAGACACTTGTACGAAAAGTGTCTGTATATTTATTTCAATTGGTTCTTTATAATACTTTTGTGATTTACAAACCAATGGAAAAAGTGGATCCTGAAATTTCAGGAAGCAATTGTTGCGGCCCTTTTGTTTCCAAAAGGGGCTTTGGATCAAACCCCATATCCAGTTGCAGTGAGCCGGCTGCATGAAAAGTATTTACCTGATGTCTTTCCTGTTACCCTGACCCACAAGTAACCCCAAAAAAGATGTGTCTGTAGCAAACAAGTAATTAGGCACGACACACATTTTTTCTGTCCCACCTGTCCTGGCCAACCTGGTCTGCATCAAGGACTGCTTCCATCTCTACCACACACTAGTGGAGTATTCGTTTAGGGGACAGCATGGCACAGTCAAGGGCCCATATTTTACACACAAGGGTCTCGAAAGATGTTAGGTAGTCAGGAAACTGGCTCACATTTTGAGAGCCCCCAAAATGAAAGGCTGCAAGGTTATTGTTCTAAAAAGTTAAATTACAAAAAAATGTAAAAAAAACAAAAAAAAAAGTTGCATTTTATTGAGTTATTGTTATACTGTTACTGTGTTTTATTGTTAACCATTGTTAATGGTTAACAGCTGCAGCACTAATCTGTTCATTCTGACAGCAGCAGGGTGCTGCTCTCAAAATACATATGCCAGTGCCTGCAGCACTGCAGGAGAAGACTTCTCATCCACAGTTAAATAAAAAGAGTATGTCCAAGCATGAGGGTCCTTGGGTGGTCAGTGGGCAGATCGCACCTATGCTTTGGCATATCATTTTTTCAATTTTTTCCAGGAAGAGTTTTCTTCATCCACAGTGATCTATCTGAATATAGGAATCATTACATGTATGCCCAACATTAGAAGAGTGGGTGGATGTGTGGTGAAAGCTTCTAATGTTGGGCATGAAATGCCAGGACAGTTCCTTTTTAGAAAATAGACACCCCAAGGTATTTGTGAAAAGACATGTTGAGTCCATGGAAGATTTTAATTTTTGCCACAAGTTTGTCACTTTATTGAGATATTTCTCACACATGACATAGACATATGTGGAATTACATCCCAAAACAAGCTGTACGTGAGAGACTTTTTGGCAGCACAGCCACATATAGGATTCCTGCAAAGACTAGCCAGGAGACACAGAGGCTTCAGGGGCCGGTAGGATTACCTATCAAATTGTTTTAACCATTTGTGCACCCACTCAATAAACTTTCATTAGATTGTTCATTTGAGCTTCCATTGGGGTTTATTACTATTATGATGCACACCAGAGCGCCATCCTAATTTTTATTTCTCTTTACCTATACGCCATCCCGTGTTTAGGAGTGGGCGAACAGTGTTGCAACAGACATATTTATATATGCAACTGTGCATTCTCCACATAAGGACATTACAGGATTTTTAAACCTTGGATTAGCGCCAGAACCCCCTTTTTTGAGTTACATATAGGAGCCCAACATTCAATGACCACCTTCAGGCGTTCAAAGGACATTATTTGCTTTTATTACTTCCTGACTACCTATCACAGTTTTTAGGTCCTGAAATGCCAGGATAGCATAAAACACCCCCTAATGACCCCTTTTTAGAATGAAGACACTCCAAGGTATTTGATAAGAGACATTGTGAGTATTTTGCAGATCTCATTTGTTGCCACAGGTTTTTGGAAAATGAAGAAAGAAAATAAAAATGAATTTGTTGTTTTCATGTTAGTGGGGTCAAATTGATGTTTGTTTTTGACTTTTCATAAGAAAATTTAAAGGAGCGTGTTTTTTTTTTTTTTTGAACAAACACAAACACATTTCCAACAGTGTATAGGGTTTTCATTTCGGGAAATTAAAACTGTTCCAAAATTGAATGCTAAAATCAAACACATTTTTTAAGTACTTTGGAAAAACATTTGGTAAGTCATTGAATGTACTGAGAATTTTTATACGAATGTTTAATCAACAAATCCGCTAGCTTTAATTTGCTCAACATTACAGCATTAATGGCTCATAGCAGCCAACTAATTGATTTAATTTACTTTCGACTTGCAGTTGTAAACTAAAAGCAGCAATTTATTTTACAGTTGACCTGATAGCTCTCGTGTTTTAAAATTTGAGCACAAAATCAAAGAATCTAACTTTTAAATTATTGTCACACTATTACAGTGTACACGTGCATATACACCAAATTTGGCCACATCTTCCAAACACATGGAAAATAAGGTTCCCTTAGCCACATTTCGTGGTTATGTGTGTTGATTTAGGTATATTGGAGCCATGTATTATATTAAATAATTAAAGCTTAACAGGCTGCGCTGTGGAACGTGATCAGTGGACCCTGCTTTTCCACTGCACATGGGAGTCTATAAGTAACTAGTCTATAAGTAATGAATCAAACTCTCCAAACCCATTGTTTCTAAATGCAGCTAAAAGTCTCATTCCTGTATAATGGAGACATCTATGTCAATAATAAGAGAATGGCTTTTAAAAGTAGACTGATACTGTACTATGGAAGATATAAAACAATTTAAAAAGAGATGAGCAAATCAAGGATCACATTTTGTTAGTTTGAAGGCTTGGCAAATGGCCAAACTAAATTGGTGTTTGACTGTGTCAAACCTCCAGTGGCTGTGGGAAAGTGAAAAATTTAGTAGGGTATTACTACCTTTTTTAAGGAAGCGGGCACCTACCGACATGCTAGCAACTATGACTCATCTTTGTCCCGGCCATTCATTCGTCAGTATAATGTAAAGAAAGGGGCTTGGATTGTGATGATTGTGATTAAAAAAAGTATCTGCATGCATGGGGTTCCCACCATGTCTACATTGCCTTGAATAATGTAAGCTACAGTCCACATGATGTGCTGTAAGTGGAATAGACATATGCCCGTATTATTAGTGCTTGTCAGGTTATGGACTGCATACAAGTTGCTCTACCTTTGTAATGAAATAGGTAACAGTGCAGAACCAGTTGTATTTTCAATAGTTGTTCATTTTAAAATGATAACTTGCTTTTCTTTTTAAATCACAATGGAGTTCCTATCTAAATCACTATATGACATTAGAAAATGTCATTTAATAATTCTGCCTGCTTTCTGTCTCCTTAAAAAGTTTGTCATCTCAAGGCTGCAACCATCTACAAACTGCTGTAAAAGCATCAACCTAGCTATAGAAAACTGTCAGCTGCTATATGTAATGTAAAAATACATGACACATGACCTGACTGCAGATGATGACTGACACCTCTGCTACAATAATTCCTCCTCTGTCCACAATATGTCACTCTCTGTAACTACACAATTAAGCTTTCTAGTAACCTGATATCCTCAGCTCTGTAGGTGTAAAAGTGCTCTATGGGTATTTTTCAGTCTTTGACTTTATATTTGCAGTTTAAAGTACATCAGATTAACTGGTGGCAGGTGTCATGCCCCACTGCTTATAGCATTTCTGGCAATCCATCTTGTGAAACACGTTTGACTCATGCTAATCATTATATTCTAAGTAAAGATATACATACAATGCTACATACAGTATCTGGCATCATAAATGTGCATTCCAATTAATTTTGAATTATTTGCATTCTAACCCGCATAGGGAAAACAATCTACCTGCTAAATCTTCTATATTTCTTCTTAGCTTTTATCTTATGCAGCTAGCTGCCTTACTAACTAAATCCCTAGAGTTGGTTCTTCTATTCTGAACAATCCTGAATCTAAACAAGTGAAAGCACAGGCCATGTGTTCTAGTTCTAGGATCCACTCTCTTTCAAAACCCACTGCAGGCTAGCCCCAGATATTGGCAGGTATTGGGGGGCTAGGGTTGTTCCTCATGCCCTTTGGGACCAAATTGCGATCAAATGTTCAACACCACTAGCTTGGATGCCAAAAGTGTGGCTTGGAAAACTATATCATATGGAGACTGTAATTGCCTATGTATACAGTCCATAGGCAGTAATTTCTTTAGATTTCTTAAAATCTATTGGTTTGGCTTATGTGCTGCCTGAATTAGGTCACATGGGCTTTCTTTTTCATCATGTACAGCTACTGTATCTTAGTGCAAATGAGTAATAAGTCAGCACTAAAGAAATATAGTAAACCCAGATTCCCACACATCACGTTAAATACCTAAGTTTCCAGATCTGTAAAGCTAGGAGCATGGCCGTCCTGTCTGTGTGTCCGGCACATGTGGCAACTTGTGACCTTTTATCTGCATATATGATTTTGCATATGGGTTAGCATGCATACACATGTGTCCTTAATACTGGGAGTGCTTACTAGCTTTGCGGGTATGGAAATAGGCTTCTTTCAGGTGGAAAGGACCCACCTTGACTGAAGCCCAGACTCTTACCTTCTATCATAGCACACCACTGTCTCCACAAAGAAGCTGTCCTGTTCCTGCTTCCTCTTGGTGGGGCAATCCTGAGGGCTGTGACTTTGTGTCAGTTTGCAGAAAAGTAGCTTGGAGTCACTAGGGTTAACAGCCCATCACAAATTTTGGAGTGCTCCAGAGAAGACCAAGCTGTCATTTTGACTCTGTGTCTTGAGTGAGTCTAAGCTGTATGAATATACTGTATATGACTATACAGTCGTATCATCAGGGAGCATCGATTGTTTAAAAAAACTATAAGATGGGCACCTTAAAGACCACAACATACAGGGGTATACGGTTAACAGCAAACACACATACACATCATAGGTTGAACTGGATGGACTGATGTTTTTTTTCAACCTCACTATGTAACTATGTAACTATACAGGTACATATCAAAAAATTAGAATATCATCAAAAAGTTAAATTATTTCAGTAATTCAATTTAAAAAGCGAAACTCATATATTATATAGATTCATTATACACAGATTGATATATTTCAAGCATTTCTTGCTATTCATTTCGATGAGTATGGCTTACAGCTAGTAAAAACCCAAAATTCAGTATCTCAGAACTTTGATGAGTATGGCTTACAGCTAGTAAAAACCCACAATTCGGTATCTCAGAAAATAAAATATTGTGAAAAAGTTTGATATTGTAGACTTATGGTGTCACACTCTAATCAGCTAATTAACTCAAAACACCTCTAAAGCTTTCCTGAGCCTTTAAATACTTTCTCAGCCTGGTTCAGTAGATTACACAATCATGGGGTAGACTGCTGACTTTATAGTTGTCCAGAAGGGAGGGTAAATCACAAAAGGTCATTGCTAAAGAAGCTGGCTGTTCACAGAGTGCTGCATCCAAGCATATTATTGGAAAGTTGAGTGAAAGTGTGGTAGAAAAAGGTGCACAAGCAAGAGGGATAACCACAGCCTTGAGAGGATTGTGAAGCAAAGGCTATTCAAGAATTTGAGGGAGATTCACAAGGAGTAGACTACGGCTGGTGTCAGTGCTTCAAGAGCCTCCACTCACAGACGTATCCAGGACATTGGCTACGATTTTACATTCCTTGTGTCAAGCCACTCCTGAACCAGAGACAACATCGGAAGTGTCTTACTTGGGCTAAGGAGAAAAAGGACTGGACTGTTGCTTAGTGGTCCAAAGTCCTCTTTTCGGATGAAGGTAAATTTTGCATTTCATTTGGAATTCAACATCCCAGAGTCTGGAGGAAGTGTGAAGAGGCACAGAATCCAAGTTGCATGAGGGCCAGTGTGAAGGTTCCACAGTCAGTGATGATTTATGAAGCCATGTCATCTTCCGGTGTTGATCCACTGTGTTTTATCAAGTTCAAAGACAGTGCAGCCATCTACCAGGTAATTCTAGGCATTTCATGCTTCATTCTGCTGACCAGCTTTATGGAGATGCTGGTTATATTTTCCAGCAGGACTTGGCACCTGCCCACACTGCCAAAGTACCAATACCTGGTTTATTGATCATGGTATCACTGTGCTTGATTGGCCAGCAAACTCACCTGACCTAAACGCCATAGAGAATCTGTGGGGTATTGTCAAGAGAAAGGTGCTGCCAGTCATGGCACACTGCTCTGAAGAAATGGCACAAGTGCCCGTTCCTTCAGAGTGCATGCGCCAGTGATGTAACTGGCTGCTAGCTCCATAAATATCTCCTGAACAGTGCATGTTAAGGAGATATTTTACTACCTTTAGGTAAGCCTTAACCACTTTACCACCGAAGGATTTTCCTGCTTTACGTCCAGGCCACTTTTTGCAACTTGGCACTGTGCGACTTTAACTGACAATTGCACGGTCATGCAATGCCGGACCCAAACAAAATTTACGTCCTTTTTTTCCCACAAACAGAGATTCCTTTTGGTGGTATTTGATCACCTCTGCACTTTTCATTTTTTGCTATATTAATAAAAAAAGAGCGACAATTTTGAAAAAATAAAAATATTGTTTTTTGACAGTTAAAAAATAGCCAATATATTCAATTTTTAACATATATTTAGGCCAAAATGTATTTAGCTACATGTCTTTGACAAAAAAATTCTCAATGAGCGTATTTTTAACTGCTTTAAGACCGGAAGATTTTACCCCATTTCTGACCAGGCCATATTTTGCGATTCGGCACTGCGTTACTTTAACGGACAATTGCACGATCGTGCAACACTGTACCCAAATTAAATTTATGTCCTTTTTTCCCCACAAATAGAGCTTTCTTTTGGTGGTATTTGATCACCTGTGCAATTTTTACTTTTTGCGCTATAAACAAAAAAAGAGCGACAATTTTGAAAAAATAACAATATTTTTCACATTTTTTTATATGAAATTCCCCCCAAAAAAATTTAAAAATCAAAATTTTTTAACATTTTAGCTCAATTTGTTTTCTGCTACATATGTTTGGTAAACAAAATCGCAATAAGTGTATTTTGATTGGTTTGCGCAAAAGTTATCGCAGCTACTAACTACGGGAAATTTATGTCATTTCTATTGTTTTTTTTTTTAACTAGTAATGGCGGCGATCTGGCGGCGATCTGCCATTTTTTTTGCGGTACTGCGACCTTGCGGCGGACAGATCGGACCCCTAACTTACATTTTTGACACTTTTGGGGGTACCAGTGACATTACTACAGTAAGCAGTGCTATACATATGGACTGTTACTGTAATAATGACACTGGCAGGGAAGGGGTTAACTTTATTGGTGATCAAGTGGTTAAATGTATGCCTGGTGCTTACTGATGTGTGTGTGGGGGGAGGGGATTGTGTGACACAGGCACAGATCGCAGGTTCAGCTATGCTGAATCCTGTAATCTGTCCCTGCCTGTCACAGAGGAGAACTGCCCGCTTTGTTTACACAAGCGGGCGGATTTCCTCACTCGATCCCCAATGATCGGGGAAGAGCGGCGGTGATCACCGCCTCTCCTCCCCTGGCCTGACTCCCGTTGTGTCTGAATACAGCAGGAGCGAGCCTATACCTATATAATATTCTAATTTTCTGAGCTACTGAATTTTGGGTTTTCACTAGCTGTAAGCCATATTCATCAAAAATAAAATAAATGCATGAAATATATCACTCTGTGCATAATTAATCTATATATTATATGTGTTTCACTTTTTAAATTGAATTACTGAAATAAATTAACTTTTTGATGATATTCTAGTTTTTTTAAGATGCACCTGTATATACAGTATATGCAGTCTCCAATAATGCTCAACTACCATAAGATATTTATAGTAAAATTTAAGTTAAGCCATGTAGAGAAGCATAAATCAAAAATTTACCTTGTTTGTGGTTTCTTTGGACTTGCTGTTTCTCTTCTACAACCAATTATGAACGAGTAAGTAAGCTTCATCCTGTGCCATTAACCACTTGCCGACTGCGCACAGTATATTTACTGCGGCAGTCGGCCCCGGCCAGGCAGAGTGACGTAGATCTACGTCACTCGCCTGTCACTCCTTCTAGAGCCAATAGCGGGCGAGCGCACGCCCGCCGAGGCGCGCGCCCACCTCGGCTCGTTCACGGAGGAGTGCGGGAGTGTGACTGGTGGACCCGATGTCCGCCGGTCACACTACGATCGCCGGTACAGCGGGAGAAAGACAGAGCGGCTTATGTAAACAAGCCGCCTGTCAGTTCTCCCTGTGTAAAAATGAAGATCAGACGGTTCTACTATGTAGAACCGTTGATCTTTTTTTTTACACCAATAGCAATGTCCCACTACAGTTAGAAGCACGCCCCTAGGACACACTTAACCCCTCCCTGTCCAATACAGTTAACCCCTTCCCTGGCAGTGTCATTTTTGCAGTAACAGTGCATATATATAGCACTGATTACTGCAGTAATGTCACTGGTACCCCCAAAGTGTCAAAAATGTCAGTCAAGGGTCCGATCTGTCCGCCGCAATGTCGCAGTACCGCAAAAAAATCGCAGATTGCTGCCATTACTCGTTAAAAAAAAAACACCAAAAATGACAAAAATCTTTCCCCTTTGTTAGTAAACGCGATAACTTTTGCGCAAACCAATCAAAATACGCTTTTTGCGATTTTTTTTCACCAAACATAGGTAGCGTAAAACAAATTGGCCGAAAATGTTAAAAAATTTTGATTTTTACATTTTTTTGGGGGGAATTTCATATAAAAAAAAGTGAAAAATATTGTTATTTTTGCAAAAATTACGCTCTTTTTTTGTTTATAGCGCGTGATCAAAAAATCGCACAGGTGATCAAATACCACCAAAAGAAAGCTCTGTTTGTGGGAAAAAAAGGACGTGAAATTTGTTTAGGTACAGCGTTGCACGACCGCGCAATTGTCCGTTAAAGTCACGAAGTAAAAAATCGCAAAAAACCCCCTGGTCTTTTAGCAGGAAAATCCTCCGGTGGTAAAGTGTTTAAAGGACTTTCAGCACCTCGAACAGCAACCACAATCCATTACTGCAGTGGGTAAACATTTCCCTAACTTTTCTTCCAAGACCACTAATAGCACATTATTAATCTTTTCATGTAGTAAAATCGTGCTACTTAACCTTTTAATTTATATGCCACTGATAAATTCTGCAGTCCTTTGAACCATACATTCATATTAGTCCTTGACCCCATAAAGAGTTTAGGTCTTTGTGTTTATTGAAGAGACATATTGACAAGCTAGAAGCAATTCTGAGTGGAAAAAAAGTCAACCTTGCTATATGCTTCTTTTACTGTGTAAAGGAAGAAAAAGAAAGCTATACAACAAAAATACACACTTCATGCAGATTGTTTTTTTGGTTTTAAATTTAAACTAGGACACTGGAATTTAAATTGGTTATCAAGGTGTTTTTGTTGCTGTTTATCTGTAGAAATTCTTACTCCGAATTATTGTACCTTTTGCATTATTTGTCTGATGCCAGACACTAAATCTCCAGTCAAATAAATTATAGGCTGTAGTTGTGGCACCATGTTAAAGAGGTGGTTATTCTGACACTTTAATGCCACTATTTTATCCTAAAAGACTATAGAATCTTACAATGATGGCTTTACTGTGTGACTTCTCTTAGAGGAGTAATGAGACTAGAATTAAGGAAGTGGACCAGTGGAGGGCATGGAAGAATAATTTAGGCAGTCTAATCACTTTGACAAGAAAGAAATAAGTACTGGCAGGGCTTTTTTTCAGCAGGAACGCGGCGGTACACAGTTCCGGCACCTCCAGCACTGAATGTATGTAATAACAAGGGGTGTGGGGTGTGGAGAAAGGTCTATTGATGCTGGCTGCTTGGGGATCTATTGTCAACGTGGAGATCTGTTTTTGTGTGAGGATCTATTTTTGCTAGAGGGTCTCAGGTTGCTGGTAGGGATCTACTGTTGAGTGAGAGGTATATTTGTTGCTGGTTGATGGAGGGTCTATTGATGCTGGTGAAATCTGCTTTTTCTGCTGGGGAGTCTAATGTTGCTGGGGTGGATATTTTGTTGCTGGGTGTGGTATTTGCTTGTGGGTGGCCCATTGTTGCTGTGTGGGGGTCTGTTTTTGTGTGGGGGATCTATTGTTGCTTGGTTGGGTCTATTGTTGTGTGGGGTCTATTGTTGTTGGGGTGGGATCATTTTTTTCTGCAGTGGATCTATTGTTGCTACAGTGGAGTCTATTATTGCTGGGGAAGCCTGATGTTGTGTGGGGTATCTATTGTTGCTGGCTGCAGGGGATCTATTTTACTGCTTTTCTTGTTATCAATAGCAAATTCCAAATCAATTATTTAGCACCACAAAATTATACTTGGTTCTGTATTCTCTAAAAGAGATGGTACTGGGAGATGGGTAGGGGGTGGAACCAAGTGATGGTGGTCAGAGGTAGGTAAGGGAGGAGACAAGGGGTGGCTTAGAAGGGGGAAGTTCCTGCACCTATTTCCTGAAAAAAAAAAAAGCCCTGAGTAACGGTAAGTGTTTTGGTACAATCACTATTCAAGACATGCACCTTTTGGGATAATTGGTTATAGAGTTAGATTTATGATTGCAACTTTTTTTATTTAAAGTAAACTTCATCCTGAGAATAAAAGAAATGCCTCAGCCTACTAGGATCCAGACATATTCAAGCTACCAATGCCTCTTTGCCCCCCCCCCTAGATATTGTTTATTGGCAGCATAGTGCTTCCCCATGTCAAGCCTATTGAGTTTATTACAGTGCAAATCTTTTTATGTTCTATGTGACTAAGTCTTTGTACTGCAGTACAAACAGCATGCTTATAGGGGAGGAGAGCAGATTGACATAGAGATGAGCTCATATGTGTGCTACTTCTCATTTCACTGTCTCCCCCCTTAGGGTTGGGAGGGAGAACCAGGGCAGCACTTGGAGAGGGGCAGCAAATTGACTCCCAAGATTTTTTTTTCCAGCAGTTTTTTGTGTCATCAGTTTGTGGCGCGTTACAGGTGGCATTTCCCATCTCATACTACTGCCCGTAGAGCAAACTGATGAGTATGAGGGGATGGAGCATCTCCTCTGAGGAACATCCCTCACGTGATTGTGATGTGCGCAATGACATCAGACATCAGCGCACTCCATCTCACGCAGGGCAGGCTGGATCTTCTAGGGTGGTGGGCGCGGCAGACACAGGAGTGACAGGAGGACTGAAGGCAGACAGTGGGTGTTTGGTGGACCAGTCCGGGGGGGAGTTATGGAAGAAGATAACAGTATATACAATTATTTCAAAATGTTATATTTATATAAAATAATGGATGTGGAGGCCTTTTGTTGGGCGTGATTTTTTTTTTTTGGGGGGGGGGGTGGGGCAGCATTTCATTCTTGGACCCAGGCAGCACAATGTTTCGGGCCAGCCCTGGGGAGAACTACATGTGTCTCTTGACTATAGCAGATACAAATTGGATTGCCTGCCCTGCTAGACAGGACTGCACTGTGTGGCAGAGCTGTGTAAATCTCAGAACCAGGTGGACAGGAATACACATCTTTTGGCAGGTAAAAAAACTCCCATACTTGTACATCATCTCTGATTTTAGCTGTTTGCCTGGAGTTCAGTTTTATAGACTGAAGTGCTACTACAGTCAGGTCCATAAATATTGGGACATCTACATAATTCTAATCTTTTTGGCTCTATAATGGATTTGAAATTAAACAAACAAGATGTGCTTTAACTTCAGACTTTCAGCTTTAATTTGAGGGTATTTATATCCAAATCAAGTGAAAGGTGTAGGAATTACAACAGTTTGTATATGTGCCTCACACTTTTTAAGGGACCAAAACTAATAGGACAATTGACTGCTCAGCTGTTCCATGGCCAGGTGTGTGTTATTCCCTCATTATCCCATTTACAAGGAGCAGATAAAAGGTCCAGAGTTCATTTCAAGTGTGCTATTTGCATTTGGAATCTGTTGCTGTCCACTCTCAATATGAGATCCAAAGAGCTGTCACTATCAGTGAAGCAAGCCATCATTAGGCTGCAAAAACAAAACAAACCCATCAGAGAGATAGCAAAAAACATTAGGTGTGGCCAAATCAACTGTTTGGAACATCCTTAAAAAGAAAGAACACACCGGTGAGCTCAGCATTACCAAAAGACCCGGAAGACCGCGGAAAACAACTGTGGTGGATGACTGAAGAATTCTTTCCCTGGTGAAGAAAACACCCTTCACAACAGTTGGCCAGATCAAGAACACTCTCCAGGAGGTAGGTGTATGTGTGTCAAAGTCAACAATCAAGAGAAGACGTCACCAGAGTAAATACAGAGGGTTCACCACAAGATGTAAACCATTGGGGAGCCTCAAAAACAGGAAGGCCAGATTAGAGTTTGGCAAACAACATCTAAAAAAGCCTTCACAGTTCTGGAACAACATCCTATTAACAGATGAGACCAAGATCAACTTGTACCAGAGTGATGGCAAGAGAAGAGTATGGAGAAAGAAAGGAACTGCTCATGATCCAAAGCATACCACCTCATCAGTGAAGAATGGTGGTGGTAGTGTCATGGCTTGGGCATGTATGGCTGCCAATGGAACTGGTTTGAATAAAGTGTTTTGGGCAATATTATCTGCTCATATTAAGCCAAATTCTTCAGAACTCATTGGACGGCGTTTCACAGTGCAGATGGACAATGACCCGAAGCATACTGCGAAAGCAACCAAAGAGTTTTTTAAGGGAAAGAAGTGGAATGTTATGCAATGGCCAAGTCAAACACCTGACCTGAATCTGATCGAGCATGCATTTCACTTGCTGAAGACAAAACTGAAGGGAAAATGCCCCAAGAACAAGCAGGAACTGAAGACAGTTGCAGTAGAGGTCTGGCAGAGCATCACCAGGGATAAAACCCAGTGTCTGGTGATGTCTATGCGTTCCAGACTTCAGGCTTTAATTGACTGCAAAGGATTTGCAACCAAGTATTAGAAAGTGAAAGTTTGATTTATGATTGTTAATCTTTCCCATTACTTTTAGTCGCTTAAAAAGTAGGAGGCACATATACAAACTGTTGTAATTCCTTCCTACATCGTTCACCTGATTTGGATGTAAATACCCTCACCTTAAAGCTGAAAGTCTGCATTTAAAGCACATCTTGTTTGTTTCATTTCAAATCCATTGTGGTGGTGTATAGAGCCAAAAAGATTGTCCCAATATTTATGGACCTGACTGTATGTACAATCAAGAACTAAACCTATAATCTTATTTGTTAAGGTGGTGAAAAGAGCAATGTTCAGCAAGCTATACCAATACTCATCTCTCAAATGATTGGCTATAGGGTAGTTAAAGGTAATTAGTTGTTTAAGGTTGCTGCATTTGACATATTGTTACTGCAGTTATCACAATAGGGATATAAATAGTTGATCACGGATGCTGCAAGGAGATTTGCACATTACACAGTGCTGATTGAAGTTAAAGCGGAATTATACTGCATCTAAGCACCACAAAGCAAAAACGCTATTTAATTCATTTTTAATATTCAAAGCAAACTCCCCCATTCATCTATGTTTCCATGATTTATTTTGCTGAGAAACCACTTTGAAAAACACCCCCCTAGCATTTCTGTCTGTGGCCATCTTGAGTAAGGGCAGCTGAGTTATGTAGCATTGATATCCTGGAATCCATTTGCCCTTAGCTCAGGAATATAAGCAGAAGGGCGTAGTTAGCTGAGAACCCCTCCCCCCTCCTAAGTCTCCTGGAATGTATGACATAATTTGCCTAGGCAAGAAATCAGGAAGTAACTGAAGAAACTAAAAAAAAAAAATAGTTTAAAACACGTAAATATGATATACTGTACATTCTTGTCTATTAACTAATGCTAGCAGCGTAAGGATTAAAATATTCAATGTTGATTGAGAGAGTGAAGTTCCACTTTAATTACTAGTTTGGGAAACATTACTGTGGTCACACTGAATGCATTCAAAGTATACTATATGTAAAAATATTTTTTTTCTTGTTTTGGACAGAGATCTGAAGGATTAGACCCCTTGTCAAGTTTTTGTTGCAGCCCATTTTCCAAACTGAACTGTTGACGGTTGTTACCAGAAATTTAGGAAAAATGCAAAATTATAAACATTAACAGAACAAGAGAAGAAAATCCACCTGCTTTAATTCAACACTCTAATGGCTCGTTTCCACTGAGCTTTCTGGTACGGTTCGGTTCGGTACGGTACGCTATTTATGCTGTTTCCATTGTGAATGGTACCCTAATTCCGAACCGTACCGTACCACTTTTTTGGGACCCTTTCGTTGGGGTACCAAGCACATTAGTACCGTACCAACAGGGTGGAGCTACACTCTGCAGAACTTTGATTGGTTGACAGAGAATCGTCAATCACAGCTTTCCTGCTACGCCACGCCTATCATGAAAGGGTACTCTTGGCAGTGGAAACGCAAGGTGTACCGTTCCGAACCGTACCGTACTGAACCGAACCGCACCGTACCACACAGTGGAAACGAGGCATAAGATTGAGATTCTGTTCACTTTGGAGACTTTTCTTCTCATCTTCAGAACAAGTAATATAAATAACTGATTTGCACTTCTGCTTCGGCAATGCCTGACGAAGGGGCACGCATGCCCCGAAAGCGAGCACCGTCCAGTTTCCCCCGGATCTGACGAAGGAGCAGCTGAGACGGCGCAAGGATACCAGGAGGTGCCAGAAGCCACTGACACAGCCGGGACCAAAGGCTTTCCTAACTTCTCCTGCTTCCCTTGCAACGGATCGGATGATTTACGATTTAAAGCCTGTTTCCACATATCTATGTTAGTGCATCATTGTTTGATGGCAATAAATGACTGTTTTTAATACTACACTTAGGTAACGCTGATCTGTTCTTCTCTCCCAAACTTCCGCTGAACCTCGTCATGGCGAGGTACATCCTTTCCAGCAATGCATTGGCTCCTAGGATATGAGTTTCATCAGTCCGAGGGGCCAATGAGCCTCCTCCATTTGTTCGTTCGCCGTGCTTTTGAAGAAATGCGCACATGTGAGATTGAGATGCTGGGTAGCCAGCAGCTCCGTATCCTGGAAGAAGAGATGAATCGGCTTCACATGCCAGCACTGAAGCTCCCAGAGGAGAACGGAGTAAGTAAACGAAAAAAGAAAAAGATTGGCGCAAGGAAATTGCCGAAATTGCCAAAAACAAGCTGGGATAAATAGTGAAATCCAATATAAACGAAACAAGTATTAAGATGAAAGTCCGTTTTTAAAGCTCATAATGTCCTTGCAGTATGAGAAAACAAAACTAGTGGCAGCTCCCCTGATAGAGAAGCATTTCTCTGGAATAAACGGAACAGCAAGGTGCGCCAAACTAAGTGTAGCAGTAAACCAAAGGGGAATTTATTCAAAGACAGCCAAATGGCTACTCACATACAGCTGGAGATAAAAAAACATTGTGAGAGAAGTCTGGGGTAGGGTGAGGTAGGTGGCGCTGCCTATAGGTGATAAATAAATATGTATGGAATGGAATGTGTCTTAGCACTGAACTAAAGTGCTAGTGTGCGTATCCAAATGTCAAATATCAGTACAAAAAATTATATATGCAATGAAACCAATATAAATAAATAAAAAATATAAATAAATATAAAGTGCAGAAGTGAAAGTAATACTCTGGTTTATGGAAAAAAACAGGATAGAATAAAGCTAGGTGAGCCAAGATGAGTGATAAGTTCAATAAATAGATAAAAATAAACTTAAATATTATAAATATCAATAAACAGTGTTCCAGTGAATATATACACATAAAAAGTGCCAAAGTGTGATAGTTTCACTCATCTTGGCTCACCTAGCTTTATTCTATCCTGGTTTTTTCCATAAACCAGAGTATTACTTTCACTTCTGCACTTTATATTTATTTATATTTTTTATTTATTTATATTGGTTTCATTGCATATATAATTTTTTGTACTGATATTTGACATTTGGATACACACACTAGCACTTTAGTATTTTAAATTTTACTTAGTTCAGTGCTAATACACATTCCTTTCCATATATATTTATCTATCACCTATAGGCAGCGCCACCTATCTCTTCCTACCCCAGACTTACTGATATAGCCCTTTTGGACTATATTTTGAGGTTGGCTGTAGCCAATTTCTTGTCCAGAATTTTCTACCTTCATTGTGAGAGAAGTCTTAAGCCACTGTAAGTGCCCCGTGGTAGATAGCTGTAGAGTTGATGCGGCATCGGCAGGGTAGGTGTCTCCGCTGACCGGATCTCTGCTTCGCAGTGTGTGGAACCAGCGTGGAATGCACCCAGAGCTAAACCCAACGTGATGTCAAGACGTGTTAGGTGACGCGTTTCAAAGCATCCCCTTTTTCCTCAGACCAACTACCCTGCCGATGCCGTGGTGAATCTACAGCGATATATCAAGGATCACCTACAGTGACTTAAGACTTCTCTCACAATGTTCTTTTATCTCCAACTTTGTGTGAGTAGCCATTGGCTGTCTTTGAATAAATTCCCCTTTGATTTACTGCTACACTTAGTTTGGCGCACCTTGCTGTTCCTTTGTTAGAGCTGAGTAAGTATTTTAAAAAGAAAAAGAATAATAAAATATGAATTAAATCATAATACCGATATGTATATGATTAGGTGCAACCATCACATGGGGGTTTAAAAAAAAAAAAAAAAAGCTGTAACTCAACTTTAAAGTGCATTTCCACTTTTGCAGTCAAATTTGAGAAAACCCCACTATAAGCATGTTATGTTTTCCCATTTACACAGCACCTAAAAAACTATTTTTTAAAAAATATTTTTTACTTTGTAAATGTTTCTAAGAACAAGAGTAATGGCAGACTGCAAACATTTCTGAACACTACTGAGTCTGTCCTAGTAGAAAGGCTGAGGTTCCTCTAATTAACATACAATACAGATGGAAATCTTCTAAATCTTTAACAAGTTCTGGACCAGAAGGATTTGCCCCCTATTAATGACCAGGCCATTTTTTGCGATTCGCCAGTCCGTTATTTTTACGGAAAATTGCGCGGTCCTGCGACATGGTACCAAAATAAAATTGTTGTCCTTTGTTTACCACAAATAAAGCTTTGTTTTGGTGGTATTTGATCACCCCCCCTCTGGTCAATCAGCACACGTGCGCGCCTCCTGTTCGAAAAATCATGCGGTCTAATCAGCATCTGGATATGTCACACCTGTGAGGTGGATGGATTATCTCGGCAAAGGAGAAGTGCTCACTAACACAGATTTAGACAGATTTGTGAACAATATTTGGGAGAAATAGGCCTTTTGTGTACATAGAAAAAGTCTTGGATCTTTGAGTTCAGCTCATTAAAAATGTGGGCAAAAATAAAAGTGTTGCGTTTATAATTTTGTTCAGTGTATTTTCTTCCAAAAAGCCTGTATCTCTAGGCAGTGTCAGAATAAATGGAAAAAGCCACCAAAAGCATCAACCATGGGCATGTGAGCATCACTACTGGACCAAGGAGCAATGAAACAAGGTGATCTGGTCCAATAAATCACTTTTTCTTTTACATTGTTGATGCCTGGGTGCATATGCATTTATAAAATTTTCTTCAGTGTATTTCTATATTAAACCAGCTATTACAACTGTAGGTTCAGTTGCACACACCAGATTATACTTGATTGAAGCTTTAGGCATACAAGCTCCCCTAATGCACAAATGGTAAGGAAAATCTTGTCAATACAGTGTGTCACACAAGTAGGAAAATGCAGCTCCCTGTGCTGGCTGTGAATTTAGGACGGATTGAAGGAAGGAGGCAGAGAAACAGGAAAGCAGATTGAATTTGTCCATACAGAGACAACGGATCCTGAAGAAGCAGCGTTACAAAGTTCAAGATAAAACAAGGTGTTCATTTCTCCTTGTACGTTGGATAGTTAGACCAGTGGAAAAAAGACACAAGTCTTTCTAGTTCAACCATTCGGGAAAAAAAAAAAATCTTTATGATCCAGAGGAAGGCAAAAAAAAAAAAAAAAAATACAACCTTAAAGCATGACCCAATTTATTTCACTTTTTTATCTTCTTTTTTTTTTTGTGAAAAAAAAGTGGTAAAAACAAACTTTTTTTTATATTGCATCCTACTAATCTTAGATGTGATGGCTACATTTGTTTTGTTTTGTTTTTTTTTAAGAAACTTTATTCAAACCAATTAGCAGTACAGGAAGAATGCATGAGAAATACTGAACAACATTTTTCACTTTTGATAAGTAATAGCTGGTCAACATGCAAAGCCGTGGACCGGCTTGAAATGAGTAAAGGTCCAGACAGTTAAACAAGTTAAACATACTAGAATCCTAGTTGGATGGATCTATGCTAGGTACCTGTGCTGTTAACCAAAACAAAGAATACAAAGGAAAGGAGTAAATGGAAAAGGTGAGGGGGGGGGGGGGGGAGGTCTGTGCCCACAGCAACGGAGCCCTAACCAGGGAGTAGGAGAATGTTCCATCAGCCAGATTGGGTGTCGCATCCCTGGGTAGCGAATCAAGGAAGTCCTGCCATTTATCGGAGAAACGGTCGGAAGAGGATTGGTGATTAAAGTCTGTGTTGATTTGGTCTTTGGTCAAAAGGCTTTGAAGTTTGCGGTGCACCTGAGAGATAGATGGACCCACCGGAATATCCAGTTGGCAAGTATGACTCTGCGTGCTATCAGCAAACAGGTGAGAATCCATGTGCGGGGATGTGGTAGCGGGCGGCTAGTCCATATCTGAAGCTGTTTGTCCCAATATCCGAAGATGAGCAGGAGGGGGGCTACATTTGTTTTGTTTATGCTTTCTTTCTTTTATGTTAAGACCCCGTTCACACTGGGGCGACTTGTCAGGCGACCTGGTCGCCTGACAAGTTGCCGTGGGTCGCCTGCCATAGAGTAGCACAGGGCCCGTTCTAATAGGAGCGACACAAGTCGCTCCGACTTAGAAAAAGGGTCCTGAGCTTCGTTGGGGCGACCTGGAGCGACCTGCATTGACTTCAATGATATGAAGTCCATGGCGGCCGCTCCGACTTCACAGGTCGCCCTGGCAAGTCGGGTCGCGCCTGTGTGAACCGGCTCTTAGTCTGTTGTTTTTCTTTTTTTTTTTTTTATAAACATTTTATTAAATTTACTTTAGAAAAAAAAAGACATTGCAAGACAAAACATTCAAAATTACATATAAATGTAATATTCCTAGAGTATGCATACTACAAAACATTGTAAGGTGGGATCACTACTTCCCTCATTCAACCCCACCACTATAGATGAGGTTGCTAAACTACTTGCTAACGTCCACTTAACCACCTGCCCTCTGGATCCTGTTCCCTCGCAAATGCTACTTTCACCCTCTGGCCCTATTCTACGCTCTCTAACCAACATCTTCAATCTCTCCCTCTCTTCTGGCATCTTCCCCAACTCTCTAAAACATGCACTAGTCATCCCCATACTTAAAAAGCCCTCACTGGACCCCGATCTTAACAACCTACTCCCTATTCTATAGGTCTATAGGTTCACAGCTGGGGACCATGAAGTAGATTGCAGAACAGGTATAGCTAGGCTGGAACAGTCTATAAGTTCACAGCTGGGGACCATGAAATAGATTGCAGAACAGGTATAACTAGGCTTCAACAGTCTATAGGTTCACATCTGGGGACCATGAAGTAGATTGCAGAACAGGTATAACTAGGCTGGAACAGTCTATAGGTTCACAGCTGGGGACCATGAAGTAGATTGCAGAACAGGTATAGCTAGGCTGGAACAGTCTATAGGTTCACAGCTGGGGACCCTGAATTAGCTTTAAGATGCAGCAAAGAAAGGAGGATCTACTCACAGAATTCTGGAACGAGTCCATAAGTGTAGCCTCTTGTAAATTATTAAAGCATCCAGCCCCAGGGGTGCCCCCTCCTCCTCCTAGCTTACTGGTCTATTTACTCAGGGGGGAGAAAAGACAATCTCCTCAGGGCTCCAGACTATTTGACATCATCTCAGCCACCTTCTGAGCACACCTCCCCAAGGATTTGGTTAGGTTGTGCTTACTGTTCTGGCTGGTCATTTGAATTCTCACAGTACAAACAAATGGCTGCTACCCCCGCCTATAACTGGCTTTTGCAGCAAGGAGCACATGGAAGGGCGATGCATGTCAAACAAAACAAAAGAAAATTCCCAGCTCAATTTACTGACCAACCTGCAACCAAACAAATTATCCTGTCTAACAGTATCCGATAAAAAACAGGGGTTTATTTTGCACATATTTGCAAATATATGCATAAGCTGCAGAGCCACATCATGGCACCCCAGTATTATCTGCAGTTCTAACTCTAAATTTTGAGAGCCTCCATAGTAGAAGCATATTCATTATAATAGATAGGCAGAGAGAGCCAATGCACTTTGCAAAGTGCACAGCCTATTTGTCTTTAGTAATCCCACCCCATTGTATGCCCTTTTTCAAGGGAATTTGCCCTTAGCTTAGTGAATGAAGTGAAGCTCTTCTAACTTCCATCATCCAATCATGTGCAACCAAAAGTACAGATTGTTTTTTTCCATGCACTTGATTGGGTATTCTTTGCAAAGAAAATTTTCACCACATTCAACAAGCTAAGGGAAAATTCCACTACAAAGTGCAAATTCCCTTGCAAAGTGAACTTTCTATTTGCTCATTGTAAATTAACCACTATATGTTGTAGAAGGGGCATGCTACATTCTAATTACTGCCGGTGCTTTTCACCAGTAGGAACTGTATTAGATTAATGGCAGCTGTGTGGTTTGCATTCGGAAATGTTGGCACTTCAGTCTCTCATCACTCGGCTGCTTTCTGTGCAGTGGGAAGATTTAGCAGCACGTGATATTTATCCTGCTGTCAGTCTCAATCCTTTCTTACAGCTCAGTGTTCCAGAGCAGAATCCTTCGCCTCTCACCCTGATCTTTTTTAATTGGCAGTTGTTTTATGGCCTGCAGTATTCCTAGGAGCACCGAGTTCACTCAGGACTCAGTCAAACATTCCATCTGATTTGTAATTGTTATCTCAATGCCTGCACGGATGCAGAGAGTCATAGCAGATGTTGCAGGAACATGCGTTTAAGAAGTATCTGTAATTGCGCCGTTCTCCTCTGCAAATAATGATTCTCGGAGCTGAGGCCTGGAATTAGCACATTTCTGGTCTCGCCTAGGCGATTGGATTGCGTGGAGGGACATGTTAAAATGCTGTTTTCTTCAGGGTCTCTGCCCCGGGGAATTACTTGGCTTGTTTTCTCAATAGCTCTCTAAGCCGCTGAGAATGAAATCCGATTGAACAAATAAGGACGGCTACTTCAGACAAGCTGGGGATTCTAAACGAGAGCAACTTATGATCCCACATTGTGAAGCGGGATTTCTGAATATTTTCCTTCTTTTCATATTGTATCTTGTTGTTGTTTTACCTGTATGAGACAAAGCTTAGTGGATGTTGGTGGAGGGGTTGAGGTTATTTTAAGGGTGGTCTTATGGGAAATTTCAAGTTTATAGTAAGGAAACATTAAAGCCCAAATCCATTTTTTGGTTCAAGGGCTTGTGTTGATGGGTTTTAGTTCATACAAGTCTATGGGAATGCATAACTCACTTGAAGTATGCTGAATGCAGGGCAGAAGGAGATTAATGGCAGATCAAGTCCACCTGGTAATGAATTCTGAATAATCTCATCAACACAAGTGTAATGGCCTGTACACACGACCTGAAAATACCACTTTCGAAGCAATCGTACGATAATCGGATCGTTAGTACAGAGCCTTCGAGAGTCGATCATGACAGTTCATACCAGATTGTACGATTTTCCTTTAATTAATACAGTTGTCCTCCTAAAATACAATACAAATACACTACATCAACACATTACATCAATTTTTCGATTTTCTATTCTGTCGTACGAGAATTTTTGTAGCTTTAGTAACCTCTCCATTTTCGATATGCGACAAGCATGCAAAAAAAAAAAAGGATGATCTGTCGCCTGATTTTCGGATCGTGTGTACGTGCCATTAAGGTTGAGCCAAATGCCCTAAATCAGTTAAAGGGGAATTAAATCCATTGGTTTCACTGCTTCAAAAAAAGTTGCATTCACTGCACATACCAAGAATATAACTCACATTTGCTTGTGCTCTCAACCAAACTGTCAAACCATCAAATGGCTGGTGTCATAACAGACCACATGTGCAGCATCATGTCAATTGAAGAGCAAACAGAGGCTAAGATGGCCACTTCCTTGGCTGAAAACCACAGAAGGGGTTTAGTTCTGCTTTAAATACTGTACATTCGGGGGCGTGGCCTGGCATGGCATGAGACGAGTAGCTGGATCTCCGTCTAAATCCTATCCTATACTCCTTATCCTGTTTCCCCACGGTCTGCTTCTGTGCTTCACTGTTTCCCAGGGTACCCCGGACCTTACCTCGTCATGTCGCCGCCCAAGAAGGCATCGGAGATGACTGCTAAATTGGACAAATACCGCCGCCAGGACAGAAAGGCCTCCTCCCAAGATGGCGCTGAGCTGCACACGGATGCTGGCACGGCGGCGGGAGCTGACACAGCTACTGTACTAGAAGCTATCTCTGCCTGTCAGGCAACCCTTACATCAAAAATTGACGAGGTAAAGGTGGACATATCTTTGATTAGACAAGATATGAGGAAGCTGTGGGATAGGGTGTTTGAGGCAGAAAATAGACTCAGTAGCATGGAGGACTCCCTTCCCCCCATACAGCATTCCACTGATCAGCTCCAACTACAGGTTACACAAATCCTGCAAAAACAGGACAATATGGAGAATAGACTGGAACCTGAGGTTTATAGGCCTTCCTGAGGGGGTGGAAGGCACTGACCCCTCTACCTATCTGGAGCAGCTCCTAATTCAAACCTATGGCAGGGAGTCCCTTTCGCCCACGTTTGTGGTGGAGTGGGCCCACCGCTTGTCGGGTCGCCCACCGCTGCAGGGTGCCCCGCCATGCACATTCATTGCCAAGTTTCTTAATTACCCGGATAGAGACACCAGAGAGAAGGGGAACATCCCAATGGGCAATGGCAGAGTGGACATTTTTCCTGACTTCTCGGCGGAAGTGCAAAGGTGACGCAAGGGTTTCCTGGAAGCCAAACGGAGACTTCGGGTCAAGCACCTCAAATATGCCATGATGTACCCTGTTCGCCTTCCGGTGGAAGGTGAAGACCGTGTTCATATTTTCGATGACCCTGAGGTGGTTATTTCCTGGTTGGAGCACCTTGAGACCCGCTGTTGAATTGCTGCTGCCTCCTACTTCCCTTTGCTGCTGTTCTTTCTTACTCACCTCCTTACTACTTATGCCTCATACCGGTGCTTTCTGATGGCGGCTTGATCTCTTGCAACACCTATCCTTCCCCCCTCTGCACTTTCCCCCTGTGAACTGACCATTCCCATGTTATTGCTACCTGGGGGAAGGTGGGGTGCTACTGGTTCCGGTGGACTGTGCTGCCATTCCCATCCTTGTACACTTCTCATCTTTCTGTGGGGACACGACTTAGTTATCCCGACGGAGGGTCCCGACTCAACCGAGACCCACTTTACTACTTGGGCTGTGGTCACGGTCCGACATGCCGCCCAGCGTTTTTTTGGTCCCCTGCATCTGTTTGGTTCAGGCGCCTGGTCCCTCTGATTTTTTTCTTTTTTCCTTTTTTTCTTTTTTGCCTGGGGCCCATTGCTCACGCCTGTGGACTCCTTATTTTTGTAGTGCTGTCCCTGTTTTTGGATGGCCGGGCCTCCCCCTTTTTCTCTCATGATTACAGACTGGGGACCTTTTTTAGTGTTTTTTCGGGACTTTATGCCCGCACATGTTGGGGTTGGTGCAGGGCGGGGTGGGGGGGTTACTGTTTTTAGGTATGTGCTTTTTAATTTAATGTGCAAAACCAATATTACTGTTTGTTTTTGTGTGCAGAGACAGTGCAATATGGATCAATCTGTCCTCCTTAGTGCTGGGTTATCTCTCCTCTTGCCAATCTCTATGTTCTTTTGCGGGTTGATATCCGAGATCCTGGAGCTCTGGCAGCCTCTACTCTTACTCCCAGTTAGATGGCCACCTTAAAATTGATGACATGGAATGTTAGGGGCCTCCGCGATAAGCTCAAACGCTTGGCGGCTTTCGCCTTCCTCAAAAAACACCGAGTGGATATTTTAATCTTGGTGGAGATCCATCTGGACGGCCATATGCATCTATCACTTAAGAGTCCATGGGTGAGGTGGGCATACCATTCCACACATACCTCCCACTCCGCTGGCGGTGCTGGTGGCCAAATCAATTCACTTTCAGCTCCGAGGATCTCGTGCTGACCCCCTGGGAAGGTATATATTTCTGCAAGTATTGGTGTTCGGGGAACCCCTGTTGATACTAGCCTTTTATGTGCCCCCCCCCCTTTATCTATGTCCATTATCTCTGAGGGCCTCACTTATATGTCTCATTTTCCGAATCTACCAGCCATTTGGTTGGGGGATTTCAATAATGTGCTTAACCCCGCCTACAAACTAACCCCCTGGCACCGTTACCTGTGACATGTACTAGATTTGCCCATTTGCTAGAGAGCGTGGGTTTGGTGGACACGCGGAGGGCTAAATTCCCCCTGCAGCGGGCGTACTCCTGTTTCTCCCCTATGCACCACTCCATGTCCCGTGTTGATATGATCCTAGTGTCCCGAGCTCTGACCCCCAGGCTGGTGTCGGTGGGATTTTCCCCCCGATCTCTGTCTGACCATAGCCCTTACTGGGTGACGATAAGATTACACCATGATAAACTGCCTCCGGCTTGGCGTCTCAACCCAATGTGGCTATCTTTGCTGCCTGAGGAGGCCTCTCTGGACGCATGTTGGGCTCAATTCTTCGCTGATAATGAGGGAACGGCCTCCCCTATAGCGGTTTGGGAGGAGTTTAAGCTACATGCCAGAGCCTCTCTAATATCCTGCGTCAAACAATTTAAAGCCACCTCCACTGGGACACAATCTCGGGCGGAGGCTGGTCTCCGGTCGGCGGAGGGTGACTACCTGACGGGCCCCTCGCGGGCCAATGCCTCCCAACTTCAGCTGTTGTCGAGGGTGTTCTCCCAGCTAGAATATGAACAGGCCAAGTCTAAACTTTTCTTTCAAAAACAGAGGCTTTTTGAACACGGAGAACGAGCAGGGAAACTGCTGGCTTACCTGGTACATTGTGAAGACAGACCACCAGTGCTTATAACCCTCTGGTCTGAGGCAGGGACCTTGCTGATGGACCCGGGGAAGGTGACGGAGCGGTTTCGTGCCTTTTTCAGCCAACTTTATACTTCTAGAGCCCCCTCTGACCATACCGCCATGCGGTCATTCCTTGACATGGTGGAATTTCCTAAACTAACGGACGAGCAAATGATGCTCCTGGAGGTACCCCTTATGGAGGAGGAAATTGTGGAGGCTGTGTCCAGGTTCCCTAGATCAAAGTCACCAGGTACTGATGGTCTCCCAATCGAATTCTCTGCCCACTACTCTGATGTTCTCCT
This sequence comes from Pelophylax lessonae, assembly GCF_965119305.1. Taxonomy (NCBI): domain Eukaryota; kingdom Metazoa; phylum Chordata; class Amphibia; order Anura; family Ranidae; genus Pelophylax; species Pelophylax lessonae. The sequence goes on from NC_138773.1 coordinate 80,318,145, forward strand.
GCCTAAGCTCCTTGCCTTGTTTACCACCATGTTTGAGGAATCCACCTTGCCCCTCCTCAATGTGGGAGGCCATGATAGTGCTGATCCCCAAGCCCGGTAAGGACCCTCATTACCCTGAATCTTACCGCCCTATCTCTCTCCTGCAAGTGGATATTAAAATATTGGCCAAAATACTTTCACTCTGTCTAAATCAAGTCATCTTGTCCCTAGTTCATGAGAATCAGTCCGGCTTTATGCCAGGCAGGAATACCTCCTTTAATCTTCGTAGACTGTTCATGAATCTCCAATCTACGCATGAGAACTGTGGTGAGAGAGTGGTGGTGACACTGGACATGGCCAAAGCTTTTGACTCAGTTGAGTCGGGCTTCTTGTGGGAATGCCTTGTGCGCTTTGGCTTTGGACCTAATTTTATTAAATGGGTGCATCTGTTGTACAGTGCACCAGTAGCTAAAGTTCTGGCTAATGGCTGGCACTCTAAAGCATTTCTGCTCGCCAGAGGTACTAGGCAGGGGTGCCCACTTTCCCCCCTGCTCTATGCACTGGTGGCTGAGCCGCTGGCTATAGCCATTAGGGCCCACCCGGCTATACACGGCTTGTGTGTGGGGTCCTTGACCGAGAAGATCAGAATGTATGCAGACTCGGGGGCTCTCTGGTCATGGCCCTTTCCCTCATTGAAACCTATGGTACATATTCCAGGCTACAAATTTATTGGGACAAATCTCAGGTTCTCCCCATTGACCCCCCTGCGGTCCTGGTACCCCCTGTGGCTTTGCCAACGGGTAACTCGTATAAAATATCTTGGAGTTCCGGTCACGGCACGCCCTTGGGATTATATCTTGGATAATATTCATCCCCTTTATACTTTGATTAAATCTAAGATCCAGGTATGGTCCAGGCTTCCCCTGGGCATTATGGGTAGGGTATACCTTATAAAAATGGTTCTTTTGCCTAAGGTTCTATATGTCCTCTGGCATTCCCCAATTTACTTACCATTGAAGTACTTCAAACTAATGGACTCTCTCCTTAAGGCGTTTGTGTGGGGAAGTAATAGCCACAAACTTTCTTGGTGAAAACTTCAAAACCCCTCCAATCTAGGGGGCGTGGCATTGCCGGACTTCAACTTATACTACCTAGCTGCCCAGTTATCTCAGTTATTTCATCTTGACAAAGTAGACAGTACCTGTTTTCTTCTACTACTATGCCCAGGGTGGTCCCGTCCGACTGCTGACCCTTTGTCGGTCGTTTTGCGAGGAACCTGGGGTCACGAGGTGGGGGGAGACTCTGACTCTATGCTGTACCACTTTAGTCGAGTTTGGGAGATGGTAATGGATAAAATGCAATACCCCTGCTACACAGCTTTACCCCCCCTATGGCATAACGGAGCCCTGGCAAAGTTCTGTTCGTTACCAGACTCCACACTGTGGAGCAGCAGGGGTATTTACTATCTCACATACCTCTTGCAGGTGTCCACTCTTCGTACATTTGATAACCTCCGCACGTCATTCTCCCTCCCGGACCATATGCTCTTCCGATACTACCAGATTAGACACGCTTTCCAGACCCAGTTCCCATCAGCTATGTCCCCGCTAGAATCCCTTCCCGTCCTGGAAATAGTCAAGGGCACTGACCCCCGCCATCTAATTTCCATACTCTATTCGGAACTGCACTCTCCCTCTTCCTCTGCCATAGCGTATGCTGTTAAAACTAGCTGGAAACCTGAGGTGGGTGTTATTGAGGATGAGGACTGGAGCGAGGCCTTTGAGACGTGTCAGCAGGTGTCTCCCTAGCTGTCTGATCGTCTTACCCAACTGTTCATAATCCACCGCACTTACCTTACCCCTATTAGGTTGGCGCGCTATCGGTCTGGTATTTCTCCAGACTGCCCCGTGTGTCATGCCTCCCCGGGTAAATTTTTTCACATACTCTGGAGCTGTCCACGTGTCCAGGGCTACTGGCAGCAAATTGTGGCCTTCCTACATGATCAAATGTGATCTCCTCTACAGCTGGACCCTAGGCAGTGCCTGCTGGGTGTGTACCCAGAGGAGGATATGGACAAGTTCCTGAAGACTTTTTTACATTTCACACTTTTTATCGCCAGGAAACTGATAGCTAGGCTATGGATGCGGGAGAGCCCCCTTGACTTTAGAATGTGGCTGAAGGAAGTTAATTCTGTTCTCCCATATCACAAAATAATGTATATGCACAAGGCATGCCCTGCTAAATACAACAAGATTTGAGACAGGTGGCTTCAGAGCTCGGATACATGCACTTAATGGTCATCTCTGTATCCTTCTGCCTATCTATTGTGGACTGATGTGTTGTATTGCCTGCATTATCCTCTGTCACTGTACTGCGTTCTGTTTTGCTTTTTAGCTCCAATTCTTCTTTCTGACTGCACAGTTTTGGCTGTTCCTTCTCTATTTTGTAATATGCTGGGTTTTTTTTTCAATAAAATCTCTGTTTGTTAAAAAAAAAAAATATTGTACATTCAAGTTGTGTGAGGTATAAAAGGTGTGACAAATACAAATAAGTACTGTCCATGATACTTTTTTTATTTACACTAACATCCAAATTTTCAGGACAACCTTTCTGGGTATTTGCCCTTCTTCAAGGTCCAAGCAGTATTCAGTTTTGCTTGGACCTAGAAGAAGGGCATATATCCAGAAAGGTTGTCCTGAAATGTTGGATGTTGGAGCAAATAATAAAAGTAGATACAAATGCACTAATACAGCTACAATCACCTTCAGGACACTATATTGTTAAAAGTTTTGGGACGCCTGCCTTTACAGGCACATGAACTTTAATGACATCCCAGTCTTATTCCGTAGGGTTCAATATTGAGTTGGCCCACCCTTTGCAGCTAACACAGCTTCAACTCTTCTGGGAAGGCTGTCCACAGGGTTTAGGAGTGTGTCTATGGAGATATTTGACCATTGTCCCAGAAGCGCATTTGTGAGGTCAGGTACTGATGAGAAGGTCTGGCTCACAGTCTTCGCACTAATTCATCCCAAAGGTGTTCTATCAGGGTTGAGGTCAGGACTCTGTGCAGGCCAGTCAAGTTCCTCCACTCCAAACTCGTTCATCCATGTGTTTATGGACCTTACTTTGTGCACTGGTCCAAATAATTTGGTGGAGGGGGGATTATGGTGTGGGTTTGTTTTTCAAGGATTGGGCTTGGCCCCTTAGTTCCAGTGAAGGGAACTCTTAAGATGTCAGCAAAGCAAGACATTTTGGACAATTTCATGCTCCAACTTTGTGGGAACAGTTTGGGGATGGCCCTTCCTGTTCCAAGATGACTGCACAGGCAAGCTCCATAAAGACATGGATGAGCGAGTTTGGGGTGGAGAAACTTTACTCGCTTGACCTAAACACGATAGAACACCTTTAGAATTAGAGCAGAGACTGCAAGCCGAGCCTTCTAGTCCACATCAGTGACTGATCTCACAAATGCGCTTCTGGAAAAATGGTCAAACATTTCCAGAGACATACTCCTAAACCCTGTGGACAGCTTTCCCAGAAGAGTTGAAGCTGTTATAGCTGCAAAGGATGTGGTAACTCAATATTGAACCTTACGGACTAGGAGAGCATTAAGGTTTATGTGTGTGTAAGGGCAGGTGTCCCAATACTTTTGACAATATAGTGTACTTATATGGAGTTCTGCTTTTAATGTTTTATTTGGCACAAAAAGATTTTCTAGGTACAGGAATCTAAATATAACGTAGGTACTACCTTTACTTTCACAATTACACACAGGAGGTCAATTAATTAGAATTCATAGTTAAAAGAGATGTATTATCATACCGTCAGCATCAGCATCACAATAGGATAGAACAAGCCCAGCAGCCTATCTCTAATTGCATAGCGGTAGCTAAAGGCAACAGGAAAATGGTTTGTGAGGTCTAAGCAACAGGAACTCTATGACAAGCACTTGCTTTCTCTCTCAGCTTGACAGCTCCTTGACACTCTGTTATTTCTGGGCTTTCTCCTCTCTAAGACTTCAAATCAAGTTTACCGGTCTTGTAGCATGGAGGGCGTCATAAGATCAATACCAGGTTTTATTTGCAAAGTGTGCTTGTCAAAAAAATAGTTGCTTTGGATTAAGGGAGGGGAGAAACTCTCTCCATCCCTGCAGCTTTGAGGAGAAAATGAAATGTAATTCAAAGACTTGATTCTGTTGCATAATGGGCATAAAAAAAGCAAAATATCATTAAATCTGCTTGGTGGCTGGCCTGCATAATTCATCTGAATGGCATAAAATATGAATGTTACTAAGAAGTAGCTGTCAGGAGTGAAAAGAGAAATTGCAGTGTTGTTTAGAGCATCCATGCAAGACTGGAGCTAATTGTCACAATTTGGAAAGTTGGACTTATTCCAATTGAGAACCTCAATAAATTTGTGAGGTTATAGTTGGGTCAGTCCAGGCTGATTGCTATTTACTGAACAGGAAGGTGTCAGTGGAGATGGAGAAAGTCTGTGCAATTCACAAAGAAACAGGACCACTATATTTAACTACCAACTCCGGGATCAGCCCTCTGCCCCTTGCTCCCTTGATTTTCCCCATACTCCTCTGGATGCTCTGCCACTATATGTTTTGCTTTCTTATAGTTTTTTTTTTTCAAAATCTTTAGGCTAGTCAAATCACATGCAGAGATCTCTTCTACTTCTGGTATTCTCCAGCAAGGGGCAGATTCTATGAAGCCCTGCCCTTACAGTACCTCCTCGGTCTTCTGGGTTGAGTAACATTGTACATCACTCCACCCAGGAGACTAAAGACAACTAGTGGTGAAAAAGAGGCACTACAGGAGCTGTATGTAGGAACAAAGCCAACCTCAATTGCTTACGTCTAAGATGGAATATGGATAATGGGATTTTTAGTGCGCATAGAGCAGTATACAAGACCACAACTAAATAGCTTGTTCCAAATAAATGGAAGTGATAGAGGAAAAGGAGAGGTTCAGGAGCTTATAAGGAGGCAGAAAAATACAGTAAGAGACAATTTCATGAAAAGTAGATTACAGGGCTATTGAGTAGTAGATGTGCACGGATTACTTTTGGAGAATAAGGAAATAGTTCATTGCATTTTATTCCTGAATCCCCTTAATATTAGCTCCTGTAACATCTTGCACAGTTGACCTGAGGCCAGGAGAAGAAGAATCAGCCCTCTGTGTCTAGCCCAGTGCTTTAAGTCTAAAGCCAGCCATACATGGTTTGATTCTTGGCCAGTTCAGCAGGAACCATTAATGGACAGGCTGAATGTACCAATTTGATTAATCGTCCAGCTTTACACAGCTAGGTTAGCCATTGGGCTACCATTCAGCACATCGGTGGGCAGACCCCATTTAGCCCTCACCTGAACATACGGCTGTACTATTTAAATGCACCACTAATTGACACTGTTTCAGCGGATCCAGCCACCCATTCATCCATCCCTCATATACACCATATCACGTCTGGCCGGGTACTACCTTTAAAGCCATAGACTGGCCAACTGTGGTGAAAAAACACATTATACTACATCTTCAGCCACTTGCACTAGTGCCTCTTTCATTTAATCATCAGATTGGATGAGTGTGTGGTGGATGTGTGGGTGTCTGCAGATGCTTTCTTTTCTAGATTTGACAACGTTGTCATTTTAACTTTTTATTATTTTGGAGGTTTTTGCACAAGGTTTTTTTAGAAATCGTTCTATCTTTACCAAATATACTTCAATAAAGCTGTTTATAATTCACCGGCTGATCCTCTCTGAAGATTTCTTTATAGACCTTTAGTCCTCCTTAAATATAATTTGGGTACAACCAGCCTCCCAGATTCTCTTACGATTATCGCTAGCTGCTGCTATAGATAATCACTGTCTTCTACTGGCAGGGACGGCTTTCTTTTTTTTGCATGTAGGATACACTATTACCAAAAGTATTGGGACGCCTGCCATTACATGCACATGAACTTTAATGGCATCCCAGTCTTAGTCTGTAGGGTTCAATATTGAGTTAGCCCACCCTTTGCAGCTATAACAGCTTCAATTCTTCTGGGAAGGCTGTCCACAAGGTTTAGGAGTGTGTCTATGGGAATGTTTGACCGTTCTACCAGAAGCGCATTTGTGAGGTCAAGCACAGATGTATACAAGAAGCCTTGGCTCTCGGTCTGCCCTCTATGTCTTCCCAAAGGTATTCTGTTGGGTTGAGGTTAGGACTCTGTGAAGGCCAGTCAAGTTACTCAAAACCAAACTCGCTCATTTATGTCTTTATGGAGCATGCTTTGTGCACTGGTGCACAGTCATGTTGGAACAGGAAAGGGCCAAGCCAACCCAAACTGTTCCCACAAAGTTGGAAGCATGAAATTGTCAAAAATGTCTTGATATGCTGATGCATTAAGAGTTCCCTTCACTGGAACTAAAGAGCCAAACCCAACCGCTGACAGACAACCCCACACCTTAATCCCCCCTCCACCAAATAATTTGGACCAGTGCACAAAGCAAGGCCCATAAAGACAAGGATGAGCGAGTTTGGGGTGGGGGAATTTGACTGGCCTGACTTTACAAATGCGCTTCTGGAAGAATGGTCAAAGATTCCCATAGACACACTCCTAAATCTTGCGGACAGCCTTCATAGAAGAGTTGAAGCTGTTATAGCTGCAAAGGGTGGGCCAAGTCGATATTGAACCCTATGGACTAAGACCTAAGACTGGGATGCCATTAAAGTTCATGCGCATGTAAAGGCAGGCAATACTTTTGACTTGACACTATAGTGTATGTAAAAGGTGTGCAAAGACTTACAGTTCATCTTTTTATTAAAAAAAAAGCCACAGCCTGAGCAGAAAGGTTTTTTTCCCCTGCTAACGTGCTACAGTGTAGGACCCAGTGGCGTAACAAAAGTCATAGCTGAGGTGGAGGAGGGCCAAATAAAGGGCTGTTGAAGTTCATGTGCGTGTAAAGGCAGGCGCCCCAATACTTTTGGTAATATAGTGTAGGTCACGCTCATATATTTCAGCTGTATATTTAGTCAGTTTTTCAGGTGGACCTGGTTGGAAGCTCCATGCAGCTTCATGGACAGGTAACTTGTGTCCATTTACATCCATCTACCTCCAAGTCTGTACAGGTCTGAAAATAAAACAGAAAACATGATGGTTCGGAGGTAGCCTAATGTAAACAGACACAAGTCAGAGTTATCATGTATATGCCCCTGTCCCCTATCTAAATGTGGACACTAACTGAACAGGCATAGATGTACAAAACTGATACCCGTTCAGCTCCGATTCATCAGGGGATCTGCATGGAGCAGAAAAAGCCTGTGTGAAAGGACCATACCTCCTTCCTACACTTCCACTTTACAACCAGAATATTAATTTCCTTCTCACACAATATTAACCTGGTATTCTTCCTGAACGAGAAAAGAGCTATCATGAGCGTGCCATAATCCTGAAATTAGCAAAAAATGGAACAACGGATGTATGTATACATCCGTGAGGAGGTGGACTTTAAGGGCATGAGACGGTTTACCTCATGCATGTGCCCTTAAAGTCCACCTCCTCGCGGATGTATGCATCCATCCGTTGTTCCATTTTCTGGTATTATTCCTGTTCTATGTAGACTGCAACAACTGTATTTACCTTCCCCTCTCCTCGCTGCTGTTATTTTGTATTATTATTGGTGGTAGAGCTGGCAGAAAATACCCCATTGATATACAGACATGGAAATGTATGCCCATAATAATTATAGAGACACTACAAAGAAAGCCATACATACTGTCCAAGATATATGGTACTTGGTATGCAAATCCAAAACATTATTTAAGTTTCGAACAAGGTATTTGGACGAGGTGGATTTGGCCTTCATCAGATTTTTTTTTTCTGTCCCACCAAGGGAATGCCTCTTTACGTCCTTTCCCAGAAACACAGAAGGAAGTAAAAGAGAATGTTTCAATAGCAAGGGGATATGCCTTCAAAGAGAGTTGTCACCAGAACAAGTTAACTTATTGAAAGCTTTCTGCTTATCTGATGTTCCTGTGACAACTCAAAAAACTTGGATTGCTCGTCACTCTCTGTACCAGAGAAAATGGTCACAGGACCAATAAAAAAGTAAATTAAAAAGAGGACAATAAAAACCTGACAAAGGTTCTAGCCTTTCCATATTCTATCCAAAACTAAAAAGAAAAAAAATTACATGAACTTCAAATATTAATTTAAATTAAACTAATATAGTTACATTGACCTGGTACCAGGCTCCTGTCTGCCCACTGTACTGTAGAACTGGGAGCAGAAGGGGCAAATGTAGGAGTCAATCAGCTGTGCTGCATGAACATATAGGACAATGAATATGCTGAGTGAGCAGAGAAATAGGCTGATTTATCAAATACCAGACTGGTAGGGATTCTCTGGATGCTCCCCTTTCACATGAGGAACTATCAGGTGCGATCATTAATACACAGTCAAGTAAAAGTCCTGATCCTAAAGGATTTATCTCAAAATTCTATAAGACATACAAGGAGCACCTATCTCTGTTTATGCTTTGAGTGTTCAACTGCATCTATAAAACTAATGTACTTCCTACTCAGACATTGGGTGCTCATATCACCTTGCTCTCAAAACCAGATAAGGATTTAACACTTAGCTTCAGCTATCAGCCTTTATCGTTATTTAAACTAGATCTTAAAATCTTTGCCAAATTGATCGCTTTGCATCTTCAACCTCTTCTCCTGACTTTAGTGCATACAGACCAGGCCTAGTTTTTTCAAGGGAGAGAATATGCTTGAATCCCTGCTTCTTATGAATTATGCCCAAACAGCAAAAATACCAGCTTACCTTCTCTCCGTTGATGCAGAGAGGCTTTTGACCATGTTGGTTGGCCTTTTCGAGAGCAAACGCTGGCACAAAAAGGGCTGGGCCCAGTCCTGCTGTGAAGGATCCTAGCACTTTATCCTAAACCCAATGCAAGAATATGGATCCCTGACCCCCAAGCTTCTCTATTAAAAATGTTACCGGTCAGGAATATCCACTGTCCCCTCTTTTATATGTCCTGTCAATGGAACATCTGGCAACAGCTCTTAGACGAAGCCCTTCTGTCACTGGTATACAAAAAGACCAACAGGAGGTGAAACTTGCCATATTTGCTGAGGATCTGTTACTTTATGTCACCAATCCACATGTGTCCATGCCCTCTATTTTGCTTGAATTTCAGGGCATTTAGTAATTTTACGGTGAATCTATCTCAATCAGAAAACCGCAATGTATCCCTTTTATCACATCAAGTCCAGACCCTTAGGATTCATTTTCTGCTCTTCTGCGCTTCTATATTTTGGGTGTCAGAATCCCCTCTGATCTTACTAACTTGTACCCGAAGAATTATCTCCCTCTAATGCAGCATACTTTACAAGACCTTAAAACATACAATCGTGCCCTATACGGGAGGATCAATATCTTAAAAATGGACATAGTACCTTGTTTCCGTTATCTTTTTCAAACTATACCCATTGTTGTTCCCCGCTCTTTCTTTGCTTCTTTACAATCTGCATTTACAAAGTTCATTTGGGGACATAACAGACCGAGACTACACAGAACAATCCTATCCCTCCCCAAACTGAAAGTAGGTGTCGATGCACTAGATCTGTATCATTACAATGCCGCAGCAGTTTTAACAAGGCTAGTGAATTGGTTTCACCACCCTTATTCCAAGTAATGGGTTTTTATAGAGCAGTCACCTTAGGACCTCAAAGCGCTCCTTTAGGTAGAACCATCTTTTTGTGGCCCACCATCCTCCCTACCTTTCCTCACTTCTAATTTTTTGTATATTTGGGATAAACTGCTATCTAGAAAGGGGCTCTCTTCCCAAGTAGGCCAGATGACTCCCTTGTTTTGAAGTCCTCAGTTTCCTCCTGTGGTGGGCCGGACATGCTTTCTAGCTTGGAAATAGAAGTCAAATCGTTGATTGGTGCAAAATCTCAGTCAGGAAACTCTTCCACCCTTGTCGAATTTGATTTCCTTACAGCAGTTTTCATTTACGCACTGGTTGGAACATTGGCAATTATCATATTTCCTTTCTCCCTTCTTTCCAACGCACTCCTTTACTAGGGATCTGGATGATTTTGAGTCTCTTCTCCTGCAAGATTGTACACCTGACCATGTACTTTCAGGGATTTATAGGATCCTTCTTGCTAAACTCCATCCTATCCTGTGTATAGCCATGCTATTGAGACTGCAACACTAAAGTGAACCCATTGCCCTACCAAAAGGACACCGGAGGAAGACTCTTTATGTCTGATTATTGATGCCAAGAGGGTCACGGACTACTGCTTTTACCTCTAAAAGTGTTTATTCCAATCCCTGCACCATTCAGACCATTACCATAGGAGGTCCTTAGATAAGTGTAGGCAGCCTCTTTTCTACCATCAGATAGTTACATCGCAATACTCACTGCTGGGAGCCCCGGGGCCCTGTGTGTGCTACAACTCTGGTGTTCTTTTAAGGGAGTAATGTCCCCTCTGCTACACACTAGCGATGATCCACACAGTTGTTTGTAGCACACATAGTCATTACAGTCCGGACGTATGAAATTAGAGCCATTATTTTTAAGCGGGGTAAGGGATGTTGTTGGTGTCTGTCTTTGATGGTTAAGGCCTATGAACTTCAAGCTTCTCTCCATCGGTGCTCCATCGGATGATTCCAACATATGCTGGCAAACCCATTCTGCTAAGGGCTCCCTTTTGCATATCTGGTGGGAATACTCCCTCATTCATGATTTTTGGGATCTGATTTACACTACTGTCACGGGGGTGACTGTTCCCAACATACCACAAATCACTCTTCTCTCGATCTTACCTGGCTCCCTTAAGTGCAATAAAAAGGATCTCCTCAGGCATTGGCTGACAGCAACAAAATTGGTTATACCACTCCATTGGCAGATGGCAAAAATTCCACCCCTGATTGAGTGGGTTGCAGAGATGGATTGCATTGAGAGGATGTCCTTCTGACATGCAAATTGGATACATATAAACAATGCCACCAAACGTGGCTCTCTTGGAAGTTGTTCAGGGAGTCACCTGAAATGCAAAATCTCCTTGTGGGACAATTATAGGACCTGAACATAGTTTACGGTTGTGTGTAGTCTCTTCTGGTTGTCCACCACTGGCTGTTTCAATCCTTTTTTGTGTTTACTCATCAGCTGTTCTGTTTCTAGCTGTCTCTCATTCTGCTGGTCCCCAAACTTTATTTCCTTCCATTGTATCTTCCCCCACCCCATCCCATCCCATCACCAATACATTTCATTATTTTTTTCTTTTTTTTTTTCCTCTGCCATCTGCACCCTCCCTGGAGCTGTTGTTTAATATTAAAGACTGGCCATAATTTTTACCGGTATTAGGAGGTTGTGGCGTGTCCACTCCCCCCTAAAAACCTAACATTTGGTGCTATTTGGTTTATTATTCTTTGTTATAGCTATGTATCTTCACCGGACCGTTCTTGTTATTAGCACTGGTCTCTATTGAATATGTATTATGCCCTCTGTGGGGTGTTTACACATCATATATTATGTGCACTTCTACACTTTGGTACCTTCTATAGTCTTGTTATTGTGTGTAATTTTGTTTTTTGTCTATTCCTATTGTTTTTGTTGGTACATGTGTACCATTTTTTTGTATAATAATTCTATATGTTAAAAAATGTTTTGAATAGATTCAGATTGAACAAATATTTCAGACTGGGGGCTGGTTCATGACTAATCTCCATTATTTAACTGCTGCTGAGAAACGTGAAGTCACCAATGTGGCTGTGCCCTTTGGCATGTCAATGCAATCTGTGGACTGGATTGAGAGAAATATACATTCATTTTTTGGAATACAAAGATGCTACCATACTTCTATTTTAGCCGTGTTCAACCTTAAAATATTCTCCAGAGCAGAAAGTTAACATAAATTCAATGCTGCCATCATTTAATTATTCAGTATCAACAGTTATTATGATTTCCATGGCAACCTATGATATTACCAATCTAATTCAATCCCTAACATAAACAAGGTATACGTCATAATACCATCAAGTCAAAAGGTCTGGAAGAGAAATAGAAAATCAAGATCCATTCAACCATAAGTCAGTTTTGATAGAGATCCATCAAAGACAAGCCAAGGCTGGAAACATGGCCATGAACATAGAAATATTTTATAAAGACCCTTTTAGCTGTCAAACGGAGTGCAGCATTATCAATATATCAATAAGTGCTTTTATATCTGTGTGACAAGGAGCAATGAAGTGCCCTCTTAACTGTACTTTCATCATCTTGAGGCAAAGACAATTTCCAAGGCCTATGAGAATTTGATTGTTGTGTCTCCTTTGACTATAGACAAACAAAATGGTGAAAACTTTTGTCAAAGAGAAATGGGGCAAACTGTCAGAAAGACATACAAAGAAAAATCCAGAGAAACTAAAAGTTTTAAAAGCCTAAACCAAAAAAAGGATTTTCAAATTATACATAACAAAAATAGCAAAATACAGGAAATAACACTCATAGTGCTGTTAAGTTTTGACAGTTTTTTTTTTATATCAAGCTCTAACATAGGTCTCATAGTGTAACTCATTTTGATTCTACTTTCATTTCATTTCCCCTGAAAAGAGTTGGCTGTATTTGATGCTCTCAACCAATAAACATTTCAAAAAGACCTCTGAGTGATATGAACCTTTGAACTAAGTGCTCCGCATTGCCCACCCCAGAGCCATCTGTCATCTGTGCTCCTTTTGCCACAGAAGCATGGGCATCCGCAGGTAGGGGCAAGGGGGGGCAAATGCCCCCCCCCCCTTGGAATCTCAACTTCCCATTTAAGTGGTTGTTAAGCCACTTTATACCATCCTGTCTGTTCTGTTCAATAATCATGTGTGTCTGTTCCTTACCAGTTTTCAGAGGGCCGAGCCCCGCTCACGTGACCAGTCGGCTCTCTCCTCTCTCCGGCTGACAGCTGCCTGCAGCGGGCGGGGCCAAGGATTCCTCACTGATGTCAGTTGGGAGGGGAGGAGGAGGGGAGGAGGGGAAGAGGAGAGGAGGAGAGAGGTGGCGGGTCACGTGATCGGCGAGTGGCACTCTTATTTTTATAAAAAACAGATACAGGGGCACACAGGATTATTAAACAGACTGTAGACAGAACATGAAACTTTAAATGAAACTACAGCAGAAGGAGCGGAGGGGGGTGGGCACTGACACAGGAGCAGGCAGGCAGGGAGGGAGGGGGGGGAGAGAGGACAGGAGGGCTGCGGATGATGGAGGCACGTAAACTGACCACGGTGTCAGGGCTCAGCAGCCATGGTATACCGTGGTCAGTTTACAGAGGGGAGGACATAGCCAGGCAGGATCAGCCAGGTATTTTAGGTGATAGAAGGGGCCAAATTACACAGCAAAGCACTGCGCTGTATAAAATGCTTTAAGGGAATATACTCAAAATAAGTATAATGACTAAGCCCCTCCCCTTCATGACATTGTTGAAAAGGGGCAGAGCATGGGTGACCTTAAAATTATGCCCCCCCCCCCTGAAAAAAGTTCTGTGGACGCCCATGCACAGAAGTATCAGCCTAGGACAAAGACAAGGTCCACCCACACTATATCTTTATTTCAAATGAGCTACTTTGAAGGAAGACACAAATGTATATCCATCAGAATCAAGCATTACCTCTATTGGTTCAGCTCTATTACACACACATCAGACAAGAAATCATAGTTGTAATTGATGTTTCCCTGCTGTATAAATGATTCCAATTGTGCAATGCAAGACCAATTTAATTTTTTTCTCTTGCTCTCCAGAGTGACCCCAAAGCCACTTAAACATACTGTCCAATATGAACTGTATAAAAATCAAAGCATGGGACCCTGTCCAGAATTTTTTATTGTTATTCCCAAGCTCCTCAATTGGTTATTGATGTTGAAGCCTTGCTTTGTGGGGCACTGAGAAAACCTAACCAATATACTTGCACTTTTATGAACCTACATTTGTATGTCCATGCTGTTTCTTTTCTAATGCCAGTTTATTTTTATTTTTTTGATTTTTTTTAGACCAATGTGCCACAAATGTTATTGAATCTTCACTGCAAATACTGAAACAAGACTTGATTGGTGAATGTTTAAATGTGTGCTCTACTAACTTCATAAAAGGAGCTTAACTATTCCAGAATCATTGAAGTTTCCATAGAAGTAACCCCCTGCGGTAGGCAGGGGAAGGCAAGACAGCCGCCAAAGCAGGCTGCAGGTTTGACGGACATCGATTAATCATGGTGTGTCAAAGAAAGGGACACAGGGGCCCAGGTCTGTGATTATTTCCTGTCATTTTTGTAATACAATTTACTGTATTTTTCCCACTCTTTTAAAAGCACTTAGATTATGATATATAAATTCTTTATTGCTTGCTGCTAGTGTTTGAACTTTGATTAGTCTGGGACTGACCTCAATTTCATACGCATCAGTCACATCACAGAACAGAACAAGCTCTGTCCAGCACAAGCAGATGTTAATCTGCTGGAGGTTAGTGGAGGAATCTTTTTATTCTTTTATACTTGAGCTTTCTATTTTAATTGTTTGCAATCAATTTTTTTTTAAAGTTGAAAACCCATCTGTTTTTTTCTTCAAAGGTCTCACTGTAATAGAATTAAAGTGGAGTCCTTGGATCTTTTTCAGTATACAGTCTGTCTATTTTTTATTTTATTTTGTATTTTATTTTTTACTTGTGAAATATATATATATATATTTTTTTTTTTCTTAATTTGTTTTATAGATTTTATTTCACACAGGTTTCCACTCTACTGCTCAATGCAACCAAATAACTGCTGTAACTAAATCTAATACAAAAAGAAAAAAAAACATTGATATTATAAAGTATTTAGATAGATATTGTATTTACATGGATATTGTTTTTTAGTCCATGTAGCATGAGTTTTTTTTTTCTCTGAGGTTCAAAGCTTACTGGGGGCTGTTACCCTGTTTATCTATGAATATATTCATTCGATCATATCCATATCTCCGCAGTTCTATGGGCCATCTCCCTGGGCACCATGTCTGATATAAGGTTGTTTTCCATAACATTTTCTTGACAATTTTATGAGGCAGATTGTCAGGTCTTTCCTCAACCCTTCCCAATTGCTTGGGTTGAGACTGGCATGCAGAATATGATAACATGTGCATAGCCAATTTGGTCACACTTACTAATGGCCAACTTAGACAAAAGCCAATTAAACTACCAGAATGTCTTTGGAGTGTGGGAAGAAAAACCGAGTACTAAGGAGGAACCCACATGGACACAGAGAGAACATGCAAACTCCATACATATAGTGTCTTGGCAGAGGATGTCTTGGCAGAGGATGCCAGTCCCGTAAAGCATAAATGCTAACCACTAATCTGTGCCACCCCCTGGTTTCTTAGGCAAACCCTTATAATGGCTTCTTTTTAAACAAGTTCCGCCTGTCATGTTGTAATTATTTTTAGTTAGAAAACTCCCGCTGGAAAATATTTTTAGAGGCAGCATGCTATATGCCTTATATGCAGAGTTTCAAGAGATAGGATAAATGGTTTTGCATTTCCCTAACTATAAAAGTCTTCTGATTCCTCTTAATATTCCCAAAGCCTACTTCCCTCTATAGTTGTTTTGCTGAATATTACCCCATAACGCAGAGGTGGACAGAAGAAGAAAAAACGTAATGTTATAACAATATGCACCTTTTGAAGCTTGGTTCTGCCCTCTTTCACCCTGCTGCCCTATACAAGCCCAAATCACAAGGGGAGAAGTTGGCACTCAGAATGGCATCCAACAGGGGTTATCCTTTATTACAAAAACATGTATAACAGCTGTAAAACAGCCAACCTATTTTGGCCTTCAGGCCTTAGTCATGGCCTGATGGCAGAAACCCGTTGGATGTTTTACAGCGGTTATACATGTTCTTGCAATGAAGGATAACCTCTGTTGTATGCCATTCTGAGCGTGGCCTTCTCCCCTTGTGATTTGTGTTACCTGCGACTTCATCAGCCTGTAAGTCTGGGGAGCTTGGATGTGAGAAGATGAAACTGCCTACACACCTGTATTCATTAGATACCCGCCCAGACTGTGGCCTGGAACCTTGGATTTCATTTGTTTGATAAGCATGAACAACTTTCTCTATGGATAAAATTATGTGTTAGCCAAATTAGATGAAGCAAAGGAAATGCACGTACCTGAATCTAAAACATTCTGCTATAAGTCTGCTAAGTTTATATAGTTGGAATGTTTTTTTTTTGAAAGTTCCATGAGAACCAATGTGTGTTGTATCTGATTCCCCTTCTTTAGGAGTAATAACAGAAATAATTTCAGACTATGTATTCACAATATAGCCAGCACCCATAAGTGCCCCATTTCCCTTAAGATTTTGTTTCTGTCTGTGCTGTGCTGTGGAATTTGTCCTTGCAATCCTTAGGCCGCATTAACACACTTTTTTTTTTTTGAGATTTTGTTTCTGTAATTCCATGCGCCACATTTATTTCAATTAGCTGCCCTATGTACAACATATGCGCCAGATAAGCTCCTGCACCTTTTTGTTTGACAACCTTTCAGTGTTTTTTTAACACGCGTTTTGGAGTGTTTGTAGCATTATTTGTTGCACGACAAAATGCACATCTGCTAACCACATTCGGGTTGCCATTAATGACTAATGGCACTGCAAGTGCAATGCGTGTTTTTAGCGTGTTTCTAAAACTCATGCAATATTTTGTGTTTCTGCACAAGTTCCTGGAACATGCAGGTGTGAATGGGGCCTTAAGCCCCGTACACACGCACCGATTGTTGGCCGTAAATTTTCGGCCAACGTCCGATCGGCCGATTGTCGGCTTGTTAGTATGATGCTTCCGACAACCGACTGCGACTTTTCGGCCAAACAAAATCTGGTGTGCATGCTATAAAATTTTTGTTGGCCGTCACCAGAACGGCCGATTGTTCGCCAGTCAGTACAGATTTCGGCCGACAAAAGTCAGATGAGCAAGACTGGGCATGCTTAGAGAAGAAAAAACAAACGAAAAGTAGACCAGAACATGACATCACTTCTGCAGTTGGTTGTTGTTGGCCGACAAAATTCGTGTGCAGTCTAGAGCACATTTCAACCAACACAACAACACTGGACAAAAGACGGCCGATCGTTTGGCCGACAATCGGTGCGTGTGTATGAGGCATTAGACTTAAGCCCCGTACACACGTAGCAATTGTCGGCCGTAAATATTCGGCCGCCGAACGATCGGCCGATTGTCGGCTTGTTAGTATGATGCTTCCGACAACCGACAGCGACTTTTCGGCCGAACAGAATCTGTTGTGCAGGCATTAAAATTTTTGTTGGCCAACACCAGAACGGCCGATTGTTCGCCAGTCAGTACAGAATTCGGCCGACAAACAGCCGATTAGCAAGACTGGGCATGCTCAGAAAAGAAAAAACACACGGAAAGTTAACCATCACATGACATCACTTCTGCAGTCGGCTGTTGTTGGCCGACAAAATTCATGTGCAGTCTTTTGCAGTTTTCCGCCGACAGGACAGCATCGGACAAAAGACGGCCGATCGTTCGGCCAACATTCGGTACGTGTGTACGGGGCTTTATTAATAGGACACTTTTCAGTTTCCAGTGCTGTGATAGTTTGACTGACAATTATTCCATCATGCAACATTGCACATGAATTTTATAGCATTTTTGAGAAAGATACAGCTTTCTTTTGGTGGCATTTAATTAGCAATATATATATATATATATATATATTTACTATGTATGCAATATTCATATATATATATATGAAGTTTGAATATAAAAAAAATGGAAAAACTTATCTGTTAAAATAAAAATGCCAGGACAGTACAAACACTATCAAAATTACCCTTTTTTAGAGCATGGATAACCCAGGCTGATCTAATGTTTTGTCAAAATTTTTGGGAAATTAAAAAAACACACTGCTACCAGCATGTTTGGTAATAGTGCACTACATACAGAGCTTGCGGCACATAGGGGAAAGGTGGTGAAAGGGTTAATGCAAACGTTGCATATAGGGAGAGGGTAGAGATGAAGGAATGTGCAGGATAAGGGTAGTGAAGGGTTAATATACCAGTCACATAGAGGGATCAGATGTTAAAGTGGAGTTCCACCCTAATTTTATACTTACCTCCATCTTCTCGCTCCGGGTCACCTGAAAAACAAATGGCTAATCGCATTTTTTTTTTTTTTTTACTTACCTCGTAGCGAAGAAAAAATACTTACCTTACTTCCTTCTTCCTCCTTCCTCGGCCGCGGCCCGTCGTCACTTTCTGGCTCTGCAATGATTCCTGGGAGCTGAACGTCATCGCTCCCAGGAATCATTGCGCCTGCACCGGCCCCGACGTCAGTTCCGGGGCGCGCGCGTCATCCCCTTCTAAACAGCTTCTGGGCATGCCAAGGAAGTGACGGCGGGGCCGGCGCAGGGCATCATGGGACCGAAGAAGGCGGAAGAGGACGCCGAAGAGGATCGCGCTGGCTTCAAGCTGCCCACACCTGAGATGGCAGCGCTGGACAAGACGTAAGTATTTGTCCTAACAGGTAAGTGCAACCCGGGACAGATCAGAGGCTAGCCATTGTGGAATGCACTAGCCCTGACTGTCCCGGGGGTATTTTTAAAAAAAATAAAAAATTCCAGGGTGGAACTCCGCTTTAAGGAACGGAGGGGAATAAAGAGTTTAAAACTTTACTTGCAGCTGCTGCTTCCGTGATTGTACTTTACTAAGGATTTAATGAATTTAAATTTAATGAATTTAATGAGTCATTCAATCAGTAGTTGTTGTTTCCTCCCCTTCCTCCATTGTAAGAGGAAAGGGGGGGGGGGAGTCTCACAGATAGTCTCTCTATGATCTGAAGGTACAGAGCTGCTCAGATGTGTTCTGTACACATTGTCAAGACAAGTACTGGCAAGAGGAATGTATAAGCTGACACATCCTCCCCTCCCTCTGCATTCCTTTTGCTGTTGCTTATCTCAAGAATGTACTCAAAAGATTGCAAGATGTTGTTGGATTGGCTGTGGCAGGAGGGGAGGGGGCAGGTCAGGACTCATATCTAGGGCTAGAAAGCACTATGTGCACTTTGTCCCAAGGGGGGACAGAACTGTGAAATGAAAATTGTAATGATAGATCTAGAACTTGTTGCTTTGTCCTTTTAAAGATACAATATATAACTGAAAAAGAGTATCAAATTCTATAGGACATTTATGATATGCAAATGACAAATATGGATAATCAGTACTGAAAGTTTTCATTTCCACAAAATGTTGGCAAAAATAGGAAGATTTCAGCAACAAATTTGCCTTTTTGGTGAAATAAAGGATGATGGGGGAAGAGTCACATACAGAAAATTTGATGTGTCAGCAGGTCTTTACTAAGAAGTTAAAGATTATATAGACAGATGTTTGTTTGTATAATAGTATTAAGGTACCAACATCCCTAATAATAATGCAAAAAAACAAGGAGTTAAGTGAAAGCCCTGGTGTGAGGGTCGAACACAGACACCTTGTTTAAAGTGATGAAGGTCTAGAAATGATGAAGAAGAGGAATGAAAATAGTGAATTTAAGCAGAAAAAAGGAGAATGGGGAAAAGTTGAAAGAGAAAGGGAAAGTAAGGGAGCTGAAAGAAAAATGGTAGAGGGGAAAGAAGGAAAAAGAGGGAGGGAGTGAAGGGAAAGGGGGAAATAGAAAAAAGGAAGGAGAGAGGAGGGAGAAGGGGGGGGGGGAGGGAAAAAAGGGGGAAGGGGGAGGAGAGGGAAAGAAAAGAAAAGCAGAGGGTTGGATGGGGAGGGAAGGGGGGAGATAGGAAGGAAAGTTAGTAGAGGGCTAGTGGGATTTTAACGGTACTTAAATCAACGATGGAAAAACCACCATGTATAAAAATATATAAATTTTATTATTCCATTAAAAATTACATACAGAGAGAAGAGAAAAAGATTATTGTAAAATAAAAAATTGTACAGAATAGATTACCATCATAGTCATATCAATTACATACAGTTCTGAACATTGCAGGCAGTATCGATGTTATGCAAGCTCCGATAACCCCAAAACAGGGTACCGGGCCTTAACCCAACATGTTTCGCGGGTTTCAACACTCCGCTTCTTCAGGGGTGTAAAATTGTACACTATATTGGTTGCCTTAGAGTTCCTGTGCAATAGAAATATGTTATGAGAACATTGTAATCAACAGTTATATGCAGAGGGGTTGTTTGCATGCACAAACACATACAGGTCCAGGGTTCCCACCACCAAAACACATGCAGGGGTATCCACCCAGTGAACGCCTCACCCACGGATGTGGAGGGGGTCATTAGGGTAGCGTGATTTTAATAATAAAGGTTATGTGTGACAATGTCACAATACCTGTATGTGATAGTATCAGTATCAGGTAGGTCATAGAATGCCCATGAGGTTGTATGGCCAGACAAAGTGGCACTTCTTTCTGTTGAGCATAAAAATATTTATGTAATGCCGTAGCCAAGGGGGGGCTCTAAGCCTTTAAGGACACACGGTTCCATTAAGATTAAAGCTTACCAAACTTGAGTTGGAAGTATGCAAGTGTATCTATAAATACATCATGATGTTCCAAGTAGTTCTTTTTTGGCTCCAAGTTTGCATATAAGCAATTATGGAGGGATGTATGGGTGTTCCGGATAAAGGCTCCCTTTAAGGAGGTAAGAGGCACTTGAATGCCTGTATAGTAAAAAACAGATTGTATATAGATTAGGAGAGCATGAATCTAGGCATATGCAAGTCTGTCATATCCAAAGAATGGCTCCCAGCGCTTACCTCGTGTCTGGTCTGCTAGTGTATACCCCGGCATCTGCAAGGGAATTGTTTGCCCGCCACCTTATGAACATCCCCTCAACCCGGCGTGTATGCGCACCTCCGGGCGGAAGTGACGACATCGCGTCGGGTCAGGTCTCTAACGGCGCTCGCCACTGCGCAGGCGCGCGCCGTGCTGCGTAATCCACAACCGCAAGAGCAGCTGTACGCAGCCACATGATCAGACATGGGCGGGGACATTGCCCCGTAAGTCTGTCAGTCTAGAGACCACACATCCGTTGGGAGTGCTGAGTGATATCGCCCCCCGCAGTTGGATAGTGGGAAGTAGAGGACAATGAATGTGCATGCCAAAGCTCCAATGCGGAAATCAGATCTTGTATAGATGGAAAATGATTCTTATGAATATTAGAAAAATACAACAATATGACAATAATATATACATATATGAACATGAAACACCAATACTGAAGAAATATTTGCAAAAATACATATATTAAAGGGTATATTGTAGGATGCTGAGATTGTTCCCAATCATAACAGCACCAACAATAACTAGTACTAGGCATCACACAGAAAGATTTTTGGCATGCACATTCATTGTCCTCTACTTCCCACTATCCAACTGCGGGGGGCGATATCACTCAGCACTCCCAACGGATGTGTGGTCTCTAGACTGACAGACTTACGGGGCAATGTCCCCGCCCATGTCTGATCATGTGGCTGCGTACAGCTGCTCTTGCGGTTGTGGATTACGCAGCACGGCGCGCGCCTGCGCAGTGGCGAGCGCCGTTAGAGACCTGACCCGACGCGATGTCGTCACTTCCGCCCGGAGGTGCGCATACACGCCGGGTTGAGGGGATGTTCATAAGGTGGCGGGCAAACAATTCCCTTGCAGATGCCGGGGTATACACTAGCAGACCAGACACGAGGTAAGCGCTGGGAGCCATTCTTTGGATATGACAGACTTGCATATGCCTAGATTCATGCTCTCCTAATCTATATACAATCTGTTTTTTACTATACAGGCATTCAAGTGCCTCTTACCTCCTTAAAGGGAGCCTTTATCCGGAACACCCATACATCCCTCCATAATTGCTTATATGCAAACTTGGAGCCAAAAAAGAACTACTTGGAACATCATGATGTATTTATAGATACACTTGCATACTTCCAACTCAAGTTTGGTAAGCTTTAATCTTAATGGAACCGTGTGTCCTTAAAGGCTTAGAGCCCCCCCTTGGCTACGGCATTACATAAATATTTTTATGCTCAACAGAAAGAAGTGCCACTTTGTCTGGCCATACAACCTCATGGGCATTCTATGACCTACCTGATACTGATACTATCACATACAGGTATTGTGACATTGTCACACATAACCTTTATTATTAAAATCACGCTACCCTAATGACCCCCTCCACATCCGTGGGTGAGGCGTTCACTGGGTGGATACCCCTGCATGTGTTTTGGTGGTGGGAACCCTGGACCTGTATGTGTTTGTGCATGCAAACAACCCCTCTGCATATAACTGTTGATTACAATGTTCTCATAACATATTTCTATTGCACAGGAACTCTAAGGCAACCAATATAGTGTACAATTTTACACCCCTGAAGAAGCGGAGTGTTGAAACCCGCGAAACATGTTGGGTTAAGGCCCGGTACCCTGTTTTGGGGTTATCGGAGCTTGCATAACATCGATACTGCCTGCAATGTTCAGAACTGTATGTAATTGATATGACTATGATGGTAATCTATTCTGTACAATTTTTTATTTTACAATAATCTTTTTCTCTTCTCTCTGTATGTAATTTTTAATGGAATAATAAAATTTATATATTTTTATACATGGTGGTTTTTCCATCGTTGATTTAAGTACCGTTAAAATCCCACTAGCCCTCTACTAACTTTCCTTCCTATCTCCCCCCTTCCCTCCCCATCCAACCCTCTGCTTTTCTTTTCTTTCCCTCTCCTCCCCCTTCCCCCTTTTTTCCCTCCCCCCCCCCCTTCTCCCTCCTCTCTCCTTCCTTTTTTCTATTTCCCCCTTTCCCTTCACTCCCTCCCTCTTTTTCCTTCTTTCCCCTCTACCATTTTTCTTTCAGCTCTCTTACTTTCCCTTTCTCTTTCAACTTTTCCCCATTCTCCTTTTTTCTGCTTAAATTCACTATTTTCATTCCTCTTCTTCATCATTTCTAGACCTTCATCACTTTAAACAAGGTGTCTGTGTTCGACCCTCACACCAGGGCTTTCACTTAACTCCTTGTTTTTTTGCAAGAAGTTAAAGATGTATAGCCAAACCTTTTTTGGCAGTACTTCTCCTATAAATCACACTTTGTTCTGCAACCCGTTTTAAGCCAACAGTGAGCTAAACCCTTCTTTTGACTGATGTCACAGAGCTGGTCCATGCTCTGAGAAGATACCAACCATATGGTTGAGATCCACCCAACTGGCTTGACCAGAAACTGACTCTGCTTCTCAGCAATCCGCTGATAGCCTGAGCCAGACGCTCCTGCCCCAGTCACAGCCCAGCACTCCAGTGAGTGCTGGAGGGCAAAGCAGAGAGCAGGTGACTTCCAGTCACCATATCATGTACCTGGTGATGACTGGAATGCTGTGCAGGCCTCTCTTGCACCTCCTGCCCAACATTGCTGAAGGTGGAGACAGAGAGTGTGAGGGCAGAGAGTGGCACGAGTGCCAGAGCAGCAGGCTACCAATGTATGCTCTTTAGGTGGATGAAGCTGGAGGTGACAGTCCTAAGAACAGGATACTGAAGCAGCTTGGCACCAGAGCAGGAGATGGTAGGAGAGACGGTATGCAGGTAGTGACCAGCAGCAGCTGGGCAACAAGGGACCGAGTCAGCAAGCAGAGCAAATCCAGGAAGCAAGCCAAGTTTGGTAACAGCAGGGCAGCACAGTAGACCAGACAAGCTATATATTAACTTTTTTTAGGGGGGGTTTACATACACTTTAATAATGCAGACACAATGTGCAGGAAGACGTAGCAACCAAATTTAAAAATATCTTTTTCTTGGTGCTCTGACTATTCTAAACTTGTAAAAGCTGATTATTGATTTCTAAGGGCTACTTGCCATTGCCTTTTCCATCTTATTAAACAAACATTCTCTCTCTTTCTTTGCATTCCTCTGCTTAAATTTGCTCTTCTCTCTCAGTGACCATGCAACCCCACGCCATTCCGCTTTTGCCAGCATCACTAGCAAATGTCACATAAAGAAAGAGATCCAAAGTAACTCTGTTTTTTTATCCCCATCAAGAGTCCTATAGACATCAATGGATCCTTTGTGATAGAAATCTGTAGTTTTTCAGGGGAATGACATATTGCTAGTCCAAAAGCTCTACTCCACACAGACACCCGTCCTTTGAGGTTGACAGAATAGCTTCCTTTATATGATATACTGCACACTGCTGCTATTATAAAGGAGAATTGCTTCGGCTGACTTTCTATCTGTTTGGCACCACTAGCAAAAAGGTTAAAATATTTCATGAAATGTTTTCTTCTGTTGGCTTTCCATTTAATTCATTATTTTTCAAAAGTTCTGCCAGACCCGGGCAAAAAAAACGAGATTCTAGAAAATATGGGAATATGTCATCCACTGGTATTTGGGCAATATAAAGGAAAACTTTACTGTTAAATAAAAATTGTTGTCTG
This sequence comes from Pelophylax lessonae, assembly GCF_965119305.1. Lineage (NCBI taxonomy): Eukaryota > Metazoa > Chordata > Amphibia > Anura > Ranidae > Pelophylax > Pelophylax lessonae. The sequence goes on from NC_138773.1 coordinate 80,342,588, forward strand.
AAACAGCTGAATGAAAACCATAGTGACCTAAATATGTACCTCTGAACAGATAATCAGGTTTGTTATACTGCCCGCTCTTTGTAGGGCTAGATAAAGAGCTTACATCAATGGGATTACCATCCCAAAATGCACAATATTGAACAATAAATAAACCATAACTATAAGCCATGTATAACCAAAATTGTAGCTTTTAAGACCCAAGAATCATGAATGTAGTATTAAACCCCCAAACAAAATTCCTTAGGTTTTCTTATTATAGGCTTATTTCCCTTTATTTTCACCCACTGATCAAATCAGGAACACACTTTCTGTCTTTGGGAATCTCTATTCTGGGTGGATGGGCGATGAGGACACACCTTTGGACAGCAGCATTATCAGTCTGGGGGGAGCATGGCTGGGACAAGGGGTAGGCAGAAGAGACGGCTGCCCAGAGCATTGTGGTATCATGTGAGGTGGGGAGGGAGATGGCACTGCAAGGTGATTGGGAGGAATATGTGTTGGGACGGGGAAGTTGGAAGGTTGTAGGGGGGAAGAATTGTTCTAGGAGGGGAAATCTGGGGAGTGTGCTAGGAATGGTGATTTGAAAGGATTTGTGATGGGAGTGAGGGTGGGGAAAGAGGATGTGTGGTAAGAGACAGGTTTTGTGCTAGAAGTGGGGATATGGTAGAGGGAAGGGGGGATTTGTGCTAGGAGTGTGTGTGTGTGTGTGTGTGTGGTTGGGGTGGAATTTGTGCTAGTAGGGATGGTTGGGGAGGATTTGTGCTGGAAGGGGGATTTGGAGTGGGGAGAGAGGATTTATGTTCAGAGGGGTCCATTGAGGGGCAGAGGATTTGAGCTAGGAGGGGTCGTTTGGGGGGGTTGGATTTCTGCTGGGGGGATTTGGGGAGAGAGGAGTGACTATATACATATACTGTATACAGTATCTCACAAGTACACCCCTCACATTTTTGGGGTGTACTCATTTTTGAGAGATACTGTATATATACATATATATATATATATATATATACAGTATACTGCTCAAAACAATTAAAGGAGCACTTTGAAAACACGCCAGATCTCAATGGGGAACAATATCATGCTAAATATCTATAATGATATGGACTGGGTACTGTGTTAGAAAGAAAAGATGCTATACTTTGATTAAAACGTGTTCCTTTAATTTTTTTGAGCAGTGTATAACTAAATATATACATATAATTCAAATGGCTGTAAAATGCCCAAAGACTGAATTGGTCATAAGGGGAAAACTTGACATTCTCGAAATGGTTAAAATCTATCTGGATTTTTATAATCAAGGTCAGAAGCAGCCCATAATTGAACTGAGCCCTTTCCTTGGCCTGCAAAGTTGATGTATTTTCCTGCAGAACCCCCCCCCCCCCCCTTCCTCCCCGAGCTTTGAAAGCTATGATTGTGATGTTCTAATGTTATTACAACGGCGTTGTAATTCCAGCCAACAAGGAGGTGTCTAGAAGAGCAGATCAGTGATGGAGTTGATTTGATTGGTGAGGGCCTGCAGGGACAGAGTGTAGAATCCCACCAGCTGACAGATGCTTGTAATAGCGGAGACATTGCATGGCAAGATAATCCAGTATCTAATAACTTTAATGCAATTCTGCATTTCCACCGAGCAGGTAGTGTCACCTTGCTTCCCCACTGTCATGAACCTGTCACTGGTAAACATTAGCTTCTGTACAGCCATATTGTTAACCCTTTGGTATGCCCAGAACTAGACTTTAAGGATACAAACTAAGCTTAGTAAACTTAGGTTAAATGCTAAAAAATAAACTTAAAAAGATTTTAAAGCCATTTAGGGCAAACTGACAGAATCTACTGACCCCCCCCCCCCCCATGTAGATTTAATCATTAAACTCTATAGTCCTCTAGGGAAAGGTTAGAACCCCTATCAGGTTTTTATCAATGTGGCCCCTATTAGAAAGATTTGCCCTTACCTAATGTTCCATTGTGTCTGGATGTACTGTAAGAGGATTTAAGCCGTACCAAAGTGGGGGACACACCAAATAAAAAACGTACAGGAATTTTAACTCTTTCCTGCCTTATCCAGATAAAAAAGGATTGCCTGGAGTTGCGCTTGTTATAAATCATGCAGTGAATTGTGATATGCCTTGCCTAATGCTGGTGTAAGCAAAGTCTACCAAAATTATTGTTTATTTTTAAAGTGAGCCTGAGATCAACATTTCTAAACTGTCACTACTACCACAAAACAGGCACCTTACATAGAATGTCAATGTTTTCTAAATTCTGGAGACACAAAACTGTCTACCAAGCATTTTCTTTTAATGTGTCTGTTGGGATTGGAGCTCATGTTCTGTGGCCGGTACTCTCCGGTGTGACGGTGTAGAACAGGGGTAATGAATTAAAAATCAAGAAGGTCCGGTCGCACCGGCGATGCAGCAACATTGGGTCCTGTGGTCTCACCTGCATCCGTAACAGCCGGGGGAGATTACAATCGATAGAGGGAGACAAAATGGGACTCTGTCATCAATAAATATTTAATTCCCTCACTATAATAACCTTTAGCATGCATGAGTTCCCCCATAGTAAGTGACTTGCTATGGGGGAACTCGGCAGGGGAGGGGGGCCAGGAGAGCTCGTGGAGCACCCCAGAAGAGGAGGATCAGGCTGCTCTGTGCAAAGCCATTACACAGAGCAGGTAAGTAGGACATGTTTGTTATTTTTATAAAATTAAAAAAATTGCCTTCACAGTCACTGAAAGTAGTAAGAAAGGTAAAAGGTTAAGGTAGACAAACCTTTTAATTAAGGTAGACAAACCTTTTAATAGCGGCTTCCCCTCAGCTCCACCTAAATACTCACCAGAACCCAATCTCGTGTCCAGCACTGTGCACACCTGCACATCTTTTCTCCCCTCTCCTGGCTTTCACAGGTTTGGCTGAGAGCAGCAGGAACCATTGGCTTCTGCCATTGTCAATTAAAACCTGTGAGTAGAGAGCGCGCGCGCGCGGGGGGGGGGGGGGGCGAGGCTGAGCCGGACTGTGTGTCTGAATAGACGCCAACAGCAGACTCTGGATCAAGCATATCCCCAGGGGAAGCAGCTTCCTATGGGGGCACTGACAGGAGGGGATGAGCAAGAAGCACCGCAAGGGGACCAGGGAATAGGAAGATCCGGGCTGCTCTGTGTAAAACCAATGCACAGAGCAAGTGTGACATGCTTGCTGTTTTATAAAGAAGAAAAGAATCAATCTTTACAATCACTTTAAATTTGTCTCTTAGTTATTATATTTTTGCAACCCTTTAATTGTGCGGCAGGCATTGTTAGGTATTAAAGAAGCCCACTACCAGGTTCTCTTCCAGTTTGATTTACAGTATATCTAGTTACTTCTGTTCTGCAATTTGTTCCCCTGTATTCTGACTTCAAAATATGTCTGTTCTTGAAATATTTATTCCCGCACTATATTAACCTTTAGCACTTGCAGCAAATCTGTATAAGTACATGACATCATCTTTTAATGTAGTGCTGTACCTTTCTTATATATCTCCAGATCCCATCCAGGTCTCAGACTCTATTCATTAAAATTCATTCCTACTCTAAAAACTGTATTTGTGACCAGTGCGAATGAAACCATCAAGATAACTTACCCAATTTTTGTAATTTTCCATATTCTGTAAGGTAGGCCCCTGTTTTAAAAAAAAAAAAACTCAAAAACAAGATTTTTCATTTTAAAATAAAAAAACAATTTTGCAAGACCCTGTGGCATTTGTTGAAAGCCTGGACTCACTCATTGTCCTGTACTATTATAAACATTAAAAAACCAAAAGTATTTGGACATCCCTCCAAATTATTGAATTTAGTTTTTTTCCGGTAAAGGGTACCACTAATACTATAATGTACTGTACATATCTATTTTAGGCAACTGTGAGCTTCCAACCTTGTGATAACAGTTTGGGAAGGTCTTTCTTTCTCTGTTCTAGCATGACTGTGCTCTTGTACACAAAGCCAGCACCATTAAAAACACGTTTGACTAGTAAATGTTGAGGAATGTGAATGTCCTGCACAGAACGCTAACTGCAACCCTACTAAACACCTTTGGGATGAATTGCAACTCTGACTGCTAGCCCAACTTCTTGTCTAACATAAGTTTCTGACATCAAAAAAAGTTATTTTGGTTAATTGGGAACACATTCCTACCAACACACTCCAAATTCTTGTGGAAAGTGTTCTTAAACATTGGAAACAGATGAAGGCCAAAAAAAAGGCACAGATATTAATGCCCACACTCTACCATGGTCCAACTCTCAATTGTATTATCTTTAAAAGTCTCTCTGCATTGTTAAATGTACAAATGTTTTTTTTTTTTTTTAATTCATCTAATGGGGTGCTATTTGACTCATTGTCTAATGCAGTGTTTCTCAACCTTTTTTTCAGTCAAGGCACCCTTTAAAAATTATGGACAGCCTCGAGGCATCCTTAAAGAATTATGGACAGTCTATAGGCAGTCTTAAAAATGATGGACAGTCTTGAGGCACCCCATTCTAAAATGTAAAAACTATTAATAGTTTTGCATAACACAGCAACATCCACACAAGTAGAAAACCCAACGTTAGAGGTGATTAATTGTTCCATAGCAAATACACTTTTGCAAACTGGTACCGCCTAGTATTCCACTTATATTCCTCTTCTTCCTCAGTTTTTCTCCATCACTCCATCGCTAGGGTGCCCTTAAGAAGTTTGAAATTGTGCCCAATAGAAACCTGTGGCTTTGTGTAACTAAAAGGCAGCTTTATCCACACGCTGGCTTGTTTACAATTTTGGGGCAATTTTTAGGCATTTTGCCAAGGCAAACTTCCAGGCATCGGCTCCCTGGTTGAAAAATGCTGGTCTAATGTGATGCCTGGGGATGGAACTTTCTTATTGATAAACTGACATTGATGGTAAACTTACTCCCATGGAGAGTAAAAACTACATTTCATACAGGGTGATTTTTTGGAATTGTGTCCATAGAAAGTTTGTAAAAAGGAAGTGTCAGGATCAGTGTCATTACGTGGGTCACCTGCTGGTGGCACTGTTGTTTCTGGAACTGAGGGGCGCAGTTCCAGGGCCCACCAGCAGGTGTCTCCCAGCAGCTGGACTGTTCTTTTAATTAAGCTGCACCTGAGGAGGACTGCTGAGGGAATATAAGCCCGCCCTTCACTGAGGCTCAGGGCTTCAGTATTTTATCTGCTAGCCGTGTCCCTGTCTGAGCCTGATGCTGAAACCTGTATCCTGAAACCTGTATTCTGATCCTGAATCCTGTTCCCTGTACCCTGCTTCCTGTACCTGGCTCCCTGCTTTCCTTGTCTCCTGTCCCTGTCCTGTTCTGCTATTGTTTGCTCCATCCTTTTGTATATGGGTTGTTAGGTTCTATTGGGGTTTTGTACTGTTATCATTTATATTTTGTTTACTTGTTTATGGTCACTGGTGTTGGTATTGGAGTGTGTCATTTTGCTTAATAAACTTATTTACATCTTTATCCATCTGGGTCCTGATTCCTTGGTGCAGCCAACTGATCTGATCACCCTTGCTGGATGCCTGCATGTGGTATCCCTGACAGAATACTGAAGCCAGTAATGATCAGATCGGTTGCACCTGGGAATTAGGAATTTTCTGGTTGTTGCAAGATGCAGTCAGAGGAGGTCTTTTATTTTTCTTTGCTTGTAACAGAAGACAGGGAATATTGTCGCCAAATTTTGAAAACTTACACTAGCGAGCAGTTGTTGGAATGCATCTGTCTGGCCCACTTGTTTGTTGACCAAGGCAGAGTTTTGTTCAAAGAGATTCAGCCACTTATTCAGCTCTGTGCAGAGTTGGCTTTATCTAATACCCCTAAGGGTAGTGATGATTATTCTCCTCCTTTTAGTGTCTCTCAGGTGGTATCTCTTGTGTGGCTCTTGGAAGATGATAAACCCTATTTTATTGAACATTATTCTGTGTATTCTCCAGAGGCCCTGTTGGATTGTATGAATGCTGTGTATTCTCTAATCAGACAAGGGGGTTGTAAATTGAGTTTTGTTCAGCCCTTACTGCAAACCTGGTCAGATCTTTCCAATTTAGCATCAGCTAACTCACACCAATTCACTTCTGCCTCTGGACACCAGTTTTCTCAAAGTTTCTCCTCTCCGTTACCCGTAGCAACCACAGCTGCAGTTAGGTATGGTTTGCTTTCTACTGCTTGTTCATATCCTGGCTTAACGAGTTGCACTTTTCCTGCATTTAACCCTGTGAAAACTTCCTCTACTACTCTGTTGTCCCTAGCAACCTCTCAGAAATTCTCCTCTGTAACTGTCTCTCCTTTTCCACCATCTCCCAATACTGCCATTTCGCTTCCATCTACTTCACAATCTATTCATAGCCCTGCAACCACTAGCAAGATTCCTGTATCTAAACCTAAAAAGAAAAGGAGATTTTTCCCAACACATACAATTATACCTGTTACCCAGCCTGCTGATCCGGTGCCTGTTTCTCAGCCTGCTGTCCCAGTGCCCGCTGTTCTGATACCCGCTGTTCTGATGCCCGCTGTTCCAGTGCCCACTGATCTGGTGCCTCCTATGGAGCCTGCTGATCCAGTACCCCCTGAGCTGGTGCCTCCTACTGAGCCTGCTGATCCAGTGCCCACTGATCCGGTGCCTCCTACTGAGCCTGCTGATCCAGTGCCCGCTGTTTTAAAGCCTGTTGTTCCAGTGCCCGCTGATCCAGTGCCTGCTGTTCTGATGCCTGCTGATCCAGTGCCCGCTGATCTGGTGCCTCCTACTGAGCCTGCTGATCCAGTGCCCACTGTTTTGATGCCTGTTGTTCCAGTGCCTGCTGATCCAGTGCCCACTGATCCGGTGCCTCCTACTGAGCCTGCTGATCCAGTGCCCGTTGTTCTGATGCCTGTTGTTCCAGTGCCCACTGATCCAGTGCCCACTGATCCGGTGCCTCCTACTGAGCCTGCTGATCCAGTGCCAACTGTTCTGATGCCTGCTGTTACAGTGCCCGCTGATCTGGTGCCTCCTACTGAGCCTGCTGATCCAGTGCCCGCTGTTCTAAAGCCTGTTCCAGTGCCCGCTGATCCAGTGCCCACTGATCCAGTGCCTCCTACTGAGCCTGCTGATCCAGTGCCCACTGTTCTGATGCCTGCTGTTACAGTGCCCGCTGATCTGGTGCCTTCTACTGAGCCTGCAGATCCAGTGCCCGCTGTTCTAAAGCCTGTTCCAGTGCCCACTGATCCAGTGCCCACTGATCCGGTGCCTCCTACTGAGCCTGCTGATCCAGTGCCCGTTGTTCTGATGCCTGTTGTTCCAGTGCCCGCTGATCCAGTGCCTACTGATCAGGTGCCTCCTACTGAGCCTGCTGATCCAGTGCCCACTGTTCTGATGCCTGCTGTTCCAGTGCCCGCTGATCTGGTGCCTCCTACTGAGCCCGCTGATCCAGTGCCTGCTGTTCCGGTGCCCGCTGATCCAGTGCCTCCTACTGAGCCTGCTGATCCAGTGCCCACTGATCCGGTGCCTTCTACTGAGCCTGCTGATCCAGTGCCCGCTGTTCTGATACCTGTTGTTCCAGTGCCCGCTGATCCAGTGCCCACTGATCCGGTGCCTCCTACTGAGCCTGCTGATCCAGTGCCTGCTGTTACAGTGCCCGCTGATCTGGTGCCTCCTACTGAGCCTGCTGATCCAGTGCCTGCTGTTCTGATGCCTGCTGTTCCAGTGCCCGCTGATCTGGTGCCTCCTACTGAGCCTGCTGGTCCAGTGCCCGCTGATCCGGTGCCTCCTACTGAGCCTGCTGATCCAGTGCCCGCTGTTCTGGTGCCCGCACATCCGGTGTCTCTTACTCAGCCCGCTGATCCAGTGCCAGCTGATCCCGTGCCCGCTGTTCTGGTGACCACTACCCAGTCTGCTGACCCAGTGCTTGCTGTTCCAGTGCCCGCTGACCCAGTGCCTGCTGATCCGGTGTCTCTTACTCAGCCCGCTGATCCGGTGCCAGCTGATCCCGTGCCCGCTGTTCCGGTGACCACTACCGTGCCTGCTGATCCTGTGCCTGCTGATCCTGTGCCTGCTGACCCAGTGCTTGCTGTTCCAGTGCCCGCTGACCCAGTGCTTGTTGTTCCGGTGCCTGCTGACCCAGTGTTTGCTGATCCAGTGCCTGCTGAGCCACGGTCTGCCGCCCTGTTTGATGTGCCACTGTCTGTTGCCCAGCCTGGTGTGCCACTGCCGGATATCCTGCATGCCGCTGGTGCTCCCCTGCTTGATGTCCAGCTTGCCTTCAGTCCCAGTGTTGGGACATGTGTTGCAATGAGGGCAGGTGTATCCTTAATGTAACGCCTCTTCAGGAACTTGACCTGTGGGGTGCCTAGACGGTTTCCAGACCCTGGTGGTGGGGCGCATGATCAATTGCTGGACTCTGGTGGCACGCCTTCCGGCAAGTTAAAGGACTTTGGCCTAGAGAGTGCTAGAAGACCCACAGACATGGAGGGGAGACCTTTTTGGACTTTCGGGGTAGAAGCACAATGGAGCGTCTGGAGGCCGCTCCTTAAAGGGGGGAAACTGTCAGGATCAGTGTCATTACGTGGGTCACCTGCTTTCCTTGTCTCCTGTCCCTGTCCTGTTCTGCTATTGTTTGCTTCATCCTTTTGTATATGGGTTGTTAGGTTCTATTGGGGTTTTGTACTGTTATCATTTATATTTTGTTTACTTGTTTATGGTCACTGGTGTTGGTATTGGAGTGTGTCATTTTGCTAAATAAACTTATTTACATCTTTATCCATCTGGGTCCTGATTCCTTGGTGCAGCCAACTGATCTGATCACCCTTGCTGGATGCCTGCATGTGGTATCCCTGACAGGAAGCACAGCTAACTGGTCAACAAATCGTCTCAGAACGTGTAACCTGTACAGGCCTACTAAAATAATCATCAGAAAAGAAAAAGGTGTAGGAGCTGGGCATGTATCAAGGAGAATGAGTTCAGGCACCCTCGTCCCTATACTTGAAGTAAACACAAAAAGAGGAAACCCCCTATTTTGGGACTATAACGGATGCCAACTCAAATTAAAATTTTATTTAACACATATTACAAAAAATAAAACACAAATGAAAACGTAACAGTATTTCAATATACAAAATATTATAAAACACTTAGGCGACTGGATGAATGTGGTTCAGATACTATGTAGCAGTGACATGAAGGAATCTGGACGTCTGGTCCTGAGAACCCGACGCGTTTCAAAATTAAGTCTTCCTCAGAGGTTTTTTGACCAGAAGATTCCAATTAACAATATTCTATAGTAGAAAAAACATGATTATTTAGAGTTCATTGTATATACTCTTATATGGTTTTTATACATCAAGCATAATATTTAGATATTTTAAATACACATACCATGTCTTGCATCACAATTTCAAACCACAGAGTCGCCTTATATTTAAAAAACTTGAGATGGTCAACTCCACATGCATCAACGTATGACTGGAGTAACTCTGCAAAGCCCGCACAGAAAAATCACCCAACCCCATACACCACTGATGGATAGGTGTAAAATGGCACAACAGTGGGTGTGGATGAAGGGAGGGGGGGAGGGGGAAAAAGATAAGCAAAGAAGGGGAGGGCTGGAGCCTCCTAGTAACACCACATGAGGTCCAAAAGAAGAGCAATATTTCTGTATTCTGATCTTGGCTTGTAATTCTGAAAAATTAAATGACAGAATTGTGTATAAGTTATATATCATAGTGAGGTTTCCGTAGAAAAAAGTTGTTACCTAAAGTTGAAAAAGGTTGCTATTTTGGTCTCTCCTGGTATATTGTATCTCACCAGGGTAAGCAGTTTATCATTTAGTGTCTAATCTGGCTTATCACTACAGAGTTTAGAGCCTGTTAAGGATACCATATGGGATAGCTCCTCTCATGCACTGATATGCCTGTGGGCACTGATAATAAAATAAAATAAATAAAAAAACTAGGACTATGATTCATTAGAAAAATAGTGGATGTTAATGGTCACAATAACAACATATATGTGCACTGTACTGGATATTGTAATAGAACTATGTCGACAAATGATGGAATTGCAATGTACTAATCTGCCCAGCAATATATATGTAGCAATATCAAAGTTGCTATGTGCCACTCCTATGTAAATGTTTTCAAACTCGATTTCTTTTTCTTTGTATATATTTGTACATATTCGTATTAGAGATGGAGAGGCCCCGCATGCATCATGGGAATTGTATGCGCCGGATGTCTCTGTCCGCACTGGTGTCACCCTCCAATGAGCGGACGGCAAGGTAAGGGGGTGGAGCTATGTTGAGTCGGGAGGGGCGGATCTCCACTACACCACCCGGCGCACGGAGGCTGCTCACTCGGGCATAATCAATGCTGGGAGATGAGTGGCTTCATGGGAACAAGTGAATGGCATGTCCATCACTTCCCAATCTTGTGCGTCGGCGGGAAGGGGATGCCGATCAGGACTCCATACAGGTCAAGCGTGGTGTTGCCATGACGACAGCCCTGATGTAAATACCGGACCTGTCAGGGCATTAGAACCCCATTGGTCAGCCTGCATGTGGGGCCGCCCTCGGCACCGCCCACCCGGGAAGCCCATGAGCGATACAGCTGATTCTGATCTTGAATCAATTCACCAACATAAATAGACTGGCGTTTTTGGGGATTTCTAAGGCACTCCACCCAGGAGGACAACTCACACATTTGAAAGCTGCAGATCCCTGAAAGGTAAATAAGTTTCCACTCTCTTCTTTGGATAAGTTTGATACTAATATCTGACCTTTGAATTAGACTGTATGATTTACATCCATGTTCTAATTTGTCATTTAATTTTTAAATTTTTCAGAATTACAAGCCAAGATCAGAATACAGAAATATTGCTCTTCTTTTGGACCTCATGTGGTGTTACTAGGAGGCTCCAGCCCTCCCCTTCTTTGCTTATCTTTTTCCCCCTCCCCCCCCCTCCCTTCATCCACACCCACTGTTGTGCCATTTTACACCTATCCATCAGTGGTGTATGGGGTTGGGTGATTTTTCTGTGCGGGCTTTGCAGAGTTACTCCAGTCATACGTTGATGCATGTGGAGTTGACCATCTCAAGTTTTTTAAATATAAGGCGACTCTGTGGTTTGAAATTGTGATGCAAGACATGGTATGTGTATTTAAAATATCTAAATATTATGCTTGATGTATAAAAACCATATAAGAGTATATACAATGAACTCTAAATAATCATGTTTTTTCTACTATAGAATATTGTTAATTGGAATCTTCTGGTCAAAAAACCCCTGAGGAAGACTTAATTTTGAAACGCGTCGGGTTCTCAGGACCAGACGTCCAGATTCCTTCATGTCACTGCTACATAGTATCTGAACCACATTCATCCAGTCGCCTAAGTGTTTTATAATATTTTGTATATTGAAATACTGTTACGTTTTCATTTGTGTTTCATTTTTTGTAATATGTGTTAAATAAAATTTAAAATTTCAATTTGAGTTGGCATCCGTTATAGTCCCAAAATAGGGGGTTTCCTAAAATAATCATCAAGTTTTGTAGCAAGCACCCTAAGCTCCCTATTTCATGTCTGCCTGCCACTGCAGCCCCACATTTTCTTTTATATAAAGAAAATTGGATTCAGCTATTAACCACCCAGGTGCCAGTGTTGGGGGTAACGAGTTACAAAGTAATGGATTACAGTAACTACATTACTTTTTTTGGTAACAAAGTAACGTAACTAGTTACATAGTTACATAGTTACATAGTTAGTGAGGCTGAAAAAAGACACAAGTCCATCCAGTTCAACCTATGATGTGTGTGTGTGTTTGCTTTTAACCGTACATTGTATACCCCTGTATGTTGTGGTCTTTAAGGTGTCCATCCAATAGTTTTTTGAAACTATCAATGCTCCCCGCTGATACGACTGCTTGCGGAAGAGAATTCCACATCCTTACCGCTCTTACAGTGAAGAACCCCTTACGCACTTTAAGGTTAAACCGCCTTTCCTCAAGTTTTAGTGAGTGGCCACGTGTCTTATTGTATCTCCTTTCTCTGAATAGTTTGTTCCTTATGCTAGGGTCGCCAGTACAGTATTTGTACATTGATATCATATCCCCCCTCAATCGTCTCTTCTCCAGAGAGAATAAGTTCAGTGCTTGTAGTCTTTCCTCATAGCTGATGTCCTCCATTCCCCTAATTATTTTTGTTGCCCTTCTCTGGACTTTCTCCAGTTCCAGCACATCCTTCCTGAGGACCGGTGCACAGAACTGGACAGCATACTCCAGATGTGGCCGGACCAGAGTCTTGTAGAGTGGAAGAATAATCTCTTTATTTCTGGAGTGAATCCCCTTTTTTATACAACCCAGTATTCTGTTGGCTTTGCTTGCAGCGGCTTGGCATTGCATGCCACTTCCAAGCCTGTTGTCTACCAGTACCCCCAGGTCCCTTTCCATCCTAGACTCACCCAGAGGTTCCCCCCCTAGTGAGTAGCTTGCTTTCTGGTTTCTGGCCCCCAAGTGCATTACTTTACATTTTTCTACATTAAATCTCATCTGCCATGTAGTTGCCCACCCCGTTATTTTGTTCAGGTCTGCTTGCAAGATTTCCACATCCTGCATAGAAGATATTGGCATGCCTAATTTAGTATCATCTGCAAATACTGAGATTGTACTAGATATCCCCTCCTCTAGATCATTTATGAATAAATTAAACAGGATTGGTCCCAGGACAGAACCCTGGGGGACCCCACTTTCCACACCCGCCCAATCAGAGTACTCCCCATTAATCACCACCCTCTGGACTCTCCCCTGGAGCCAGTTCTCTATCCAGGTACTCACCTTATGGTCCATACCTACCTTCCTTAGTTTGTACAGTAAGCGTTTGTGGGGAACGGTGTCAAAGGCCTTTGCAAAGTCCAGATACACCACATCCACAGGCTTACCTTTATCTAAGTGGCAGCTCACTTCATCGTAGAAGGTTAATAGATTGGTTTGGCATGAACGATTTTTCATGAATCCATGCTGATTACTACTTATAATACCGTTTTCATTACTAAAGTCTTGTATGTGGTCCCTTATCATCCCCTCCAAAATTTTGCAGACTACTGATGTTAGGCTGACCGGCCTATAGTTACCCGGGATATATCTCGGCCCCTTTTTAAATATTGGTACCACGTTGGCTTTTTTCCAATCAGCTGGCACCATACCTGTCTGTAAACTATCCTTAAAGATCAAGAATAATGGTCTGGCAATCACCTGGCTGAGCTCATTAAGAACCCTCGGGTGCAAGCCATCCGGTCCCGGGGATTTATTTATGTTAAGTTTCTCTAGTTTAGCTCTAAGTCTATCCTCTGTTAGCCATGGCGGCACTTCCTGAGGTGTATTATTTAGTTCGGCCTTACAAGCGGGGTTCGTGTAGCCCCCCGATTCCTTTGTGAAGACTGAAGAAAATAAATTATTTAACACTTCCGCCTTTTCTCTGTCCTCAGTGGCCATTTTTCCTTTATCATCTTTTATGGGGCCAATGTGTTCTGGCCTCGCTTTCTTACTGTTTATATACTTAAAGAACTTCTTGGGGTTCTTTTTACTCTCCTCCGCTATATGTCTCTCGTGTTCTATTTTAGCCGCCCTGATTTCGTCTTTACATTTCTTATTACACTCTTTGTAGTGCTTAAATGCTGCCAATGACCCCTCAGTCTTGTATTTTTTGAAGGCCTTTTCTTTAGCTCTAATATACATTTTTATGTTGGAGTTTAGCCACCCAGGGTTTAGTTTTGCTCTTTTAAATTTATTTCCCTGTGGAATGCACTGGCCCACCCCCTTGTTAAGTATGCTCTTGAAGCACTCCCATTTTTCCTCCGTGTTCTTTGTTCCTAGGGTTCTATCCCATTTGATATTTTCTAGCAGCGAGCGCAGTTTAGGGAAATTGGCTCTTTTGAAATTCAGTGTCCTTATATTACCCTTGTGTTTCCTATTACTGTAATTAATACTGAAACCAATTGACCTATGGTCACTGTTCCCTAAGTTGTCCCGTATTTCTATATCCGTGAGCAGGTCTGTATTGTTGGTAATCAGTAGGTCAAGTACCGCATTGTTTCTTGTCGGTGCATTCACCATCTGACCCATGAAATTGTCCTGCAAAACATTTAGGAACTGCCGAGCCTTGGCTGTATGCGCGGTTCCTTCTGCCCAGTCTATATCAGGATAATTAAAGTCCACCATTATAATGACATTTCCCATCCTTGCTGCCAATCCTATCTGTAACATGAGGTCCACCTCACCCTCCTCCCTCTGGTTGGGGGGCCTATAGCATACGCCCAATATTACCTTCCCCACCGTGCCTTTCCTTTGAAGCTCTACCCATAGGGATTCTGCCTCGTCCACAGCTCCATTATTAATATCATCCCTCATATTTACCTGTATACTGTTCTTAATATACAAATAGTTACAATACTAATATTGGTAACTACACTACTTTACTAGGCTATAGGAGGTAACTACACTACTTTACTAGGCTATAGGAACGCGCTTTCCTGCGTTACCCAAGCCGTGCGATACAATCGTTATTTCGAAGAATAGAGAGGGATGAAGTTTATGACTTTTTGTTGCACTTTATGTTTTATTCTGTTTTTTCAGGTTTTGTTCTCATGTTTCCCAAAGCCTGTGTTTATACAATAAACTCTATGCAGAAAGAGTGTCATGTATCTTCTTCTACACGGTCAATTAAGAAAGAGGAAAGTAAAGTAATAAGTAGTGAAGTTACTTTTCAAATGCAGTAACTAGTAAAGTAATCTCGTTACAATTTACAGAAGTAACTAATGTAGCCCTGTAGAGTTACACAGGCTGTATTATCTGAAATGCCCAGTAGATGGCAGATGGACTCAGTATGCTGTTAATTAAACATTGAGCATTGATCACATGACTGGCTGCCTTTCCAGTCTCATGATTGTGGCATCATCACAGTGTGACCAGGAAGTGGTGTGTGAGGAAAGACTGAGGGAGATAGACACCAGCTCTGGATTTTCTTCTTATCCTTCTGCTCAGGATTTTCACCTATTAATGTCCTGGGAGGACTTCCTGCACAGCTCTGAGGAAGGAGGTCATGGAAGACTTCTAGAAGTTACCACATGCTCAGCCAGAGAAAGAACATGTGACTAGCTGTGAAAGACTGCTGCACAGAGATAGAACCCTGCTGAGAGAACTTACTTCACCCAAGACCACACCAGCTGAGAGAGGGACCTGTTTTCAAAGACACGCACTGAGTCCAGACGTCTGGTGAATCCAGTGAGAGGAGACTGCAGTGGACTGACCTGGTTAATTGCGTTTCTGAGGGTAAGCCAAGCCTCTCCCTGTATCACCCCAGGGCACCTGTCTCCTCACTCTCAGTAAACACTCTGAGGTCCAGAGTGGACATTGCACAGCTCAGGCTGCTTCAGTGACCCTGCGGAGCAGGACTTATAAGGGCCCCAACTCTCCTTGTGCACCAACGGCCATTAGGGTGAAGATAAGGGGTTGGGACGCAGGTGTGCTAGTGGGTGGGTGAGGAAAATCCACATTGCATTGTTATCCGTGTTACTCTATTGTATTTTCCCATGTATGTTGATTAATTTGCTACTTACTATATAAAGTTAGTTCCAGTTAGGCTGTGTCAGTCTCGTTGCACCAAGTATGTTCCCAGTGGGACCCCACATCCCTACCCTGGATGCCCCACTGGGTGGAGGCACTGCCGCAGACATGTACCCCAGCTCCCAGATAGCGGAGGCTCAGGATCCGCCTGTCAGGCATAGTGAGTTAACTAGGTTTAGGGACCCCAAAGACACTAGGGGGCGCCCTCAAAACCCCGTTACACTAATAACTAGTAACTAGTTACATTTTTTGAGTAACTATCCCAACACTGCCAGGTGCCAACCATTAGATTGTGAGAGCCAGGGGAGTGTCAGGCTGCCTCAAAGTACAGTTTCTTCCAGGTTATACAGCTCCAAACTAGGTATCAGAGGAGCTTGGTATATGTAAGGGTAGGCACTTTGGTTCGTGTCTGCTAGAAAATGTGCTAGCTGCTCTTGAGTACAGGTTTACTTTAAAGGAAATCTGTCATGAAAGGAAAGTAAAGGCTGACGTTGATGACCTTTTCTTGCTAATATGCTAGGTAACTGGTTGCCATGCTGACCCTCTTACATTGAGTCTTTGAGTCACCAGTGAGCCAGTGTCAAGAATGTGAAAAAGGACTTCTGACTTTTCCAGAGATACTATACATGTTTTACTGACTTAAAACTATTAAAGTCAAAGGATCAACAGAAGGCTGGTAACTCGACATCAAGAGATCATTAGGAAAGCTCTTACAGGGTTTCTGTTTTTCTATTCCAAACAAGTTGAATAACCTTTTTTACTGCCCCCTTGCTGGAAAACAATACTATGCTGCGAGTAGGACATTTTGTCTGGAAAAAGAACCCCAAGGCACCACATCCCAATTAGAGAAATAGAAAAGAACCTCAACCAACCATAATTTATGGGGAAGGAGAGAATTGGGTTGAGGATTTTTAAGGTGCCAAAAAAACAAAAATCATTTTTATGAAAATACAAAATTTATTGTTACAATTAAAATAACAAAAAATGAAAAAAGGAAAGACACATATTGCACATATATTGTTAAAATCAATAGGTACGCTGCATATACACTCAATTCAGAGGCAGATTATATATACTGGTATCACGGAGTAGCAATCCCGACATGTTTCACCAGAATGGTTTCTTCAGGGGATAATATCTGAGCTAATTCTACAATATAAGACACATATATGAGTAACAATATTATTTAACATTCTACCTCATATGTCTTTCAATATAATATACACATATCTAAAAATGGAAAAACAACAAGAAATAATCATAATAAGTGATATAAGATATAATAAAGGGCAAAATATGTCAGCTGGGGTGCTTAACAATGTGGAAACCAAAAGAAGGTTCGCTTGCAATACAAAACCATACATTAAGTTGATTAAGTTGGTTAAAGCATGGATCAAGGGGAGCTCACATAGGGTTAATAGGTCAACTGCAGGAGGAGTATTATTGAAATTAGTATAAATCGACAAAAAAAAAATATTATATTTGTTGAAAAATTAAACTACTTGTTATATATACAGTAGAGATGTACACATGCACACACGGATCCATATGTACACACATGTGAACTCACATATACATAAACCTACGCATACATACATGTGGACACCCACATGTTAACATCCGCACATATGCCCACACATATATCACATATAAAAGGCAGTGACACATGCACGTACGCACATACATACATTGGTGCATGCCCACACATATGTATATCACACGCTCATATTAACACATACCGCACCCATCCATACACCCACATGCATGCAGGTGATGCACGCACACAGCATTCATGTGCATAAACCACATGGGCGAACATATATGCATCCACAAATAACATCCAAATGATCACATGTGCATGTGTATATATGCCCAAACCTACAT
This sequence comes from Pelophylax lessonae, assembly GCF_965119305.1. NCBI lineage: Eukaryota > Metazoa > Chordata > Amphibia > Anura > Ranidae > Pelophylax > Pelophylax lessonae. The sequence goes on from NC_138773.1 coordinate 80,360,078, forward strand.
AAATTTGAATGTGCATTCAATTAGTATTAATTACCAATTAAATACATAATTTAGGCTGGAACAGCCCTCAGTAGAGCATCCCTGCAGAAATGCAGAGACAATATATCCAAACTTTAAACCAGATGGTTTGAGCGTTGGTAGTTTAATTTTTCAACAAATATATATTTTTTTTTTTTTTGTTGATTGATACTAATTCCATTAATACTCCTCCTGCAGTTGACCTATTAACCCTATGTGAGTGCCCCTTGATCCGTGCTATAACCAACTTAATGTATGCTATTGTATTGCAAGTGAACCTTCTTTTGGTTTCCACATTGGTAAGCACCCCAGATGACATATTTTGCCCTTTATTATATCACTTATTATGGTTATTTCTTGTTGTTTTTCAATTTTTGGATATGTGTATATTATAATGAAAGACATATGAGATGGAATGTTAAATAATATTGTTACTTATATATGTGTCTTATATTGTAGAAGTAGCTCAGAAATTATCCCCTGAAGAAACCGTTCTGGTGAAAGATGTCGGGATTGCTACTCCATGATACCAGTATATCAAATCTGCCACTGAATTGAGTATATATGCAGCGTTCCTATTGATTTTAACAAAATATGTGCAATATAAGTCTTTCCTTTTTCATTTTGTGTTATTTTAATTGTAAAAATAAATTTTGTATTTTTATAATAATGATTTTTGTTTTTTTGTCACCTTAAAAATCCCCAACCCAATTCTCTCCTCCTCCATAAATTATGGTTGGTTGAGGTTCTTTCCTATTTATATTATGCTGCATTTTAGGCTGTGGTATGTTTAGTGAAACCATTGGCTGTGAGTGACACGACCTTAACAGACAGTCAAGATGCCTTTAATGAAGGACATCAAAGACAGACCCAATAGTTTTCTTGGAACATGTTTTCTTTAAGGCATTGTAAACATACCTACCTGCACCTTGCCTTTTTTCTCCTGCATGAGATGTGCATTGATCAAGTAGTTTCATGGTGGCAGTTGTTGTCCTGTACACACAGCTTATAGTAGGTGGTTTTTGTATAGAAGTATGAGTTATCTGGCATGGTACTGCACAGGTTAATGCATGACCTCTGTCTGTAGTGTAAGAACTGACATTTCCTGTCAAGAAACTAGATATCCCACAATCCCTGGGTCTCCCAGTCTAGTGCTGGTGCAGGTGAGAGCTACACAGTAATTAGATATGACAGAGACACAAGCAGGCAAAGCATTTAAAGAGTTCACCATGCAGCTGAAAGATTTTTTATTACATTAGCACTCCTTCATTGGTGATCCAACATAGAACTGATGGCCAGGCATGTATTGGACACAGTGTGACCCGGAACAGGAAGTTGTCTTGTCCCCATGGTGCATAGGGACAATCTAGCCGATGTTGGAAGGACATCAAAGACAGTCTCAATGTTTCTCTTGGAACATGTTCTCTTAAAGGCATTGTAAACAATCTTACACAAAAAACACAGTTTTAGGGTAAAGGCATGATTTCAAACAATCAATCTCAGGATTTATACAATTTTTATTTTTTTTCAAAACTGTAAACAATCGTACATGCACCTCGCATTTTCCTCCTGCATAATATGTGCATTGATCATGTAGTTTCATGGTGTAAGTTGTTGCCCTGCACACACAGACTATAGTAAAGTAAATCTTCACATTCCTGTGCAGACGATAAGCTGCTCCTGCTGTGATTGGACACAGTGGGAGCCAATCAGCGGCTCTGTCGGATGCAATGTCCGCCAGGACCCACCGATGTTTTGAAGGAGAGGCAGAACAGTGGTCTGCCTATGTAAACAGAGGAAGATAGGGATCTTTTGTTTCTGCTAAGCAGAAACACGAATATCTGTCTTCCTCCAGTTAGGCCACCTCCCACACAGTTAGTAAGCACTCCCTAGGAGCACACTTAAGCCTTTGATTGCCCCTAGTACAGTGGCAGTGCATTTTTTTACCACTGATCACTGTCTTAGTGTCACTAGTCCCCAAAAAGTGCCACTTAGTGTCAGATTTGTCCGCCGCAATGTCGCAGTCCTGTTAAAAATACAAAATAAATAAGCAAAATTCCATAAATCTATCCCATGATTTGTAGACGCTATACCTTTTGCGCAAATCAATCAATGCACACTTGCTGGGATTTTTTTTTTACCAAAAATATGTAGCAGAATACATATTGGCCTAAACTGATGAATAAATTAGATTTTTATATTTTTTAATTGGAAGTGTTTTATAGCATAAAGTAAAATATACATATATTTTTTTAAAACTGTCTGTATTTTTTTGTTTATAGTGCAAAAAATAAAAGCCACAGAGGTGATCAAATACCATCAAAAGAAAGCTCTATTTGTGGGGAAAAAAAGACATAACTTTTTTTTTTGGTACATCGTCACACATCTGCGCAATTGTCAGTTAAAGTAACGCAGTGCAGAATCGCAAAAAATGGCCTGGTCATTAAAGCGGAGTTCCAGCCATTTACTCACCTGTCCAACGGTCCAGCGATGCGGCCGCCGGAAGCCTCGATCCTCTCCCACGGCGCCGGCATCACTGCTGTGGGCACCCGGCTGTTACAGTTTGCGGCTTCACAGCCGGGTGCCCACTGCGCATGCGCGAGTCGCGCTGCGCGCCGTGATTGGCCGGCAATCTTCTGGGACCTCTGACGTGTCCCAGAAGATTGCAGGGAGGGAGGGGGAGAGGAGAACTTCCGCTCAGGGCGCCGCGGCGCTCCGAGCGGAAGTGGGAGCGGGTACCTGTCAAAACTAGGTACCCGCTCCCCCCCCCCAAAAAATGACATGCCAAATGTGGCATGTCGGGGGGTCAGGACTCCCTAAAGCGGAAGTTCCACTTTTGGGTGGAACTCCGCTTTAAGGGGATAAAACCTTCCGGGGCTTTAGTGGGTAATTAGGCAAACTAGGGAAAAGATTTATGTAATTTTACCTAATTTATTTATTTTTTACCAGTATTGATGGCGATCAGCGTTTTATAGCGGGACTACAACGTAGACACCTAACTGACATTTTTGACACTTTTGGGGGGACCAGTGACATTACTACAGTAATCATTGCTAAAAATATGCACTGTTACTGTACTAATGACACTGACAGGGAAGGGATTAACACCAAGGATCAAAGGATTAAATGTGTCCCTAGGGGGTGCTTTCTAACTGTGTAGGGGAGGGACTTATGGAATGAATACAGGGACCTGTGTTCCTATAAAAGCCCTGTGTTCATTGCTGACAGAACAGCAGTCTGCTGTGTTTACAATGGCAGACCGCCATTCTGTCTCCACGGGGAGCAATTGCGGGTGCCCGGCAGCAATCGTGGCCACCGGCCCCGCAGATCAGCTTCCCCTGTGGTGAATGGGCGCGTATGCGCTCCCCCCGCTCGTGGTCCCGCAAAGCGATGTACAAGTACGTCGTTTCACAGGACAGAGCCGACTTTCCGCAGTATATGTACTGCTGGCAGTCGGCAAGTGGTTAAAGGGGTTGTAAAGTTAGAAGGTTTTTTATCTTAATGCATTCTGCATGCAGCAACCCCCCCCCCCCTCAGCCCCCAAATATTTACCTGAGCTCTCTCTCGATCCAGCGTTGTCCATGAATGTCCTAGCCATCCGGGACTCTCCCTCCTGATTGGCTGAGACACAGCAGTGGCACCATTTGCTACCTCTGCTGTCAATCAAACTCAGTTAGCCAATGAGGAGAGAGGGGGAGCAGGGCTGAACCGCGGCTCTGTGTCTGAATGGATACACAAAGCTGTGGCTCGGCTCAGGTGCCCCAAAAGCAAGCTGCTGCAACAGGAGGGAGGGGCCAGGAGCTCCAGCCAGGGACCGGGAAAGAGGAGGATCTAGGCTGTCCTGTGCAAAACCATATGCACAGAGGAGGTAAGTATAAAATATACAAAAAAATATATAAAGGAGGTCATGGGACTTTGAGTGAGGCCAACCACTTTACCAAAGTAGATACTGTATATAAAGTACATATATTAACAAGTTGGTTAGGGAAATAGAACAATACAGCGAAAATAAATGCAAAAAAAAATCCTTAATGAAGTAAAAATATGTATTTGAGAACTGACATATAACAATTCATGATAGATACAGTAAATACATAATGCAATTACATGATCATATACTGATCATATACTGTATATAAGAAATAAATACATGATGATATGGACACGATGAATAAAACCACTTGGCATGCTGACGCGTTTCACGGAACCCTATCCGCTTCTTCAAGAATATAATGCAAAGTGATCTAAAAATCGAAATAAATGAAAACATGTATAAAAATAATGAATGGTTCCAAAAAAATATATATATTTATTTATAAATTAATTACCAGCATCTAAAAATAAGGGTGAAGGGGCAGCAGACATGAGGTAAGTATAAAATGGTTGTTATTTGTATAGAAAACAAAACAAGACTTTACAATCACTTTAAAAGAGCCAAAGCAATTGAAAATCTACAATACCTTTATACTGGAAGATTGTCAACAATTAGACATAAATGTAATTTTTGCACAGCACTCCCCACACTCTGCTTTGCTCATCCCTTAAAGGACTATAAATTGCACATTGCTTAGAGCTCAGTACATTGGCTGTCACAGATATATCAATGTATAAAGTGGATGTCCAGACCCATAAGCAGACAAAGTACCTGTTTCCTCCCTATGCTACAATCCATTTACCTTGCATTATGAGCCCCCTTTGGTGTTCTATGTAACGAGCTACTCTCCCTTGTTTCCAACATATTCAGATCTCTGCCATCTGTGCTCCAGGGAAAGCTGGCAGGATCATCCCGCCTCACAGCAGAACACATTTTACAGATGTTTCTGAAAGTATAACCCAGCATTACAAGCTGAAACACTTGGATAAAGCGATGCTACTTACATGACCCAGCAGCAGGAGACAGTACATGTGTCTGTGTGGATAGAGGGCTAAGCATAAAAGAGAGGCTCATGTGGATACAAATAGTGTTTGCTGTGCGGATTGCTGCATGAACAAGCTTTGTTTTTATGTAACTCACTTGAGACAACAGGACAGTGTGATGAGATCACAGAAATCACTCTTACCAAAATTGGAAAGGGAAAATGGATGCCATTCAGACTGCTGCATCTTATACAACTATAGGTGCATGTCATAAAAATTAAAATATCATCAAGAAGTTAAAGAGGAAGTAAACCCTCTGAAAAAAAATGAGAAAAAAAAAACCTGTAAAGACAAAGGCATAATGAGCTAGTATGCATCACATACTAGCTCATTATGAAGCACTTACCTAAAAACTAAGCCCCCGCAGTGCCGCCCGCTCAGCGACAGAATGGCCAACATGTTCGGCTGTCCTGCTTCCTGGTTCGCGTCCTCCGGCCATCTGATTGGCTGGAGGCGCGATTACATCACTCCCGCGCATGCGCGTGGGAGCCACTCCCGGGTAGCTGTTTCTTCAGAGCTCATGCGCCGATAATGTCATCAGCTGCATGCACTGTAAATATCTCCTAAACTGTGCATGTTTAGGAGATATTTATAGCACCTATAGGTAATCCTTAATATAGGCTTACTATAGGCAAAAGTCTTTAAAGTGGGTTTACAACCACTTTAATTTATTTTAGTAATTCAATTCAAAAAAGGAAACTCATATATTTTATATAGATGCGTTACACACAGAGTGATATATTTCAAGCATTTCTTTTTTTTAATTTTGGCTTACAGCTAGTGAAAACCCAAAATTCAGTATCTAAGAAAATTAGAGTATTACATAAACCAATAAAAAGGGAATACATATATATAGTATGTATAGAATAGTATGCACTCAATACTCGGGGCTCCTTTTGCATGAATTATTGCATCAATGCGGCGTGGCACGTGGCATGGAGGCGATCAGCCTGTGGTGTTATGGAAGCCCAGGTTTCTTTGATAGTGCCCTTCAGATCATCTGCATTGTTAGGTCTGGTGTCTCTCATCTTCCTCTTGACAATACCCCACAGATTCTTTATGGGGTTTAGGTCAGGTGAGTTTTATGGCTAATCGAGCGCAGTGATAACATGATCATTAAACCAGGTATTGGTACTTTTGGCAGTGTGGGGAGGTGCCAAGTCCTGCTGGAACATAATATCAGCATCTCCATAAACCTGGTCAGCAGAAGGAAGCATGACGTGCTCCAGAATTTCCTGGTAGAGGGCTGCACTGACTTTGAACTTGATAAAACACAATGGACCAACACCAGCAGATGACATGGCTCCTCAAACCATCACAGACTGTGGAAAATTTAATATGGTAATCAAGGTCCCAGAGTCTGGAGGAAGAGTGGAGAGGCACAGAATCCAAGTTGCATGAGCTCCAGTGTGAAGTTTCCACAGTCAGTGATGATTTGAGGAGCCAGGTCTTCTGCTGGTGTTGGTCCATTGTGTTTTATCAAGTTCAAAGTCAGCGCAGCCCTCTACCAGGAAATTCTAGAGCACTTCATTCTTCCTTCTTCTGGCCAGCTTTATGGAGATGCTGATTTCATTTCATTTAAAAAATATTAATGAACAACGCAAATAAAAAAAGTTTTTTAATTAATATTCGTTTATAAAAAAGAAGTGGAAAAAAAATCAATCAGCAGGGAAATAATATTTACATAGAGGAGAATAAGGAGTTAATTAAGGCTCATTAGAAGAAAAATAAGGGTTAAAAAGGAGTTAAACAGAGGAACATAAAAAAAAACATATGTTTTAATTACTTGACAGATTGCTTTAAACTGACTTCATCTGCAGATCGAAGTTAACCTTTTGATCCGTAGATGAATAAACAGAAAGATACAAAAAGAAACAATGTTTCTATATATGTTTCTGTTTCAGCGACTGAGCAATGTTGTTGATAAACATTGCCTGGCTGTTTTTTTTGACACCTCTAATTGCCTGGACATCTTTTACACTTCAGTTGTCAACAGGAGAACCCTACTGACAGCTGAATGAATTATCGGTTGTTAAGGACGCAGGGGCCCCGCTCCTTAACAACCGATAATTGTCAGCTTTATTTTTATTTACATTTCAGCTGTCAGTGGGGGAATCCCACAGACAGCTGAAAGAACCAAGCCTGAAAGTATTGGTTTCAGGTATTGGAGCATTTGCACGAGTACCAATACCCGTGAAAATGCTTAGATTTGCACCAATACCGATATCGATGGAACGCTAGTGGGGACCCTAAAACCCTGTTGTGGGATTGGTGTACTGGTGGTGAGCCAACATTTTTTTTTCTCGCCAGATGTATGGATTGTTTTCGTTTGTTTTACTGAAGGAAGCTATTCTTGATTACTTTTACAAACAGCTGTCTGGTGATCCCAAGAACAGATATTACAGCACATATTTTAAGTTTGCTTCGCCCGTGCAGGCCAAAGTAAACATGTACAATATTTGCCTCTTCTGCAAACTTTATTTACACTGTTTTCATTGCCCTACTGATGACATCTGAGTGAAAAGAAATACCCAATATTTCGGGGACTTTGGAAGGTTATGTGATATAGTGCTGTACTTGATGCCTGCGTTCTCCAAGCTGGACAGTGGATCCTCTTAAATCATCAAGACTAGATACTTCTTATCATGCAATTGTAGTTTCATTTTCAAACATGTGTGAGAACAAGTCAAAGTAAAGAGCCTTTCTAGTTTTTTTAGCCCAGCATAGATGTTTTAAGGCTCATAGAGTTACATGGTTGCTGCCACAAGCTGTTACAGGGCAAAAAAAAACACCCATAAGAGCATTATACATTGTACTTATGTTGGACACCAAATGGTTAAATCCAAATGCCCACCTAAAAACCAACAATTTAAAAAAAAAACTGGCACACAATTTTGCAGTTTTCAGCAATGGAATCATGGGTCAAATTAGCTGACTTTAATTCTTTTACTACAGTTTAAGGATGTTTGTCAAACTTTTTTTACACCATTTTATTGAAAAGACAGACGGGTGTTATAATGATACGCAGGATGGAAAATTTTGTCTTGTATCAGATTTGTTTGTTAAGCCCCGTACACACGTACCGATTGTCGGCCGAAACTGTTCGGCCGCCGAACGATCGGCCAATTTTCGGCTTGTTAGTATGATGCTTCCGACAGCCGACAGCGCACTTTCGGCCGAACAGAATCTGTCGTGCAAGCATTAAAATTTTTGTATGCCGACACCAGAACGGCCGATTGTTCGCCAGTCAGTACAGAATTCGGCCGACAGACAGCAGATTTGCAAGACTGGGCATGCTCAGAGAAGAAAAAAGACCAGGAAAGTTAACCATCACATGACATCACTTCTGCAGTCGGCTGTTGTTGACCGACAAAATTCGTGTGCAGTCTTTTGCACTTTTCAACAGACAAGACAGCCCTCGGACAAAAGACGGCCGATCGTTCGGCCGACGATCGGTACGTGTGTACTGGGCTTTAAGTTAATAATTTAGTTTCGTTATATGTTAGAATGATTTGTTTTTGGCATTCATTTCATATATTCGTTATTTTCAAATAGAATTTGAAAACAAATTCACATTTGAAATGGAAATATATTGCAATACACACAGTAAGGCCCCTTTCACACGGGCTTTCCGCCCCGCGGACTCCATTTTGCTCAGCAGGGATCAATCCACCCATCCCCGCTGAGCAGGCGGATGACAGCTCCGTCTCCGCTTACTTTGCAGAGACAGACCTGTCAGATCCCCGCTCTCCTCTATGGGATATTGAATGAAAATGGGCCGCCTGTCCATTTTCATCCGATCTTATCCGATCCTCCAGACGGATGGAAAATAGGGTTTTCGTCCATCTGGATTTCACAGACAGGATCGGATCGGAAAACAGTGGGTGTCAGCGGAAATGTCTCTGCTGACATCCGCTGCTCCATAGGGCTACATGGAGCATCTGATCAGATCCGCTTGAAAAACTGACAGGTGGACCGGATCGGAAAGCCCGTGGGAAAGGGGCCTAAGGTAAAAAGGTGAAATAAGATAAATCCGATTTAGGCTGCTTTATTGAAAAGAATAGAATACAATAGAATAGAAAAAAAGAATTGAATAGAACAGAATAGAATAGAATAAAATATAAAAAAAAGAGTAGAATAGACTAAAACAGAATAGAATAGGTAATGAAGGAATAGAATAGAAAATATTATATTCTTTATTACCTATTCTATTCTACCGTTTCTATTCTATTGTTTTCTTCGCTTCTTTCAATTTTATTCCTTTATTTTATTTTCTATCCTATTCTTTTATTTTCAATTCTATTCCTTTATTTTCTATTTTATTTTCTTTCATCCGGTTCTATTCTATTTTATTTTTTTCTATTCTGTTCTATTTTATTATTTTTGATTCTATTGTGATTTATTCTGTTCTATTCTTTTATTTTATATTTTTTTCCTTTTCTGTTCTATCCCATTATTTTATTTTCTATGCTATTCTGTTTTGTTTTATTCTATTCTTTTGTTTTCTATTCTATTCCATTCTGTTTTATTGTATTCTATAAGCAGCCTTAGTAGGAATCATCATCTTATTTCACTTTTATACCTTACTGTATTTATTTCAATAAACAAATATTAACCACTTTACCACCGGAGGATTTTGCTGTCTTACGTCCAGGCCACTTTTTGCGATTCGGCGCTGTGCGAATTTAACTGACAATTGCGTGGTTGTGCGACGCCGTACCCAAACAAAATTTACGTCCTTTTTTTCCCACAAACAGAGCTTTCTTTTGGTGGTATTTGATCACCAGTGCGCTTTTTACTTTTTGTGCTATAAACAAAAAAAGAGCATTTAATTTGAAAAAATAACAATATTTTTAACATTTTTTTATATGAAATTCCCCCCAAAAAATGTAAAAATCTAATTTTTTTAAAATTTTTGGCCAATTTGTTTTCTGCTACCTATGTTTGGTAAAAAAAATCACGATAAGCGTATTTTGATTGGTTTGCGCAAAAGTTATTGCGTTTACTAACTATGGGAAAGATTTCCATTTTTGGTGTTTTTTTTTTTAACGCGTAATGGCGGTGATCTGCGATTTTTTTTGCGGGACTGCGACATTGCGGCGGACAGATCGGACCCTTGACTGACATTTTTGACACTTTTGGGGGTACCAGTGACATTACTGCAGTAATCAGTGCTATACATATGCACTGTTACTGTAAAAATGACACTGGCAGTGAAGGGGTTAATTTTAGTGGAGAGGGAGGGGTTAATGTATTCCTGGTGCTTACTGACGTGTGGGGGGGGGGAGGTGACTGAGTGACAGAAGGACAGATCGGATGTTCAGCTATGCTGAACACTCCGATCTGTCAGTCCCTGTCACTTAGGAGATCCACCCGCTCTGTTTACACAGGCGGGCGGATCTCCTCACTCGATTCCCCGACGATCGGAGCAGAGCAGCGGCGATCGCCGCCGCTCCTCCCCTGGCCCGACTCCCGCTGTGAATGAAAACAGCGGGAGCGCGCCTCCGGCGGCGCGCGAGCGCCGCCTACAGGAGGAGGAGTCCAGCGACGTAGGTCTACGTCGCTGGACGATAACGAACCACTTTGCCGCAGTACGCTCAATGTGAGCGGAGGCAAAGTGGTTAATAACTGCTTAATAAATAATAATTGCTGTATTTATTATTTATTCTTTTATTTATTTATTTCTTTTTTCAAATTCAAATGCACAATAATTTTGACCAGAAATGGCACTGGTGAAAGACCTGAAAGATGTACATAGGTGGGCATAAAATTCCCCACAAGATAATAAAAGAAAATATGTCTGAATAGATTTTGCTTGAAGATGGGTGTTAAGTTAGCACCAGGTGTGTCAGCTCAATGCATAGATATGAGACACATACCAAGGTGTGCATATTTATACACCTGACTATAAAAGATTTGTATACTGGCTGCTAATACCCGTATTTTTATCCTTTTGTCTTTTTTTCTAAATATAATTTTATTAAAATAGCTTTAACTGATGAAATTCAGGTTAGGTATTTTCAAGCTCCAATGAACCTGTTTACTGTTATTTCAAAGAGTTTTAAAAAAGTCCACATTGCTATTTAAAAAACGCTTATCTCCTATATGTTAGGTGCTGTAACACTGTTAAACATATGTCAACACACAAATCCGTGTGATAACAGCTGGCAATGAATACAGCACAGCTAGCAGAATGAGAGCCTATGTATAGTCTCCAATTTAAACATGCCGGAATTACATGCTAAGTGCTATGTCAACAAGTGTGTCCATGAAACTGACTGGTGATAGATTAACATCAATAAGATAATGAGCACCGCTTATATGGACCAATGGCAGATGGAGATATTATGTAGTTTACTTTGAAAATGTGTTAAAGGGAATGTACTGTGAATTTTATTGGGCATATATTTTGATGTTTGCAAATATTTTTGATCTTTTATATTTTTATATAACTGCATTTTAGGTATTATATTAAATATTAGGAGTTGTATGGATTTGTTACTAGAAGAAGCACTGTATTTTACTGCAATCACCCGTCCTCGCTGTTCAAAAACGTATGAGATATTATCTGCATAAAGAGTACAGCATCTCCAAAATATGGTCATTTCTAACTTCAGAGTCTTTGTTTGTGCCCTCATTATTTCTCACCTTGAAAACTGCAATATACTGTTGTGTGGCATTTCACCCACAAGATTATTACCTCTACAATCTATCATGAATGTTTCAGCAAGCCTTAATGCAGATCCATGGACTCGACCTACTCCCCAATAAACCTTACCCCACCCTAGCCCTACCTAAACCTGAATATCATTAGTAAAAAAAAAAAAAAAAACCCCTAAAGAAAAGACCTAAATTAGTGCTTACCTGAATGTGTTTTTACTTGACTGTCAGGGTCCCAAGTCTTCATTTTTAAGGACTTCAGCATGGAATGTTCCTTCTTCAGGTGAAAACTTTGCTGCCTAATGATGTGGACATTTCTCATTGGTTATCCTTACACAGCATCCTCACAGGTCCTGAAGAGCCCAGCATGCAGCAGCTGTTAGGCTGCGTGCAAACTGCTCGTTCCGACCAGGGATCCTAAATCCATGGTGAGGCTGGTCCCGCCTCCACGATCACGTGACTCCAAATCATGCCAGCTTACAAGGGACACTCTAGGGTTGCCAGGACTTCCCGTTTCAGAGGGTGTGGCCTCTTCAAGTTACTGAAAGGCATTATCCTGGGAACCCTGATGCATCCCTTGTCAACTGGAACGGCTTGGAGATGTGTGATCCTGGAGGTGGGACCAGCCTCACTGTGGTCTCAGGATCCCTGGTCAAAACGAGCAGCTCGCACACAGCCTGTCTACTTCTGCATGCTGGATTCCACTCCTCTCAGCCTCTGCTCTCCCGCCATCCAGAGGATCACACCTTGTATGCTGGCCAGGATTCGCTGTAGGAACTTTCAGATTCACACTACTTCTGCAAGTGCAACTTGTTTTTAATCTTCATTTGGTTACTCATGTAGCACCCTCCTAGGTAGGTGCTAAGAAAGAGCATATTGTGGCCCTGTCTGCTTATCATGGGGGCCTGATCATTCAGCTAGGCTGTCATGTGCTTCCAGGTGTGTCTGTTGAGCTTGGGGAGTCTCCCAAATGTATCCAATGAGGGCTCTTGTTGGGCAGGGGAAGAAACCTGACCAATAGCGCATCAGGGCTAATATTAGTCTCAGTGGGCGGAACCTGCCACAATGCACCCTGGGATGGGGTATAAGTCTGAGGGGAGCACATGACAGAGCGTCTTTGGTGGAAAGCAGAATCCCAGGAGGAGGGTGACGTCTGTTTCTCCTCCTGTCAGGATGTGAGGGTGTCCTGGGCAGTCGGCCTAGAGGACAAAGGTTGAGCTGAGCTGCAGAGAGGGATCCAGTGTGCTGTGGACTGAGTGGAGCTACTGGGCAGAGGTTTCCAGGAAAAACAGTATTGTGAGTACTCGAAACTGCCTAGGGGTCTGCCTAGGAGAGGGGCCCACTCCAGAAGGTTAGAGGGATTCAGGAGCCAGTTAACCAGTAGAGAAGGCTTAGAAAGGGGGTGCCAGAGTCATAGCCCTGAAGATAAGTGAGAGAAAGGGGGCGCCGGTGTGGGCCCTGAAGTGTTTAGCAGCACAGCAGTAGTACAAGTAGCTACCTCAGCAAGGAGTGCTTAAGGGAGCTCAAAGAGGACTTCTTTATGCAAGAAAGCAGTCCAAAGTCAGTTTGGAGTTAATAGGCAGCAAGCCAGCATTAACCAGCATCAACCGGCATCTAGGCAGTGTCAAGTCAGCGCCAATCGGCATTTTTCAGTTGTCCATAGTAAATTGTGCATAGTTGAGCTAAAGGAGTATCCCACTCATTCCCTTCTCTCATCCAAGTTCTCAATAAATACAAAAACCCAAAGATACTGGACTGGTCATTGTCTCAGTGCTCACACTTGGAGAAACATGCTAAAATGTGCTGTTGTTGATAGCGGTAACCCAGGCGGACCCATATCCAGCAAAACGGCTGGGAATCCTGCTACACTCAATAAAACTATATTGCATAAGGAGCCTGTGTGCTCTGTTTTTTTCCTTTATCATCCATCTCCTGGTCTTATAAAAGTCTTTCGCATTGAAATGCGCATGCCGACAGTGCAATGTAAACAGTGCCACAGCCCTGATTGGAGGATCTAGGTAAGTATAGAGCATTGAGGGGAAATGATGGGCTACATCTGATTAGGAGGGTGGAAGAAAAATAGTATGGAATTGTTGGGATTGATTTAGTAAAGAGAAATATGTTGTTTACTTTGCAAGGGAATTTTTACTTAAAGTGGTTTGAAGGGCAGAAGGTCTTTTCTTTAAAGTGATATTAAAGGGAGATTTTTTTTTTTCTAACAACAAACATGTCATTCTTACCTTCTCGGGTCCCCTGCTGGCAATCTTGCCACCCCCCCCCCCCCCCACCAAGTGCTCCCAGAGCAAACAGCTTGTTGTGGGGACACCCATGCTGGCTCGATCCCGAGCTGCTGCTCTGCAGGTTCATTCAGACATGGAGCCACAGCTCAGCCCCACCCCCTCTCTTTTCTTATTGGCTCACTGGAAGTGATTGACAGTAGTAGTAGCCAATGGCTCCTTCTGCCGTCTGAACCAATGAGTTGGAGGGAGAGTTCCCGGAGAGCCAAGGCTCTCTGGCACATCGCTGGATTGTGATGGGGCTCAGCTAAGAACGGGGGGGGGGGGCTGAAGGGTTGCTGCACATAGAAGGTTTTTTACCTTCATGCATAAAATGCATGAAGGTAAAAAACCTTGAGCCTTTAAACCCACTGAAATGCATTGTGTGCATTGAGGTAAAACATTTTATGTTCAGCCTCTAGCCCCCTTATACTTATCTGATCCTGATCCCGATCCAGCACTGTGCCCGAGAGCAGTGACTCTCTCTGCTCTCTCCCTCCTCTCTGGTCATGGAGGCAGTAGCGGGAGCAATTAGCTCCTACTGCTGCCAATGCAAGCCTGTGAGCAGGGAGGGGGGGGGGGCGGGCTGAGCCACGCTGTGCGTGTCATTTGACACACACTACCTGGCTCAGGGTCGAGCCTGCATAAGTGGCCCGATAGCAAGCGGCTTGCTATGATAGCACTTGGAAAGGGGAAGGAGACAGAAGTTTCCGACGAGGGACCGCAGAAGAGAAGGATTTGGGCTGCTCTGTGCAAAAGCATTGCACAGAGAAGGTAAGTATGACATGTTTGTTATTTTATGTAACTTTTCTTTACAATCACTTTTACATAGTGAATGTGGCCAAAATTTACTTTGTAATGAATACCCAATCAAGTGCAAGGAAAATTTAAACAAAAGCATTTTGTTTTCAAATGATTGGATAATGGATAGATAATGGATGGATGACGGAAATCAACCTCTTTGTGGGAAAGTTTACCCTTTGAGGTAACCAACACAATAATTAATAAATAGATGTGATCACTAAAAATACACTTTATTCTCCTTTTAAAACTGGATCAGCTAACTCTTCTAACAGGCCATATAATAGATCATAGGATCCTATGAAAACGACTGCCACCTACAAATGTTAAGCGTGCCTCCCAATGAAACAAAGTCCACGTATTCGACTTAATCAGCACTAGAGAATCCTATCACTTGGGTTCATGCTTCAGTCAATAAGTACATTGACAATGTCTAAACTAATTGACTAAAACGTTAATTGCCAGAAGGAAATGAGTCACTTTCTTGTGTATTTATCTTTAAAGTCTAGCGTTCTAGACCTAAAATCTACACATTGTCAAATTACTTAATTTATTAAGGCAGAAGGGCTTCAATGAACATAAAATATATTTAATTAAGGATATCCAATGCAATCTTTAACAGCACATTTTACCCATCATTGTATTAGACAAAGCGATTTGGTGCTCATGTTCCAATCCATTCTAATTAGGTGACACTTAGGTTCTGTACACATGGGCACAGGATATAGAAGAACATCCAGCTCCCCGTGTGGCTTCTAGGCTACTTTTTTGGACTTTGATGCACTGTTCTCATGATGGCAGAATGTAAGTATATGTTCCTGCAGCGTCTTCTGGAACTTAATATAGAACTTTACTGTATGGTCAAATTACAAAACCACATGTAGGCTGCCATACCTGTAAGACTGGGCTCTCATGCATCCCCTGGAACATTGTGTAAATATCTGCTAATCCTGCCAGTAGAACCCTTTCTTTATTGGGTGACAGCGTCTGCAATGTTTGCGTCATTGCTATTGCTTGGATGTCGACACCATTAATAACCCTATCAGGAAACCCATAACTAACTGCAGTATCTTAGAAGGGTGCTGTAGAAATCCAGCTTTTCAGCTACATTTACCAGTAAAAAAAAGTAAATTTTTTAAGACTTTTAATATGCTAGCTTGCATTGAAAATGGGTGTTTAGCACTGTAAGGGGAAAAAATAGAGGCTTCAGGCTTTAAACTTTTCAGACAACCTTTTTGGATAATGGACTGTAGAACAAGCAGGCACTTTTCTGAGCACTCATGTTGCCATTTATGGTCAGCAACTGGGAGGAAGAAAGAGCTCTACCAGCCCACAAGCATTCTTTCTACAAAGCCATTTAGTACTGTCCATGATACTTTTTTTATTTGCACTAACATACAATTTTTCAGGACAAGCTTTCGGGGTATGTCCCCTTCATCAAGATCCAAGCAGTACTGAGTCACAAAATGTTTAGCAGAATGGTAAAACAAGACACAATCTCTAAGCCAAAAGAAAAAAAAAAAGGAGAAAACCAAACAAACATAAACAAATGTAACTGCCAATGGTAATAAAACTAGCATAGTTAGTGAGATAAGACAGAGGGAGAGCTGAAGAATGGGGGGGGGGGAGGGGGGGGAGGTGGGGGGGGGTCATAAAACTGTAGGGTAGTGAGTAAGGAAACTCATATAAAAATTTAAGCCGTTATTTTTTTGTGTCAAAAAGAAGTATCATTCTAAATTCAAAGGTTTTCCTTTCCTGGATAGTTCTGAAATTCCCTTTAAGAACTAAAACATTGAGGTCTTCTATAGTGTGGTCCGGTTGTGAAAAATGATGTCCCAAAGGTGTGCAGAAATTATCTTCTTTATGTTCCTTGATGGTATGTCTGTGCAAATTCATCCTCGCTTGCAACTTCTGTCCTGTTTCGCCTACATAAGATCCTTTGCTACATCTTTTGCATTGGATGAGGTACACAACATTACTGGA
The DNA here is from genome assembly GCF_965119305.1 of Pelophylax lessonae. NCBI lineage: Eukaryota > Metazoa > Chordata > Amphibia > Anura > Ranidae > Pelophylax > Pelophylax lessonae. The sequence goes on from NC_138773.1 coordinate 80,376,733, forward strand.
GGTGCAGTTGTATGATCCTGTTATATTAAAGGTCCCATTTGTGTGTGTGACACTTTTAGACAGATTGATCTGGTTGCACAGTTTGCAGCGTTTTTTTATGGCAGGGTTTGCTCCCATTATTCATGGAATTTTCTGATTTAAGTAAACAGCTAGGCTGGCTTTGTTTCTGCCCATACAGTAAACAGTATCACTGCTTAACGTTAACCTGGGTTCTGCCATGCAATACAATGCCCTTAAGCAACTAGATCAGTATAACATCTAGGGATCCAGTATTTTAAGATTTGGAGGCTAATAACGGCAGCCTTATAGTACTGGTTTACTTTAAACTTGATGTTGACTCTTGAGCATCTCTCTAGATGCTTGTTCACTCAACTCAACCTGGCTTGATTTTTTTTACTTGCTGATATTCTGATCTAGCCTGTTTATTAACCTTCAGCTTGGGACCTGACTCTGAAGGTCTGCCATCTGCCCTGCATTTCCATTGTTTCCAAGCTTAGTTTTTTTTCATTACCTGTGTGCCATAATAGCTATGTCGCCTCTCCTTGTGTCATATTAGTACCTTGTTGGCCTGTGTACCTATACCTCTAATGATGGCTTGTATATTGGCCACTGCATACCCTGCTTAGAAAGCGTATTTGATGCTCCACTGGGCCTCCTTATGAGGCTGGCTGAAAACCGTGGTGCAGCATCTGCTTTAACCACTTGCCATCCAGGCCAATTTTGACTTTTTCACATACATGTAAAAATCAGCATTTCTTTTGCTAGAAAAATACTTAGAACCCTAAACATTATATATTTTCTGAAAGCAAAGGCCCTGAAAAATAGAATACTGGTTGTTGCAATTGTGTATCTCACATAATGTTTGCACAGCCTTTTATAAAATACATATTTTCACAAAAAAAAAATATACCTAAATGCATTTTAGTGCATACAAACACAACACTGTATACTACTCATTTTTTTTTTTTTTTTGTAAAATATAAAAGATGATGCTGTGTCAAGTAAAAAGATATAAAACATGCCATGATTTAAAATATAAAAGGTGACAAACTACTGTACCTAAAAATCTCCATAGCCAACACTTTGAGAAAGGTGTTCTATTGCTTTGAAAGTAGGTAGAGGTTACCACCATCCCACATATATCTATATAGAAACTGTTTAAAACCTCTCATTGGACTTTGTCAGCAACCAACCATAGAAAAATGAACACTTATTTTAAAAATACAAAAATAGCTTTCTTTATTGATAACATTCCATAAAATTCATCACCTTGGTGAGTGGTATTTTGTAAAAAGAAAAATTGGTACATTCACAGAAATAACAAAGGATCACTATTACAAAATTATACTTGACAGATAGTGGTATGACCAGTTGTTGTCTGCTAACTGGGATGCCACTTTCACAGTGCGCTTCAACTGGAGCTAATTCAATGTGTTTCGAACATACATTAAAACATGTTCTTCATCAGGGAAATACCACACTACAAGATAATACCATTGCCATCAAAACATGAATATTCAAATGTGTTCAATACATTTCTAAGAACTACCACCTATACCCTGGGCCGCTGATAGGGGGGGGGACCATCAGTCCTCTTGTAGGGGGCCCGAGCACACAGGGGGGCACACACAGAGAGGGGGATTAGTGATGGACAACAAATACAGAAATCTTCCTCCAGCACCTGAATCTGATCTGTCCCTCTCCCTGCTATCAGCTTTTATCTGTTGAGAAAAAGACAGTTGTCCCTCACTAATCCCCCTCTCTTGTGTGCCCCCCCCTCCCAGCACTTATCTCTGCTCAGGAGTTTATTTGTAAATTGTAACTTTGTTTCTCCCTCTCTGATCACTGAGCTCCAACTGCCCAGCCTGTATATTTTTCTCATCTCATCTTCTTTTTTATTTAACATAGGTTTTTTTTTTTTTAGATTTAGCAGGAATTATGCGAGTTATGTTATATTTGTGTCTTCTGATAGTAATTTTGTGTGTAATTTTAGCTAAATATATCTTTAATATTTTCTTGGGGGGGCCCTGCCAGGTAGTCTGTACGGGGCCCCGCGATTTCTAACAGCAGCCCTGCCTATACCAACCTACATCATATAAAGCTGCAAATCCACATGTGATCCTCATAAGCATCTACTGGAGAGCCCATCATGTGATAGGGAGAGATGTAAACCTCAGTTGTAACAAAGCTAGATGGAGACATAAAAATCCAGTTTAAAAGGACGAGGGGACAACAAAAGGGGGAGGGGCACCAGGCACCCGTTATTATCTATTTGCTAAATCAAAGACAAAACACTGTCTAGTTATTGGTAGAGAATACTAATTGGCCTAGTGGGGTGGCTGTCAACACTTTAAAAGCTTTTATAGGGTCCTCGGCTTGAGACCTTTTGGAAGGAAGTTCAGGCCCTCATAGGGGAACTTATGGACCGTACCATCCCTGACACCCCAGCCTTTTATCTTCTCCACTTGTCCGACATGCCGATTTCCAAGTGTAAGAAATCGATCATCCCGCATGTGCTCTGTGCAGCTAAATCATGCATCCCGATGTTTTGGAAATCAAATCGGGTCCCCACTATTAAAGATTGCATGAGTAGGATGGAGGACATCAACAGGATGGAAGACCTCACCCTTATGGCGCAGCACAGACGGGAGCATTATGAGAGAATCTGGGGTTACTGGAACGTCTTTGTCTTATCTGAAAGGGGGAAATCCCTGTTGTGTTCCTAGAGACATGTCCTGAGTGGCAAACGGTATTGCCCATGTCGAGGTCTTCCCTTGTCCCTTCCCCTCCCCCCCCCCGATTTTTTTTTGTCTTCCTTTCTCCCCCCTCACTCTCTCCTCTTCGCTCTTTCTAGCTTCTTTCCCTTCATGTCTTTCCCCTGATTTTCTATCCTGCGCTCTGACTTCCTTTCTCTTGTGTCTCCGTCACCTTGAAAAAGCTTGGCAGTGACAGTTGGGAATGTTTTGGTATCCCCCCATTATTCCTATGCAAGTTAAGGTGCCTTAATATGTCCTTTTCCTGACGTCGTCCGGGGGCTTTCCCCTGGACATGAGGGATGGTTCTACCTTTTTTTTTTTTTGCACTGGAACCTGGTCTTGATTGTATATTCTGTCTTGCTGGTATTTACACCTTGTGATTATTGTAACTTACCGACAAAAGTATGCTTATATTTACTTTTCCACTGTTCTGCCTTTATAAATAAAATATTTGAAAAAAAAAAAAAAAAGTTTTTATAGGTTATGGGTTTAGAGTTGCACGTAAGCTCTGATGCTGGAAATATTGCTCTCATTCTGACTCACATTCAGAGTGATACCTCACGTGTGTGGTGCAATCAAAATTGACATATGCGTGCAGGACCTACATGTGTGTTTGCATTAATATGGAGTCTGGTCTCTCCTTGACCCTCCAAAGCAGCTGATCATTTTAGAGAGAAGAACGGCCAGCCGTGTTTACAACAGCAGACCGTCCTTCTCTCTCAACGGGGAGTGATTGCGGGTGCCCGGCGGCAATCGTGGATCGGCATCCCGCTGCCCCAGCACCATGCGTGTGACCGATGTAGGGCTATGATGTATGGTGCAGCCGAGCCAGCCTGCTGAAGTAAATATGCGGTGGGCGGTCGGCAAGTGGTTAAACAAGCTGAAGCTTGAAGCTGATTGGCTACCATGCACAACTGCACCAGGTTTTGCGCTCTCCAGTTTTAGTAGATCCCCCCCCCCCCCATAGTGTTGTCAAAAGCCATTTGATTTGTCAAGTGAACTTGTTTTGGTAAGACTGCTCTCAAATACCAGACAATGCCCTCAAAAGGGGAGAGTAAGACAAGTCTAATTATACAGGAATTAGAAGACCTGCCTCACCAATGGTAAAATAGTCCAAAGCAATGCTTTGTTAAATGATCAGCAAAAAAGAAATCTAATTTTTCGAGGGGTTCAGTTAGGCTGCACTCAAATACCATATAACATCCCCAAAAGGATGGGGGTCTTTATCAAAGTTCAGCTATATGGGAAACAGAAGGCATGCCAAACCAAATGTAAAAGAGTCCAAAGCAATGTTACATAGTTACAGTATATATTTAGTCTGATTAAAAAAAAAAAAAAAACAAATCCATCCAGTTCAACCAACAGAGGAAAAAAAAAAAAAGAAAACCAACACACTCAAATAGAAAACATCCATATACACTATCCAATACCCGCAGTTGATCCAGAGGAAGGTTAAAAGCCCAATAAAGCATGATCCAATTTGCTGCAGAGGAACGGGGGGAACAAATTCCTAGCTGGTCCTCCAAGAGGAAATTGGATATTCCCTGGATTAATTTTACCTATAAATATTGGTTTCCAGTTGAATTACGTTCTTTAGAAAATAATCCAGGCTGTTCCAATAACAATCTACAGGGCTGACCAGAACCAGCTCTTGAGGGAGTGCTATTAAATGATCAGTAAAAAGAACTTCATGGGTTTTGGGGGTTCGCTCCAGGTTGCACAGACTGCCAGTGGCAAAAATGTATCTAATATGTTACTATTGCTTCTTTTCAACCAAGTTCAGACACATTTAGATAGAGAGTATACAATACACAAGTAAAAAAGAGGTGTAATATACTGCGCTATCAATAAAACAAGCTGCTAGCACACTCAACTGACAAAATAGTTGACAAAATGTAAAACAATATGTAAAAACAAGGTGATATAAGTGCAACTGAATCACTCAAATTAACAAATAAATGATAAGAAAAGGGTGAACACAAAAAATGAGTCCCAAGTGCAAATGGTGAAGTAAATAATCCAGGTTGATGTGTGTGATCACAATAAATGTCAGATCCCAACACCAGCAGGGAAAAAACATATTGGCCAGCTTAGCGGTGCCTGGCAGCTTGTAACAGATGGGATATGTTTTTACACTCATTATTTTATATAAATACAAGTTATTCACCTCATTTTGGCTGGCAATATCCTTTGATAAAGTCATCTGTGACGAAACGCGTCAGTCCATTCTAAAGACAGCCTTATTTGTGTGTCCATTACATGTGCTTATACCCCTGGATGTCTGTAAGTGTATTCCCTTACTTGTTCAATAAATCGTTTTAAGTGAATTTACACTATGTTTGCTCCATTTGGTTTATTCTTTTATGTCATCGGGTGAATGGGAGTTTCCATCTTCTTTCATTCGTCTTGTGATTGTATACTGGAGCATCCGAGGTTGCAGCACTGCTTTGGAGACCCACCACATGCCATGTGAGCCCATTTGACCCATTTACTATATGGTCGTTTGGGTCCATTCCTTCTGGTGAGCACATACACGTTTTTCCCTGCTGATGTTAGGATCTGGCGTTTATTGTGATCACACACATCACCCTGGATTATTTACTTCACCATTTGCACTTGGGACTCATTTTTTCTGTTCACTCTTTTCTTATCATTTATTTGTTCATTTGAGTGATTTAGTTGCACTTATATCACCTTGTTTTTAGCGCTGCACTTTACATATTTTATACAATACAATATTTTATACAATATTTATTTATTTTTTCTTTCTCATCTTGTAGATCATATTTTTCTTCAGCTGCATTTGTATGCCCTATTTGTGTTCGGTCTCCTGTGTCCGCCCCCGGGGGGTTTCCCTCTGGCCTTGTGGCCGCACCTCCTACTACAGCGTGCTTCATTGCATGCCGAACAGGTAGGATAGTGTACATTACTTTTGACTTCTGTGTCATGGACGCTATTCAATTTTTTTGGTTTACTATAGTCACTATTTTGAATAAGCTCTGACATTATATCATTAAGTGTACAAACCATTACAAACATGTATATTATGATTTTGTACTAATTGTATTTATCTTTCTCTTTATCACCTTAGCTCATTAGTACATTTCTTTCATGACAAATATATTTATGTGATACCCTCAAAGATACCCCTGAAGAAGCGGCGGTAGTGCTGCGAAACATGTTGGGTTAATTGTTGTGGGCTACCACGCCTCCTGCACAAAGACCATCCATTGTGGATGCAACTGGGTACAAAAGCATATACACTACTTACCCTTGTGTTTAGGAGAATATGTATATGACTATATTTGTATGAAATTATATGGCTGTTTATTGTCGGTGTGATACAATTTAATTTTGTACAATATACTGTGACTCCTCCAATCACAGTGTATTTTTTAGTGCTGTTTACAATAAAGTTATATTTTGCTTTTTTACTTTAATATATGGTTCTTTTTTCATATCTGGTACACCACATAATACCCAAGCACCCTATTGTAAAGTCCCCTCTGTGGCACCCAGCTATACTTCCTAGTATAACTTCTCACACTTAAATATTCAATAGGGACGTGGTGCTTTCAAACACTTTAAACTTAATAGAGATAGTCCTCTGTTTACATAATCGATTGGTGGATAACACACCCTTGGTGCCCTACGCTTTTGACTATCTCACATACTACGCTTTTGTTTATACAATCATATTTTTGTAATTTGCAATTATTTGTCTCCTTTTCTCTCCCCCCTATTAGGGAGTTATATTTGTAAGCATGGATCTATCTGGTGAAGCCTGGACAGGTTTTATGTCCACAATTCAATCGACCTATACATCCAATCATAAAAATGTTGAAGAGTTAAAGATTTATTTACAAAAGGTTTTTGGGCTTTTAAAGAGGAAATCACACCTTTATTGGCATATCAATTTTCTGCAGAAATATGTAAGTGAGGACTTGAATCCTCAGGGTTTGAGACTTCATACGTTTCCAACACTGAGGAATCCATCTGATGCCTTCAAAAAGAGCTGGGAGGCGGCTCTTGATGAATGCACCAAAAATCTCATGAACATTTTGATAGGACAATACAAAGCAGACATGAAAACCCTAGATGATGAGATCAATGATCTTAATCTGGAATATAAACATGTCACCGAACTACAGGAATTTGCAGAAAAATGGTCTGACATCAAACTCAGACTTGAAAAATTAAATGAAGATATTTTCTTCAAAAAACAATCTAAGTTCAATCGAGACAAATTAGCCTTTAGGGGCGGATACGCACATGAATGGAATGAAAAACAGCCTCTACCTGCTGTGACACCCAGACAGCCTGGTTCACAATCTCACATTAATGATCAAACTGATTATGGTGTATCTAACCTTTCTTCTATTCCCTCACAGACAAATGCACGAGCCCCGTCTACTCGTTCGAGAGCACCAAAACGTATTCGACACGGAGGTGGGTCTCCTTCTAACCCAGGGGGTAAGAGACGCCCTTCCCTCCCACAAGCTCAAACCACTGATCTCACTCCTGCACTACAAAAAATTTTGTCCAACCCTCCCCCCCTATCACAAACATCACACCCCTCACAGGATGATGGGGCTTTTTTAGACCCACAACTAGGGGCTATTCCAAAAACCACCAAGAAACAGACCAAACTAACAGGTTTTGTCACCCAAAGTCCCAACAACATCACAGCCCCTTAGATAACCTCTCTGATGCATTTAATATCATAAATCTCACCGAATTCCCACTCACACCCGACCAGGTTGAGGTGCTGCAGCTAGGCTTGGGCTTCTGCCCAACACAACAGATAGACGTCTTTGACACTATCAAGGACGTCTATCTGTTTGCTCGATTTTTGACCTACAAATTCATGTTTGATGATAATAGACAACAGAAAAGACTTGAACTGGAACTCACAGAACAACTTAAAAACTATACTATGGAGGAATTTCGAGCCCTAAGGGACCTTATGCTCCTCTATGAGGAGGGGTCGTTGGATCCTGTTGGTCCCCCGCCCCCTCCCGATGGACCTGATGTCCCATTAAGTCTTCCAAAAAAGCCTTTTAAACCTAAATCCCTTAAATTCCCTGACCTGACTATCTGTCCGCAGATTTGGTCTTTTGTCTGTGAGACAATAAGGGGTTTTTAAAAAAAGCCCGTTGGTCACCCACATTTGAAAACCTTACTGCTTCACAGAATATAGCTCTTCAACATTTACAGAAAAACCCTCATTATGTCATAAAGCCCTCTGATAAGGGGGGCAACGTGGTCATAATGACGCACGACCAATATCAAGAGATGTGCCTCGATATCTTGAAGAACCGTCAATGGTATACTCCCATTGACCCTGACTTGACTATAAACTTTCAAAATGAATTAAAAAACTTATGTTTTGAAGCCTTTGCATCTGGAATCATTGATAAAGATGTATATGACTTCATCATAACTAAACATCCTAGGACCCCAACAATGTACTCCCTGCCGAAAATACATAAGAACTCTCTAAAACCCCCTGGTAGACCCATTGTGTCTGGAATTGGGTCAATTTCAGAAAACGCAAGCAAATATGTTGATTTTTTCTTGCGCCCCTTTGTCCAATCTCTACCGTCCTTCATTCAAGATACCCCTGACCTACTCAGACGTATCGATGGTGTTCAGGTACCCCCGGATGCCCTCCTCGTGGCGGTAGATATCGAGGCTTTGTACTCGAGTATACCGCACGAGGAGGGCATCCGGCAGGTTGGATCATTTCTCTATGGTCAACACCAACGTACATGGCCTCATAGTGATTTTGTTTTATCCCTCCTTAGATTTATTTTAATGCATAACTTCTTTACGTTCATGGAAATCACATATTTACAACAGCAGGGTGTCGCAATGGGAACGTGCTGTGCCCCCTCCTATGCGAATTTATTCCTGGGGGGGTGGGAGAAGCACGTTTCCTCTTGCGACACCTATGCACTCTGGTTGACCAAGGTAAAATATTGGTTTCGTTATATTGACGACTTGTTCCTAATTTGGACAGGTTCTCAAACTGAATTAGAGGAAATGTTATGTTCACTTAATGTGAACGATTTTAACCTAAAATTTACTTATACTTTTCATCCAGAACAGATTGTGTTTTTGGATATTGAAATTAGGAAGGATATTAACGGATATATCACTACGAGCCTGTACAGAAAACCGAGTGCAGGTAACATGCTATTGCATGCTTCCAGTGCGCATCCGGTACCATTAAAGAACAGTATTCCCTTTGCGCAATACTTGCGCATAAGGAGAAACTGCTCTCTGGAAAAAGACTTCCTTCGGGAAGCCAAAAAACTACAACAAAGATTGCTCCTAAGGGGTTATTCTCGTACAATTCTGAGAAAAGCCTTTAACAAGGCCAAGGAATTGGCTAGAGACGATGTTTTACAACGTAAAAAGAGAACGGACTTTGACCCAACTGTAAAAATAATTACCCAGTTTTCTAGTAATCATCAGCAACTTAGAGCTATATTCCAGAGGCATTGGCATCTACTCAAAGAGGAAAACACTCTTGGCAAATATGTCAAGGAATACCCTGAGATTGTGTTCAGACGAGCCACATCTCTTAGAGACTTGCTGATCAAAAGCCATTATATTGTGGACAGACCACAACCCATGGGCAGGCTAGGCACATACCGATGTGGTGGTTGCTCTCGCTGCCCCTGGATTGAGGAGGGTCCGATTACACAGCTACCCAACGGCTCTTCTCACAAACTGCGGGGATCCGCAGATTGTGCGACCCAGGGTGTAATATACCTTATGACATGCCAGTGTTCCACCTTCTACGTTGGTAAAACGATCAGACAACTAGGCCAACGAGTGGGGGACCACATATACCTCTCCGGGGGGGGGAAAATCCTCACCCCGGTTACCAGACACATAGGGCTACAACATAGCTTTGACAACTCGGTTGTCAAATTCAGGGTATTGGAAATTATTCCCCCTGATCCCAGAGGGGGTAACTGGGATCAGAAAATATTACAACGTGAAACCCTTTGGATAGAAAGGCTAAACGCCACTATACCTCCAGGATTAAATGAAGCTCATTCTTATAAGGCATTTTTATAGGTCATGTATATGGAATTGAATTTGTTCCCCCCCCCCTTCCCCCCCCTTTCTTTCCCCCCCCCTTCCTTTGTACAGTTACTCATTCTTTTTCTTTTCTTTTACATATTCTCCCCCCCCTTCCCCCCCTCCCTGTTTTTCCCCCTGTCCAACTTCACCAATTTATCCATGCGACATCTCTATTAATTTATACCAGTCTTAGCCTCCTGAGGAGTTTTCAATACCCCATGGACAAATGGACTGTTGATATATAGTGGTGCACTATATATGTACTGATTAAATTAAATTTTTTTCTTTTTTTCCTTTCAGTATGATTATACATTTTCTAAGTTGTTGATATGTATTTTATTTGTTGTGTTTTTTTTGATGAATAAAGTTTATCAATATTATTGATGTTTTTCTGTAATTTTACAGTTATTGCTTGTCCATGACACAATGTCCAACGATATACACTTTCCCCTCCGTTTTTTCCTGTTTTTGTAGGTTCTAAATATGGGCTATTCTATTGCTCTCTTTTGAAGCGACCACTTTGGGCTCCCCTATTGGCGGGCACATGACGTCAGGTATTACCCCTCCCCCCTGTGGGGGACTGGTGTTGATATGTCGTCTGGCCTGCCCCTCCTTTACACGTTCGTGGTGGCCACTCCCATGGCTCCCGCGGACGTTGCTTTGGATGTTGACGGGCCTGCGGCTGATGCGCATGCGCGAGGTGCGCGCGCGTCCCTGACGTCAGCCCGGATGTTCGACAGGACGCACGTCCTGTGCGCCACCCGGGTGGAGTTATCCGGACACATAAATAGCGGCAACTTGGCGTCCACCACCGCGATGTGCGGGGACTGGACGCGATCCTTATTCTACCATCAGGTAATTCATATGCCTTGTGCCTTCATTATTTTCTTGTATCGGCAGCACCTACATCGAAGGGCAAGCCCAATTTAATGGCTTAGATCCTCGTTAAGGATGACTAGTCTAACCTCTAGATAATGTGATACATGCATCTGCCGTAATATTGCAGATTGCCTTTTCTAGTTGATACATATCAGATATATACTACCCTATATTTGTTTCTTTTTAGGAAACATTATTGTGGGATCTTCCATTCTGATCCACTTTCTTCCTCTATCCAGTCCCCGCCCATATTTATGGCCGGGCATTACTGAGGTAAGACAACCTCTCTTAACCACCATAGCCCCATGAGCTACGGCCTAAGCTAAAAATACTAAGTGCCCCTCCTGTCTCCTCTTTCTAGGTGAGACAACAGGGTGGCCATACATGAAAATAAAAAGCATATATTTTATTTATTTATTTTTTCTTTCTCATCTTGTAGATCATATTTTTCTTCAGCTGCATTTGTATGCCCTATTTGTGTTCGGTCTCCTGTGTCCGCCCCCGGGGGGTTTCCCTCTGGCCTTGTGGCCGCACCTCCTACTACAGCGTGCTTCATTGCATGCCGAACAGGTAGGATAGTGTACATTACTTTTGACTTCTGTGTCATGGACGCTATTCAATTTTTTTGGTTTACTATAGTCACTATTTTGAATAAGCTCTGACATTATATCATTAAGTGTACAAACCATTACAAACATGTATATTATGATTTTGTACTAATTGTATTTATCTTTCTCTTTATCACCTTAGCACATTAGTACATTTCTTTCATGACAAATATATTTATGTGATACCCTCAAAGATACCCCTGAAGAAGCGGCGGTAGTGCTGCGAAACATGTTGGGTTAATTGTTGTGGGCTACCACGCCTCCTGCACAAAGACCATCCATTGTGGATGCAACTGGGTACAAAAGCATATACACTACTTACCCTTGTGTTTAGGAGAATATGTATATGACTATATTTGTATGAAATTATATGGCTGTTTATTGTCGGTGTGATACAATTTAATTTTGTACAATATACTGTGACTCCTCCAATCACAGTGTATTTTTTAGTGCTGTTTACAATAAAGTTATATTTTGCTTTTTTACTTTAATATATGGTTCTTTTTTCATATCTGGTACACCACATAATACCCAAGCACCCTATTGTAAAGTCCCCTCTGTGGCACCCAGCTATACTTCCTAGTATAACTTCTCACACTTAAATACACAAGCCCTGATGAAGGAGGGGTGGCCATACTCCCAAAACGTGTTGGATTTTTTTTTCTCACCATTTAATAAAACATCACTTGAACTCTCCATTAGTGTGGTGCTCCTTCTGTTTATTGTATAGATGTCTATGTTTAAAAGTCTACTTCTCACTTTTGACCTGCTGACCATTGAAATTAGACCAAAAAGAAAGGGAAAAATGTCCCTATGGAAACACAGACAGCAGGAAAACCTAACCGGGGTCATAACTTTTCCAACTAATAAACTGTTATAGCTGGAATTCTTTTCTATATAAAATCTGTGTTTTTTTTTTTTTTTTTTCATAGGGTGTGTTTTTTAAGTGGAAAGAGGAAAACACAATCCTGGGGAGCACAAAAAACGACCATGAAAAGGGTTTTTCCCAGTGCAGCTTCCCCAGATCGTCATTCGGAGCCCTCAGTTAATTTGTCAGGCTGAACATTTAGTAGATAATTATGTGCAGTTGCTTCTTATTTGCCCAGCTCATTTTGTTCCTTTTTTTTCCCTGGCTGGCCTTTGGGGACATCGCTAAAATGTAAAGTAGTGAGAGATTCCTGTAACATGTGTCGCTTTATTCCAGAACATTGTCCCAGCAGTACTAATGTGATAAGCAAATGTTATCAAATTAGCAGGTTGCAGAGTGGAGAAAAGCTGTGGATCTGATTGCTATCTCTGCTTGCATGACAGGTGCCCTGACACTGCAGAAACTGCTAAAATGATACACTGCAAAGTACAGATGGGATTAGGAACCCTTAAAAAAAAAAAAAAAATAGATGACTCTGAATCTAATTAGCAGCTTCTCAGACCATTTCTACACATTCCCTTCTCCAGACTAGAAGACTGTCGATTTTCAAAAGCAGGTGACATGAATGAAATTCACAGGGGTCGCTTTTCTTTATGCGTGGATTTGTGTGTATGAATATACACTCACTGGCCACTTTATTGGGTACACCTTTTCATACTGGGTTGGACCCCTTTTTACCTTCAGAACTGCCTTAACTCGTCATTGCATATGTAGCACCCTCCTAGGTAGGTGCTAGTGAGAGAGAGTATAGTTTGAGCTCTCTCTGCTTACCAGAGAGGCTGCAGGTAAATCTGTATTGTTCTCTGCCTACCAGAGAGAAGGATCTGTTAATGAGGTCTGCTCATTGTGCTCAGTATGGGATTCATTCAGTCTGAATAGTGTTTCACGCTGGTCCAGTAGGGAAGCATGTTGGACAGTGGGAGGAAACCAGACGAATGGGTGCATAGGCTTTTGATACAGTCCTGATTATTGGCAGAGGGCAGGTCGCCTCGGTGCATTCTGGGATACTGTATAAAAGCCAGGGGCACATGTGCTGAGGGGTCTTTTGTCGAAGAGCGGAGTCCCGGAGGGAGGGGGCGGCGCCCTCCTCCTCTGTAGAGGTGCCATGCAGATGCTGGAGCCTGGAGGTCATCCTGAGGGCCAGAGGAGCGGTTGAGAGGAGCTGAACCCAGAGGTCCAGGGAAGCTGAATGAGAGGGGAGACACTGGAGACCCTGTGGCTGCAGTATCATGAGTACAGGGACTCGTGTCAAGGGTCCTGACCAGAGGGGGGCCACCCCTGCTCATAGGATAGTCAGTGGACGGGTGTCAGCAGAGAGAGAGAGAGAAGATACTAGGGAGAGTGTTCTCAAGATAAGAGTTTGTCCACCAAGTCGTCTTGAAAGAACCAAGAGACTTAATTCCTATTCATCCAAAGTGGTAGGATGGATTGACAGCCTGGCTGTTCCACATCTAAAAGTAAAATTGAGAAGATAGAAGTCCTCAAATACTGTGAATAGTTGGTTGGAGTATCCCACTATTTCCTTCTCCTATCTCCATTATAAAATAAACAACAAAACAACCAAATACCCCTGGACTGATTATTGAAGTGTGAGCCAAGTGGAAATAAGAAATTGCATTTGTTTATGGCCATGTGCTGGTGACCAGGGGGACCCGTAGAGGGAATTCCTAGCAGCTCTTATGGGGCAGTGTTACACATAGATTCAACAAGGTGTTGGAAACATTCCTCAGAGATTTTGGTCTCCATATTGATATGATAGCATCACGAAGTTGCTGCAGATTTTTTGGCTGCACATCCATGATGCAAATCTCCCGTTCCACCACATCCCAAAGGTGCTCTATTGGATTGAGATCTGGTGACTGTGGAGGCCATTGAAGCACAGTGACCTCATTGTCATGTTCCAGGTAAGGGTAAGCAGGAGAAGAGCATGTTTAGAGCATACAAGTTCCTTCATCAGGCTCTGTCCGGGGCCATCTTGGGTAAGGGATATAAGGCTGGCGAGGGCGGGCAGTGGGTGTCAATCACATATAAATCATCAAGGTGCCAATACTGGATATATACATGAATGGCCAGAAGGGACATATATAACCAACAACAAGAATGATTAACCTGTTTACCAAACAATTGGTAATAAACACAATATTTGATAAAAATCATATGTATAAAATAAAATAACAAATCAAAAATAAAGATTTTTTTTAAATTAAAAAGGTTTATATCAGATATATGTGTATATATATATATATATATATATATATATATATATATATATATATATACACAGTATATATTAATGTGAGAATATCTATGGAGAATTATAATGATAATGACTAACAATAGTAGTATTGATGAGAAATAGAACTACAGTAGGACAACATAATTACAAATAAAGAAAAAAAGAAAAAATAACTCAATAACAAGATATACGTACCTTGATACCAGTAAAAGGTATAGACTTATAGGTTGTAGTGGCAGATAAAAAGAAAAACAGGATCAATAAGAGTGATGGTGGTGTATAGTAAGATCCATACATACAAGTAACTGTAAATGTGCCTATACATATGTACACAACCATATGCTCACATGCATGACAGCACACATGTGTAGAGCGGTACACGCATATGCAAATATATATATATATATATATATATATATATATATATATATATATATATATATATACACACAACATGGGTCCACAATGAGACTCATATGTACCTGGACAACCAGGTTATAGGAGAGTATTAATTTCAAGGTCCTCGTTGATGCCACCCTGTGATAGAGTGTCTAGAGCAGTCTTTCTCAACCTGGTCTTGGGGAATCCCTGCTAAAAATTTAAAATCTACAACTCATGACACATTAGTGTGACAGTCAGTGGGAAGAATGCTCCTTACTCTTGTCATCATTGGGAAGAATTACCCCCTTATAGATGGCTAAAAGGAACAATGGTGTCATTGGAAACTTATCTGAGAGGCAGAAATTGCCTATTGCTTAAGGAACCCCTAGCAACCTCAGGAGGAACCCTGGTTGAGAAACCCTGGTCTAGAGTGAAAATCCAGTAATTCTCCCTAGCACAAAGTTGCTTGTAGCGTTCTGCTGTAGGGAGATTCTTGGGGATGGCTTCTAAGACCCAAACATCATAGGCCCTGTGAGGACTGTTGATGGTATTCAGTAAAGTGTCTGGGGACACTGTGTTTATCTGAGCCCTTCTCCACAAGGCCCCGATGTTTGCCAAACCGTTTATTTAGCGTGCGTGTGGTACGACTTACATAAAGTAGGCCGCAAGGACAAGTGAGGAACATGTATAGAAGTAAGATATGGAGTATTTTTGCCTTTGGATGTAAATTATATTTGGCCGTGTGTCTCACGTGTTTACATGTGAAACACAATGCATTGGTACATCCTTTGATGTTAAAGAATGTAAGGGAGGCGCTAGCAGTGGGCCGAGTCTAGTGTATTTTGCTAGGCGCTATTTGGGTTTTAAGATTTTTGGCTCGTCTGTAGGTAATGAAAGGGCGGTCAGTGAGAACATTTTCTAACTGTGGATCTTATTTAAGTATAGGCCAATGTTTTTGAAAGATGCGTTCCATCCTCTTAAACTGCATGTGAAAATGGGTGATGAAACGTAGAGAGTGTTGGTGATGGCGACTATCCTTTGTACGTGCTTCCCTGTCCCCCCTAACCTCTTTATGTAAGTAGAACTGGAATGCCTCATATGTGATAGTATCTGGATACCCTTTTTCTAGAACGTTTTGTTTCAGGAGAAGACCATGATGGTGGTAGTCCTGGGTGCTGGTACAATTATGTTTCAAATGGCAAAATTGTCTTTTGGGGATATTGTTAATCCATAGTGGGTGGTGGCAGCTTCTAAAGTGCAAATAAAGCACCATATACCATTGTCTGTTGATTTATGTACATTGCAAGGATTTTAACAAACTTTGTTGCAGATTCCTACATTATTTTGTTCTGAAGAAATTCCTGTGTTTGTCTGTGTCCATATGGGAAAGTGAGTCTAATGGGAGTGGTTTCACAATTATCAAGCAGCTGCAGAGCACTAATGAGGAAAACTGCTGGGTCTGCATTCCTTTAGACCTGTTCCTATTAGAGTATCTCACCAAAAATGACATTTTTGTTGCAGGGGATGCCAGAAATTTGACTTGTATCTTAGTGCAGACTTCTGGGATAGTCAGTGAGCCAATCACACAAGTAGGAAATTATTTTTATTTTTAGGGGGGGGGGGGGCGTTCTGTATACATTCTGTAACAATTACTAAGAAAATTACAAAGCTGCCGATTGAAAAGGAAAGGTAATTTTTAATAACATTAAGTTACAATATGACTTGTGTTGCAATTGTATACGCTATATTATATTTTCTTTATTTGCTATTTTTTTCCCCATGAAAGTGGAGTTACCATTTAACCATTTGCTGACCGTGGCAGGGCGGCTGGGCTGCGCATAATCACGTCGATCTACGTGATTATGTGCACGTGGTCTCAGGGGCAAACACGTGCTGCCAGAGCCGCGCTCCCACTATGATTAGAAAAAAAAGGGAGGCAGACCACGGGAGGAGCGGGACTGACAGGAGAGCTGTCTGGAATGTAGACAATGTAAGACAGCTCTCCTGTCAGAGGCAGGTAAAGATTGCATGATTCAGCTAAGCTGAATCACCGATCTCTTTGTTCCTCTGTTCAATCCATCCCCCCACAGTAAGAAAGCACATATAGAGAACACATTTAACCCCTTAAAAACCCCTGGTGTTAGCCCCTTCCCTGCCAGTGTCATTTATACAGGAACAGTGCATATTATTTAGCACTAATCACTCTATTAATGTCACTGGTCCCCGAAAAGTGTCACGTTACTGTCAGATTTGTCTGCCGCAATGTCGCAGTCCCGATAAAAAGTCCAAAAATATATCCCATAGTTTGTAAACGCTATAACTTGTTATGCTCTTTTTTGGGGTTTTTTTTAACCAAAACTATGTAGCTCAATACAAATTGGCCTAAACTGATAAAAAATTTGATTTTTTTAATTTTTTATTGTGAATGTTTTATAGCAGTATATAGAAGTATAAAATATTATTTTTTTTTTTTTTTTCAAAATTGTTGCTCTTTTTTTGTTTATAGCGCAGCAAAAACTAAAAATTGCAGATGTGAACAAATACCACCAAAAGAAAGCTCTATTTGTGGGGAAAAAATTACCTAAATTTTATTTGGGTACAGCTTTGCACAACCGCGCAATTGTCAGTTAAAGCAACGCAGTGCTGTCTCGCAAAAAAGGATCTGCTCATTAAGGGGGTAAATCCTTCCGGGGCTGAAGCGGTTAAACAAATGATCTGGCACTATGGTCACTTTAAGCAGGAGACAACATGGCAATGTTTCTGGCTGCTGACAATACATTTTTACTTGGCACCCTAGTCTGGCATTCTCCTTAATTTGTCCAAGAAAAGTAAAGAATAATAACAAGTCATGAACAGAGTACAAAGTATGCTGTCAGTCACTCTCATTCTCCTTTCCTAGGAAGCCTCCTGGGGGCTAAATTCTTTGATCGTAATGATTTTATCGGAGGAGAGTGTTGACTTTGGAGGTTACAGATGTTAATTGCTAAAGAATTCTGTTTCATTCGTGAGATTGGGTTTTGAAACCCTGGCTGCGTGCGTTTCATTATACCTGTTCTACTGATTTCTCAAAGCTGGGAGACACTTGAAGAACAGAGATGATATCCATCAAACTGAAGCTGTCTGCTGGCTCCCAAATCTCTTCACAGCTTGCTCAGCTCTGCTTGAATCTATCGCAAAAATCTGCAATCAGCATAACGTAAAGTGCAAATATTGGTTGGATTTTAGAAGCATGAGGAGAGAGCAAGCTAACAGTTTTGTTAATGTGCTGCCACGGGGTATAAACTGCTGCCCTTGCAGTGTGCTTCTTTGCAGCAATAGCATAACACACTACCTGCGGATTCCAGCCAGACTGTCTGGATTACTGGTCCCGGGGGATGCAGAGCTTGTCATCATTGGGCTGCTGAAATATTGAAAAATGGTCAAATTGAAGGATAGATTTTAGGCTGGTTGAGTCTGGGCTTAATGTAGCACTAAAGGCAGGTTTTTTTTTTTTCATTTCAGATAGAGTAAGGAGGGCTATAACTCCCAGCAGTTTTTTTTTTCTTGCCATCTGTGTCCTATTGGGAAGATTTCCCTTCACTTCCTGTCCCATAGCCAAAATAGGAAGTAAGAGGGAATCTGTGGTTGTCATCTGGGTCACAAGAACTAGATTTCCCTTTTCTGGTGTCAAAATTTGGATTTTTTTTTCCACTCTCATTAAGTGGTGATAGCCGGAAACAGGACAGATAGAGATGATGACTCTCCCTATTGGGGACACCAACAGCAATAAAACCTGTCAGGTGCTCTCCACTTGCTAGAAAATTACTTATAACTCCCAAACATTATACATTTTTTTTTTTTGGCAGAGACCCTAGGTCAGGGGTCGGGAACTTTTTTTTGGCTGAGAGAGCCATGAACACCACATATTTTCAAATGTAATTCCGTGAGAGCCATACACTATATTTCAGGGGTCGGGAACCTTTATTTATTATTCATATTCATGGGCCGCCGCTATACAGTGAGTAAGTGCCTGGAGTCCGGTCGGGAAGAGAGCAGAGCAGGCAGGTACGCAATGTGGCCGGAGTGGTGAAGCGTCTGCAGTGATGGAGGTGAGTATAGGCCCTGAGAAAATGGCGGCCGGCCACTGAAGGCCTCAGAAGTGGATGTGAGAGGCAGCTCCCGCGGGTCCCCGGGTGTCAGAGGGGAAGGAGATTGTGTCTGTCGGGGCACAGGGAGCGAATGGCAGGTCTCCTTAACGGGTGGTGATTGCCAAGGCCCCTTAGATGCACAGCACATGAGCCGGCGGCGGTACCACAAGTAGGACACGGGGTCCGTAGCGCGGCAATCCGGTCACCTAGATACGAACTGAGGGTAGCGGTGGGTAGCCCACAAAGTGTACCGTCGATGGGTGCAGAAATCTCCTTGGCACCGGGACATTGGTCATTGCGACCATGTGGCCTAGGACACCTTACCTTAAAAAGAAGCCTCAGGGCTCATCTCATTGGTCAGCATGATCAGGGATTTCTCAACCAGAGTTCCTCCAGAGATTGCTAGAGGTTCTTTGAGCAATGAGCAATTTCTGCCTCTAAGATAACTTCCCCCTGACACCATTGATCTTTTTAGCTACAGTACTGTAAGGGTATAATTCTTCCCAATATCACAAGTGTAAGGAGCATTCTTCCCACTGATTATCACACTAATGTATCATGAGTTGTGGATTTAGTCATTTTTAGATGGGGTTCCCTGAGACTAGAAACTTTTTTCAAGAGTTCTTATGTGTTGAAAACGTTGAGAAATGATGCTCTTGTCTATGAGCTCTTGCCATTGCAAGCATTAGGATGGATACTCACTCTGGGGCTGTGTATTGTTGTGTATGGTTTACTGACAACTACACTGGTAGCAGGGGGTGTCATAGCCACTGTTTGGAGGAGGGCCTTAAAGGAGGGCCAGAATATTTGGATTTAGTTTACCTCTTCATTTTTCTTAAAAAAAAAAAAAGTGAACTCAAAAGCAAAAATGTATTATATTACAGCTCACCAATTCTTAGACGTGATGGTTGCGATCGTTTTTTTTTTTTTTTTGGGGGGGGAGGGGGCTTTCTCTCTATTTCATCTGTTTACCAGTTAGTAAATATGTTGTTTTTCAATATAACAAGCTTTCTTCCAGATGTATTATTTTACAGGAAGGAGACAAACCATTTACCAATGGCTGGGGTGCTTACAAATGATCAGTTTTTATTTTTCCATGGTAAACTTTTATCCTAAATGGAAAAAAGCTGTTTGCTGCAAATGCTTATAAAGTGTAAGCTGGAGTTTGGCTTTGATGTGTTAGTGTATTTAAATCTGCTAGTCCATTTAAAACTCCCCTTCCTTTTCAGACTGGCAATCCTGATGTCTGCTCTGTTGTGCTCCCTGTACTCCTTCATCCAGAATGGAGGCAATCTAATACAGGAGGGGTGTTACTGGATGGATCACCAGATGAAAACAGAGTGGGGGAAAAGCCTAAAAAAACAAAAACTAACTGGAACAAACAGGTGAATATATCATTGGTTAGCAGCTGCTTCATCCCTAATTAAATTGAAAAACACATGCATCTCCCATGTGACTTTGTTGCAGCAAAGTAGGCACAAACAAGATAGATTTTTATGTATAAAAGTAAAAATTGTTTATTATACAACAAGAATAAAATATCTCTAATTTATACAATCAAATTCCTGATCTGGCATTTCATTATTCTCTCATACTCTCCTAGCAGGGAGTGGAAATACCTTAAACATTGTCTAATAGTTGAATTACCACCAAACTCTCCAAACGCCTTTTGACTGTACTCAAGTCTTCCTCAGGTGAAATATGAGGTTGGAATATTTCTGAATAGATAAAAAAAAAAATGACAACATGTATATAGATCCAAATATATTACGAAACAATAACAAAAGCTATGAACTACAAAATCATCAACTTAAACTCACATAGGTGGATAGACCAGGTGTAAAACGAAAAATTAGTTTCAGCACATCTTGTGGGACCTCAGTGTGGATGGTAAGGTCATGCAACCCACAGAAAATCAGGGATAGCCAAACAGAGGCATAAACTGTGAATTTGAACATGTGCTTAATAGTCTAAGAATATAAACATAAAAACAAAAAACTAGAATGGTATGGATTTAATAACGTTATTGTAATAAGCCAATAAGGTTCTGTGTAAAACATACCCAACCAGCAATAGGTAGACAAGTAGAGAAAATAATATATAGTAGTAACATATAAATATGTGATAGCGCTGCTCCAGTTAAATCCAAATATACATAGAAATAGAAATATCAGTAGCTGTAAACAAGTGCTAGGAAAAAAAAAAAAAAATTGCAGTGCAAAAGAGACGTCTTAAAATGACTTAAAGTGCAATCCAAAGTGAACGACTTCTAAAGTGCAGAAAAAGTGCAAAGAAAGAATCCAACGTCTCTATTAAATTAAAGTGAATGTATGTATAAAATATCTTAAATGGCTAAAAGTGCAATCCAAAGTAAACGACGTGCAAAAAAGTGAAAAAGTCCAACGTCTCTATTTAATTAATGTGCATGTAATAAACACTCGGTGTGTGTCCTCTCCTTCAGTCTTGTGCTCAAATCCCTGGGTGAAGTGCTTGTTCACCTCCATTATAGACCCATAAGGGGACAACACAGCAAATATGAAAGTACTCTCTGGCGTCCAATGCTATATGGCTCCACACTACTTAGCAGTGCTCCAAAATGACATATTGGAAGAAAAAGACAATCTCCAATAGGGCAGTACCCGGATTAAAGGTTGCAATAAATCACAATCCCAGCTTCATACATTACACTCACATTTATTAAAAGAAAAACACAGCATATATAAAATCAATTCCAGCAGTTTTCAAATATGTAGCTTCAAACCTGCCCACCGCTTGGTACCTCTACGTGTTATGCCCCATCCCACGTGGCTTCAACTGGAGGAAAAACCGAGCGGTGTGTGTGTGGGGGGGGGGGGGTAATTTATATTGTCTTTGATATCTATTAGATCGGATCCAATCCAATCCCTTCAAATGGGAGTCATTCACTTTGGATTGCACTTTAAGTCATTCTACGACATCTCTATTATTTTTTTTTTTACTAGCACTTGTTTACTGCTACTGTTATTTATATTTATATTTTTATGTATATTTGGATTTACCTGGAGCAGTGCTATCACATAATTACATATTATTTATGTTAGGATCTGGGAACACATTTAGCTGATAGCAGCAGCTTTACTCGTATTCGGTCCTTGTTAACCAATAAGGGTTTATTAAATTTGGTTCGCAATTCACAGGGGTACCGCACAATTACCTTCTGGTTTTATCATTAGTAAGTGCAAAAAGAATATAAAAACTTACCCAGCCAAGGGTGGATGGACATAAAAGATGGATGAAATACATATAGGATTGAAGTAGCCACCCTGATGGCTGGGGCAGAGAAAATGAGCTGCTATATTTATGCTGGTAAAAAGGCAGTGGGTAGATTGGGCATAATTATCATCAGCTGGAGCCACCTAAACAATTCCCCCCCCCCCCCCTCCTCCGGTGTCCCAGGAAGAGCGCCCAAGGAACACCCTTACATCCAGGCCGCTACAGCCTGGATGGAAATGGAACCGCTCATGCGCAGACAAAAATAAAAACTAATGTAGCCACCACATCTAATGATTGGTAAATGCAATATATTACATTTTGGGATTTGGGTTTAATACTGCATTAATACGTTTACTTCCTAGAATCATAAGCATCATCTAGTGGTGATAATGTGTTGTTTTTTCTTGAAATACCTCAAACAGGAAAAATACTGAATTATTGACACTAGGCGGCACTGATGATCCTAGTAAATAGACATATTAGGACAATCACAGTGAAGATTTATTATATGCTGTGAATGCGGAACACTGTGGTCATGCAATTTATAAGTTTATGATTATGATTATTTTTGTTATAGGTCAGTGACTAAAAGGTTTAGCAACTAGACGGATATTTTTTTTTACCAGCACAGCTTTCCTTTACCTGTCATTACTCAACTATCCATCTGAAAACGCTAGTTACATGTCTGAGATGCTTATTATTTGACTTCCATACTTTTCAGGTCACAAACCAAGTAAATTCAAGAGTTAGTGAGCAGTGAGTAGTAAAAGTCAGAGTAGGGCTCCTTTTACACTTGTGCGACTTGTCATGCAACTTTGGACACTAAAGTCGCATGACAAGTTGCACCCCATATTTTTCAATGACAGCCCTTCAAATATGTACGATTTAAAGTCACAGCGACTTTAAACATTCCAGTCTCCCTACTTACATCACCCCCACCCCCTTTACAGCAGTGCCCTAGATCCCTCCTTCACATCAGTTACCCTCTTTACATCCCTTCACATGACAGCCCTCACTTTGCATCACACTTCACCTTTCATTCCTTGCATACCAGTTTACTTTACACGAATGCCTCCTTCTTTACATTACATTTCCTTCTTCTGATCAC
Source organism: Pelophylax lessonae (assembly GCF_965119305.1). NCBI lineage: Eukaryota > Metazoa > Chordata > Amphibia > Anura > Ranidae > Pelophylax > Pelophylax lessonae. The sequence goes on from NC_138773.1 coordinate 80,400,106, forward strand.
AGCCCTCTCGCAACCTAAAAATCCTACCTTACACAGCAGAACGAAGGCAGGAGGCATGGCAAGGATGGATGGAGGGCGGGAGCTGCATATGTTTTCATGTTAACAAGTAGGTGATTTGTTGATAGGACCGTCCGCGTCCTAGCAACAAATAACTTTGTTAACTTGTTAACTTTCAGTTTCACAGCCAGTTCCCTACTGGGCATGCGCAAAGCGCGCTGCCCTTTCCAATTGGCTCAGCAGGAGAGGAATGAGGGAGGGGAGCCAAACTTCTGGGGGGCGGCGCCGCGGTGCTGTCTCCTGGAAGTGGGGAAGGATACCAGTCAAAAACAGGTACCCCATTCCTCCCTCTACCATGAAAGGTGCCAAATGTGTCTCCGGAGGGGGGCAGGAAGCAGAAGAAAGTGAAGAACTGCAGGTAAAGCTCTTATACACTATGTGAGAGCTGTTTGGAGGAAAGGGACACCTCCCCCCCAATGGGCAGAGGAACAAAGGAAAATGCAGAGCTGTATTCTGAATCGACAAGCTGTGTGCTTATCTCCCTCCGCAACACAGATTTTAGCTCATGTTATCTCATGTGTGGGAAAACTTCTCAGAAGTGACTCATGCTGCTAACGGGGAATGAAGCACCAGAGAGAAACAACACTTAGAGCTTTAGAGAGAGATAAGTAAACAATAGATATATGTGCTTAGTTCAACTTTCATGATTGGGGTTTACAACCACTTTTAGCACCTGTGTGCATATTCTATCATTGTTGCATGGCTCAGATTTTCTGGTGTTCATCAATTACTAATTTCAGGCTTTGTGGAGCTAAAAGGGACACATGTTGTCAGGCAAATATTTTCAGCGGAAACTGTATATGTTTCAGTCTAATCAGGGGTCGAACTAAAAATATAGGAGCCCCATCTAACTCTCCTTGTAGCAGCTGGCAGCATCAGTTTTGACAATAGCATCAGTCATTTTTCCCTTAAGCATTATAAAACCCCCAGCATTTTGTAGCTTAAAACATTCACCAGTAAACTGTTTCTTAAAATTCTTACCCCAGCCCTTGCAGTTTACAAATTTGAATACTAATGGATCTTGCTCTCTCAGTGTCGTGTACATGGTTGGAGGGCAAAAATGATGAGAGGTCTCCCCTTGCAGCTATGGCCCAAGCATCCCTGGAGGTAATGACAAGGAATACAAGGTTTAGAGAAGCACAAGTGTGGAGGTTTGTTAATGGCTGCTCAGGGAAGGACTCCCCTGGGATGTTCTCAGGCAGGTGGACAGGAATGTCAGCAGAAACAGGAGGTGTTGGTAAGCATGATGTATTATGGTATGGTGCTAAAAAGGGCCATCATTCTCATGTAAAGCAAATATAGGAACCCTCTGAATGTGGGACTGTAGAGGCACAGGCTCTCTTGTTTAGAGGCACCTAATATAATATTTAGGCACCTCTGAAGAAAAAAATTAAAATCCTATCTCAAAACAACGCAATGGTCTACTTAGTGGCAAATTTGGGTTACCCGTTTGGATTTTTATGTGAGATTTTCCATCTGTCAATGTATAACCGCTGTCTATAAAATGCAATTGTATTTTAACCATTTGCCGACCGCCGCAGTACATATACCGCGGTCGTCAGCCCTGCGCCTGCAAGCCAATAGGGGGCGAGCGCGCGCCGCCGGGGGCGAGCTCCCACCCCCGCTCGCTCACTGGGATCCCTGTGGGTGTGACCGGCGGACCCGATGTCCGCCAGTCACTCGCGATCGTCGGTTACAGAGGGAGAAAGGCAGGCGGCTAATGTAAACACAGCCGCCTGTCATTCTCCCTTGTGTAACAGCACAGATCATACGGTCCTGCTATGTAGGACCGTAGATCTCTGCTGTTACATGAAAAGCCACGCCCCTTTACAGTTAGAAGCACGCCCCTAGGGACACACTTAACCCCTCTTTCTCTAATAAAGTTAATCCCTTCCCTGCCAGTGTCATTTTTACAATAACAGTGCATATGTATAGCACTGATTACTGTAGTAATTTCACTGGTACCCCCAAAAGTGTCAAAATTGTCAGTCAAGGGTCTGATCTGTCTGCCGCAATGTTGCAGTCCCGCAAAAAAAAAAATCGCAGATGACAAAAATCTTTCTCTTAGTAAACGCAATAACTTTTGCGCAAACCATTTAAAAGATGCTTATTGCGATTTTTTTTTTTTTTTTTTTTTTTACCAAACATATGTAGCAGAAAACAAATTGGCCTAAAATGTTAAAAAAAATTGATTTTTACATTTTTTTGGGGGGGAATTTCATGTGAAAATATGTGAAAAATATTGTTCTTTTTGAAAAATTGTCACACTCTTTTTTGTTTATAGCGCATGATCAAAAAATCGCACAGGTGATCAAATACCACCAAAAGAAAGCTCTGTTTGTGGGGAAAAAAGGACGTCAATTTCATTTGGGTACAGCGTCGCACGACTGCGCAATTGTCCGTTAAATTCACGCAGTGCCGAATTGCAAAATAGGCCCTGGTCAGGAAGGGGGTAAAATCTTCTGGGGCTTAAGTGGTTAATGAATCTTAAAAAATTTAAATAACGCTTTTTTTTTTTTTTTTTTTTTTACTTTTACTCATGTAACAGTTTTGTGACCCTGTGCCTCTATTGTCCCACTCTTAGAGGGTTCCTATATTTACTACTATTGGTAAGCAGGTCAGGTTTCAGCAGTGGGCCATGTGATGGCACTCATAGAGGAGGAGGTGGTAATAATATATGGTCAGGAACTGAAACCAAAGGTCATACACAATAGAGACAACAAAATGGTTAGAAGCGTAAACATGGTCTAACATGCTAGTTCAGACAAATAGAGTTACTGGAGTTGACTGGAGCCGGGAGAGTACTCAGGAGCCAGGCCAGGGTATATGGTAGGTAGAGAGAAGAAGAGTCGTTAAAATGAGCTGAGGAGAATACTCAGGAGCCAGGCCAGGGTCATACATGATAGGTAGAGAGAAGAAGAGTCCTCAAAACGAGCTGGGGTCACAAACAAGAGTCAAGCAAAAGGAAATCCAGAGGCAGGCCGTATTGGTAACAGGAAATTGGGATAAATGCAAGGAACACACAGGAAGCTGAAGATGATCCAGCAATCTTCTGTGGCTGCTTCCTTCTAAAAACAGGGCATTTGGCACCAGTTCTGGATGGGGTGCTTGCGCTCCACCCGGGCATGTGCCCACAATGCATCTGCATGCATTCCCACGCAGATAATAAAGCCCATTCAGATACTGACAGAAGTGCTAGGCCTGTAAATTGGTGAACGCACACCTCTATTCTGGCTAGCGCCGTGACATATAGTGCTGTTTCTCCGAATTTCTAGACTTCACAGGAAAGAGTTAACGGTGGACAGTGCAGTCTGCAACCACTCTGTTAGCTTGAAGGGTGAAGAGGGAGCATGGGAGTACCTTGCCATCCAAGACTATGGGCTGTGGTTCTATTCATGCATACAGTGTAGAGAGAAACATTTCTGCATACAAGGGTGGCTCTATAGGATGCCGCAGGAGAAAGGAGCCACCCTGAAACAGAAAACCTGGGGCAGCGGTCATGGCGCCAGCTTAAATTGCAACATGGGTAAGGATTAAAAGATAACAAAGCTGCATATTCAATAAGTGAATAAATCAGCTGCTGAACATGAGCATTTATTAAAAACTGAGAAGTTATTATCACTTCAACATACGTACGTATGACTGAATCAAAGACAGGCAGCAAGAGAGCTGTCACCATAGTCAGAATGCTACAATGAACCAGTACTTTGGATAAAAGTATAGCTGTAGTAGCATTTATAATAATAATATAGTAAGAATTTAAATAGAATAATAATGGAATCATTTCACTTAGCTGCTAGGACAGCTAAATAAATGCTTCTTACAGCACAGAGGGATATCCGTGACCAGCGAAGGTCCAAGGTCTGACTTCAGGCCTTCTATACTGGAAACTTGACAGTTTAGTTTTCTTTAACAGCCTTCCTAATGGGACCCTCCTCCTACCCAGGCCCCATATCGGCCGAGTGGGCTGCTATGGCTATTGTTACTCCACTGAGTCTAATTGTTCGATCCATACATTCGCTCAATATTCTACTCAAACCTGAGAAAAACTGACCTTTTCCGAGTTGCCTTCTACTGGTTTTCTTTTCTTCTTTTTTGTAGCCTCAAAAAAAGAGAAATACTCTGCTGGTCAGAAAAACAATTTTATTTGGAAAGTGTTTCAGAGTACATTGCACCAACTTATTAATTACTAATTACATTTATTACATTAAAATATGATTTTATTTGTTATTTTTGGTAAATCCACTTACATGATAATTGAACAGGAATTTAATCAATATTAACTTGTTTACCCATTAAAATGGACCACAATTGTCAGATGGGGACAAAGTGTTACCCTACAGCAGGAAGTGGGTGAAAAGGGATGTTATTGGCAGGATCAACAGGTATTATTTTTATTAAAAGCTGCAAAGTCATAGATCCTCCTTGTGCAGTAAGAAGCATTTACTTAGTTGTCCAAATATTGAAACAGATTTTTGAAATTACATTAACAAGTACATTTTAGTAATTGGGCTTACATGTACTCTAACACAACTACAGACTTTCTTTGAAGTGCAACTCTACTAAGTTGAGAAAACACCAATCCCTTTTGGGTGATCTATGTACTGTACATTGCATGAATGTTTCCACATTTTTTCTGAAGACCATTACTCATTCTTTTCTGAAGAAATAGCTGTTTCTTATTCACCATGTTCTTGGATAGGGTGAGGGTGAGCCTAAGGATACTCCATTAACTTCAAAACTTGTAATATAAGGAATTAATATTGAACTAATACTTAAGGGTGAAGGCACCCCCTTTGAGCGTAGAGAAAGAGGTACTAAACAGGAACTTCTCAACAGGAATACAGTCCTGAGGGTAAAAGTAGTACAGCAAATCTCTCAAAGAAGAAAGTCTCTAGGTCCAGCAGACTGGTACTCACTGTGTCCTGCATACTGTGTAGCCACATGCAGCATCAGTCAACTTCTTTACTCCAAGTGCCTGTGTACTGGATCCTTAGGAAGCTTTCTGCAAGTGCTTCAGCAGAATAGAACAAAGTTCCCCTAGCCAAATAGTATCTGGGACCCCATAGCATTTTGCCGGTGGATTTACCAGAGATGCCACAACCCTCAGGCTGGGTCTTACTCCCTCAGAAACAAGAAACCTCTGCTGTGGGTTCTAGCCTATTTATACCCCTCCCATCCCCCTTCTGGTCAACCACCATATTGACCAGGGATTGGCTGGAGAGGCATTATTATGCAGATTGCAAATCAGGAGAGCCCAGAGCAGACTTGACTAAACAATTGTTGCTCTCTCTAACTGCAGGGAGGCCAAAAACTAAATTACAACCACTAGTAGTGTAATGGGGTGCTACATTTATGCCTACATTATGCCACACAGGGGTTGATTTACTAAAACTGGGGAGTGCAAAATCTAGTGCAACTCTGCAAGAAAACCAATCGATCAGCTTCCAGGTTTTTTTTTTTTTTTTGTCAAAACCTAACCGAACAAGCTCATTGGTTACTATTTACAGCTGCATCAGATTTTACACTCTTGAGTTTTAGTTAATTAACCCCACAGTGCTTTAGATCAATGTTTCTCAACTCCAGTCCTCAAGTACCCCCAACAGGTCATGTTTTCAGGATTTCCTTCAGGTGAAACGGCTGTGTTAATTACTATGGCAATGAAACTGATCAAATCACAACCTGGTAAAGTAATGGAAGGCCTGAAAACATGACCTGTTGGGGGTACTTGAGGACTGGAGTTGAGAAACATTGCGTTAGCCAATTAAATGTCGTCCAGCTAGGATTTACAAAATTGCTGATTCTCCACGGTTGAGTACTCAGATACGGCTGCATGAATTTAAAAGTAAAAGCGATTACTACTCCTCGGTTTTCATTGTTTCTACAACTGTGTGATTGTTTTGCACATGTGACAGATCTGCTCGTTTCTGTAGATATATTAAAGTGATCGAAGACAAATAATTTTGCACCTTTATTGGCCCTTTAATTACTTTTCTTACAAACCATTCACAAACCCACTCCTTCACCTTCCTCACCTGTATAGTGAACTGTAAAACAGGCATACTTGGATAATTGCTGGGTTATTTTGACCTTCTCTGTAATGGAAATCTATTTCAACTTTTTTATAGCTGAAGCCATATTACGTGCAGCTTTTTTTTTTTTTTTGCCTGTTATTGAACGTTTTTTATTCTTTGCTCTGCAATGTTGGGAGCTGTTCTACCTGAGAGCAACCCATTTTCTGCAGGCGGGAGTTTTACTTGGCATGGAGTTTCGGATCTTGGATGGATTTTGGGCACCTGCTGAAAATGTTCTTCTGCTGCTTTTACTGTTTTTTTGTTAATTGACTTTTGGCTACAATACTAAAAGCAGACTATTGAAAATCAATCAGCATGCAGAGTTTGAAAGCCAAAAAAAAAATCAGATATTACAATACTGCAGAGTTAATAATCTAAAATTAACCTTTTAACTGCTAGCAGTACACTGATCATTACAGACAGATCAATAAGGCTTTGCCTTGCAGTAGAATGTAAAGCATTGGAGTACTTAGGGTACCTGGAAGCAGGTATAGACCAGCAATGAGAAGACAGTTATTCAAACAAACTCAATTATTCACGAGTCTATCAGATAGGCTGACTGGAGCATTTTAACCCATCAAGTACAGTAAATCAGCAGAAAATATCTCTTAACCAAACACAGAAATAGGAATAAACAATAAATTATAACTCCACAAAGAAAAAAACAAAACTGGATAATTGAAGGATAAAATTAAAAGGTGTAGCGCTACCCCGGTAAGAGCCACTGGATAGGATGGGTCCTCTGTTCCTTGCCTCAACCTTCTCAAGTACCTCAGCCACTCTTACACTCTGAGGTTGAGTGTACAAACATACAATATCAAAATAAATCATTGAAAGTAATATTTAGTACCCAATAGTAGTGCTATATCAAAGAAAACTGTCACCAAACCAGGTAGTAATGGCAAACCTAATGTATTGGCACCCAATATGGTTGGTAACAAGGCAAGCATAAAATGGATTAACAATGGTAATAACACAATTTAGCATACAACATGATTAACAGTGAGGAGTAGGCATAAGATGACATATGGTGTCCAAATCAGCATAAACAGTGGTAAGGCCACTTTAAGTGCAGTAGTTTGCATTAGTAAAGTTTAATCTACCTGTAGGCAGGTGCAGTCAATTTTCCTGTAGGTGGTGCTCAACCGCAGCGGCCTTGCAGTGGGAGAGGAAAGTCAAGAGAAACATGGTTCCTCTATGGTTTCCTGGTCACTGGGAAAGCTATCCAATTGGATGTTGCTGCCCCATGTGACTCTGACAGCCATCTTGGGTCAGGCAGAGCCTATTATAGGCCCTGAATCCCAGGCTTGGCATGCATTTCGCATGTAGGTAGCGTAGTGACAGGTAAATATCTAACAGGGACAGTGATTAGCATCACGGAGAGGTTCCAGATAAGTAGGGAAAAGACGGGGCCACAGAAGACCTCCGCATTTGGGCACAAAATGGCCAGGTGGCATTCCACCCCTCAGAACAGAGCTGCTTTGCTATACCTCACTGTTGCATTCTGTCGGATGCCTTCCTGCCAGGCTTGTTGTGAATTGCCAAACTCTAACTTTAGTACAAATTCTGTTCTTGGAACTGGACTCTGAATGTTTACTGCCGACCCACCACACTGCATCTCCCCATATATCGAGTGCTGGAACTATACTGCCAGTGCGCATTTATGGTGGCAATGTTAGTCCTAGACCGACTGGGTATGCACTGCCTAAAAGAAAAGGTGGATGTTAGCAGAGGGGCAAGAAAACAAAAGGCCTTGCAGAATAATTATTACAGTAGGGGCAGTCCTTTAAGATGTTCTTCTGCCAGATAGCGTTTAGGGTGGCCTTGCACTTAACAACAGTTCCAGTTAAATTGTATGTAGTATAGGTACAGTAAAGGTATTGTATAGTCTCAGTACAGGTGCATGGTAGAAGTGGTTCAGATTCAGAAAAGCTTCAGTATAATGCGGTAAAGGGTTGGTATAAGTGCAGTCTAGGTTTGGAATAAGTGCCACATAGAGTACACTTGGTGTCTTGCTCGGAGTGGTTCAGTCCCTGCTAGCAGTATCATCAATGGGCGAACAGACCTATCACCAATCCCCAGGGTGCTGCGGTAAGCTTTCGCTGTAGAAGGGGGGCCCCCTTGGTCACTCTCCAAAAGCCTCCGGTGACCAGTGTTGGGAAGCAGAGGGTGAGTGAACGCTTCAGTCTGTGTTGCAGCTGTGCAAGTGCTGTGATGTGGGCGGTGCTGTGCTGCCCCTGGGTATCCTCATTCCCAGTCTCAGACTTGGATCTCCACTGGTATGGTCTCTCACTGGCAGGAGAATATCCACATAGGGGTGCTCTCTCTCTAATTCCCTTGGTGCCAAGAGGAATAACTTTCCTGGGTAGTTTGATAAAAATCCTTACTCCACTCCTCCTACTGCACAGTTCACGTTGGGATCTGTACTATAACCATTATAGTGTAGCCATGATTTCCATCTCAAACTACAACCCCTTGCACACTCTGCATATTAGTTTATGGGCTTGCTTGGCTTTAGCTCTCTCCCTGCTGGCTAGAGGAGAATGGTGCAGCATAACATTAATATAAACAGTAACGGCTGTACATCTCCAGACCAAAGATAACCCTTCCAAACGTGATAGAAAGTTTGAAAAAATATGGAGAACTATCTAATTTAAAAATTAATCCAGCCAAATCAGAGATATTAAACATCAACGTAAAACAACAAGAAGAAGATAATTTAAAATCAGAATTCCCCTTTAAGTGGAAAAAATTAGAACTAAAGTACTTAGGAATTACCCTGACAACAAAACCCGAAAGACTTTATAAAGAAAACTATATCCCACTATTGAATGAAATTAAAAAAGAACTCAATAGGATATCACACAGACCGTTATCATGGATAGGGAGAATAAACATAATAAAAATGGCAATTCTACCAAAAATAACATAAAAATTCCAAATGTTACCTATCCCGATCCCCCAGACATACTTTAGAACCTTGACATCTTTAATATCCAGATTCATATGGAGGAAAGGCAAACCCAGAATACAATACGCAGTATTAATAAAGGGGAAAAAACCAAGGGGACTTAGCGGTACCAGACTTAAAAAAATATTACAATGCAACACTACATTCAAGCGCAATGGAATGGGGAAAAATAAAAAGTGAAAAAATCTGGGTAAAAATAGAATCCACTATGAGCTGCAATCACTTAGGTAAAATTATACGGATACCTGCACAATTTAGGAATTTGAGTTCAAGTACGCACACGATTACAATTCAAACACTTAGAATTTGGGATTTAATTCACAAAAGAAATAAATGGCAATATAATTCACCGTTAATTCCTTTGAAAGGCACAAATTTTTCTCCACCAGGACAAGAAAAAATGGGAGGGAAGTGGATAGGAAATGAGGACACACGTCTAAAAGATATTATGGACAAAGAGCAAATACACACACTAGAGGCATTAAAACAGAACATTTTTTTTTTTTTTGAAAATCGATGAGTGGCGCTACAGCCAGTTAAAACATTTTGTGGCTTCTTTGCCCAAACCGTTAAGAGGAGAAGACTTGCTCCCTTTCGAGCAGATCTGCTCCTCTGAGAAATATAAAAACAATGTATCAAACATATATAAAATATTGGTTGATATGACTGGACCGGCGGTACCACCCTTCATCGATAAATGGGAGAGGGAATTGGGAACACAAAACAAGGATTTTCACTTGGAAAAAAGCTTAAAATTAATACACAGTTCTACAGTAGATAAGAACACAGTTGAAATGTACTACAAATGCATTGCAAGATGGTATATTACCCCCCGATAAAGCCCATAACTACCAAAAAGAAAAATCAAAAAAACTGTTGGAGAGGTTGTACAAAAGAGGGTACAATGGCCCATCTATGGTGGGAATGCCCAAAAATCAGCAAGTATTGGAAGGAAATCCTAGGCCAAATTAAAAACATCACGAAAATAGAAATCCCGGAAGAACCCTGGTATTGCTTATTCCACGGTATAAAAAACTCAGTAAGGCAATACAAAACGACACTGATACCCCACCTGATGAATGCCGCAAAAGGATTAATACCGTTATTTTGGCAGAAAGAAGAAGCACCAACTATAGGAGATTGGGTACAGAGAGTAGAGAGAATAAGAACGTTGAATACCTAAGGGAATGGGAAGAAGATGAGATAGAGGAATGGGGGGACATATGGGAAGATTGGAAGGAGTTTAAAAAAACAAGAGAATATACTAAATGGAGTGGAGAAAAAGAGAAGGACTAGTAGGAAAAAGGGAGGGGGAATAGAGGAACAATAAGGGAAGGGATATGATATATAATTGGAAAATCAAAGTCATTTTATTGCATGTAACATATTTGTATTGTCTTTTTCCTTTTGAAAACAATAAACAAATTTAAAAAAATATATATATAACAGTAAAGTAAGAGAGGCAAAAAAAAAAAAAAAAAAAGCAGTATCTCCTTCTCGATGTTGTTGTAGGCCAGCACATGGCTAAAAAAGCATTTGCTGAACTACTCACCAGCAATTCAGAGTTATCACCCTGCAGTAATTACTTTCTAACACTAGATGTCACCTTTATTTCAAGTTGAGTAATGGCCAGGATTATTTTTCTACTTCTTATGAGCCCAGGTTCTCATGAATTCACCCCTTAGGGTTTCATCAACTTACAGCTGGACTCAGTGTACTACTGCTCTAAATGGCGCTCACACACCGGGACAACCCACCGCCATCGCTGGAGAAAGAGAACTACTGACTGCCGCCCCTTAAACAGAAGTGAAAGGGCCAATTAAGTTTTCAAGTCTAATTTTATAATTGTAAAATGTCAAAATGCAGCTGCTCCTGTTATGTAATTGTCAGGAAGGACATTCCAGCAGACAGAATGGCTCTTCTAGAAAGCTAATCTGTATTCCTGTTCATGCTCGTAGAAATTGTACAAGTGCCGTGCACGTGGGCATGCACATATTCGTGCGCATGCGCAAACATTTATTGCTCACGTGCGTGCATCTGTTGCTTGCATTGGCACCAAGGGGGCTATTTAAACTGAGCCTGTGCTGTTCTTCTGTGCTCTCTTGGCTACAGTGTTCCCGTACATACCTTTAACCCGTTACTCTGCATCTGACTACTGTTAACGACCTGGCTTGTCTTGACTTCTTCTGCTTGCATTGATTCTGTCTTACCTTTGACCATGCTTCTGCCTAGGCATCTGCACCTGATCTGTCTGCTTTTGTGTAGCACCCTCCTAGGTAGGTGCTAGAAGAGCACCCTCCTAGGTAGGTGCTAGAAGAGAGAGTATAGTTTTTGGATCTTTTCTGCTTACCAGAGAGATTGCAAGGTAAATTTATATTGCTCTCTGCCTAACAAAGAGCAGAATTTGCTAGTGAGGTCTGCTCATGCTGCTCAGGTGCAGCTCATCTTGTCTGTAGCGTTTCACACTGGTCCAAAAGGGAGGCATATTGTGCAGTGGGAGGAAACCTGACAAGAGTGCACAGGCATTTAGTACAGCCCTGGTGATTGGCAGAGGAAAATGCCTCGGTGCATGTTGGGATACTGCATAAATGGGCACATATGCTCGAGGTCTTTCAGCTGGAGAGCGGGGTCCCGGAGGGATCTGTAGGAGTTGCCATGCGGCCTCAGGTAGTCGACCTGAGGGCCTGAGAGTCAGTGAGGAACTGAACCCGGAGGTCCTGCAGACCTGACTGGAAGGGAGACATTGGAAAGGATCTGGTTCTGCATATAGTGAGTACAGATCTGTGTCATGGGGCCTGTCCTGAGGCAAAAACTGCCCAAAAAAACGCTAGCGCCAAAAGAAAAAAACGCCCAGGTGTGTTTTTGCAGGCATTTTTTGGGGGTTTTTGGAGGCAGGCAAAACATCTGAACTTGTGTATACAGTACCACTATACACAAGTTCAGATGTTTTTCCTGACTCCAAAGAACCTAAAAAAATGCCCAAAAAAAAACGCCTGCTATTAAACCGGCAAGGTGTGAAAAGCGAGAAGCCATATTCCAGATCTATAATTGCACTAATACAAACAATCTTTTTTTATGGTTCTGGACATGCTACAGAGCTGAAACTTCACAGGTACACTTTTTAGACCCCCCCCCCCCCCCAAATACTAAATCCAAAGAAATTTTTTTTTTCTTTTCATTTTTTTTTTTCATTTTTTTCAATAATTGGCTTTTTTTTATCAAAAATGACAATTTTTAAGAACTTTTTTTTGTGTGATTAATAGTCCCTGGGGCATGACCCAGAACCCTAGGCACTTTATAGGGGCATTTATTGGGTTTTAGGGCTTTAAAATGGTGTTTTTTGATTACCGAAGTTCGGGTCCATTGATTTCAATGGGGTTCTGAAATCCGGGCCGAACTTTCGGGTAGTTCAGATGTTCTGGCCGAACCGAACTTTTCAAAAGTTCGATCATCCCTAATTGGGAGTAAGGATGGATGTGTGAACTGTCCCTAAGTGACCGTCTGCAGGTAATCAGAGGAGGCCCAACAAGTCATCATTCAGCAAGCCCTATGGGGACAGTGCTACATGTGTATGACCCGGTTTGTCTGACTCTGCTCCTGTCTCTATTGTTTCTGGACTGCCTGCTGCAAGCCCCTGCCTATGTTCTACTGGTTTCCATCTGGCACTCCTGTACCACTGCGGTCCACTGACGGTCTTCCCCTGCTTGATCCTGAGAATCCGTCCAGCAAGGCTGCTAGCAAAACCAATAGGCACTTATGCCACTCTGCACTCTTATGCTACCTGTCTGTTCTATCAGGGGCCCTGAGTCAGAGGTGTAAGAGAGGCCTTCCTCATCGTATTAGGCTCTTCCACCAGGTATGTGACAGTAATACATAGCAATTTCTGGCAGTCATTTTGACAGCCAGCAACTGCGGATAATTGCAGCAGGGGGAGCAGCGGCAGTGGGACAGGAGGTAAAAGTAAGGGATATGTTTTAGAAACTCTGTTGAAGTTTTTTCAGGGAATACCTCCTATGTTTAAAACTCTTAAGTGGTCAAATATGCTTCAGATAAAGATAGTCTATTATCAGGCAAACATTTTAATAAAGTGGTAGATTTAATGGACCATTTCCTTACGAAGCAGCAACTGTACCTCGTTAGAAAAGATAAGTAACCCAAACCTCCTCTACAAAAAAAAAAAACATGTTACAGAGTATTCTCAATTGCATCTACAGGTATGGATCTATTCCTGCAATCTTTATACTGAATTTTTAGTACCTAAATCCTCCATAGAGAGAAAGATAACCAGATCCTAGCTGTTTAAAGCCGATCTTCACTGCATCTGAGCACCACAAACTAAAAACGCTATTTAATTCATTTTTCATATTCAAAGCAATCTCCCCAATCCATCCATGTCTCCATGCTTTATTTTGGTGAGAAATCACTTAAAAAAAAAAAAAAACAACCCCTAGCATTTCTGGCTGTGGCCATCTTAAGGAAGGGCAAATGATTCATGTAGCATTTACTTCCTGCCCTTAGCTCAAGTATGTATGCAGGGAAGTGTGCTGACTGAACTGAGAAAATCTCCCCTCCCCTCCTGAAGACTTCTGAGATGTATGATATAATTTGCTTAGGCATGGAAACTAGGAAATAACTAAAGAAATGTAGAAAAAAAGTTTAAAACAAGTAAATATGATCTACTTCTCTATCTATTTACTAATGCTAGCAGCATGAGGATTCAAATAATAAATGTTGATTGGGAGAGTGAAGTTCCACTTTAAGAAATGCTAATATAAACTCTAAAGTAATTTAGGAAAAAAACTTCCCATACAGGAAAGTCATCTGATTTGGTAGTCGGACACTGAGTTGTCAGGTAGGTGGGGGAGCTGCTGGACAAGAGCTATACAGGAACAATTAACTAATTCATGAATGAGCCTTTGATAAAGAAAACTACTAATTAATTAGCTGGCAGAGATGCACTCAACCTGCATCCTTTCCACAATCAGCACTTTACTTAACTTTTCCACTACAAAAGCTGCATAGATTTGGCAATAAGGCTTTTTGAGCTGTAATCATTTTTCTCTTGAAAGCTTCTAGCTTGGTGTGAGTTTTCGGGCCTCCTTTGTAAATTTAGTCTGTCTCTCTTTCTCACTCTTGGAAAGCTGCTGATCAGTTTCCTCTCATTTGACTTGCACCTATTATTACTACATGTGATGATTCTAAGAGGCAAGAAAACAAACTTCCACTGAGATGTGCTTTCACAGTTTAGTGCACAATCTCTAAACATTTCGGTGCTAGAATGAATGAACTCCCATGCACATGCCCAGAAGTAACATAATTCTTTAACGGCCAAACACCCGACACCCAAAAGGCACTAAGGAGATATCAGCTCTGGCAAAGAAACAAGGGGAGGTGAGGTTTCTGTGGACTTTAGTTCTGCTTCAAAAATCGAACTTCCCCTTTTGGTTTACAGTTATAGTAGAGCACTTCCAACCCCTCCCAGTGTTAAACTCACCTGTCCTCAATCAAGTAAAACTAGATTACAAAAAGAAAAAGTTAAAACCTCAAAGCCCCAACCAAAAATATCAATACAAATTTTAAATTTTAAACGTGAAGGGGTCGCAGGTGTAAAATCTGCAACAGAAAATAAAAATAATAAAAAAAACCTGGCAAGACTGGATCACGTAACCACATGTCAAAAGTTGTAATTGTTGGAAGATCATAAGACTGAATGGGATTGCAGATGGCATGCTTGGATCTTGCTTGGAAATTTTTTTGAGGCAGCTCAGTGATCAAGTCAGCAAAATCTTGCTGGATGAGAACAAGTACATGAGTACAAGGATACCTACCAACAGTTTTGGATTCTCTGGGACTGTTCCCGGACTTTACCAAAATCCCAGTTTCCTGCAGATTCCGGCAGCATTGCGTTAATAGTCAGCTGCTGGAATGATAATTTATGCTGCTCTTTCAGCCAGAGTATTCTCCTGACCAACATAAGCACTATATTTCCAGCTCATGGAGGCAGCGGCATGAGACGCAGAGTGTGGACAAATAAATAATCCACCGAAAACCAATTATTACTGCTGAACATCCTTGACTCCACCCTAACTTCACCAAGCAAAAACACCCCCTTTCCCTTAGCAGAACAGGGACTCCTCTTCCCCAACAAGTGTCCTTTCCCTCAGTAGCATCCAATAGCTCTCCTCAGTGTCCAATACCATCAGTGCACTCCCCTCACCTTCCACAGAGCACTAGTGCCTCCGGCGTCCCTCACAGAGCACAGTGCCCTTCTCATCCTTCACAAGATACCAATGGCCCTCCACTTTCCCCACAGAGTATTGACCCACCCCCCCTTTTCCCCCCCACAGAGCACCAATATCCTCCCTTTTCCCCCCACTGAGTACCAGTGACCCCTGTTTTCCCCCACTGCGGCAGCTTCTCTCCTGTTGACCAATAACACCGGGCATTTTCTTCCCCCATTGACCACTGACTTTGGGCATTTTTACCTTCCAATATTGACAAACACCATGCATCTTTTCCTACCACTAAACACTGATGCAAACCATTTTTTCTCCTTCTGACCACCAACACTGGCCATTTTTTTCATCCCCCTTGTCCACTGATGGCAGACTTCCCCCCCCCCCCCCTCTGGACCATTAATGCTGGCCATTTTTTCTCCTATTGTCATAGACTGCGACCATCTTTTCCTCCTGCCTACCAGCAAAATAAGTGACACTATGACACTGCTGACAACTTCACTCTTTACATTGTGTTGTACAAAACAAAAGTGCTTACTGCTGTACATTTTATATTCCTGACCAAAGTGTTTATTGTCTCAAACTCTGCTGATCGTTAAAATGGATGTAAACCTGATTCATGAAATTTGACCTAAGCACATCTATCTGTAGTGTTTTCTTATCTTTCTCCAAAGCCCTGAGTCCCGTGTCTGTCTGCTGTTTTGTTGCTCTGTTATCAGCATAATAACTTCTGAAAAGTTCTCCAACAACTGAGATAAAACCAGGCTGAAATTTGTGTAGTGGGAGGTCGCTATAAATAGATTAGCAGAAAGCTTGTCTTGTCACAGCACAGCTCTGCAAGTCTCTGCCTATGTGGAGTGGGGGTGTGTGCCTTTCCTCCAATCAGCTGTCTTGGCTGTATGCCAAGAATCCATTTCCAGTACTGACAGGAAGAGACAATATCTAACGATGTGCACTTTCCAAAGAATATATAAAGCTGAAGACAGCAGTCATGCATGTAAAACTTATGTAGAGAGATTTGTTTCATCTCTGTGTATCATCTGAGGCTGTTCACTTCACTGGGTATATGTGAGGGTTTACATCCACTTTAAGTAGTTTCCAACTATAAATCTTTATGAAGTTATTTTTTAAAGTAGGTTCAAAGTGTTAACTCTTTGGCCATATTCTGTTTTATTTTTTTTAAGATGATCTTTAAGGTTTTTGTATGTTTGTGAAATTCTCACATGTGGTACAGTAATTCACATTTTTTGTGTAGGTACAAACACTGCGATATATGTGTGCAGCATGTACTGTGAATAGGCCGGCCATAGATGGCTGGTTTAGCAGGAGCTGGCCAAGATTCAAATCATGTATGGGAAGGCTGAATGTACCCAAGTTGATCAATCAATCAATTTAGGTACAACCAGCCTGCTGGATTTACCATGTGATTATCGCTGGAGGCCATTAAAGCCACTAGCAATAATTACTGTGTTCAACTGGTGGGGAAGGCACCCCCTGCTGAGAGAATGGCTTAGCCCATAGTTGCAGGAATGACTGGCCTAAGACTAGATTTAAAGGCCCACTCTCAGAGCGCTTTTTTTTTTTTTTTTGCTCTTTGATGAAACAGAGAGCTAAGGGAATCTAATTATTGGAGGATACTATAAGTCAGTTTGTTTTGCCTCAAATCTTGAGTTCCACGTGCTGGCTGGAAGTATTAGATATAAAATATTCAGATCC
This sequence comes from Pelophylax lessonae, assembly GCF_965119305.1. Classification (NCBI taxonomy): domain Eukaryota; kingdom Metazoa; phylum Chordata; class Amphibia; order Anura; family Ranidae; genus Pelophylax; species Pelophylax lessonae. The sequence continues at coordinate 80,417,160 of NC_138773.1, forward strand.
AATGTTTCATATTGATCAGACTAAAGAATATATATTTTTTTGTATACTTTAACAAAAAAATTTGAAAACACTATCCCTTTCTAAAATATTTGATCCCATATTAGCAATAATGATGGACGGATCTGCCTGGGTTTGATTGAATCCAGTGTTATATTCAGCAAACTTTGCATCTAATCCCATTGAAGTCAATGTGGGGCAAATCCTGCTGTTAAATTTTTTTGGCTAGAAAGTAAACTATTATCAAAAAAATGGGCACAGGGAGCTGGGCAGTGCATAGGGGATATTTAGTATAGCAATAAATAAAAAAATAGGTACAGCATCAAGAGAGTCCTCTTACTGAAACTTTGAGGCTGTCATGGAGAAAAAAAAAAAATCAATTAAATGAATTGCTTGGAAGAGGCCTTTATGAGGCGTTACAGAGCAGTACAATTTTCATGGACAGTGCCAATGACACTGTATTCCTTCATCACATATTTTAATTTACCTTGATTTAAATACAGCAGCAGGCCTTGGATCATTTCAGGTAGTATACCATTTTTTTTTTCCAAGCTGTAAAAGCCTAGAATTGACCTGCTGAAGTAGCTGCCGTAGCAGCTGTGGCCCTTGTTTCCCAGGCATATGAGCCTAAAACACAGCAAGGCAGCATTTAGTCTGGGATGTTGTATATGTTGTGGGGTACTTGGGGTTGACTTTTGTCACGTGACTTCCTCAGGGTCCCTGAGGAAGTCAGGTGACCAGTGACACAGCGCATTTGACGGGGCCTGTGACATACTTTCCAGCATTCGCGATACCTGGAAGGTGGTGAGGAAACAATTGCTGGCCATATATATTTTAATATGTTGTATTCAAGATACTATCTACTTGGCGCCTGCACTATAGTTGAAAGAGGGCTATAGCGCGGGATTAAAATGCCGGGGGGGGGGGCGTACATGGACGTCCTCCCATTCTCACACTGCCTACGCGCCCCTTGGGACTCAGCTGATCACTGATAAGGGTAAAGGGTCAATCACAGTGGGCTCTTTACCACGTGATCAGCTATTAGCCAATGACAGCTGAGTAAACAGAAGCCGGTTATTGGCTTTTTTTTCCCCTCATAATGTCAGCATGAATAAAAGACGAATGCTGTTAACTGACTTCTGTTAGAGGGACATTGGTCCCTCTAGTACCCTCCAGTGCTGCTAATCAGTGCCCACCAGTGGCATCTATCAGTGCCCATCAGTACTGCTAATCAGTGCCCATGAGTACCACCTATCAGTGCCCATCAGTGCTGCTAATCAGTGTCCATCACTGCCTTATCATCAGTGTCACTAATCAGAGCTGCTTATTAGCGTATTAGCAGTCTATCAGTGCTACCTCATCAGCGCCCATCAGTGAAGGAGAAAAATGGTCTCTTTACAAAATTTTAGAACAAAATATAAAAAAACGTTTTGCTTGGTTTTTCAAAATTTTTGGTCTTTTTTTTTGTTTTTTTTTTTTTTTTTTTTTTTTTTTTTTGCTAAACAAACGTGCTGATTAAATACCCCTAAAAGAAAGTTCTATTTGTGTGAAAAAAAAAAATGAAAAAAAATGTCATTTGGGTACAGTGTTGCATAACCGCGCAATTGCCATTCAAGGTGCGATAGCGCTAAAAGCTGAAAATTGGCCTGGGCAGGAAGGGGATAAAAGTGCCCATTATAATTGTATATGTAGCACTGCCCCCTTAAGAATTGCTGGATTTTCAAACTTTCGGGTCCCCTGGGCTACCGTTGGCATTCAAGTCTCTCTTTACTTCTTGGCTCAGTCAATAATTAGTCTAGGGGTATGTAGTTGTTTGTGTTTTATTTAAAAGGTAGGGAAGGGAAAAGGGAATAGTGGGATACTCTAGATTAACTATTCACAAGACGTTGGAGGACATCTGTCTCTTGATACAGCCAGGCTGTTGATCCACCTTGCCACTTAGGTGGATTTAGGGTTAAGTCTCTTTCCAGATGACTTGATGAACTAAAGTTATCTTCAGGACACTCTCCTGGTATTTCTTGACCACTGACACCAGTCCACTGACTATCCTACAACGGGTTGGCCCCCTCAGGTTAGGCCTCCTTGACACGATCCCCTGTACTCACGATACTGTTTTTCTAGGGTCTCCAGTGTGTCGCCCTCAGTCAGCTTTCCTGGACCTCTGGGTTCAGCTCCATTCCTCTAGCCCTCAGGACGACCTCCTGATGCAACGTGCCACTGCTACAGAGGAGGAGGAAGTCACCACCCTCCCTCCAGGACTCTGCTCATCAGCCAAAGACCCCGCAACACACGTTACTGTCTCACTAGCACCTACCTAAGAGGATGCTACATATAATTGTGAGTCCATAGAGCATCTTAATAAAGAATTTTCTAGAGTTTTACATATTGGGCTATGAGAATATACTTTTATGTGTTTAAGGAATACTCTGAAATGGAGACAGTTTTGGCAAGCCACTTAAAGGGGACAACACCTATGCAGGTGGTGCAAATAGTTTGATGGTGGATCCACATGGCTAATGGCAAAAAAGGCAATTACTGACCTTTATTAGGTAGGTTTGGAAGGTGAGTGAGCATTGCACTCACAGGTGATTGGTGGTTGTAAGGATGTCCTTTGGATATTCACTGAAGCACAATTCGTTTGGTTCAAGTGTTGATTTTCTTTTTTGAGCAATGGACATTCGATGTGGCTATTTATTTTATACTTATCATCTAAGCACGTTTGTTTATCATAATTACAGATTTGTATAAAATTTGAATGCGATTATAATTAATTAATTAAGCCTAATGTTTTTTTCATATGCTAATACTTGCACTTATTCAGCAAAGGTGTGTTAATGTTAGTTTTATTAAATAAGTGTGTTTATCAACATTTAGGAAAAGTTTTATTTTATTTTAATTTTAAAGGAACAGCACACCCTTTATTTAAAATTTTGTTAGCATTAGAGTGATTGAGTACGCATGTTAGGTGGTTTCAGGACAGTGGCGTCTCCAGCTTTTATATTTAGGGGGGGCACATGGGGGGACGGGATCAAAAGTAGGGGGGCCAACTATAAAACGCAATTTTTATATATATATATATATATACATACATACATACATACATACATACATACATACATACATACATACATACATACACCCGCCGGCCTGTCTGTTGTGTTGCTAGCAGGGGCGTTGCTAGGTGGGAAAAAGACCGGGGGCTTCAGCCCGAAGGTAAATTTGATAACCACTCCCACATTTTAAAGTCCCGCCCAAGCTCCTCCCAGATTTAAAAAGTACCGCCCATACTCCACCCAATGCCCCCCCCCCCCTCAGTCAAAGGTCAGACATGGGGTGCTATGGAGCATGGTACAGGGGGTCAGGAGAGGAGAGGAGAGAAGAGGTGAACAGGGAGTCAGGAGGAGAGAAGAGGAGAACAGGGAGTCAGGAGGAGAGAAGAGGAGAACAGGGGGTCAGGAGGAGAGAAGAGGAGAACAGGGGGTCAGGAGGAGAGAAGAGGAGGAGAGGAGAACAGGGGGTCGAGAGGAGAGGGAAGTCAGACATGGGGTGGTACACCAATGAAGCACATACTCCTCCCAGTTTGACCCATAAAAGCAAAAAAAGGTGCTTGATAAAAAGGTAGGAAAATAAATAAGTAGAAGGGTGGGACCTGTCTATGGGGATCTGAACCCAATTCACTGACCCCTGCACCGACACCTTCACTGACCTCTACACTGACCCCCCCTACACTAACACTTACACTGACCCCCTACACTGATCCCCCCCTACACATTGACTCCTAAAATGACCCCCCTACACTGACCCCCCTGCATTGACCCCTTCACTGACCCCCCCACATTGACACCTACACTGACCCCCCCTACACTGACCCCCCCCTACACTGACCCCTTCACTGACCCCCCCACATTGACACCTACACTGACCCCCCCCTACACTGACCCCTTCACTGACACCTACACTGACCCCCCCCCCCACATTGACACCTACACTGACCCCCTTCACTGACACCTACACTGACCCCCCTTCACTGACACCTACACTGACCCCTCCTACACTAACCCTCCTACACTGACCTTTCCTACACTAACCTCCCTACCCTACACTGACAACTACACTGACCCCCTTCATTGACACCTACACTGACCCCTTCACTGACACCTACACTGACCCCCTTCATCGACACCTACACTGACCCCTTCACTGACACCTACACTGACCCCCCTTCATTGACACCTACACTGACCCCCCTTCATTGACACCTACACTGACCCCCCCTTCATTGACACCTACACTGACCCCCCCTTCATTGACACCTACACTGACCCCCCCTTCATTGACACCTACACTGACCCCCCTTCATTGACACCTACACTGACCCCCCTTCATTGACACCTACACTGACCCCTTCACTGACACCTACACTGACCCCCTTCATTGACACCTACACTGACCCCCTTCATTGACACCTACACTGACCCCCTTCATTGACACCTACACTGACCCCCTTCATTGACAGCTACACTGACCCCTTCACTGACACCTACACTGACCCCCCTTCATTGACACCTACACTGACCCCCTTCATTGACACCTACACTGACCCCCTTCATTGACACCTACACTGACCCCCTTCATTGACACCTACACTGACCCCTTCACTGACACCTACACTGACCCCCCTTCATTGACACCTACACTGACCCCCTTCATTGACACCTACACTGACCCCCTTCATTGACACCTACACTGACCCCTTCACTGACACCTACACTGACCCCCCTTCATTGATACCTGCACTGACCCCCTTCATTGACACCTACACTGACCCCCTTCACTGACCCCCTTCATTGACACCTACACTGACCCCCCTTCATTGACACCTACACTGACCCCTTCACTGACACCTACACTGACCCCCTTCATTGACACCTACACTGACCCCTTCATTGACACCTACACTGACCCCCTTCATTGACACCTACACTGACCCCTTCACTGACACCTACACTGACCCCCCTTCATTGATACCTGCACTGACCCCCTTCATTGACACCTACACTGACCCCCCTTCATTGATACCTGCACTGACCCCCTTCATTGACACCTACACTGACCTCCTTCACTGACCCCCTTCATTGACACCTACACTGACCCCCCTTCATTGACACCTACACTGACCCCTTCACTGACACCTACACTGACCCCCCTTCATTGATACCTGCACTGACCCCCTTCACTGACCCCCCTTCATTGACACCTACACTGACCCCCCTTCATTGACACCTACACTGACCCCCTTCATTGACACCTACACTGACCCCCCTTCATTGACACCTACACTGACCCCCCTTCATTGACACCTACACTGACCCCCCCTTCATTGACACCTACACTGACCCCCCCTTCATTGACACCTACACTGACCCCCCTTCATTGACACCTACACTGACCCCCCTTCATTGACACCTACACTGACCCCCTTCATTGACACCTACACTGACCCCCCTTCATTGACACCTACACTGACCCCCCTTCATTGACACCTACACTGACCCCCCTTCATTGACACCTACACTGACCCCCCTTCATTGACACCTACACTGACCCCCTTCATTGACACCTACACTGACCCCTTCACTGACACCTACACTGACCCCCCTTCATTGACACCTACACTGACCCCCTTCATTGACACCTACACTGACCCCCTTCATTGACACCTACACTGACCCCTTCACTGACACCTACACTGACCCCCCTTCATTGATACCTGCACTGACCCCCTTCATTGACACCTACACTGACCCCCTTCACTGACCCCCCTTCATTGACACCTACACTGACCCCCTTCATTGACACCTACACTGACCCCCTTCATTGACACCTACACTGACCCCCTTCATTGACACCTACACTGACCCCCTTCATTGACACCTACACTGACCCCTTCACTGACACCTACACTGACCCCCTTCACTGACACCTACACTGACCCCCCTTCATTGACACCTACACTGACCCCCCTTCATTGACACCTACACTGACCCCCCTTCATTGACACCTACACTGACCCCCTTCTTTGACACCTACACTGACCCCCTTCACTGACACCTACACTGACCCCCCTTCATTGACACCTACACTGACCCCCCTTCATTGACACCTACACTGACCCCCCTTCATTGACACCTACACTGACCCCCCTTCATTGACACCTACACTGACCCCCTTCATTGACCCCTTCACTGACCCCCCTTCATTGACACCTACACTGACCCCCCTTCATTGACACCTACACTGACCCCTTCACTGACCCCCCCTTCATTGACACCTACACTGACCCCCCTCCTACACTGACACCTACACTGAGCCCCCTACACTGACACCTACACTGACCCCCCTTCATTGACACCTACACTGACCCCCCTCCTACACTGACACCTACACTGACCCCTTCACTGACCCCCCCCCCTTCATTGACACCTACACTGACCCCTTCACTGACCCCCCCTTCATTGACACCTACACTGACCCCCCCTCCTACACTGACACCTACACTGACCCCCCCTTCATTGACACCTACACTGACCCCCCTCCTACACTGACACCTACACTGACCCCTTCATTGACACCTACACTGACCCCCCTCCTACACTGACACCTACACTGAGCCCCCTACACTGACCCCCCTTCATTGACACCTACACTGACCACCCTCCTACACTGACACCTACACTGACCCCTTCACTGACCCCCCCTTCATTGACACCTACACTGACCCCCCTCCTACACTGACACCTACACTGACCCCCCTTCATTGACACCTACACTGACCCCCCTCCTACACTGACACCTACACTGACCCCTTCACTGACCCCCCCCTTCATTGACACCTACACTGACCCCCCTCCTACACTGACACCTACACTGAGCCCCCTACACTGACACCTACACTGACCCCCCTTCATTGACACCTACACTGACCCCCCTCCTACACTGACACCTACACTGACACCTACACTGACCCCCCTTCATTGACACCTACACTGACCCCCCTTCATTGACACCTACACTGACCCCCCTTCATTGACACCTACACTGACCCCCTTCATTGACCCCTTCACTGACCCCCCTTCATTGACACCTACACTGACCCCCTTCATTGACCCCTTCACTGACCCCCCTTCATTGACACCTACACTGACCCCCCTTCATTGACACCTACACTGACCCCTTCACTGACCCCCCCTTCATTGACACCTACACTGACCCCCCTCCTACACTGACACCTACACTGAGCCCCCTACACTGACACCTACACTGACCCCCCTTCATTGACACCTACACTGACCCCCCTCCTACACTGACACCTACACTGACCCCTTCACTGACCCCCCCCCTTCATTGACACCTACACTGACCCCTTCACTGACCCCCCCTTCATTGACACCTACACTGACCCCCCCTCCTACACTGACACCTACACTGACCCCCCCTTCATTGACACCTACACTGACCCCCCTCCTACACTGACACCTACACTGACCCCTTCATTGACACCTACACTGACCCCCCTCCTACACTGACACCTACACTGAGCCCCCTACACTGACCCCCCCCTTCATTGACACCTACACTGACCACCCTCCTACACTGACACCTACACTGACCCCTTCACTGACCCCCCCTTCATTGACACCTACACTGACCCCCCTCCTACACTGACACCTACACTGACCCCCCTTCATTGACACCTACACTGACCCCCCTCCTACACTGACACCTACACTGACCCCTTCACTGACCCCCCCCTTCATTGACACCTACACTGACCCCCCTCCTACACTGACACCTACACTGACACCTACACTGACCCCCCTTCATTGACACCTACACTGACCCCCCTCCTACACTGACACCTACACTGACCCCTTCACTGACCCCCCCCTTCATTGACACCTACACTGACCCCCTTCATTGACACCTACACTGACCCCTTCACTGACCCCCCTACATTGACACCTACACTGACCCCTCCTACACTGACACCCCCACACTGACATGTACTCTGACCCCTCCACACTGACCCCCGCCACACTGACACCCCCACACTGACCCCCTCCTACACTGACACCCCCACACTGACCCCCTCCTACACTGACACCCCCACACTGACCCCTCCTACACTGACACCCCCACACTGACACCTACACTTTACTTACTGTGTAATTACATCTGGCAGCGCCAATTACCTCCCTATTCACTTTACACTTGGGCACTCACCTTCTCCCATCTGAGGCTCTGTCCCGCCGAGGCTGCATCCCTTCTTCCCACCGAGGCTCCGCCCCCTTCTTTCCGCCGAGGCCCCGCCCCCTTATTACCGCCGATGCCTGCCAGCAGCAGCAGACTGAAGGAGTTGCCACTACACATAGGATCTGTCAGAACACGCTGGGCAGGATACCGGCTTACACCCCCTAGTGCGTGACACCCACCCCCGTTGGTACGCCACTGCGTCCAAGGTGTCTTCACTGCCCACCTCTCCTCCCATCCCTGCTGGCTGGGGAGGAAGGAGATGGGGAGGGACTGATTATAACTACTGTATGTGTACCCACAGCATGTATAATAAACCTGAATTATACACTGCTGTGTCCACATACAGTAGTTACAATCAGTCCCACCCCATCTCCTTCCTCCCCAGCAATGTAACGTCCGCTGTTTGTCTCTGTGCATGGGCTGTCTGACAAAGAGGGCGGTCCGCATATCAGTTCCGCCCATCCCCGACATCAGAGCTACATTTTGACAGCTCTACTCTCTCTTCTTGCAGCTGCCTGGCTTCCCATCAATCTGCGGAGACACAGAATGAGAATCCATGACTTTTGTTGTACACATAAATTGGGGGGGGCACATGGGGAGGCACAGACTAATTTTGGTGGGGCCATGGCCCCCTCTGGCCCCCCCTAGTGACGCCACTGTTTCAGGAGTTCAATGTTAGGCACCTATTTTTCATATAATTTGTATATAGCAGCGCATGAGTTTTATTGTTAGTATACCCCGATTAGCCATAACATTATGACCACCCAGCTAATATTGAGTATGCCCCCCCCCTTTTTCTAAAACAGCCCTGACCCATTGAGGCATGGACACCAAAGTAACATCCACATGAATGGCAGGACCCAAGGTTTCCCAGCAGATCATTGCCCAAAGCATCAATGGCCATCAATCAGCGTCTGCCGACTTACCTTCTTATACCGCATCCTGGTGTCATCTCTTCCCTAGGTAAGTGATGCACACACACTCGGCCATCCACATGATGTAAAAGAAAACTTGCTTTATCAGACCAGGTTACCTTCTTCAATTGCTCTGTAGTCCAGTTCTGATGTTCATGTGACCATTGTAGAAGCTTTTGGCTGTGGACACTGGTCACTATCGGCTTCACAGCCCCAAAAACAGCAAACTGCCCATTTTTGTTCTGCTTTCCCTACATCAACTTCATTGACAACATGTTCACTTGCTGCCTAATATATCCCACCAATTTTCAGATGCCATTGTAACAAGATATTCCCTTTACCTGTCAGTGGTCATAATGTTATCAGTAGAACTGTGTGGACCAGCCCTGAAGATAACAGTGGCTTGTACTTATGAAGTTGTGCCACCAGATTGGGGCAGCTGCTCTCTCCAGTCCTCTACAAGCTGCTCCCTTGCTGCGGATCTGCTTCTCCTTTAGAACTTTCTCTTCAAACAGTGGCACTCACAGATCTTCTGAGTTTTCATCCATCCATCTAAAATATCATGGATTCCCCTCCTTATCACTGGAGCCTGCTATGACATAAGCTCTAGTTGCTCCCTCTCCTTCCTCAATGAACAGGATGCTATCCTCCTTATGCTCAATATCTGAAAGGAGTTATGCTTGTGCATGACCAAGATCATTCTTGCAGTGAATCAGTAATGTGCGATCAAATTATTTTTACCAACTCCTCATTGTTAGTTTGTTGGACTATGATGGGATTAGCAGATAAGGAGGAGGAAAAACAGGGTACATTAGAAGCAGCTGCAGACAACTGGCTGCTCAACACCTGGGAGGAAGAAGAATAGGGATGCTTTGTTAGCCAGGCAATTGTGCTCTGCCTCTACATGGTGCGACCGGACCACTGCTTTGCCCTGCAGATCTTGCTCACCCCCTACTACCTCTGCTTGCAGAACTTTTGCCTTTCATTGTAGGCATTACCTGACATCCTTAATAAAGTGGTTTACCTAAATTTAATCCAAACACAAGTGCAAACAGGGCACTGAACTCTGATTTTCTAGGGGTCACTGAAATTGTCACTGGGTAAACTTGGCATCACTCCACAAATTGGGGAAAACCCTTTAGAAACAGAGGAAGAACCTCAAACCAAAAACTCTATATTATTTATTTTTTAATATTCAAAGCATACTCCCCATTCATCCATGTATTCATGCTATATTTGTATGAGAAATCACTTTGAAAAATACCCACAAAGCATTTCTGGCCTGGCCATGTTGAGTAAGGGCAGATGATTCATGTAGCAGTTACTTCCTGGAATACATCTGCCCTAAACTCAGACATGCAGTCCGAAGGATGTGCTTAGCTGAGAAAACCCCCTCCTCCCCTCCTGAAGACTCCTGGGATGTATAACAACATGTGTCTAGGCATGGAAACCAGGAAGTAACTGAAGAAATGTAACAATTAAAAAAGTTTAAAACAAGTAAATATGATATAGTTTTTGATCTATTTACTAATGCTAGTGCATAAGGATTACAAATAGTGTTGATTAAGATAGTGAAGTTGTACTTTAAGAATCCACACACATTCAGTCCAATGAGAGTGCCAAACAAATTTTTAAGAGTTTTTTAAAAGTTTTTAATGATAAAATTGTTTCATAGCAAAAAAGAGCCTGCTACTATGAATCAATTTCATCATTAAAAACCTTCAGCTCTTGGACATTTGCCTCCTAGTCTCATTGAAGTGTATGTATGCCTAAATTTATTGGAAGCTATGGAAAATAAATAGTTATTGGTTTGGTGCACACATTACAGTTACAGTGGGTACGGAAAGTATTCAGACCCCCTTAAATTTTTCACTCTTTGTTATATTGCAGCCATTTGCTAAAATCATTAAGTTCATTCTTCTTCCTCATGGATGTACACACAGCTCCCCATATTGACGGAAAAACACAGAATTGTTGACATTGTTGCAGATTTATTAAAGAAAAACTGAAATATCACATGGTCCTAAGTATTCAGACCCTTTGCTGTGACACTCATATATTTAACCCAGGTGCTTTCCATTTCTTCTGATCATCCTTGAGATGGTTCTACACCTTCATTTGAGTCCAGCTATGTTTGATTATACTGATTGGACTTGATTAGGAAAGCCACACACCTGTCTATATAAGACCTTCCAGATCACAATGCATGTCAGAGCAAATGAGAATCATGAGGTCAAAGGAACTGCCTGAAGAGCTCAGAGACAGAATTGTAGCAAGGCACAGATCTGGCCAAGGTTACAAAAAGATTTCTGCTGCACTCAAGGTTCCTAAGAGCACAGTGGCCTCCATAATCCTCAAATGGAAGACGTTTGGGACGACCAGAACCCTTCCTAGAGCTGGCCGTCCGGCCAAACTGAGCTATCGGGGGAGAAGAGCCTTGGTGAGAGAGGTAAAGAAGAACCCAAAGATCACTGTGGCTGAGCTCCAGAGATGCAGTCAGGAGATGGGAGAAAGTTGTAGAAAGTCAACCATCACTGCAGCCCTCCACCAGTCGGGGCTTTATGGCAGAGTGGCCCGACGGAAGCCTCTCCTCAGTGTAAGACACATGAAAGCCCGCATGGAGTTTGCTAAAAAAAAACACCTGAAGGACTCCAAGATGGTGAGAAATAAGATTCTCTAGTCTGATGAGACCATAATAGAACTTTTTGGCCTTAATTCTAAGCGGTATGTGTGGAGAAAACCAGGCACTGCTCATCACCTGTCCAATACAGTCCCAACAGTGAAGCATGGTGGTGGCAGCATCATGCTGTGGGGGTGTTTTTCAGCTGCAGGGACAGGACGACTGGTTGCAATCAAGGGAAAGATGAATGCGGCCAAGTACAGGGATATCCTGGACAAAAACCTTCTCCAGAGTGCTCTGGACCTCAGACTGGGCCGAAGGTTTACCTTCCAACAAGACAATGACCCTAAGCACACAGCTAAAATAACGCAGTGGCTTCACAACAACTCCGTGACTGTTCTTGAATGGTCCAGCCAGTGCCCTGACTTAAACCCAATTGAGCATCTCTGGAGAGACCTAAAAATGGCTGTCCACCAACGTTTACCATCCAACCTGACAGAACGGGAGAGGATCTGCAAGGAGGAATGGCAGAGGATCCCCAAATCCAGGTGTGAAAGACTTGTTGCATCTTTCCCAAAAAGACTTCTGGCTGTATTAGATCAAAAGGGGGCTTCTACTAAATACTGAGCAAATGGTCTGAATACTTAGGACCATGTGATATTTCAGTTTTTCTTTTTTAATAAATCTGCAACAATGTCAACAATTCTGTGTTTTTCTGTCAGTATGGGGTGCTATGTGTACATTCATGAGGAAGAAGAATGAACTTAAATGATTTTAGCAAATGGCTGCAATATAACAAAGAGTGAAAAATTTAAGGGGGTCTGAATACTTTCCGTACCCACTGTACATGCTGCAAAGGGCAGATTTGCTTTTGTCAGAAAGTGTATACCCTGAACCCTGAAATAAAAAAAAAAGGTCATAGCAAAAAATAAACCCTAAAACACTAAAACACTCAAATCCAACCTATACTTTTTAACATTTTAAATTGAATTAAATGATTGTAAAGTCAGAAGGGTTTTTTTTTTTGTCCCAATGTATTCTATGAATTAAGATAAAAAGTCTTCTGTGTGCAGCTCCCCCCCTCAGGCCCACAGATACTTCCCTGAGCCCCTTTTAGATCCAGCGATGTTGCAGGAGTATCTCGGCTGCCCGGGACTCCCCTCCTTATGGGCTGAGATAGCAGTGCTGTGCCATTGGCTCCCGCTGCTGTCAATCAAAGTCAGTCAGCCAATGAGGAGAGAAAGGGGTGGGGCCGGACCACAGCTCTGTGTCTGAATGGACACACAGAGCTGTGACTCGGCTCGGGTGCCCCCATAGCAAGCTGCTTGTTGTGGGGGCACTCAACAGGAGGGAGGGGCCAGGAGCACCGAAGAGGGACTCGAGAAGTGGAGGATCTAGGCTGCTCTGTGCAAAACAATTGCACATAAGGAGGTAAGTATAATATGTTTGTTATATTTAACTAAAAAAAATAGACTTTAGCATCACTTTAATTTATAAAACGAGACAGCAGTGAGTGCAACAGCAAAACAGCAACTACAGTGGTTAGTGACACACGCACAAAGGTAGTCCTAAAACTTACTGTTGGGTCCTGAACAGTGAACACAGGGGAGGGGTACACTCGTGCCACACAGCAATCCACAAATCCAGAATAATTTATTGGACTAAAGCACAGTATAGATTTGTATGGCACCTTGTTCTCCCTACACAGACTGTCCGCTCACCCTAAACTTCTCCAACACACACTGACAATTGAATGCTGGGAATCCACCTTTTTATAATGAGGGGGCTTGGCACATAAAAAAAATTCCCCCATTCTTGACCATTGCAACTATCTTTTCTAAAATCACACAATGCATTATGGTTACAAAGAATTTGGTTTTAAAGATTTCCACATTATTTACCAGGGCTGCATATTTCTAATATATGTATACTGTATATTGCTATGCAAACGTTTTAGGCAGATGTGAAAAAAATGCTGTAAATTAAGAATGCTTTTAGAAATAGAAGTGTTCATTGTTTATTTTTATCAATTAACAAAATGGAAAATGAATGAACAGAAGAGAAATCCAAATCAAATCAAATCAATATTTGCCTTCAAAACAGCATCAATTCTTCTAGGTACACTTGCACTCAATTTTTGAAGGAACTCAGCAGGTAGGTTGTTCCAAACATCTTGGAGAACTAGCCATAGAACTTCTGTGAATGTAGGTTGCTTCAAATCCTTCTGTCTCTTCTTGTAATCCTAGACACACTCCAAAAAGTTGAGATCAGGGTTCTGTTGGGGGGCAAACCATCACTTCTAGGACTCTTTGTTCTTCATTATACTAAAGATACTTCTTAATGACATTGGCTATATGGTTGGGGACATTGTCCTGCTGCAGAATAATTTTGTGGCCAATCACAGGCCTCCTTGATGGTATTGCATGATGGATAAGTATCTGCCTGTATTTCTTAGCATTAAAAACACCATTGATCTTGACCAAATCTCCAACCTCATTTGCAGGAAATGCAGCCTTAAACTTGCAAGGAATCTCAACCATTCTTCATCGTTGGCTGCAGGCACTCATTATTGTACTCTCCAGCCCTTTAGTGAACAAACTGCCTCCTGCTACAGCCAAATATTTATATTTTGACTCATCTGTCCAGACCACCTGCTGCCATTTTAGTTTCAATAGTTTTTATTCATTTTAGTGGTACAGCAAGAAATAAACGATCAAACAATGCTGCAATGACAATGGTCGCAACATGTTACATAGATATTCAAGTAGTCATAAAATAACAAGTGTTGATCAGTGGAGAACAGTCCAACGTAACACATTTTAGCGTATAGGTACAGTGTCAAATGTCAGGCAAATAGGTGGACATCCCCACCCTAGGCACCCCAATGGGACCAAACTGTGTCCCGGGGGGGGGGGGGGGGATGTCCCATCAACAGTTAGGAACCTCAGTCTCAAACGACATGCGGACTTCCATTGTGGAGCGAATCCTTGCTTCAGGTAACAACAAAGCAAGAGAGATTTAAGGAGGGGGGGGCGACACACAAGGTGGGGAGGGAACATATAAGGTGGGTTATGAAGTAGGGGTGCAGAGGGATATAGCAGGTGCTAATCATCCACCAAAAGGTCAATTGGGTTCATTAATACTACATCAAATGATAACTGTGCATTTAGGGTGATGGAGCCAGACATCCCATTTTCTGAAGAAAGATTTAGTGGTGAGAGAGGTGCGCGAAAATATGCGTTCCAAATCGCATTGTTGGTTCAAAGTATCAACAGGATCCTCTATCGAAGGGGAGTTAGTGGATTTCCATAGTCTAGTAATCGCAAGTTTGGCTGCTAGGAGGAGGTGGATAATTACTGGCCGATATTTGGACAGGAAACTGTGTATGGTGAGGTATAGTAAAGCCAAATCTGGATTGGGTTCTATAGGTTGGTTACAAACATCAGATATTGGGGTAAAGACCTTGTTCCAGAAGGATCTAAGCGACAAACAAGCCCACATAGTGTGGTACAGTGTACCTTGTTCTCCGCATTCCCTCCAGCATAAGGCCGGAAGAGAGGGGTAGATTTTGGACAGCCTATACGACGTTAAATACCAATGGTGCGTCAGTTTAAGATATTGTTCCCAGTGTGTGACACACTTAGTGGCAGAGTAGGTAGATGAGAAGGCCTTCAGCCAAGATGAGGGTTGGAATGTTTTTTGGAGGGTGGTTTCCCATTTAGCCATGGTGTTCGTTTTGGAGAAGGGGCCTTGTTGGGTGTAAGCTTTATAGAAGAGGGATATACCTTTACAGGAACCTAGGGGTTCCTGAAGGTAATTGTGTATGGAGGCAGGGAGTACAAGGTGCCTTGGAAGGGGTTGTGACCGCAGAAATGAGCGCATCTGGAGGTATGTATGGAATGTTTTTGGAGGCAGTCTGAATTTGTTTTAACCAAATCTGCAAATGAGGACAGGGAGTTCCCTTGATATAGATCATGGGGGGGGGGGGGGTTTGGGACTTTAAATGAGGCGTGTGATTGAAGATGACCATAAAAAGTTGTACATAAAGTATATGTGCATACACGTCCAAACAAAGAACATGAAATAGTACACATGTAATCTGATTTATTATGTATGCACAATTGTGACATCATAAATACAATAATGACATACAGTAGATCCCAATAACATAGCATATTAAAACAAGTACATAACATAATGGGTATGGTATAGGTCATAACATAACGTAACAAAGTAATAGATACTCCATAGTAATTGCATCATGTATGCTCTACGCGTTTCGTGTATTTGTAACACTTCCTCAGGAGCTGGTGCAATGGATTCACTATGAAAAAAGGGGAAATATCATGGAAGTCATAATGCATATAACAATATGAACACCCAATTAAAATTATGTTATTTTGTATGAAATTGCTTACAATGGAGTAAGAACCGTTGTCTCAAGGGATCTGCCATGGAGGGGCCTCCATACCGTCTGCCCCGGGAGCTGAGGGAGCAGTACCAGGCACGCATGGGGGTGAACACAGAGTTTGCAGTAAGAGAATCTAGGTAGTAGAGGAAATCAAAAGCATCTCAATGAGTCATCCAATGTAGTATCTATAATCGGATTGAATATGTATATTGCACAAAAATGTGCTTTACATTACTAAAAGTAATAAAGTGGTCAAATATAAATTAGAGAAAATTGATGAACTCCTGGAGCCAAAGATTGAAAGCATAAGTAAGAAAATCAGCCTGGAGTACCCCGTAAAAAGAATGTAAGGATACTGTGAGTATCAATGATAGTGAAACCAAAGAATAAATGAGTAGTGAACATGAGGTGAGTGTCAAAAGTAGCCAATATGACCCAAGGTAAAACCTATACCAAGG
Source organism: Pelophylax lessonae (assembly GCF_965119305.1). Taxonomy (NCBI): domain Eukaryota; kingdom Metazoa; phylum Chordata; class Amphibia; order Anura; family Ranidae; genus Pelophylax; species Pelophylax lessonae. The sequence goes on from NC_138773.1 coordinate 80,433,873, forward strand.
TAATTACATAGTGAAGTGTGATATAGAGACAGCATGGAGAAACCAGACCACTAAACTAAAGGATAAAAGACGTGAAGGAATGAAAAATGTGAATAGAGTGGCCAGAATAACAAAGTGTATTAACAAGTAGCCAAAACCAAATCACTGTGCCAAAAGATGAAAGGCGTAAGGGAGTGAGAACATAGATAAAGTAGCTGGAATAACGAAGTATATTACCAAGTGTGAATAGTACCTTAGAATGATAATCCAGGAGAGTAGTGTTCAGCCCAAGCCGTGCACCGGGAAAGCTCCCAGCGTCACGCAGCCACTCCAGAGAAGAAGCACCGGCGGCCGCCAGCAATAGCCGAGCGTGAGCCGGCGCCTCGTGGAGGGACATAGATGGTAAGTCAGCGTGTCGGTCAGGCCGCCCACACTGCGGCGTCTTAGCAGACACGGAAGGGGCGTGGCGCCGATGCGTCATGGCCCGACACGCCCCCACCCCCGCATCACTAGGATGGAGGAGGAGGGGGAGGGGAGCCAGGGCGCATCGCAGCTCCCGGGGCAGATAGACAAGGAAGGCAGCAATCAATAGGCAAATTCCAAGGAAAGCGGGGATGATGCCATGCTATAAACCAGATCTTAGTAAAATTCGTAATGATGTATCTAATAATGTGGATCGTACTGGTATTGTTGTAAATGCTGGCCACTAAAAATTAGGTGCCAGTACCCTGAATGTGACAGACCGTTTGCACTTGTACAGGGTGAGTAGCAACCGACCCCAATGGTCCACAGGGCTGGCCCCTGAAAGTAACAAACGTTTGCACAATTACAGGGTATGGTTACACATATCACACGCCTCCATCCCTAATCGTAATGAAAAAGGCAGGGAGCTCTGGGGGAGGGGAGCTCCGAGCAGAGAGGTCGGGACTTTAAATGAGGTTACAAAGATATGTATCTCCATCCCTAATATCAATGTGAACAAGGGGGGGGGGGGGTTTGGGACTTTAAATGAGGCGTGTGATTGAAGATGACCATAAAAAGTTGTACATAAAGTATATGTGCATACACGTCCAAACAAAGAACATGAAATAGTACACATGTAATCTGATTTATTATGTATGCACAATTGTGACATCATAAATACAATAATGACATACAGTAGATCCCAATAACATAGCATATTAAAACAAGTACATAACATAATGGGTATGGTATAGGTCATAACATAACGTAACAAAGTAATAGATACTCCATAGTAATTGCATCATGTATGCTCTACGCGTTTCGTGTATTTGTAACACTTCCTCAGGAGCTGGTGCAATGGATTCACTATGAAAAAAGGGGAAATATCATGGAAGTCATAATGCATATAACAATATGAACACCCAATTAAAATTATGTTATTTTGTATGAAATTGCTTACAATGGAGTAAGAACCGTTGTCTCAAGGGATCTGCCATGGAGGGGCCTCCATACCGTCTGCCCCGGGAGCTGAGGGAGCAGTACCAGGCACGCATGGGGGTGAACACAGAGTTTGCAGTAAGAGAATCTAGGTAGTAGAGGAAATCAAAAGCATCTCAATGAGTCATCCAATGTAGTATCTATAATCGGATTGAATATGTATATTGCACAAAAATGTGCTTTACATTACTAAAAGTAATAAAGTGGTCAAATATAAATTAGAGAAAATTGATGAACTCCTGGAGCCAAAGATTGAAAGCATAAGTAAGAAAATCAGCCTGGAGTACCCCGTAAAAAGAATGTAAGGATACTGTGAGTATCAATGATAGTGAAACCAAAGAATAAATGAGTAGTGAACATGAGGTGAGTGTCAAAAGTAGCCAATATGACCCAAGGTAAAACCTATACCAAGGTAATTACATAGTGAAGTGTGATATAGAGACAGCATGGAGAAACCAGACCACTAAACTAAAGGATAAAAGACGTGAAGGAATGAAAAATGTGAATAGAGTGGCCAGAATAACAAAGTGTATTAACAAGTAGCCAAAACCAAATCACTGTGCCAAAAGATGAAAGGCGTAAGGGAGTGAGAACATAGATAAAGTAGCTGGAATAACGAAGTATATTACCAAGTGTGAATAGTACCTTAGAATGATAATCCAGGAGAGTAGTGTTCAGCCCAAGCCGTGCACCGGGAAAGCTCCCAGCGTCACGCAGCCACTCCAGAGAAGAAGCACCGGCGGCCGCCAGCAATAGCCGAGCGTGAGCCGGCGCCTCGTGGAGGGACATAGATGGTAAGTCAGCGTGTCGGTCAGGCCGCCCACACTGCGGCGTCTTAGCAGACACGGAAGGGGCGTGGCGCCGATGCGTCATGGCCCGACACGCCCCCACCCCCGCATCACTAGGATGGAGGAGGAGGGGGAGGGGAGCCAGGGCGCATCGCAGCTCCCGGGGCAGATAGACAAGGAAGGCAGCAATCAATAGGCAAATTCCAAGGAAAGCGGGGATGATGCCATGCTATAAACCAGATCTTAGTAAAATTCGTAATGATGTATCTAATAATGTGGATCGTACTGGTATTGTTGTAAATGCTGGCCACTAAAAATTAGGTGCCAGTACCCTGAATGTGACAGACCGTTTGCACTTGTACAGGGTGAGTAGCAACCGACCCCAATGGTCCACAGGGCTGGCCCCTGAAAGTAACAAACGTTTGCACAATTACAGGGTATGGTCACACATATCACACGCCTCCATCCCTAATCGTAATGAAAAAGGCAGGGAGCTCTGGGGGAGGGGAGCTCCGAGCAGAGAGGTCGGGACTTTAAATGAGGTTACAAAGATATGTATCTCCATCCCTAATATCAATGTGAACAAGGGGGGGGGGGGGTTTGGGACTTTAAATGAGGCGTGTGATTGAAGATGACCATAAAAAGTTGTACATAAAGTATATGTGCATACACGTCCAAACAAAGAACATGAAATAGTACACATGTAATCTGATTTATTATGTATGCACAATTGTGACATCATAAATACAATAATGACATACAGTAGATCCCAATAACATAGCATATTAAAACAAGTACATAACATAATGGGTATGGTATAGGTCATAACATAACGTAACAAAGTAATAGATACTCCATAGTAATTGCATCATGTATGCTCTACGCGTTTCGTGTATTTGTAACACTTCCTCAGGAGCTGGTGCAATGGATTCACTATGAAAAAAGGGGAAATATCATGGAAGTCATAATGCATATAACAATATGAACACCCAATTAAAATTATGTTATTTTGTATGAAATTGCTTACAATGGAGTAAGAACCGTTGTCTCAAGGGATCTGCCATGGAGGGGCCTCCATACCGTCTGCCCCGGGAGCTGAGGGAGCAGTACCAGGCACGCATGGGGGTGAACACAGAGTTTGCAGTAAGAGAATCTAGGTAGTAGAGGAAATCAAAAGCATCTCAATGAGTCATCCAATGTAGTATCTATAATCGGATTGAATATGTATATTGCACAAAAATGTGCTTTACATTACTAAAAGTAATAAAGTGGTCAAATATAAATTAGAGAAAATTGATGAACTCCTGGAGCCAAAGATTGAAAGCATAAGTAAGAAAATCAGCCTGGAGTACCCCGTAAAAAGAATGTAAGGATACTGTGAGTATCAATGATAGTGAAACCAAAGAATAAATGAGTAGTGAACATGAGGTGAGTGTCAAAAGTAGCCAATATGACCCAAGGTAAAACCTATACCAAGGTAATTACATAGTGAAGTGTGATATAGAGACAGCATGGAGAAACCAGACCACTAAACTAAAGGATAAAAGACGTGAAGGAATGAAAAATGTGAATAGAGTGGCCAGAATAACAAAGTGTATTAACAAGTAGCCAAAACCAAATCACTGTGCCAAAAGATGAAAGGCGTAAGGGAGTGAGAACATAGATAAAGTAGCTGGAATAACGAAGTATATTACCAAGTGTGAATAGTACCTTAGAATGATAATCCAGGAGAGTAGTGTTCAGCCCAAGCCGTGCACCGGGAAAGCTCCCAGCGTCACGCAGCCACTCCAGAGAAGAAGCACCGGCGGCCGCCAGCAATAGCCGAGCGTGAGCCGGCGCCTCGTGGAGGGACATAGATGGTAAGTCAGCGTGTCGGTCAGGCCGCCCACACTGCGGCGTCTTAGCAGACACGGAAGGGGCGTGGCGCCGATGCGTCATGGCCCGACACGCCCCCACCCCCGCATCACTAGGATGGAGGAGGAGGGGGAGGGGAGCCAGGGCGCATCGCAGCTCCCGGGGCAGATAGACAAGGAAGGCAGCAATCAATAGGCAAATTCCAAGGAAAGCGGGGATGATGCCATGCTATAAACCAGATCTTAGTAAAATTCGTAATGATGTATCTAATAATGTGGATCGTACTGGTATTGTTGTAAATGCTGGCCACTAAAAATTAGGTGCCAGTACCCTGAATGTGACAGACCGTTTGCACTTGTACAGGGTGAGTAGCAACCGACCCCAATGGTCCACAGGGCTGGCCCCTGAAAGTAACAAACGTTTGCACAATTACAGGGTATGGTCACACATATCACACGCCTCCATCCCTAATCGTAATGAAAAAGGCAGGGAGCTCTGGGGGAGGGGAGCTCCGAGCAGAGAGGTCGGGACTTTAAATGAGGTTACAAAGATATGTATCTCCATCCCTAATATCAATGTGAACAAGGGGGGGGGGGGGTTTGGGACTTTAAATGAGGCGTGTGATTGAAGATGACCATAAAAAGTTGTACATAAAGTATATGTGCATACACGTCCAAACAAAGAACATGAAATAGTACACATGTAATCTGATTTATTATGTATGCACAATTGTGACATCATAAATACAATAATGACATACAGTAGATCCCAATAACATAGCATATTAAAACAAGTACATAACATAATGGGTATGGTATAGGTCATAACATAACGTAACAAAGTAATAGATACTCCATAGTAATTGCATCATGTATGCTCTACGCGTTTCGTGTATTTGTAACACTTCCTCAGGAGCTGGTGCAATGGATTCACTATGAAAAAAGGGGAAATATCATGGAAGTCATAATGCATATAACAATATGAACACCCAATTAAAATTATGTTATTTTGTATGAAATTGCTTACAATGGAGTAAGAACCGTTGTCTCAAGGGATCTGCCATGGAGGGGCCTCCATACCGTCTGCCCCGGGAGCTGAGGGAGCAGTACCAGGCACGCATGGGGGTGAACACAGAGTTTGCAGTAAGAGAATCTAGGTAGTAGAGGAAATCAAAAGCATCTCAATGAGTCATCCAATGTAGTATCTATAATCGGATTGAATATGTATATTGCACAAAAATGTGCTTTACATTACTAAAAGTAATAAAGTGGTCAAATATAAATTAGAGAAAATTGATGAACTCCTGGAGCCAAAGATTGAAAGCATAAGTAAGAAAATCAGCCTGGAGTACCCCGTAAAAAGAATGTAAGGATACTGTGAGTATCAATGATAGTGAAACCAAAGAATAAATGAGTAGTGAACATGAGGTGAGTGTCAAAAGTAGCCAATATGACCCAAGGTAAAACCTATACCAAGGTAATTACATAGTGAAGTGTGATATAGAGACAGCATGGAGAAACCAGACCACTAAACTAAAGGATAAAAGACGTGAAGGAATGAAAAATGTGAATAGAGTGGCCAGAATAACAAAGTGTATTAACAAGTAGCCAAAACCAAATCACTGTGCCAAAAGATGAAAGGCGTAAGGGAGTGAGAACATAGATAAAGTAGCTGGAATAACGAAGTATATTACCAAGTGTGAATAGTACCTTAGAATGATAATCCAGGAGAGTAGTGTTCAGCCCAAGCCGTGCACCGGGAAAGCTCCCAGCGTCACGCAGCCACTCCAGAGAAGAAGCACCGGCGGCCGCCAGCAATAGCCGAGCGTGAGCCGGCGCCTCGTGGAGGGACATAGATGGTAAGTCAGCGTGTCGGTCAGGCCGCCCACACTGCGGCGTCTTAGCAGACACGGAAGGGGCGTGGCGCCGATGCGTCATGGCCCGACACGCCCCCACCCCCGCATCACTAGGATGGAGGAGGAGGGGGAGGGGAGCCAGGGCGCATCGCAGCTCCCGGGGCAGATAGACAAGGAAGGCAGCAATCAATAGGCAAATTCCAAGGAAAGCGGGGATGATGCCATGCTATAAACCAGATCTTAGTAAAATTCGTAATGATGTATCTAATAATGTGGATCGTACTGGTATTGTTGTAAATGCTGGCCACTAAAAATTAGGTGCCAGTACCCTGAATGTGACAGACCGTTTGCACTTGTACAGGGTGAGTAGCAACCGACCCCAATGGTCCACAGGGCTGGCCCCTGAAAGTAACAAACGTTTGCACAATTACAGGGTATGGTCACACATATCACACGCCTCCATCCCTAATCGTAATGAAAAAGGCAGGGAGCTCTGGGGGAGGGGAGCTCCGAGCAGAGAGGTCGGGACTTTAAATGAGGTTACAAAGATATGTATCTCCATCCCTAATATCAATGTGAACAAGGGGGGGGGGGGGGGTTTGGGACTTTAAATGAGGCGTGTGATTGAAGATGACCATAAAAAGTTGTACATAAAGTATATGTGCATACACGTCCAAACAAAGAACATGAAATAGTACACATGTAATCTGATTTATTATGTATGCACAATTGTGACATCATAAATACAATAATGACATACAGTAGATCCCAATAACATAGCATATTAAAACAAGTACATAACATAATGGGTATGGTATAGGTCATAACATAACGTAACAAAGTAATAGATACTCCATAGTAATTGCATCATGTATGCTCTACGCGTTTCGTGTATTTGTAACACTTCCTCAGGAGCTGGTGCAATGGATTCACTATGAAAAAAGGGGAAATATCATGGAAGTCATAATGCATATAACAATATGAACACCCAATTAAAATTATGTTATTTTGTATGAAATTGCTTACAATGGAGTAAGAACCGTTGTCTCAAGGGATCTGCCATGGAGGGGCCTCCATACCGTCTGCCCCGGGAGCTGAGGGAGCAGTACCAGGCACGCATGGGGGTGAACACAGAGTTTGCAGTAAGAGAATCTAGGTAGTAGAGGAAATCAAAAGCATCTCAATGAGTCATCCAATGTAGTATCTATAATCGGATTGAATATGTATATTGCACAAAAATGTGCTTTACATTACTAAAAGTAATAAAGTGGTCAAATATAAATTAGAGAAAATTGATGAACTCCTGGAGCCAAAGATTGAAAGCATAAGTAAGAAAATCAGCCTGGAGTACCCCGTAAAAAGAATGTAAGGATACTGTGAGTATCAATGATAGTGAAACCAAAGAATAAATGAGTAGTGAACATGAGGTGAGTGTCAAAAGTAGCCAATATGACCCAAGGTAAAACCTATACCAAGGTAATTACATAGTGAAGTGTGATATAGAGACAGCATGGAGAAACCAGACCACTAAACTAAAGGATAAAAGACGTGAAGGAATGAAAAATGTGAATAGAGTGGCCAGAATAACAAAGTGTATTAACAAGTAGCCAAAACCAAATCACTGTGCCAAAAGATGAAAGGCGTAAGGGAGTGAGAACATAGATAAAGTAGCTGGAATAACGAAGTATATTACCAAGTGTGAATAGTACCTTAGAATGATAATCCAGGAGAGTAGTGTTCAGCCCAAGCCGTGCACCGGGAAAGCTCCCAGCGTCACGCAGCCACTCCAGAGAAGAAGCACCGGCGGCCGCCAGCAATAGCCGAGCGTGAGCCGGCGCCTCGTGGAGGGACATAGATGGTAAGTCAGCGTGTCGGTCAGGCCGCCCACACTGCGGCGTCTTAGCAGACACGGAAGGGGCGTGGCGCCGATGCGTCATGGCCCGACACGCCCCCACCCCCGCATCACTAGGATGGAGGAGGAGGGGGAGGGGAGCCAGGGCGCATCGCAGCTCCCGGGGCAGATAGACAAGGAAGGCAGCAATCAATAGGCAAATTCCAAGGAAAGCGGGGATGATGCCATGCTATAAACCAGATCTTAGTAAAATTCGTAATGATGTATCTAATAATGTGGATCGTACTGGTATTGTTGTAAATGCTGGCCACTAAAAATTAGGTGCCAGTACCCTGAATGTGACAGACCGTTTGCACTTGTACAGGGTGAGTAGCAACCGACCCCAATGGTCCACAGGGCTGGCCCCTGAAAGTAACAAACGTTTGCACAATTACAGGGTATGGTCACACATATCACACGCCTCCATCCCTAATCGTAATGAAAAAGGCAGGGAGCTCTGGGGGAGGGGAGCTCCGAGCAGAGAGGTCGGGACTTTAAATGAGGTTACAAAGATATGTATCTCCATCCCTAATATCAATGTGAACAAGGGGGGGGGGGGGGTTTGGGACTTTAAATGAGGCGTGTGATTGAAGATGACCATAAAAAGTTGTACATAAAGTATATGTGCATACACGTCCAAACAAAGAACATGAAATAGTACACATGTAATCTGATTTATTATGTATGCACAATTGTGACATCATAAATACAATAATGACATACAGTAGATCCCAATAACATAGCATATTAAAACAAGTACATAACATAATGGGTATGGTATAGGTCATAACATAACGTAACAAAGTAATAGATACTCCATAGTAATTGCATCATGTATGCTCTACGCGTTTCGTGTATTTGTGACACTTCCTCAGGAGCTGGTGCAATGGATTCACTATGAAAAAAGGGGAAATATCATGGAAGTCATAATGCATATAACAATATGAACACCCAATTAAAATTATGTTATTTTGTATGAAATTGCTTACAATGGAGTAAGAACCGTTGTCTCAAGGGATCTGCCATGGAGGGGCCTCCATACCGTCTGCCCCGGGAGCTGAGGGAGCAGTACCAGGCACGCATGGGGGTGAACACAGAGTTTGCAGTAAGAGAATCTAGGTAGTAGAGGAAATCAAAAGCATCTCAATGAGTCATCCAATGTAGTATCTATAATCGGATTGAATATGTATATTGCACAAAAATGTGCTTTACATTACTAAAAGTAATAAAGTGGTCAAATCACACGCCTCATTTAAAGTCCCAAACCCCCCCCCCCCCTTGTTCACATTGATATTAGGGATGGAGATACATATCTTTGTAACCTCATTTAAAGTCCCGACCTCTCTGCTCGGAGCTCCCCTCCCCCAGAGCTTTTCATTACGATTAGGGATGGAGGCGTGTGATATGTGTGACCATACCCTGTAATTGTGCAAACGTTTGTTACTTTCAGGGGCCAGCCCTGTGGACCATTGGGGTCGGTTGCTACTCACCCTGTACAAGTGCAAACGGTCTGTCACATTCAGGGTACTGGCACCTAATTTTTAGTGGCCAGCATTTACAACAATACCAGTACGATCCACATTATTAGATACATCATTACGAATTTTACTAAGATCTGGTTTATAGCATGGCATCATCCCCGCTTTCCTTGGAATTTGCCTATTGATTGCTGCCTTCCTTGTCTATCTGCCCCGGGAGCTGCGATGCGCCCTGGCTCCCCTCCCCCTCCTCCTCCATCCTAGTGATGCGGGGGTGGGGGCGTGTCGGGCCATGACGCATCGGCGCCACGCCCCTTCCGTGTCTGCTAAGACGCCGCAGTGTGGGCGGCCTGACCGACACGCTGACTTACCATCTATGTCCCTCCACGAGGCGCCGGCTCACGCTCGGCTATTGCTGGCGGCCGCCGGTGCTTCTTCTCTGGAGTGGCTGCGTGACGCTGGGAGCTTTCCCGGTGCACGGCTTGGGCTGAACACTACTCTCCTGGATTATCATTCTAAGGTACTATTCACACTTGGTAATATACTTCGTTATTCCAGCTACTTTATCTATGTTCTCACTCCCTTACGCCTTTCATCTTTTGGCACAGTGATTTGGTTTTGGCTACTTGTTAATACACTTTGTTATTCTGGCCACTCTATTCACATTTTTCATTCCTTCACGTCTTTTATCCTTTAGTTTAGTGGTCTGGTTTCTCCATGCTGTCTCTATATCACACTTCACTATGTAATTACCTTGGTATAGGTTTTACCTTGGGTCATATTGGCTACTTTTGACACTCACCTCATGTTCACTACTCATTTATTCTTTGGTTTCACTATCATTGATACTCACAGTATCCTTACATTCTTTTTACGGGGTACTCCAGGCTGATTTTCTTACTTATGCTTTCAATCTTTGGCTCCAGGAGTTCATCAATTTTCTCTAATTTATATTTGACCACTTTATTACTTTTAGTAATGTAAAGCACATTTTTGTGCAATATACATATTCAATCCGATTATAGATACTACATTGGATGACTCATTGAGATGCTTTTGATTTCCTCTACTACCTAGATTCTCTTACTGCAAACTCTGTGTTCACCCCCATGCGTGCCTGGTACTGCTCCCTCAGCTCCCGGGGCAGACGGTATGGAGGCCCCTCCATGGCAGATCCCTTGAGACAACGGTTCTTACTCCATTGTAAGCAATTTCATACAAAATAACATAATTTTAATTGGGTGTTCATATTGTTATATGCATTATGACTTCCATGATATTTCCCCTTTTTTCATAGTGAATCCATTGCACCAGCTCCTGAGGAAGTGTTACAAATACACGAAACGCGTAGAGCATACATGATGCAATTACTATGGAGTATCTATTACTTTGTTACGTTATGTTATGACCTATACCATACCCATTATGTTATGTACTTGTTTTAATATGCTATGTTATTGGGATCTACTGTATGTCATTATTGTATTTATGATGTCACAATTGTGCATACATAATAAATCAGATTACATGTGTACTATTTCATGTTCTTTGTTTGGACGTGTATGCACATATACTTTATGTACAACTTTTTATGGTCATCTTCAATCACACGCCTCATTTAAAGTCCCAAACCCCCCCCCCCCTTGTTCACATTGATATTAGGGATGGAGATACATATCTTTGTAACCTCATTTAAAGTCCCGACCTCTCTGCTCGGAGCTCCCCTCCCCCAGAGCTCCCTGCCTTTTTCATTACGATTAGGGATGGAGGCGTGTGATATGTGTGACCATACCCTGTAATTGTGCAAACGTTTGTTACTTTCAGGGGCCAGCCCTGTGGACCATTGGGGTCGGTTGCTACTCACCCTGTACAAGTGCAAACGGTCTGTCACATTCAGGGTACTGGCACCTAATTTTTAGTGGCCAGCATTTACAACAATACCAGTACGATCCACATTATTAGATACATCATTACGAATTTTACTAAGATCTGGTTTATAGCATGGCATCATCCCCGCTTTCCTTGGAATTTGCCTATTGATTGCTGCCTTCCTTGTCTATCTGCCCCGGGAGCTGCGATGCGCCCTGGCTCCCCTCCCCCTCCTCCTCCATCCTAGTGATGCGGGGGTGGGGGCGTGTCGGGCCATGACGCATCGGCGCCACGCCCCTTCCGTGTCTGCTAAGACGCCGCAGTGTGGGCGGCCTGACCGACACGCTGACTTACCATCTATGTCCCTCCACGAGGCGCCGGCTCACGCTCGGCTATTGCTGGCGGCCGCCGGTGCTTCTTCTCTGGAGTGGCTGCGTGACGCTGGGAGCTTTCCCGGTGCACGGCTTGGGCTGAACACTACTCTCCTGGATTATCATTCTAAGGTACTATTCACACTTGGTAATATACTTCGTTATTCCAGCTACTTTATCTATGTTCTCACTCCCTTACGCCTTTCATCTTTTGGCACAGTGATTTGGTTTTGGCTACTTGTTAATACACTTTGTTATTCTGGCCACTCTATTCACATTTTTCATTCCTTCACGTCTTTTATCCTTTAGTTTAGTGGTCTGGTTTCTCCATGCTGTCTCTATATCACACTTCACTATGTAATTACCTTGGTATAGGTTTTACCTTGGGTCATATTGGCTACTTTTGACACTCACCTCATGTTCACTACTCATTTATTCTTTGGTTTCACTATCATTGATACTCACAGTATCCTTACATTCTTTTTACGGGGTACTCCAGGCTGATTTTCTTACTTATGCTTTCAATCTTTGGCTCCAGGAGTTCATCAATTTTCTCTAATTTATATTTGACCACTTTATTACTTTTAGTAATGTAAAGCACATTTTTGTGCAATATACATATTCAATCCGATTATAGATACTACATTGGATGACTCATTGAGATGCTTTTGATTTCCTCTACTACCTAGATTCTCTTACTGCAAACTCTGTGTTCACCCCCATGCGTGCCTGGTACTGCTCCCTCAGCTCCCGGGGCAGACGGTATGGAGGCCCCTCCATGGCAGATCCCTTGAGACAACGGTTCTTACTCCATTGTAAGCAATTTCATACAAAATAACATAATTTTAATTGGGTGTTCATATTGTTATATGCATTATGACTTCCATGATATTTCCCCTTTTTTCATAGTGAATCCATTGCACCAGCTCCTGAGGAAGTGTTACAAATACACGAAACGCGTAGAGCATACATGATGCAATTACTATGGAGTATCTATTACTTTGTTACGTTATGTTATGACCTATACCATACCCATTATGTTATGTACTTGTTTTAATATGCTATGTTATTGGGATCTACTGTATGTCATTATTGTATTTATGATGTCACAATTGTGCATACATAATAAATCAGATTACATGTGTACTATTTCATGTTCTTTGTTTGGACGTGTATGCACATATACTTTATGTACAACTTTTTATGGTCATCTTCAATCACACGCCTCATTTAAAGTCCCAAACCCCCCCCCCCCCCCCTTGTTCACATTGATATTAGGGATGGAGATACATATCTTTGTAACCTCATTTAAAGTCCCGACCTCTCTGCTCGGAGCTCCCCTCCCCCAGAGCTCCCTGCCTTTTTCATTACGATTAGGGATGGAGGCGTGTGATATGTGTGACCATACCCTGTAATTGTGCAAACGTTTGTTACTTTCAGGGGCCAGCCCTGTGGACCATTGGGGTCGGTTGCTACTCACCCTGTACAAGTGCAAACGGTCTGTCACATTCAGGGTACTGGCACCTAATTTTTAGTGGCCAGCATTTACAACAATACCAGTACGATCCACATTATTAGATACATCATTACGAATTTTACTAAGATCTGGTTTATAGCATGGCATCATCCCCGCTTTCCTTGGAATTTGCCTATTGATTGCTGCCTTCCTTGTCTATCTGCCCCGGGAGCTGCGATGCGCCCTGGCTCCCCTCCCCCTCCTCCTCCATCCTAGTGATGCGGGGGTGGGGGCGTGTCGGGCCATGACGCATCGGCGCCACGCCCCTTCCGTGTCTGCTAAGACGCCGCAGTGTGGGCGGCCTGACCGACACGCTGACTTACCATCTATGTCCCTCCACGAGGCGCCGGCTCACGCTCGGCTATTGCTGGCGGCCGCCGGTGCTTCTTCTCTGGAGTGGCTGCGTGACGCTGGGAGCTTTCCCGGTGCACGGCTTGGGCTGAACACTACTCTCCTGGATTATCATTCTAAGGTACTATTCACACTTGGTAATATACTTCGTTATTCCAGCTACTTTATCTATGTTCTCACTCCCTTACGCCTTTCATCTTTTGGCACAGTGATTTGGTTTTGGCTACTTGTTAATACACTTTGTTATTCTGGCCACTCTATTCACATTTTTCATTCCTTCACGTCTTTTATCCTTTAGTTTAGTGGTCTGGTTTCTCCATGCTGTCTCTATATCACACTTCACTATGTAATTACCTTGGTATAGGTTTTACCTTGGGTCATATTGGCTACTTTTGACACTCACCTCATGTTCACTACTCATTTATTCTTTGGTTTCACTATCATTGATACTCACAGTATCCTTACATTCTTTTTACGGGGTACTCCAGGCTGATTTTCTTACTTATGCTTTCAATCTTTGGCTCCAGGAGTTCATCAATTTTCTCTAATTTATATTTGACCACTTTATTACTTTTAGTAATGTAAAGCACATTTTTGTGCAATATACATATTCAATCCGATTATAGATACTACATTGGATGACTCATTGAGATGCTTTTGATTTCCTCTACTACCTAGATTCTCTTACTGCAAACTCTGTGTTCACCCCCATGCGTGCCTGGTACTGCTCCCTCAGCTCCCGGGGCAGACGGTATGGAGGCCCCTCCATGGCAGATCCCTTGAGACAACGGTTCTTACTCCATTGTAAGCAATTTCATACAAAATAACATAATTTTAATTGGGTGTTCATATTGTTATATGCATTATGACTTCCATGATATTTCCCCTTTTTTCATAGTGAATCCATTGCACCAGCTCCTGAGGAAGTGTTACAAATACACGAAACGCGTAGAGCATACATGATGCAATTACTATGGAGTATCTATTACTTTGTTACGTTATGTTATGACCTATACCATACCCATTATGTTATGTACTTGTTTTAATATGCTATGTTATTGGGATCTACTGTATGTCACTATTGTATTTATGATGTCACAATTGTGCATACATAATAAATCAGATTACATGTGTACTATTTCATGTTCTTTGTTTGGACGTGTATGCACATATACTTTATGTACAACTTTTTATGGTCATCTTCAATCACACGCCTCATTTAAAGTCCCAAACCCCCCCCCCCCTTGTTCACATTGATATTAGGGGTGGAGATACATATCTTTGTAACCTCATTTAAAGTCCCGACCTCTCTGCTCGGAGCTCCCCTCCCCCAGAGCTCCCTGCCTTTTTCATTTTGATATAGATCATGAACTTGCATTTGTGGGGAGTCCCTAGGTGTCCATAGTTTTAAATCTAAATTGTGGTTTCAGTATGGTTAGTGCAAGTGGAATTTTATGGCCCGGTTCAGAAGAGGAATTATTTAGGGGGAACTCCTTCCATAGCTGGGAGGATATTTGTACAGAAGGAGAAGATGAGGGTGGGGGCGCAGCCCCCAATTTAATAGCTAGCAGAAACAGCTGCAGATTTTTATGAGGGGTTGCGCTCCCTGCTGCCATTTTTCTGGACCCAACTTCCTATGTTTTTGTGCAAGGTTGAGCCTTGTTTCCATGTTGGAGGTATGGCTTTTTGGCCGCAATTCTTCCATGAAGACCACTTCTGGTCAGACTTCTTCAGACAGTACGGGAAATAAGCATGATGTTTCTTTCATCTGCTGCATTACATTTCCTTGGCTGATCACTGTGTCTACAGTCCTCAACTTTGCCGGTTTCTTTGCATTTCCATCTTGAAACCCCAGTCTGCTTTGAAATCTTTGCCTGGGAGAGACCTTGCTGATGCAGTATATCTACCTTGTGTCTTGTTACTGTGCTCAGTCTTGCCATGGTGTATGTCCTGTGACATGAAACTGTCTTCCACAACCTCACCCTAGTAGCAGAGTTTGGCTGTTCCTAACCCAATGTTAAGCCTCTTACACATCTGTTTCTGTTTCAGTTAATGACTGTGTTTTAACTAGGGATCGACCGATTATCGGCAAAGCCGATATATCGAGGGCCGATATGCACTTTTCCCGATATATCGGAATCGGCCCTGGAGGTTACCGATATTGCCGATATTTCGGGAAAGTGCTTGTACCGGAGTGATGTCTGCAGCTAGAGGCATCACCCCGGTACCGGCGTCCATAGCTGATGGTCGGCTGTCTTGTAATGACAACCAATGCAGCTGAGAAGCTGCTCGGCTGTCATTACAAGGAGCCGGAGGGGACGTCTCCCCCCTCCCGCCGCCTTCCGGTGGGACGGGAGACCTGGGAAACAAGACTGCACGGCCGCCGAAGACCCGATCAAAGCCTCATTGGGCTCTGATCGGGTCTCCATGCAAAAACCCGGAAGTGATGTCATGAGTGACATCACTTCCGGGTACTGTCTGGCGCCAGATTAAAAAAAAATTACAGCATTCAAAACAGCCAAATTTGGTGTTTTGAATGCTTTTAAGTGCAGAGGAGGGGTTTGGGGTCTTTTAGACCCCCAGATCCCTCCACAAAAGTACCTGTCAAATAAATAAATAAATAAAAACATTTTTAAATGTACAAAAATATCGGCTGATACGATATGCATTGGCCAAAATATCATTATTGGTATCGGCAACGAAAAACCAATATCGGCCGGTCACTAGTTTTAACCTACATATGAAGTTGATGATCATTAGCACCTGTTTGGTATAATTGATTAATCATAAACCTGATTCTAATTCTAAAAAATCCCTGACTTTCTGCAAGTGTACAAAAAGTGCAAGTGTAAGAATTGATGCTGGTTTGAAGCCAAAGGGTAGTCACACCAAATATTGATTTGATTTAGATTTTTCTTCTGTTTGCGCTCTTTGCATTTTATGTTTTAATGAAAATAAACAATAAAAATATATATTTTTGAAAGCATTCTTACTTTACAAAATTTCTTAACACCTGCCTAAAACACAATACTGTATATATAATAAATGACTAGAATAACATGTTCACCTTTGAAACAATGATATGAAAATGCATTGACTGGAGACAGAGAACATCATCAGCTATGGAGGGAGTCCTGTTTATCACATTTGTTCAGCGACATTTCAACACATTGCTGACATCCTTGTGGAATTCCCTGGATGCAAGTGTCATTAAAAGGTGTGAACAACTGCTGCTTTATATAACATTTTCATACTACAAATGGGACATGAAGCCAAAGAATAATGCTTGCGTGTATTTTAGCAATTTTTAAGCTGTTCTGTAAAATGTGAAATTTGTCTTTAACTATAACTTTTAAATAAACCAACCAGATGGGGGTTAAAATTGAAATTTGGGCAGACATTTAAACAAATACCAATAAATGCAGTTAAGTATTTTTTAAAACAATAATTCATATTTTAATGCAGGTAGTATAATATAATGTTCCGGTACCTTTGGTACCCTAAATTACACTTTCCACAAGTGTATGCGCCCTACCATTTACTTTTGGAAAGGTGCACATACACCTTTAAGACTGGAGCTGTCATCACTCAGCGCCGGACTAGATGGCTATTTAAGGCGTCGGTTCTCACTCACATGTGTTCGTTCAAACACCCTTATCTGGATGCTAACCTTGCTTGAAGCTTCCATGTTTGCAAGCTTACTTCGCTGACGGAACCTCGCTGCGCTGATCCCTGTATCCCGCTACTGGATCATCCGCCTCTCCTGAACCACCCTTCGGCTGTATCGCTAATAGTGCTAAGTACCCCGCAGGGGAATTCTCTATAAACTTATACTAAGCTTACACTATCTAGCTCTGCATAGTAGAGACTGTTTATCACATCTGCATAAACTAGATTGCTAGCTCTTGAGACTACTGCTACTTTTCTGCACTGGGTTGATCTCTTTTGTATGTCCACCTGCTATTCTATCATCTGCTATCATACAACATTGCTAAACCTTCCTGCATCCATCTGCTACTGTCTCACCTTCAAGTGTCTATCACCTACCACCTCCACTCAACCTATCCCTCAACCTTCATCATTGTGTTACCACATGCATAAAGTCACTCTAAGAACCAGCTTGCTAATTGTGTGTATTTACTGGCTGAAATAAGACCTTCCACACATGAGTCATTGAGGTTGGGAATGGTATCTCAGCATATCTCTTACATGGCTACTGACGTGGAACTATTTCTGCAGCTGAAAATCCACACCATATAAAAACGCAGGAGCGTTACATATAAACACCTGATTTCGACATCATTTCTGTCTCTTGTTATAATTTATAAAGCAGCACTAGGAGTTGGAGGGTCAGCTCTTAGCTTTACTTGGCGCTAATTAGATGCTCTGCATTGAGATGCTGACAGGAGGAAATAGCAGAGAGATAACCTCTTCAATTTCTTCCTGCTCCTTTATTGTCCATTTATTGGCTGGGGGATAGAAGAAGACCTACCTGTGCTGCTTATGTGCAGCATAGATCAACTGGCTGGCTTTGCTCTTTAGCAGGGCTGTCTAAATCAAAGGACTGTGTGTGTAGAAATACAATTTTAGGCAGGTAAAATGGCCACATTTCATACTTGCCAACTGTCCCGTTTTTGCTGGGACAGTCCCGGCAAATAGGAGCCTGTCCCCGGTAATTTACATTGTCCCGGCAATGTACTTATTTACACTTTGCACTTTATTTATATTTACATATTACATTTTTTGTATGGTCACACCTGAGCACATTTGGCACTTTAGAATTGTAAGGAATTGTGATGAGAATTTTAAACTTTAAGCAGAAGTAGTGCAGCTGAATGGGAGAATTATTCCAACTCTGCTACTTTGGCCTCAAGTTTAAAATTCCCTTTTCAATTTCCTGTAATTCTCTCTTTATTGAGTAGACCTTATAATCTGATAAGTAGGCAGAGATTAATTATGTGTAGTGGGCGGAGCTTCGGGGAAGTGGGTGTGGTAAGTAATTGATAGCTGTGCTGCAAAGTGTCCCTGGACACTTTTTTTCAAATGTTGGCAACTATGACATTTATGTATTTAGTGTGTGTTTTTAGCATTCATCTGGAGTTCAGCTTTAACCACTTGCCGACCTTCCTATAGCAGTTTTACTGCTACAGGGCAGCCGATGTGCGCAGGATCATGTATATATACATGATCCTGCACTTTCAGGTAGGGAGGCGTGCATGTGCGTCGCTGGAGGCTTGTTCCCGCTGTTATTATACACAGCAGAAGCTGATCAGCGGGTTCGCATATTCGATGTCTGCCGGCACCCACCGATCATCCTGCAGAGAGAGGCGCAATGGCAGTCTGCCTATGTAAACAAGGCAGATTGCTGTTATGACAGGAGGGAAGGCATGGATCCTGTCTTCCTGCAAGGCAGAGACATGGATCCATGTTTTTCACTAGTAAGAGCACTTCCCCCATTGTGTAAAAAAAAAAACACAGACTAGCTAGACACAGTTAATCCTTTGATTGCCCCTGATGTTAACCCCTTCCCAGTCAGTGTCATTAGTACAGTGCATAATATTAGCACTGATCACTGTATTAGTGTCACTGGTTCCCAAAAAAGTGTCAGTTAGTGTTCCATTTCCATGTCCGTAATATCGCAGTCCCGCTATAAGTTGCAAATCGCTGCCATTCCTTAAAAAAAAAAAAAAATCCATAAATATATCCTATAGTTTGTAGATGCTATAACCTTTGCGCAAAGCAATCAATATACGCCTATTGGGAATACATATTGGCCTAAATGAATGAAGAACTTTGATGTTTTACATTTAAACCGAGGGGTCCCAGGATTGTAACAGCGAGGACATTTCAATCTTCCAGTCTAGGCCATATACCGGGAGTGATGTCACCCGGCTCCTGAGACCCCTTGGTCCGGTTTTCTGTCATATTCACATTTGTCTATGTTTCTGTATGTTACTACTTTTTCTATTAAAGTCATTATTATACTTAATACACTATGGAGACCTTATTTTTATTTTATATGAGAGGAGAATTGTTTACAATGGAGTGAATCCCCTCAACCAACGATTGTTTTCTTGTGAATACGCAATGATATGTTGCCTTAAGGTGAGCAGCCACTGCAGTTAATGTTGGATACCGGTTGGTGGGAGACTGCACTGTTGTCACTATAATTTTCGATCACTGTATTCACGGAGTACACAGTACACAGAGTTTCCTCACCATTGCACAATACATTTTGGACATTTGTTTACACTTTTTTTTGGCTTTAATATTTTATATCTCTACCTGTGATTCATCATTTCAGTTGTTGGATGGTGTGAATTATTATTCATGTACTTTTTTCGCACATTCACTGTACGATTGTCTACTAGTTTTATTATGATCGTTTGTGCATGCACTAGTGCACTTTATATTTATTATATATACTTATATACTAATATATATATATATATATATATATATAATATATATTGTGTCACTGCCCTTTACATTATTATAGCACTGCTCCATATTGCTTTTATACTATTTGGGTACAGCATTGCATGACCCCGCAATTGTCAATTAAAGACACAGTGTCGTATCACAAAAAATCGCCTGATCATAGAGGGGGGTAAATCTTCCGGAGCTGAAATGATTAATAGTGGCTACAGAGGTAGAGGCAATATTCATTTGCTATTTTCTACAGCGTATTGAATTTTACGTGTGTAATTTACTTCTCTCTACAGACTGACTACTACAGATTAGAAAGTAATTTAAAGCTTTCCCCTTCTTTCCCATGCAATAGTGTTACCCCCTCTTTATTTTCTGTATAAAGTATAAAGAGAGTTCTGCTAACTAAGTAAAGCATGCATCTTTAGCTATAATATTTATCTATAGCAGTTGTCTTTAAACTGTGGCCCAGGGGTCTGATGCGGCCCTTTCCTTGCCTTTATTCCTCCCACTGACATTAAACATTGGGCATAATTCCTGCCACTGACATCAACAGTGGGGCATCATTTCCTGCAATGATACCAACTACAGTATGGGGCGCTATTCCTCCCTCTGACATCAGTGATGGAACACTATTCTTCCCACTGACACCAATGATAGGACACTATCCCTCCCACTGACACCAATGATGGGACACTATTCCTCCCATTGACACCAATGATGGGGCATTATTCCTCCTTCAGGCACCAATGATGAGGCACTATTCCTCCCACTGACACCAATGATAGGACATTATTCCTTCCACTGACACCAGTGATGGGGCATTATTTCTCCCACTGACACCAATGATAGGACACTATTCCTCCCACTGACACCAATGATGGGGCACTATTCCTCCACTGACACCAATGATAGGACACTATTCCTCCCACTGACACCAGTGATAGGGCACTTTTCCTCCCATTGACACCAATGATGGGGCACTATTCCTCCCACTGACACCAATGATGGGGCACTATTCCTTCCACTGACACCAATGATAGGGCACTATTTCTCCTACTGACACCAATGATGGGGCATTGTTACCAAGGCCAGGACATTTTCTACTCCCACTGGCCACGGCCGGGCCCCTCTAAAGTCTGAAGGATAATAAACAGATCCTTTGCTTAGAACGTTTGGAAACCCCCTGATCTACAGCAATCTGTTTACTGTGTTTTTACATTTCCTCAACACAGCTCCTTTATTAGCTAATATATTATTATTATATTATAAATTGTAGAACGGATGTTATTTTCATAAATGCGGATATGACTTTCAATAGGGGCATATATAAAATTCTCAGAATGAACTCAGTCTATTGAATTTAAAAATACACCATAGATTTATATTGTCCAGGAAAAGGTCATGCTAGATGGTCTAGTTTATTTTAATCTGCAAGCAGATTTTATACAGAAACTCCTGTGAAAGCTCAGCTTGGCAAGTATACAATGCAAGGACACATACTAATGATAAATGTATAGTGGAGGAAGAAGTACGGGAATCTGAGCAAGTGGAGGAAGAATGTGTTTTCACAGAAAGCATTTCGCCTTTACTTTTTATTAAAAGCAATATTACATTTTTAGATATATAGAGCCAACATTAACAAATCTTGTGCGACACAAAGATCTGCTTCCTGTATAGACAATGAAATGTGTTTTAGACAGGGTAGAATTTGTAGAGATGAAGGAAACAAAAGAAATATCACATCAGCGATTTGAACTTTCATTTTTCAGGTTAGACAATACAAAAGAATGATAATTGAATTTGATTAGATAACCCAACATTTATTTTATGGCTTGGGAAATTGCAATGATCCCAAGAATAAACAAAGTAAAACCTATAATTAGGGAAAAAGTATTACTACATTCCTAAATTCTGAGTTGAATGCATGGTGCAAGTGTATGTAGCACTCCCAAGGGACCAATTGCATGTAGACCTGATTCATGTAGCAGTTGGGGTGTCATTAACTTTATATTGACACCTGCAGCAGTTTGCAGAGAGTAGTGTGAACTGCCTACGAGTCAAGTACGATGCTGGAACCGATGTGGTTCCCACATCGCACCAGTATGAACCCAGCCGAACAGTCCATCCCTTAAGCAAAATAAACATATGGTTCTGCCACAATCACCACTGGCAGGGCAAGCCTGAACACTGCAAGAGTGGAAATGGTGACAACAGTGCTCACTGTAGTTCCACCACAGGAACACCCACAAATTTGGCTTTAGCCAGGAATGGAGCGACAGCCAGTAAAGATAGACTAGAAATTATAAATTCTTTTATTGAAGGAAACAAAGGCATGTAACAAATCACACATAGAGATATAATGAGTAGGGTTGAGCGAACACGGACTGTATTATTCGTGTTCGTACCGAATAATTGGATTTTTGTTACCCGAACACGGACCCGAAAACTTTACTGTATATTCGGGTAAAAATCCGTGTTCGGTCATTTTATTTCCGGGTTTTGTATGCATTGGCGCGCTTTTCAATAGCGGGCTTTCAACAGCCAATCAACAAGCGTTTAACTGGTGTGCCTTAAGCCATCCCAGCCATGCCTACAAATGTATTAGTAGCTGTGATTGGCCATCTGAAGCATGTGACCAAGTCTTTATAAGTTCGAGCCAGCGCCGCTGCGTAATTATGCTGTGTAGTTCAGGGACAGAGCACACATCATACGTGCTGGCTGCTGATTAGGGACAGACAGGCAAAAATCATGTGTCCGGATAGAATTGAGGTACAGGTCGGAGTGTGTTAGGCAGGGCGAGTTGTAGGGCATTTTAGGGCGAGGCTGCTGATTTTTAGGGTCAGTGTTCTACAATCGATTTTGCTGTGTGGGGGGGGTTTGCATTGACCGATCTTATCAATCCTTTTAGGGAGAGGCTGGAGATAGGCAGGTGTCAGTGGTCCGCATCGATTTTGCTGTGTGTGGGGTGCAGTGAACACATAGATTTCAAAAGTTATACACTTTTTTCTATTCCACATACACCCTTGGGTTAAAAAAATTAAATTGTGGCATAGTCTGTACTAATCTAGTTAAAAATTACAAACTTAAAAGGGGAATTTTTTTTTTTCCCTCCATAGCCTGCAGCAGAGCTGGTCCACATCGATTTTGCTGTGTGTGGGGTGCAGTGAAAACCATCTTTTTTGTCCACTGAGGAGGAGGGAGAAAAGTCTTTTTCTATCAGTCACTGTGTGAAGCGTTTTTCCTTCAGTGCTGCTGTGCTGACTGTGATAATACACTGCTGTGTTCACATGTGCTATTATTGAATGATTTCAAAAATTATACACTTTTTTCTATTCCACTATTCAATATACACCCTTGGGTTAAAAAAAATGTAATTGTGGCATAGTCTGTACTAATCTAGTTAAAAATGACAAACTTAAAAGGGGAATTTTTTTTTTTCCCCTCCATAGCCTGCAGCAGAGCTGAATGATATAAGACACCGCTGTTCACATGTGCTATTGATAAATCACACCAATTTTATATCATATTTTCTATTCCGCTATTCGATAAAAACCTTTGGGTATAAACAATTAAATTGCGGGATAGTCTGTGTTGGTACGTGTGAGATACACCTTTCCAATTTTTGGGGTGCATCTCATACTTCTGAAGATTTGAGGGTGCTGCCTGTTCCGAACTCCTCCTACTCCTCATCCTGCCTTTGGGGGTACAAAAAATTGTAATTGGGGCCTAGTCTGGTTCTGTACGTGTGAGATACATACACCTTTTTTTTGATAATATTTTCTATTCCGCTTTTTAATCTACACCTTTGGGTATAAACAATTAAATTGCGGGATAGTCTGTGTCGGTACGTGTGAGATACATACACCTTTTTGATATCATATTTTCTATTCCGCTATTCAATCTACACCTTTGGGTAAAAACAATTAAATTGCGGCATAGTCTGTGTCGGTACGTGTGAGATACACCTTTTTAAATTTGTTTGGCGCATCTCCTTCCACGCCAAGGATTGCAGGGCGCTTCAGTTTGCCTCCTGTTCCCAACTCCTCCTACTCCTCTTTCTCATCCTCCCTTTAGGGTACAAAAAATTTTAATCGGGGCCGGGTCTGTGTTTGTACGTGTGAGATACACCGTTTTTTTTATCCTTTTTCCTATTCCGCTATTCAATATACACCCTTTTGGGGTAAAAAAACATTAAATTGCGGCATAGTTTGCATATCTGACTGTGAGATACACCCGTGCGATACTGTTGTTGTTTTGTTCTGCTATTCAATAAACACCTTTCTAGGGCAAGATCATAAATTACAGAAATATGAGGAGACCGTCAAATAGGGGCCGTGGCTGGGGTCATGGTGCTGCTGCTAGAGCTCCTGTTGCAAGGAGAGGACGTGGTCGATCTGTGCCAGCTACACGCACAAGTGAAACACCTTCCTCAAGTGTGAGTAGGCGACAGAACCTGCATCAGTATTTGGTAGGGCATCATACGCCTCTAGAAGTGATGAGGCCAAAACAAGTAGAGGCGATAGTAGATTGGTTTGCTGCTGACAATGCCTCCAGTTCCTTCACATTGTCTCCCACCCAGTCTACTGCAGAAAGGTCAGAGTTGGCACCTGCAGCCGATGTCCAACCGTCTTTCACCTCACCCCCTTGCAAATCAGGCAAGCAGTCTGAGCCCCAAGCCATACAGCAGTCTCTTCTTCTTTTTGATGACTCTGTCAGCAGGGTTTCCCAGGGCCATCCACCTAGCCCTGCCCCAGAAGTGGAAGAGATTGAGTGCAGCGATGCCCAACCACTTATTTCTCAAGATGAGTACATGCAAGGACCATCGCAGCACGTCTCCGATGATGACGAAACGCAGGTGCCAACTGCTGCGGCATTCAGAATTGTGGAGACCGACAAGGAGGGCAGGGGTGAAGACTGGGTGGAAGATGATGTGCAGGACGATGAGGTCCTCGACCCCACATGGAATGAAGGTCATGCAGGTGACCTGAGTAGTTTGGAGGAAGAGGCGGTGGTCGCACAGAGCCACCAGCACAGCAGAAGCGGGAGCAGGGTGCAGAAGCGGAGCGGCCATGCCCTAGACACTACGCCTGCTACTGCCCAACGCAGCAAGGGAACGAGCGCACCAAAGCCAGCTCAAAGGAGTTCTCTAGCGTGGAAGTTCTTTAGAAAATGTGCTGATGACAGGACACGAGTGGTTTGCACCCTGTGCAATCAGAGCCTGAAGCGAGGCATAAACCTTCTCAACCTGAGCACAACCTGCATGATCAGGCATCTAAGTGCAAAGCACGAGCTGCAGTGGAGTAGACACCTTCAAAACCAAGAAACGTCTCTGGCTCATCCTGCTTCCTCTTCTGCTGCAGTCTCGGCCGCTCCATCCACATCTGTAGTGATACCGACACCTGCCACCCCGCAAACAGACGATCTGTCAGCAACACCACCACCTGGGTCACCAACCATCTCCACAATGTCCCGTGGAAGCGTTCAGCTTTCCATCTCCCAAACACTTGAGAGGAAGAGGAAGTACCCCCCTACCCACCCACGATCCCTGGCCCTGAATGCCAGCATTTCAAAATTCTTGGCCTTTGAAATGCTGTCATTCCGTCTGGTGGAGACGCACAGTTTTAAAAACCTTATGCCGGTGGCTGTCCCACAGTACGTCGTGCCCAGCCGCCACTACTTTTCCAGGCAAGCCATCCCTTCCCTGCACAACCAAGTGGGGGAAAAAATCAGGTGTGCACTGCGCAACGCCATCTGTGGCAAGGTCCACCTAACTACCGATACGTGGACCAGTAAGCACGGTCAGGGGCGTTATATCTCCCTAACGGCACACTGGGTAAATGCAGTGGCGGATGGGCCTGATTGATGGGCAATTGGGCGCATGTCCTTCCACCACCGAGGATTGCAGGGCGCTTCAGTTTGCCTCCTGTTCCTAACTCCTCCTACTCCACTTCCTCATCCTTTACCGCCTCCTCATCTGGACAGCGTAACACCTTCACCACCAACTTCAGCCCGGCCAGGGGTAAACGACAGCAGGCAGTTTTAAAACTTGCCTGTTTGGGGGAAAAACCACACACCGCGCAGGAGTTGTGGAGGAGCATGGAACAGCAGACAAATGAGTGGTTGCTGCCAGCGAGCCTCAAGCCCGGCCTGGTGGTGTGCGATAACGGGCGAAATCTCATAGCAGCTCTGGGCCTAGCCGGTTTGACGCACATCCCTTGCCTGGCGCATGTGCTGAATTTGGTGGTGCAGAGGTTCCTTAAAAACTACCCCGATATGTCAGAGCTGCTGCAGAAAGTGCGGGCCGTCTGTGCGCACTTTCGGCGTTCTCACCCTGCTGCTGCTCGCCTGTCAGCGCTGCAGCGTAACTTCGGCCTTCCCGCTCACCACCTCATATGTGACGTGCCCACAAGGTGGAACTCCACCTTCCACATGCTGGAAAGACTGTGCAAGCAGCAGCAGGCCATAGTGGAGTTTCAGCTGCAGCATGCACGCGTGAGTCACTCTGCGGAACAGCACCACTTCACCACCAATAACTGGGCCTCCGTGCGAGACCTGTGTGCCTTGTTGCGCTGTTTTGAGTACTCCACCAACATGGCCAGTGCGGATGACGCCATTGTCAGCTCACCTATCCCACTTCTATGCCTCCTTGAAAAAACAATTTGGGCGATGATGGAAGAAGATGTGGCACAGGATGAGGAGGAGGAGGAGGATGAAGAGGTAACATTTCCAAGGATTTCAGGGCAGTCATTCACAAGGGGCTCCGAGGGTGGGTTCCTGCACACACAAACGCCAGGGACACAATTGTCCAGCACGGGCACAGTTCTGGAGGATGAGGAGGATGAGGAGGAGGAGGAGCTGGAGGAGGAGATGGAACCATGTTCACAGCAGGGTGACACCCAGGCCAGCTCATGGCCATCACTGGTGCGTGGCTGGGGGGATACAGAGGACACAGACGATACACCTCCCACAGAGGACAGCCTTTTGTTGCCTCTGGGCAGCCTGGCACACATGAGCGATTACATGCTGCAGTGTCTCCACAACGACCGCCGAGTTGCCCACATTCTAACTTGTGCTGATTACTGGGTGGCCACGCTGCTGGATCCCCGTTACAAGGACAACATACCGTCCTTAATTCACTCACTGGAGCGCGATCGCAAGATGCGCGAGTACAAGCGCACGCTGGTAGACGCGATGCTGCTGGCATTCCCACCTGACAGCGGGGCCACAGTGGAAGCACAAGGCGGAGGAGGAGGAGGAAGAGGTCGCCAACGCAACCAGGGCACCGCCAGCACCTCAGAAGGCAGGGTTAGCATGGCCGAAATGTGGAAAAGCTTTGTCAGCATGCCACAAGAAACAGCAGCACCAGCAGCTCAGATGGAACGTCTTAGCAGGAGGCAGAATTTCACCAACATGGTGGAGCAGTATGTGTGCACACGCCTAGACGTACTGAATGACGGGTCTGCCCCCTTCAACTTCTGGGTCTCCAAATTGGGCACATGGCCTGAGCTTGCCTTTACGCCTTGGAGGTGCTGGCGTGCCCTGCAGCCAGTGTATTATCTGAACGGGTATTTAGCACGGCTGGGGGCGTTATCACAGACAAGCGCAGCCGCCTGTCCAGAGACAATGTGGACAAGCTCACGTTCATTAAAATGAACCAGGCATGGATCCCACGGGACTTTTCCGTACCTTGTGCAGAATAGCGATGGATACTGACCTTACCCAGCCATTGTTCTATTTTTGCTCTTTCTCACTCTTTTGGGGTGTACCCTCATTTAAAATTTCTGAAAAAAAGCAGTGTTGGCTACCTCGTCCTCCTCAGGGCCAGATTAACATAGGGGCTATTGGAGCTGCAGCTCCAGGCCCCTACCTTAATATAGGCCCCGGGTTGGCCATATTCACTGTTACCGCTCTTCTGTCACTTGTAAACACAGAAGTCTGGCTTCTATGCCCGCTTCCCCAGGCAGCTCCCTCAGAACCTCCCCACACAGCACGAAGGCCGGACAAGGAGGGACAGTTGCCGATGCATGGATGTGTTTATGGGCTTCAGAGACAGCATCCCATGTTGAATTAGGCATGCATGGCTGCACCCTTCCTCCTCTGGGTGCATGCCAAGGCATGGCCCTTAAGGCCCTTCAAAATCCTCAGCACCAAGCCCATGATGCTCTTAATCCGGCCCTGGTCCTCCTCCACCGCCGCTTCCACCTACACCGCCCATAGGTGTGTGCAGCCTATTGCATTAGGGTGTGCACCCCAAAGTTTAAATACACATGCATGTGTTTGCCTACATGTACATGGCCCCGATACATTACTCTCCCTGCTGGCAAAGTGAAATAGAGCAGAGTAGGCCCGAGGGAGATCTTTCCCATCTCCTCACTGGCAAACAGAGCGATAATGCTATGTGCCCTAGGTGATTAGGGTGTGCCCAGGTACACCCGGCACACCCTGTGCGCACGCCTATGACACCGCCACATCCACCACCACCTCAACCTCCCTCCTACTCCATATGGGCCTCGTCCTTCAGAGATGAAGAACATTGTTTTATTTTTCAGTTTTTTTTATTTTTGTTGTTTTAAGTTATTTCCCTATCCACATTTGTTTGCAGAGCACTTGCCATGCTCTTAACTATGTTTTGCTGCCATTTGCAGCACTCTAGCCCTTTCCATTGGTGTTTTAGAGCCATTTTAGTGCCTGAAAGTTCGGGTCCCCATTGACTTCAATGGGGTTCGGTGTCCGGGAAAAGTTCGGCAAAAGTCCGGGACACGGACCCGGACTTTTTTTTCAAGTTTGGCCGAACCCGCCGAACACGGACATCCAGGTGTCCGCTCAACTCTAATAATGAGAGATAGCGAGAGAAAATGAAATGCACATCAAACAATCCAGTAATAGGATACCTGCTAACAATCAGTGAAGGGACTGAGAAATGGACTTTTAATAGGCAACAAAGCCATGGATCAAAACAGGGGATTCAATAAATTATATGTTAACCCAAAATTTCATATTCCTATTACTGTATGTACCTGCTGTACTATGTACAGGGCTGTCCTTAAAGCGGGGCAAAAGGAGAAGTTGCCCTGGGTCCAGTCATTCTAGTGGGGCCCAAAGCAGCTGCCCCTTAAAACCACACTGCTCTCAAATAGTTGGAAAATGGATTTGGCTACCACTCAGGAGAAAAGGGCAGAATATAATGTTGGGGCACTGGTGTTCGGTTGAGTGTTTTGGCCAGCTTGGTAAGGTAAACCTTGTCCAGGGAGAGTGCCTGTCAGTCCCGGGAACAGTCACACGACCCCTTCTCCCTCCCCATGTCCAACAAGCCGCAGACCATCGGCCCGTTGAAGAAATTCCTCACCAGAGTGTTTTGCGGGGTGTGCCTGGTATTCTTCCTACATCCTCTGGACACTATCAAGCTGAGCCTGCTGGGGAGGCAATGCAGGGGTCTGTGGAGGGAGGGAAGGGGGTCCTGTGTAATGATGGAGGTAGTATTGGGGAGGGGGTCCTGTGTAATGATGGGGTAGTGTGGGGGGAGGAGGTCCTGTGTAATGATGGGGGTAGTATGGGGGAGGGGATCCTGTGTAATTATGCAGTTAGTATGAAGGAGGGGGGACCTGTGTAATGATGCAGGTAGTATACTGTGTATATTGATGGGGGTAGTATGGGGGAGGGGGTCCTGTGTAATGATGGTGGTAGTATGGGGGAGTTCTCTAGCTACGCTGGGAACTCAGTGTGCTTTTAAACCCACCCCCCCACTTCATAGCCATTCATTGGGAAGCTCAGAGTGCTTCTCTTCCCCCAGCTCTTATGCAGGTGAGAACAGAGGGAATGTGATCACTTGTAAAAAAAAAAAAAAAAAAAGGTAAGAAGGGATTTATAATGCATTTTTATACCTATACACAAATGTTTTGCCTTTCATTTCTATTTTAAACAGAATGGATTGTTTTACAAGGTAATCATTTACTATCACTTTACGTTTGAACATTTCTGGTGAAGAGTACTGTTAAATGGATTGTAAACGATCACCTTGTAAAACAACCCATTCAGTTTAAAATAGAAACTATAGGCAAAAAATCTGTGTTTGGATATAAAAAAAATTATAAATACCCTTTTTCCTTTTATAAGTGATCACATTCCATCTGTTCTCAGCTGCATAAGAGCTGGGGGAGGAGAAGCAGAAGTACACTGACCTTTCCATTGAATGGCTGTGCAGCAGGGGCATGTCAGGACAAGTCTGATGATTGGAAGAGAGCATTCTGAGTTCCCAGCCTGCAAGACCGGGACAAGGGGTGGGCAGAAGGGACAGGTGCCCTGGGAGCAATGGTTTATTGCATGGATAGGGGCGCCCTGACCCCAACCCTGAGGGAAAGGGGGGTCGCAGTTTGGCATCTTTGCCCTAGGCACTGGATGACCTTGTCCCGGCACTGCCAGCCTGACCACAGTTTGCTCTCCTGCTTAGTGTTGTCAGTTTTTAATAGGAAAGCAGAGGGACTGGCAGGATCACCAGAGATTGCACATAAAGGAAGCAATATAAAGAGAACAGGATACATTCTCATATAGGTACAAGGTACAGCAGGCACATACCAGGAATATGAAGCGTTGGGGTAACAAACGCTTTAATGCTGTAGCATACAAATACATTTTAGACAACTGTGCACTTACAACCTTGCGGCAATAGTTTAGGGAATAATCATACAAAACCACCTTTCTGGGACTTATAAGGCAGATATGACAGTCTTGTGTATTTCAATAAAAGGCTAGTATGCCAAGTTTATTACAAAAGATCCACAGCTAAAAATATTAAAAACCCATAAAACAACATAATAATAGTGTCCATTAAAAAAATAGTAGTATGTCTGTCATGGCTTACATTTTCATAGAGACATCAGGACAAAACCCAACGTGTTTCAGAAAAACACCTTCTTCAGGAGTTAAAGCAGGGTTATGCTGTCTCTAGGAAGCAATCACATTATACATTGTATCAGAAAAAATGAAAGTTGAAAAGGATTAAAACAATCTGCCACCAACCAAGTAGACCTGTCTCATGATATAAATAAAAAGTAAACCCAAATTGATCGATATGTAGTTGGCAAAGCACTGTGCATCAAACCCAATTACCATTTTTATTTTAAATAAAATAATTTATTTTCCCCCTTTTTTTCATTCTGTTTTATAGCTCAGCACTGCAGATCTCCTGAACCCTCTTTCCAACGAATTCCTGTCCTAATGCACTCTGGTGATGGCTGCATGTCATTTCTCAAAACGGGTTTTCTGATGGTGACAACAGAGGGCCATGCATACATAATGGTAAAATAATCACTTGACCAAGAGATTTCAGACTATGAGGCTTTCCTTATCAACCAAACATTTTCTTTTCACCCCATAGAAGTGAACAGATGACTACATTTCATATAGTTCACCAAAACGAGAAAATAAACAGACCTATGACCAAGACTAAGATCTTCAAAGGTACATCCATAAGCAAACCCAGTTCGTATTCGCCACAAATATGAACGTGAAGGCCCCCCGTTAGCGGGTGTTGCTCCTCCTGTAGTGATGTAATAGAAGATAGCACCCCTTTATACGGTATGTTAGCTTGGGGTATGGGAGCCCCTGATTAGCAAAGATGTAATGCTGTGCTGGATCTACAATATAGAGCGCTTCTGCAGGGCTTAACTGCCAGGGTGTTGAGTGAGGAAACTTGGGAGCAGACAGAGAAACCTTGACAGCCCTGACCTTCACCTAGAGCTTTCTATGACTCGGTTTAGAGCATCCTCTGGGCCAAAGGAGGATCTTCCTGGTGTGTGGGGAAGGAAGACCCTGTGTGATTAAAGCCTATGATAAGAGACTGTAACATCTGGGGAAGATGGCTATAACTGTTTTGGGTGACATTGAGGTGCTCTGTTCTCATAGGACCAATGTATGGGATGTCTTGAGAAGGAGAAGGTGTTCTGCACTGTGGACTTTTGTCAGTGAGTCATATACTGCTAAATGTACTAAAAAGTGCCTGCGACCTTAACAATTATAATGAAGTGAAACTGTGCTGGATTGACATTATTCAGCAAAGCATTGAAAAACCTTTTGTATTAAATATTACTTTATTTTGTGTATTAGGCTTTAGGCCAGAAATTCGATGAGGTGGACATAATATCTCGGATTATCTTCAAACTACAAGTAGATGACTATCCCATCCAAGAAGAAGCAAGGTGGGTCAAGAGTTAGTGCACACTGCCAATCAATGAGAGGGACCCTTACACCCCAGCTGCACTACACCAAAATTTACCACAATTTGACACAGATACAGCCTGATAACCAACACATAACCCATCTTAGAAAGAGACATCTATACCCAAGATAGGCCTTACTTGATCCCAGCCTTTAAGCCCCAGTCATTTTGGCCTTCCACTTAGGTTTCACTTTCAGCTCTAGGCCTCATTTTTGTAGCCAGTGACAGTGTGACAAAGCTGGAACACAAATGGGACAATGGGGCATTCTCATCTCATAACAGGAAGTATGTTTACAAGGACCTTAATGGCAGGACCTTCATTCTTATTTTAATAAAGCTGCAGATGTATACTATTTAATATGATTTGTAAAATTACAATATTTATAATGTAGTTTCTATGAGATAATAGTAATTGCATTTAAATTTTTTTTTCATTATTATTATTATATTTTTTTTTTTATCATTACATTTTTATTGAATTTCAGCGTAAGAAAAAATACAAATTGCTCCTCTCAGGCCAATTACAGAAGGTCGTGACATATCAAAGAAATAAAGGAAAACAAAAAATAGGTGTAAGATGTACAAAGTTCCAATAACCATAACAAGGGCTACAATGCATTGAAAGTTAATACATAAAATACATTGTACCAAGAGAACATTGTGGTAAAGAGTTATCAGATAATATTCTATATCAGTAATTTGGTCATTTTTGAGATTTAAGGCTTGCAATTCCATACAATCCAGTGTTTCCAGGCTTTTTTTTTTTAGAGGAAGAGAGTTTATCCTGTCTAATTTCTAACAGTTTTTCATGAACAAAATTGTTTTTCACCAGCTCAATAGTTTCTAAGGGGTTGGGTACCAGCTGTCTTTTCCAATGTTCGGTAATTGGTAATCTAGCGGCTATCAGTATGTGCATAAGTATGGTGTGAAAAAAACACTTGGTAACTGTTTATATCTAGATTTGACAATGCTAAGGCCAGTGATGGTGCCACTAAAATTCCTGTAATTTCTGCTATCATATAAAAGTTTCTACTCCGGAAACTACAAAGGTGTTTACAATACCATAGAATATGGATCAGTGTACCGGTGGACCCACCTCTTCGGCATACAGAAGATTGCATCAAATTGAATTTGGGTAAAGAGTTAAATACCATTATAAAGTAATCTTTTGCATCAGCTCCCAGTGCTCAATACAACTAGAATTTTTTTTTTTTATAAATTGTATAAAGAGCCTGAAACCATTGATCTATCATGTAGGAGGCAGAAGGTCGTTTTCCATTGTGAGAAGAAGAGGGACTTCCGGAAGCCCAGTTTATCATGTAAAATAATATAAAAGGGAGAAATACCTTTCCTTACACTGGTTGTTGTTTTGGAATATTTCCAAGCTGAAGAAGGTAAATATGTTTGTCAACATCAGGGGTGTGTAATTTGCACATATAAAGCAAAACTCCGCTTTTGCTAAGAAAAAAACAAAACATTCCCCTCTATGTGATTTATGTACAATGCAAGGACTTTAACAAACTTTGTTGCAGTTTCCTACCATTTGTTATGTGTTTCTCTGTGCTGAGTAAGTCTAATGGGAGTGGTTTCATAATTACCAATCAGCTGCAGGAGCTGCAGGGCAATAACGAGGAAAGCTGCTGGGCCTGCATCCCTTTAGGGCTCTTTCACACAGGCGGACTGTTCAGATCCACCTGTCCATTTTTTTGGCGGATCTAAACGGTCCCCCCATGCATCCCTATGGGGCATCGGATGTCAGCGTAGACATGTCCACTGACATCTGATCCGTCAAATCTGGACGGATGGAAACCATATTTTCCATCTGTCCAGCAGATCGGATCGGATGGAATCGGATGAGAATGGACCGACGGTCCGTTCCCATCCAATTTCCCCCATAGAGATGCATGGGGAACTGACAGCTGTGTCTCCGCACACAGCACAGAGACACAGCTGTCATCCTCCTGGTCAGCGGGAGATCGGCGGATCGATCCCCCGCTGAGAAAAACGGACTCTGTCCGACGGACGGAGTGTGTGAAAGGGACCTTAGACGTGTTCCTATTGGAAGTATCTCACTAAAAATTAAATTTTTGTTGCAGGGGGTGCCTGAAAATTGACTTGTAACTTAGTGCAGACTTCTGGGAAAATGAGTGAGCCAATCAAACAAGCAGGATATGACATCTCTGGGGAGCATTCTGTATACATTCTGTGTACAGAACACCTCCAGGTAGCCATATTGCATTGCATTTTCAAAAAATTACGGCGGCTGCAGATTGAAAAGGAAAGGTAATTTTTAATAACATTCAATTACAATATGATTTGTGTCACAGTTGTACACGCTATAGTGTTTTTTCTTAATTTGCTATCTTTTCCCCACGAAAGTGGAGTTACCCTTTAAACAATTCTGTAGTCAGTAGGCCAAATTCATTCGTGAGATCTTTAAGGCTTTGAGAGTGGTGCCATAAAACAAGTCTAAAACCAAAGAGATCCAGGATTAAAAAGAGAGGTAAGCTATGATTAGCTCTAATAAGTAAAGAGGCCTATGTACCTGGGATGCCTGAGGATTTCCCTGCGAGTAGGAGTGTAGAGCTCTCCAAGCTATAAGAAAAGCCTGAATCACAGGAAAGGTTTCCAAAGATCTGACAGTAGTCAGTGATAGAGATTCCCTCCAGAGACCATAATTTTACAATATCAAGCCATAATATATCCAAATTAGGTTGTAAACTAGTGGTAAATCTATTCTAAAAGTCTAAAAGATCCAATATAAACCAGAGTAAATGTCTGCGCTATGCAAAAAATCGTGAACAGTTATCTGTGACAAAGAAAGAAAGCCGCACACACAGACCTATAAAAAAAATCCAAAAACAAATGTTGCATAACGTGTAGCGCTAACACAAAAATGATAATTGCAATATAAGAAAAAGTGACAATAATTCAAATATAGTCCATAAAGTAATCCTTAAAAGAGAAAGGAAAACTCAAGTGTATAGAAAAAATAATAGGGGGACCACAAGTCCCAGCAAGTAGGTAAAGTGTATAACAATGATTCAAATAAAGTCCATATAAAAGTCCTTAAATGAAAAAGGAATGCCCCAGACGGCATCAACCTATGATGAAACGCGTCGGGCGGTGCCAGACGTGACGTCACCACACCCCCATTGCCTTTCTCATTTAACCACTTAAGCCCCGGAAGATTTTACCCCCTTCCTGACCAGGGCCTATTTTGCGATTCGGCTCTGCGTGACTTTAACGGACAATTGCGTGGTCGTGCAACGCTGTACCCAAACAAATTTGACGTCCTTTTTTTTCCCACAAACAGAGCTTTCTTTTGGTGGTATTTGATCACCTGTGCGATTTTGTTTACATTAGCCGCCTGCCTTTCTCCCTCTGCACCGACGATCGCCGAGTGACCGGCGGACATCGGGTCCGCTGGTCACACTCACGGGGGGGTCCGTGACCACGCGGGAGCGCGCCTCCGGGGGCGCGCGCTCGCTCCCTAGACCCTCACAGGCTAGCAACGTATTACTATGCCGCTCTGCCTGTGAGGGGCTGACCGCCGCAGTAAATAGTCATGCGGCGGTCGGCAAGTGGTTAAGGATTACTTTATGGACTATATTTGAATTATTGTCACTTTTTTTTATATTGAAATTATAATTTTTGTGTTAGCGCTACATGTTATGCAACAGAGTCTAAAATATTGACAGATCCTGTTCCCCTAGCTTTCCTGTTTTTAAAAAGTTGAGAATGTGTGCTTCTGGCTCCCTTATATTTTATAAAAAACATTTTATACAAATTTTTAAGAGAATGTAGGTATTTAGAAGGCAATGTGTATCTTATCTATGAAATTAGATATAAGAAATTAGAAATATCTGGTTCAGGAGGTTGAGGCGTACGTGGGTCACTATGCAGATTATATAAGGAACTATAGTAGTTTGCAAAAGCTTATGCGATGGATTGCGGGTTGAAAATTTGACATTTGCCAAATGAGTGTAAGAGGTTTACAATTTTGGTCTTAGTGTGCTGTGTTGCGGCTCGTTTCAGTAATTTCCCTGCTCTGTTACCATTGGCATATTGGTTAAGTTTTAAAGAACCGGAACATTTGTCATATTGTATACATAGTAGCCTACATAGTTCATGTCTGAGATGGGAAAGGGTCTCTGATGATTTCTGGTCTGAAGAAATGTTGTTTCTTGCCTCTAATGTGTGTATATTGGTTGAAAAGTTCAGCATTTTTTTTTTTTTTTTTTTATTCTGCAGCCTTTTGGTTCTGGCACATAATTGTAGAATCATGCCCCTCATATAGGTCTTATGGGCAAAGGGTCTAAAGCAAAACCTTTGTTAGCTTCAAAATATTCATTCCGATGATTCAAGAGGAGAGGGGTAATATGCAGAATGTTTTATATCATAGTTATTTTACTTTTAGTTTAGTTACAGCACCAAAGATAAGCCGGAGAGAAGGATTCATTCTTCACAATTGAAATAGTGACTGCAGCCTGGTCTGACCATGTTATACCATGTATTGAGGAGGATGAGACCTTTTGGAGTACATAAATAACAAACATGTCTATTCTGAAATATGAATGATGTCCAGTTGAAAAGAATGTGTAATCTCTCTCGTTGGTATGGTAACACCGACACTCATTGAATACCTCTTCTGCATGGAATAGAGGATGAAGAGATACAGTATAGGGGTGGATTTAATACTGTGCACTACAAGTGCACTGGAAGTCCACTTGGACGTGCAGTCGCTGTAGATCTGAGGGGGACATGCAAGGAATATAAAAACAGCATATTTGCTTGCACGTGATTGGATGATAGAAATCAGCAGAACTTCCCCTCATTTCAGATCTTCCCCTCAGATCTACAGCAACTGCACTTCCAAGTGCACAGTGTATTTTCCTTTAGTAAATCAACCCCATAGACTAGATGTAGAGTGCTCATTCCACTCCTCCATCTCCCCCCGGATCAGGAACATTGCTTCTCCCCTTACGGAGCTGGACCCCCACAGTGTCACCTGCAACACAGAAGATGTCAGGACCGGTTTGTGACCACTTTTAACAATTGTTTAATAAACAATTTTGCTCACTGCCTGTCTTTATTAAGGAACATCAGTGGTTTACACACCGCAGTTCGCCATCCCTTCTTCCAGTTTCTCTATTCATACACAACCATCCTGTGTCAGGGATTTGGCAGCACTGTGCACATGTGTCATCCCATTGTACCATTTACATGATTTTGCCAATTATGATTTTTGCAACTGGCTGGAGGTGGTCCGGAGGACTAGCGCCTGGTCTTTGTGGTATTTTCACAATACAGATGTGCCACTTTACAGGTAGACTAAGGGAACCCCCCAGGCACTATATTGAAAGGGATTTTTTTTTTTTTTTTTTTTTTCATTTTTATGCTTTCACTTTAAGCATCAGTAAATCACTGCTCATTTAAAAATGTTGTTTTTTACAAATTTGTTTTCATTGATACATGTCCCCCAGGGC
This sequence comes from Pelophylax lessonae, assembly GCF_965119305.1. Taxonomy (NCBI): domain Eukaryota; kingdom Metazoa; phylum Chordata; class Amphibia; order Anura; family Ranidae; genus Pelophylax; species Pelophylax lessonae. The sequence continues at coordinate 80,471,421 of NC_138773.1, forward strand.
AGTACCCGGAGCCACATACCCATTGTATGCCCAATTACTTGCCTTAAAAATGGGCACTTTTGATTTTTACAGTTCGGATCCCAGTAGACTTCAATGGGGATAATTATTCAGTTCTGAACTTTTGCGATGTTCGAAAGTTCTGGTGCCAACCAAATAGGGGGTCGTTGGGCCCATCTCTACTCTCTACTAACTTTGCATGTTTAGACTTTGCAATATTTGCCCACTCTTTTTTGCAGAACTGCTCAAGTTCAGTTAAATTTGATGGCGTCTGTTTGTGGACTTTATTTTTCAAGTCATTCCACAGATTTTCAATGGGGTTTAAATCTGGGCTCTGACTAAGCCATACAAGGACATTTACCCTTTTCTCCTTCAACCACTGTGTGGTCATTTTTGCTGTGTGCTTTGGGTCATTGCCATGTTATAAGGTAAACCTTCTTTGCATTGACAGCATTCTGGCAGAGGGCAGCAGATTTTCCTAAAGAATTTTATGGTATTTCGCCCCATCGATTGTTCCTTCTATCTGACATGTGCTCCAGTCCCTGCTGCAAAGAAACACCCAATAACAGGATATTACCACCATAATTCAATTTTAGTCTCATCTGACCATAAAACCTTTTTCAATGTGGCCTTAGAATCTTCAAGATGCATTTTGGCAAAGCTCAGTCAGGAGTGGCTTTTTTCTTGCAACCCTCCCATACAAGCCACATTTGTGAAGAACTTGTGATATTGTTGTCCCATGTGAACAATGACCACTCTTTGTCATAAATCCCTGCAACAGCTTCAGAGTTACTGTAGGCCTCTTGGTAGCCTCTCTGACTAATTTCCTCCTGGCTGCTTCATCCAGTTTGGAGCGTCATCCTGATCCAGGGAGGGTCTGTATTGTACCAAATACCTTCCACTTCATAATATTATACTTTACTGTGCATCTAGGCATTGATAAAGCCTTTTTACATTTTTTTTTTTTTTATCCATCTTCTGACTTTTGCCTGTTCAGAACTTTATTCTGGAGTTTTTTTGGCAGTGCCTTGCCACCCATAGTTGATTGCTTACTTCAGTTGCACTACCAGGGACTGGAATGCTCCAGGAAAGCTATTTTCATGCTGAGCTAATCAAAATGACCACAGCTGATCACAGCTGAAAGTCAAATGGCTTTGTGTGCCACTGAAAAGGTGATTTGTTTCACCTGATTGAGTTTACAAGTCATGTTTTGGAGAGGGTGATTCTTTTTTTCTGACATATTGGTGTTATATCTTTCACTTGGATGTTATAAATTGCAGCTAACTAATTAGCTAACTACAGCTAGATAATGTCTTCATTTCAGGCTGCAAAGCAATAAAATTTGATTATTTTAAAGGGGGTGATTCTTTTCTATACCCACTATTCTAGCAAAATCATCAAGGTGAAATTGAGGGAGTCCTTGATAGCAATTAATATACCCCATTTTTAGCCCGGAGCATTGGCCATAAATATGAATGGGAAATTCTAATGAGAACATCTAGGGAAAAGAGGACACGTGAAAAATGTGTCTGTTTAATACACAGAAAAATACTTTGCAGAGTAGGGGCAGCTCACCAAAATGATGCTCCTTTAGCTGGATGGTTGAGAACCCTTACATTCATAGATGTAATTTTAAATCCCATTACATTTTCATGAGAAAGTGAAATGCTGTGAACTGTGAAGAGGTGACTACTCTTTTCAATCCTAAAATTCTTGTAGGGAGAAGAGAAAAGAAGCAGGCAATCCCAGGGGAAATAGAATTAAATTCCCGTGGGAAGATTTCTATTACAGCTGTAGAAAAAAAGAGAGAATATACCGTACACAACTGAGAACATGCATATTTTGCCATAATAGGCCAAAACATGAAAAAAAGGTTCTGCTGAGTGATCCAGATAAAGTAATGCTAGCAAATATTCTGTTGGGGGTAAAAGAGCAGAGTTGGAAAAGCTCTAGTTCACGGAGAATGCTTATAAACAGATATTCGGTGCAGTCACGTTTTTCCCTACTGGGATTTTTTTTATTTTCTTTTGATTAGTGGCTACTTGCCAAACTGGGCAGAAAGCCAGAGGTGGTGTATGTTTAGAGTCAGTGGGTGTAAGAATTGAGAAAATTTCCCTGTCTCAAAGAAGGTGGAGCCCTTCCTCAAGGGTAGAGACTATTGAAGTTGTGCCACTGCGGGTGATGAGAAACGTTGCCAGATGCCCCCATCAGTAGAGGATTTTGTGATTCCGTACGGTCTTGGTGACAGTAAGAAGATTTTTGCAAAGCTGTAGAGTGTGTGTGAGGGATCTGAAAACACCTGTAGATTGGAGTATTGTTCCGGAATAGATTCACAATTACGGAAACTCATCAAGATCTTCTCCTTCACATGGTAGAAATTAAAGCGAACTATGACGTCTCTTGGGACATTTTCGGAGATATGAGAAGGCTTGAAAGGCGATGTATTCTGTCAACTAGAAGCGCATTAGCATCCGTTGAAGACAGGACAGAGTGCAGAAAGGTTTGGTTATAAGTGGAAAGCTGCACAGATTGAACAGTCTCTGGTATACCCCTGATTTTTAAATAGTTACAATCTGACCTGTCTTCCAGATAAGCCACTTTAGCCTTGAGCCAGGTTGTGTCCTCCTCTCTGTTGTTGTAGGCATCAAGAACGGAAAAGGAGATAGAGGCAAACTCCCCCCAACTTGTTTCCCACGTGACCCAAATCTTGTATTTTCTTTTTGATTTGGTGCATGCAGGCCATAATGTCAGAGTGTAAGGACTATCATAAGAATATTAACATTTCCTTCATAATATTGTGAAGTGAAATTAAAACAGCGCTAGCATTTCATATAAATGTGTAAAACATTATTGCTGGTGAATATATAAATATATAAAAAAACACACATATATTGCAAACAAATACATAATAAAATTCTTATTTGTGATGTGTCCAATAAAGTGCAAGGTGATTGATATAAATATAGAAATAAAAACCAGCAATATAATGCAACAAATTGATAAAACAATCCTTAAATATTGTGTCCAAATAAAGTGCTCAGGTGCAGAAACCGATCGTTCAAACGGTGCTCCAAGTGAGTGGCCAGACCCTCTAGGTTCCCTACTCACCAAAGATATGAGTCTCAAACGCTTGATTAGATCATGGATGGCTTTGGCAACCCAGCTTTTGGTGAGGATAGTTCCAGGATAAGAGATGCCTTGTATGGGATCGTTCCGATAAGCCTCCATTATTCCCAGATAAAAGAAAGAAGGGGACCAATAGTGTAGTATGTTTTGACTAATTTATTCCCCCAAAGCATACAAAACATACTTACAATGTGAAATGAAAAGAAACCGCTTTGAGTAGAGATCAAACAATCGTGGTGGACGCCGCTAATGGCGTGCGTTCCACTGAGATCCAGGAAGCAAACCGGAAGTGACGATGCGTTCCAGCGTACCGGAAATTGCGTCAACGCGTTTCACCCGCCTATTGGGCGTTTTCAAAGACTCACTTTCTTAGATTCACTTAGATGCACAGCAGTTGCATTAATTAATTTTGTACACAGGATTGAGTTATTTTAGCACCAGCAGCGCGGGTTTTAATTTTATTTATTTATACCTTTCATAAAATTGTCTAGTATTGATTGATTAGATGTAGGGAAGAAAGAGATGGGGTCAGACTGTGATACAGCATCATCCATACTGTAGGGTCAGAACAATCTTTCACCTCAGTAAGTATCTGCTGTGTGCTGTGTGTCTTCTGAGGCCAATGCTAGCCAAGCTTTGGATTTAGCGGGGCTTCTAGAAGGAGTTAAAGACACTCAAGATGAATTAGACTGGCTTTTCTGTGGCCTGTTCTGGCCTTCACACTGTGTAGTGGCAATCGCTAGTTGATGCCAAGCAGTACCAGCTGTTTTTGAAGAGCCGCCATTTTCTCCATTTTGTTGAAGCCTCTGAGCCACTTGAGGAAAAGACAGACAGCTTCTGCAGTTGTGAACCTTCTTTCAGTCTGTGGAACATCTCTTCTGGCTCAGCAGGGTGTTGGGAGCTGGATCGGCAGGCAAGTATAATTTCTGCTATATTTCTCCCGTGAGGAGCGGAGCTCCAGATCAACCAGCCACCTGTAAGCGCGGTTGCCACACCCTGTTTACATATTTTAACCACTTAAGCCCCGGAAGATTTTACCCCCATTCCGACCAGGGGGTATTTTGCGATTCGGCACTGCGTGAATTTAACGCACAATTGCGCGGTCGTGCGACGCTGTACCTAAACGAATTTGACGTCCTTTTTTTCCCACAAACAGAGCTTTCTTTTGGTGGTATTTGATCACCTGTGCGATTTTTTGATCACGCGCTATAAACAAAAAAAGAGCGTCAATTTTGCAAAAATAGCAATATTTTTCACATTTTTTTATATGAAATTCCCCCAAAAAAAAATGTAAAAATCAAAATTTTTAAAAATTTTCGGCCAATTTATTTTATGCTACCTATGTTTGGTAAAAAAAATCGCAAAAAGCGTATTTTGATTGGTTTGCGCAAAAGTTATCGCGTTTACTAACAAAGGGAAAGATTTTTGTCATTTTTGTTGTTTTTTTTTTTAACGCGTAATGGCGGCGATCTGCGATTTTTTTTGCGGTACTGCGACATTGCGGCGGACAGATCGGACCCTTGACTGACATTTTTGACACTTTTGGGGTTACCAGTGACATTTCTACAGTAATCAGTGCTATATATATGCACTGTTACTGTAAAAATACACTGGTAGTGAAGGGGTTAACTTTATTTGGAAGGGAGGGGCTGTGTGTGTCCCTAGGGGCGTGGTTTCTACTGTGATTGGCTGTGGCTCTAGCTGTAAGGACACTGATCAACGGATCTACATACCAGATCCGTTTTATCAGTGTCTTTGCAGCGAGGAGAATGACAGGCAGTTTGTTTACACAAGCTGCCTGACATTCTCCCTCTCCCCCGCCGATCGCCGAGTGACCGGCGGACATCGGGTCCGCTGGTCACACGCGCGGGGGGGTCCGTGACCACGCGGGAGCGGGAGCGCGCCCCGGGGGGCGCGCGCTCGCTCCCTAGACCCTCACAAGCAAGCAACGTAGCCCTACGTTAGTTTGCCTGTGAGGGGCTGACCGCCGACGTAGATAGTCGTGCGGCGGTCGGCAAGTGGTTAAGCATGTAGTCCTATAAGGCTAGTGAATTTTTTTGTGTGTTGATTAACATCAAAGCTGGTTTGGCTTTTATTTATGGTGTGTCCATCACTTTTTTGTTTCTTTCTTGTAAAATAATATTTCTGTATGCAATCTCTACAACCTTTGAACCCAAATAATGAACACAACTAAAATAAAAATTTAACTTCTAGGTCAGATTCTCTATGTATCTGTCATTTGTCTCTCTCACATGAAAGATGAAAGCAAGACATTTTATCTATGTTATGTGTTCTTTAATGAGCTGTGTGACTTATCTATATTGACTTGTGATTAAAAAGATGAATACAGAAACGTATAAAAGGTAATTGTATTGCTATTGTTGTTGTGCAGTGAGAGCACAGATGTTCCGAACTGACAGGAACCTAAGTAATGATTCACAAATGACTAGAAAATGGCTGAATCACTCTGCCGTGCTTTTCTATGCTTACATATTTATTGAATGTTTTTATCATTTACAACATATTGAAAAGATGCAAAGAGACGCACAAGCACATAATGAGCTACACAGGGAAAAAAGAAGGAACAAGCAGAAGCGGTTGGTGATTTGAGATTGCAATGTTTTCTTATTTTTGAATTGCAAGTAATTTGTTGAGGATATTTTATGTATTTTTTATTATATTTTTCTTTGTTTCTTGAAAGGGTAAGTAGAGAAAAGTATCAAAGGAACAAGTTAAGTAAAATTGTCACCGGGTATCAAAAATGTCATTTTGTTGTCAAGCTTGTAGCTGAAGCAAGGCTTTTTGGGAATTGTAAGGAGTGACACAACTAATTTTACTTAATGCTGAGAGCAAATATATATTATATTGCAGCTAACTAGTCCTTTGATGTAGTGGCTGCTTTCAATTTTTTTTTAATTTTTCCCTTTTTTTTTTTCCTGGTGATCCTGCAAGTAATACACTTCCTGTACTAGGGTGACAACGCTCACTAACAATACTGTATCTATGAAAAAAAAGGGCTGTCATCCTAGGGAAGGGGAAGGTGGTATGTAGTCTATGGAAGGAGCTGGGAACAATGTTTACTGAAAAAAGTGCAGCATAAGCAGAGAGCATAGGAAATTGTCAGTTCACAAGATTTCTAAAAAGATCAACGTGTATTTGTTTGCCTAAAAATGTGTAACAAAGTATCTGGAGATAAAATGCTCAAATACCCGCCCGGCACTAGTGGCCACAGAAATAATATTGTTTAAAAATGAATAAAATATATAAAAACAGTTCAAATGTGCAAAATCGCAAACAGTAAGCACTTCAATCATGCGTAAGCAGCCGCTGTATAGAAATATTCAAAGGTTGTATAAATGTAATCTCTCCTCCTCAGTCGAAGTCCACGTGACGAAACTCGTCAGGACGCACATACGTTGTTTCCAGAGTAACAGGAGACGCTACTGCGGCTAGTTCCGGGAACTGCCGAGGCCAGCGGTCAGCATGGATCTGCATCTCGCTCGGGGACAGCGAGCAGCGGTACTTCCTGGTTACTATATACACTTATGCTCTGTTGGCTTATTTTAATGTAAGCAGATCTGAATAGGGGTGTGGGGGTTTGAGTGTCATATATGGAAATAAAGGTTTAAGCAATATTACACTGTCCCTGTGCCTGTAAGATTCTGGTACCTCTGGTACCCTTATTTTCTATTTTCTTTTGATATGCGTCCCGCCTTTCTAATTAGGTGGTACGCATACACCTTTAAGACGGATGACGTCATCGCCGAGCGCCGCAGAGCGGTTATTTCAACCGCCGGCGTTCTCTCTCACATAGTTCGTTCTAACCGCCTGGTTAGTTCGTTCAAGCCGTCTGGGAAGCAGCCATACTTGATGTCACTCGCTCCTGTATCTCGCTACCTGAACTAGTTTCATTACTCATCCCGTATCTCGCTACCGGATCACTCTTGGCTTACTGCTTTCACTCTCTATCCCTGTGCCTGTGCTTGCCTGCCTGTGTGTCCACATGCTTACAAGCTTGTCTTGCTACCGGAACCTCCAGCTACTTTCTTTTACTTGGAAACAGACCGGAACCCCGCTACTGATCCCTGTATCTCGCTACTGGATCACTCCCTCACTACTGGACCCTTCTACTACTAACCTTACTAGTGATAAGTACCCCACAGGGGAATCCTCCATAACCTTACTTACACTATCTACCTCTGCTCATTAAGGACTGTTACTATTTATGAATACCAATTCTATCATCTGCACTGTTACATAGATTGCTAGCTCTTGAGTCTACTACCATCTATCCTTGCGCTGGGTTAGTCTATCCTGTATTTGTCATCTGCTATCCTTACCACCTGTTACCATACTCGATTACTAACCTATCTGCATTCTACCTAATACCATCTAGTACTCTCCTGAACATTTCTATCAAGTGCTTACCATCTCTGTCACTGTTCACACCTGTCCCTTCAGCACATCATCTTCATACTATCATATACATCCTATCACTCCAGGAACATCTTATTGAGTGTGTATATCTGTATGCTGAAGCTGACAGGCCCACAGTGATGAGTCTGGAGAGTTGGATTTGGTTATTCAACACATCTCTACATGACTACTGAGTGGAGATTCTGCAGCTGCAAATCCAGCCTACTACAAAAACGCAGGAGCGTTACAGTGCCTTTGTTTTGCTTACATTGCATTTGAGGTTTATGGTCCCTGATCCTGGTACTGGGAGAAAATTTCTGTCTATCCTGATCCGAAGCGCCTGGGATTATTGGATGTCCGGGGAAAAGGGCTCATGCAGCCAAAAGCATACAGGCATAAAAGATTTTGTTTCTGGTGAGTGTCCATTTCTATGAGGAGCACAGAAGGTGTGGTGATGGTGAAAATAGTATACGCCTAAAAGAACACCAGGGTGATCTACTGCAGTGTTGAAAACTATTTGAAACCACCGTTTATCCCTATATGGACACTTGGATTTATGGACATTATGTTCATATATGAACTAGATTAAAGCGCTGCTGAGTGTGATTGAATGCTGCTGGTTTGTGCAGGAGAGATTACAAAAGAATAAATAAAATTCAACAAAATATATACAGTGTATGTGTGTGTGTATATATGTGTATATATATATATATATATATATATATATATACACACACACACACTGGTCAAAAAAAATAAAGGAATGCTTTTTAAATATATTTTTTGAGTATAGCATTAGGTCAATTAAACTCCTGGGATATTGATCTGGTTAGTTATGTAGCAGAGGGGGTTGTTACCCTATAGAGATTGCACAGGCAGTCCAACTCCTCCAGGATTGCACATCAGTATGTGCCACTGCCAGAAGGTTTGCTGTGTCTCCCACCACAGTCTCAAGCGCATGGAGGAGATTCCAAGCAGTTACACTAGGAGAGCTGGACAGGGGCGTAGATGGTTCTTAACCACTTTCCGACTGCTCACAGTATATTTACTGCGGCAGTCAGCCCCTCACAGGCAGAGCGACGTAGGTCTACGTCGCTAGCCTGCGAGGCTCTGGGGAGCGAGCGCGCGCCGCCGGAGGCGCGCTCCCGCTCGGTCACGGACCCCCCCCCCCGCGCGTGTGACCGGCAGACCCGATGTCCGCCGGTCACTCGGCGATCGGCGGGGGAGAGGGAGAAAGTCAGGCGGCTAGTGTAAACAAGCCGCCTGTCATTCTCCCCGGTGTAGAAACGATGATCAAACGGTTCTACCATGTAGGACCGTTGAGCATTGTTCCTACACCTCAAGCCACAGCCAATCACAGTTAGAATCACGCCCCTAGGGACACACACAGCCCCTCCCTCTCAAATAAAGTTAACCCCTTCACTACCATTGTATTTTTACAGTAACAGTGCATATGTATAGCACTGATTACTGTAGAAATGTCACTGGTAACCCCAAAAGTGTAAAAAATGTCAGTCAAGGGTCCGATCTGTCCGCCGCAATGTTGCAGTACCGCAAAAAAAAATTGCAGATCGCCGCCGTTACGCGTTAAAAAAAAAAAAAACAACAAAAATGACAAATCTTTCCCTTTGTTAGTAAACGCGATAACTTTTGCGCAAACCAATCAAAATACGCTTTTTGTGATTTTTTTTTTTTTTTTTTTTTTTTTACCAAACATAGGTAGCATAAAACAAATTGGCCGAAAATGTTAAAAAATTTAGATTTGTAAAATTTTTGGGGGGGAATTTCATATGAAAAATGTGAAAAATATTGCTATTTTTGCTAAATTGACGCTCTTTTTTTGTTTATAGCGCATGATCAAAAAATCGCACAGGTGATCAAATACCACCAAAAGAAAGCTCTGTTTGTGGGAAAAAAAGACGTCAAATTCGTTTAGGTACAGCGTGGCACGACCGCGCAATTGTCCGTTAAAGTCACGCAGTGCCAAATCGCAAAATACCCCCTGGTCAGGAAGGTGGTAAAATCTTCCGGGCTTAAGTGGTTAACCTATCAGCAGGACTGTATCTGCTCTTTTGTACAAAGACTACCAGAACCCTACAAAATGACCTCCAGCAGGCCACTGGTGTGAATGTCTCTGACCAAACAATCAGAAACAGACTTCATGAGGGTGGCCTGAGGGTCTGGCATCCTCTAGTGAGCCCTAGGCTCACTGCCTGGCACAGTGGAGAATGATTGGCATTTGCCATTAAACATCAGAATTGTCAGGTCCACCACTGGCGCCCTGTAATTTTTACAGATGAGTCTAGGTTCATCCTGAGCACATGTAACAGATGTGAAAGGGTCTGGCGAAGCCGTGGAGAACTTAATGCTGCCTGTAACATCGTTCAGAATGACCAGTTTGATGGTGGGGCAGTGATGGTCTGGTGAGTCATATCCATGGAGGGACGCACAGACCTCTACAGGCTAGACAATGGCAGCCTGACTGCCATTAGGTATCAGGATGAAATTCTTGGACCCATTGTCAGACCCTACTCTAGTGCAGTGGGTCCTGGCTTCCTCCTGGTGCACGACAGTAGTTGGCCTCATGTGGCGAGAGTGTGCAGCCAGTTCCTGGAGGATGAAGGAAATAATACCATTGAATGGCCCCCCGCGCTTGCCCAACCTAAATGCAATAGAACACCTTTTGGGACATTATCTTTTGGTCCATCGGATACCGCCAGGTTGCACCTCAGTCTGTTCAGGAGCTCAGTGATGCCCTGGTCCAGATCTGGGAGGAAATACCCCAGGACACCATCCACTGTCTCACTTAGGAGCATGCCCTGACGTTGTTAGGCATGTACACAAGCCATACAAACTACTGGGTACCATTTTAAATTGCTGCAATAAAAATGTCAGACAATTGGACTAGCCTGCTGCATCATTTTTTCACTTTGATTTTCAGAGTGTCTTTGAATTCAGCCCTCTGCAAGTTGAGAATTTTAATTTCCTTCAAATGATGTGGCATTCTTTATCAGTATAGATATCCAGCATTATATTTTTCCCCATTGAGATCTGATGTTTTTTCAAAGTGTTCTTTTAATTTTTTTGAGCAGTATATATATATATATATATATATATATATATATACACACACACACACAGTATCTCACAAAAGCCCTCACATTGCTGTAAATATTTGTAAATGACACTTTGCTACAATGTAAAGTAGTGAGTGTACAGCTTGTATAAGAGCCCATTCACACTAGCACGACTTGTGAGGCGACTTGTGTAGCCCCAGGTCTCTTGACATAACAAAAGCAATGTTAATCAATCAGTGCCGTCTTAATTGGCACTACTGAAGTCACTCCGACTTCAGAAAAGGGTCCTGTACTACTTTGAGGCGACCTGTGATCCGACTGTCCCATATACTTCAATGGGAGTCGCCTCCTTATCTTAATTGACACGACTTGTTATCAGACTTTCCAGGAAGAAGAAAGAGATTAGCTAGGCATTCCCCACAGACAAAGTCGCCTGTCTCTTCAAAGTAGTGCACAAGTCTCTTCCAAGTCTCTTCCAAGTCTCTAAACAAGTCTCTTCAAGTCACGGGGCGACTTTCTGGTCGTGGTAGTGTGAACCGGCTCTAACAGTGTAAATTTGCTGTCCCCTCAAAATAACTCAACACACAGCCATTAATGTCTAAACCACTGGCAACAAAAGTGAGTACACCCCTAAGTGAAAATGTCCAAATTGGGCCTGATTAGCCATTTTCCCTCCCTGGTGTCATGTGATTCATTAGTGTTACAATGTCTCAGGTGCTTTAAATTTGGTGTTATCACTCTCCCTCTCTCGTACTGGTCACTGGAAGTTCAACATAGCACCTCATGGCAAAGAACTCTCTGAGGATCTGAAAAAAAAGAATTGTTGCTCTACATAAAGATGGCCTAGGCTAAAGGAAGATTGCCAAGACCCTGAAACTGAGCTGCAGCACAGTGGCCAATACCATACAGCGGTTTAACAGGACAGAATCTACTCAGAACAGGCTTCGCCTCGGTCGACCAAAGCAGTTGAGTGCACGTGCTCCGCGTCATATCCAGAGGTTGTCTTTGGGAAATAGACGTGTGATTGCTGCCAGCATTTCTGAAGAGGTTGAAGGAATGGGGGGTCAGCCTGTCAGTGCTCAGACCGTACGCCGCACACTGCATCAAATTGATCTGCATGGCTGCCATCTCAGAAGGAAGCCTCTTCTAAAGATGACGCACAAGAAAGCCCGCAAGCAGTTTGCTGAAGACAGGCAGACTAAGGACATGAATTATAAATCAAAAAAGTTCTGCGCTAAGTCAAAAATATGTGAATAAAATATGATACAAAAAAATCTGCTTACACAGAGCCATAGAACAAAGTATGTAATGTAATAAAATTGTGTAGCGCTAATGAATAAATAGTGAACAGGTGAAAAAAAAACAGCCATAAATCGGTGAAATAATAATGTATGAGTGGTGTGAACACCCTAAAGGTGTAAATGGTATAAACCAGTGAAAAGGAGGACTACAAGTCCCAGCAACAATATCATAAATAAGTCCTCCAATATGATGAAAAATTATATAATAAAAAGTCCATAAGTGAAGAAAAAAACAAAGTGCCCAAAAGGAGTGATGAGAAAAAAACTGAATAGGAACCACTAGTCCCAATAATAGCAGAGAGTCCAATTAGAAATCCATGAGTAGCACCTGTGAAAAGGAATGTAAGGTGGGCTGCTTACTAGGGTTGAGCGAACACCTAGATGTCCATGTTCGACGGGTTCGGCCGAACTTTAAAAAAAAGTCCGGGTCCGTGTCCCGGACTTTTACCGAACTTTTCCCGGACACCGAACCCCATTGAAGTCAATGGGGACCCGAACTTTAAGGCACTAAAATGGCTCTAAAACACCAAAGGAAAGGGCTAGAGTGCTGCAAATGGCAGCAAAACGTAATTAAGAGCATGGCAAGTGCTCTGCAAACAAATGTGGATAGGGAAATAACTTAAAACAACAAAAAAAAAACAGAAAAATAAAACAATGTTCTTCTTCATCTCTGAAGGACGAGGCCCATATGGAGTAGGAGGGAGGTTGAGGTGGTGGTGGATGTGGCGGTGACATAGGCGTGCGCACAGGGTGTGCTGGGTGTGCCTGGGCACACCCTAATCACCTAGGGCACATAGCATTGCCAGTGAGGAGATGGGAAAGATCTCCCTGGGACCTGCTCTGCTCTATTTCTCCTTGCCTACAGGTACATGGCCCCGATACATTACTCTCCCTGCTGGCAAACACATGCATGTGTATTTCAACTTTGGGGTGCACACCTTAATGCAATAGGCTGCGCACACCTATGGGCGGTGTAGGTGGAAGCGGCGGTGGAGGAGGACCAGGGCCGGATTAACAGCATCATGGGCTTGGTGCTGAGGATTTTGAAGGGCCTTAAGGGCCGTGCCTTGCCATGCACCCAGAGGAGGAAGGGTGCAGCCATGCATGCCTAATTCAACATGGGATGCTGTCTCTGAAGCCCATAAACACATCCATGCATCGCCAACTGTCCCTCCTTGTCCGGCCTTCACGCTGTGTGGGGAGGTTCTGAGGGTGCTGCCTGGGGAAGCGAGCATAGAAGCCAGACTTCTGTGTTTACAAGTGACAGAAGAGCGGTAACAGTGAATATGGCCAACCCGGGGCCTATATAAAAGGTAGGGGCCTGGAGCTGCAGCTCCCATAGCCCCTACATTAATCTGGCCCTGAGGAGGAGGACGAGGTAGCCAACACTGCTTCTTTTCAAAAATTTTAAATGAGGGTACACCCCAAAAGAGTGAGAAAGAGCAAAAATGGAACAATGGGTGGGTAAGGTCGGTATCCATTGCTATTCTGCATAAGGTACGGAAAAGTCCCGTGGGATCCATGCCTGGTTCATTTTAATGAACGTGAGCTTGTCCACATTGTCTCTGGACAGGCGGCTGCGCTTGTCTGTTATAACGCCCCCAGCCGTGCTAAATACCCGTTCAGATAATACACTGGCTGCAGGGCACGCCAGCACCTCCAAGGCGTAAAGGGCAAGCTCAAGCCATGTGCCCAATTTGGAGACCCAGAAGTTGAAGGGGGCAGACCCGTCATTCACTACATGTAGGCGTGTGCACACATACTGCTCCACCATGTTGGTAAAATGCTGCCTCCTGCTAAGACGTTCCATCTGAGCTGCTGGTGCTGCTGTTTGTTGTGGCGTGCTGACAAAGCTTTTCCACATTTCGGCCATGCTAACCCTGCCTTCTGAGGTGCTGGCGGTGCCCTGGTTGCGTTGGCGACCTCCTCCTCCTCCTCCTCTGCCTTGTGCTTCCACTGTGGCCCCGCTGTCAGATGGGAATGCCAGCAGCATGGCGTCTACCAGCGTGCGCTTGTACTCGCGCATCTTGCGATCGCGCTCCAGTGAGTGAATTAAGGACGGTACGTTGTCCTTGTAACGGGGATCCAGCAGCGTGGCCACCCAGTAATCAGCACAAGTTAGAATGTGGGCAACTCGGCGGTCGTTGTGGAGACACTGCAGCATGTAATCGCTCATGTGTGCCAGGCTGCCCAGAGGCAACGAAAGGCTGTCCTCTGTGGGAGGTGTATCGTCCGTGTCCTCTGTATCCCCCCAGCCACGCACCAGTGATGGCCATGAGCTGGCCTGGGTGCCACCCTGCTGTGAACATGGTTCCATCTCCTCCTCCAGCTCCTCCTCCTCCTCATCCTCCTCATCCTCCAGAACTGTGCCCCTGCTGGACAATTGCGTCCCTGGCGTTTGCGTGTGCAGGAACCCACCCTCGGAGCCCCTTGCGAATGACTGCCCTGAAAGCCTTGGAAATGTTACCTCTTCATCCTCCTCCTCCTCCTCATCCTGTGCCACATCCTCTTCCATCATCGCCCGAATTGTTTTTTCAAGGAGGCATAGAAGTGGGATAGTTAAGCTGAGAACGGCGTCATTGCCACTGGCCATGTTGGTGGAGTACTCAAAACAGCGCAACAAGGCACACAGGTCTCGCATGGAGGCCCAGTTAAATTAAATAGCGGAATAGAAAATATGATCCAAAAAAAGTGTATGTATATCACACGTACACAACCACACTGGGCCCCAATTACTATTGTTTGTACCCCTAAAAGGCTAGATGAGGAGTAGGGGGAGTATGGAACAGGCAGCACCCTCAAACCTTCAGAAGTATGAGATGAACCCCAACAACTTGGAAAGGTGGATCTCTCTCACACGTACCGACACAGACTATCCCGCAATTCAATTGATCCTCAAAGGTTTTTATTGAATAGCGGAATAGGAAATATGATCAAAAAAAGTGTATGTATCTCGCACGTACACAACCACACTAGGCCCCAATTACTATTGTTTGTACCCCTAAAAGGCTAGATGAGGAGTAGGGGGGGTATGGAACAGGCAGCACCCTCAAACCTTCAGAAGTATGAGATGAACCCCAACAACTTGGAAAGGTGGATCTCTCTCACACGTACCGACACAGACTATCCCCCAATTTAACTGATCCCCAAAGGTTTTTGATTAAATAGCGGAATAGAAAATATGATCCAAAAAAAGTGTATGTATATCACACGTACACAACCACACTAGGCCCCAATTACTATTGTTTGTACCCCTAAAAGGCTAGATGAGGAGTAGGGGGGGTATGGAACAGGCAGCACCCTCAAACCTTCAGAAGTATCAGATGAACCCCAACAACTTGGAAAGGTGGATCTCTCTCACACGTACCGACACAGACTATCCCCCAATTTAACTGATCCCCAAAGGTTTTTGATTAAATAGCGGAATAGAAAATATGATCCCAAAAAAGTGTATGTATATCACACGTACACAACCACACTGGGCCCCAATTACTATTGTTTGTACCCCTAAAAGGCTAGATGAGGAGTAGGGGGAGTATGGAACAGGCAGCACCCTCAAACCTTCAGAAGTATGAGATGAACCCCAACAACTTGGAAAGGTGGATCTCTCTCACACGTACCGACACAGACTATCCCGCAATTCAATTGATCCTCAAAGGTTTTTATTGAATAGCGGAATAGGAAATATGATCAAAAAAAGTGTATGTATCTCGCACGTACACAACCACACTAGGCCCCAATTACTATTGTTTGTACCCCTAAAAGGCTAGATGAGGAGTAGGGGGGGTATGGAACAGGCAGCACCCTCAAACCTTCAGAAGTATGAGATGAACCCCAACAACTTGGAAAGGTGGATCTCTCTCACACGTACCGACACAGACTATCCCCCAATTTAACTGATCCCCAAAGGTTTTTGATTAAATAGCGGAATAGAAAATATGATCCAAAAAAAGTGTATGTATATCACACGTACACAACCACACTAGGCCCCAATTACTATTGTTTGTACCCCTAAAAGGCTAGATGAGGAGTAGGGGGGGTATGGAACAGGCAGCACCCTCAAACCTTCAGAAGTATGAGATGAACCCCAACAACTTGGAAAGGTGGATCTCTCTCACACGTACCGACACAGACTATCCCCCAATTTAACTGATCCCCAAAGGTTTTTGATTAAATAGAGGAATAGAAAATATGATCCCAAAAAAGTGTATGTATATCACACGTACACAACCACACTAGGCCCCAATTACTATTGTTTGTACCCCTAAAAGGCTAGATGAGGAGTAGGGGGAGTATGGAACAGGCAGCACCCTCAAACCTTCAGAAGTATGAGATGAACCCCAACAACTTGGAAAGGTGGATCTCTCTCACACGTACCGACACAGACTATCCCGCAATTCAATTGATCCTCAAAGGTTTTTATTGAATAGCGGAATAGGAAATATGATCAAAAAAAGTGTATGTATCTCGCACGTACACAACCACACTAGGCCCCAATTACTATTGTTTGTACCCCTAAAAGGCTAGATGAGGAGTAGGGGGGGTATGGAACAGGCAGCACCCTCAAACCTTCAGAAGTATGAGATGAACCCCAACAACTTGGAAAGGTGGATCTCTCTCACACGTACCGACACAGACTATCCCCCAATTTAACTGATCCCCAAAGGTTTTTGATTAAATAGCGGAATAGAAAATATGATCCCAAAAAAGTGTATGTATATCACACGTACACAACCACACTGGGCCCCAATTACTATTGTTTGTACCCCTAAAAGGCTAGGAGTAGGGGGAGTATGGAACAGGCAGCACCCTCAAACCTTCAGAAGTATGAGATGAACCCCAACAACTTGGAAAGGTGGATCTCTCTCACACGTACCAACACAGACTATCCCGCAATTCAATTGATCCTCAAAGGTTTTTATTGAATAGCGGAATAGGAAATATGATCAAAAAAAGTGTATGTATCTCGCACGTACACAACCACACTAGGCCCCAATTACTATTGTTTGTACCCCTAAAAGGCTAGATGAGGAGTAGGGGGGGTATGGAACAGGCAGCACCCTCAAACCTTCAGAAGTATGAGATGAACCCCAACAACTTGGAAAGGTGGATCTCTCTCACACGTACCGACACAGACTATCCCCCAATTTAACTGATCCCCAAAGGTTTTTGATTAAATAGCGGAATAGAAAATATGATCCAAAAAAAGTGTATGTATATCACACGTACACAACCACACTAGGCCCCAATTACTATTGTTTGTACCCCTAAAAGGCTAGATGAGGAGTAGGGGGGGTATGGAACAGGCAGCACCCTCAAACCTTCAGAAGTATGAGATGAACCCCAACAACTTGGAAAGGTGGATCTCTCTCACACGTACCGACACAGACTATCCCCCAATTTAACTGATCCCCAAAGGTTTTTGATTAAATAGCGGAATAGAAAATATGATCCCAAAAAAGTGTATGTATATCACACGTACACAACCACACTGGGCCCCAATTACTATTGTTTGTACCCCTAAAAGGCTAGATGAGGAGTAGGGGGAGTATGGAACAGGCAGCACCCTCAAACCTTCAGAAGTATGAGATGAACCCCAACAACTTGGAAAGGTGGATCTCTCTCACACGTACCGACACAGACTATCCCGCAATTCAATTGATCCTCAAAGGTTTTTATTGAATAGCGGAATAGGAAATATGATCAAAAAAAGTGTATGTATCTCGCACGTACACAACCACACTAGGCCCCAATTACTATTGTTTGTACCCCTAAAAGGCTAGATGAGGAGTAGGGGGGGTATGGAACAGGCAGCACCCTCAAACCTTCAGAAGTATGAGATGAACCCCAACAACTTGGAAAGGTGGATCTCTCTCACATGTACCGACACAGACTATCCCCCAATTTAACTGATCCCCAAAGGTTTTTGATTAAATAGCGGAATAGAAAATATGATCCCAAAAAAGTGTATGTATATCACACGTACACAACCACACTGGGCCCCAATTACTATTGTTTGTACCCCTAAAAGGCTAGGAGTAGGGGGAGTATGGAACAGGCAGCACCCTCAAACCTTCAGAAGTATGAGATGAACCCCAACAACTTGGAAAGGTGGATCTCTCTCACACGTACCAACACAGACTATCCCCCAATTTAACTGATCCCCAAAGGTTTTTGATTAAATAGCGGAATAGAAAATATGATCCCAAAAAAGTGTATGTATATCACACGTACACAACCACACTAGGCCCCAATTACTATTGTTTGTACCCCTAAAAGGCTAGGAGTAGGGGGAGTATGGAACAGGCAGCACCCTCAAACCTTCAGAAGTATGAGATGAACCCCAACAACTTGGAAAGGTGGATCTCTCTCACACGTACCAACACAGACTATCCCCCAATTTAACTGATCCCCAAAGGTTTTTGATTAAATAGCGGAATAGAAAATATGATCCCAAAAAAGTGTATGTATATCACACGTACACAACCACACTAGGCCCCAATTACTATTGTTTGTACCCCTAAAAGGCTAGGAGTAGGGGGAGTATGGAACAGGCAGCACCCTCAAACCTTCAGAAGTATGAGATGAACCCCAACAACTTGGAAAGGTGGATCTCTCTCACACGTACCAACACAGACTATCCCCCAATTTAACTGATCCCCAAAGGTTTTTGATTAAATAGCGGAATAGAAAATATGATCCAAAAAAAGTGTATGTATATCACACGTACACAACCACACTAGGCCCCAATTACTATTGTTTGTACCCCTAAAAGGCTAGGAGTAGGGGGAGTATGGAACAGGCAGCACCCTCAAACCTTCAGAAGTATGAGATGAACCCCAACAACTTGGAAAGGTGGATCTCTCTCACACGTACCAACACAGACTATCCCCCAATTTAACTGATCCCCAAAGGTTTTTGATTAAATAGCGGAATAGAAAATATGATCCCAAAAAAGTGTATGTATATCACACGTACACAACCACACTAGGCCCCAATTACTATTGTTTGTACCCCTAAAAGGCTAGGAGTAGGGGGAGTATGGAACAGGCAGCACCCTCAAACCTTCAGAAGTATGAGATGAACCCCAACAACTTGGAAAGGTGGATCTCTCTCACACGTACCAACACAGACTATCCCCCAATTTAACTGATCCCCAAAGGTTTTTGATTAAATAGCGGAATAGAAAATATGATCCCAAAAAAGTGTATGTATATCACACGTACACAACCACACTAGGCCCCAATTACTATTGTTTGTACCCCTAAAAGGCTAGGAGTAGGGGGAGTATGGAACAGGCAGCACCCTCAAACCTTCAGAAGTATGAGATGAACCCCAACAACTTGGAAAGGTGGATCTCTCTCACACGTACCAACACAGACTATCCCCCAATTTAACTGATCCCCAAAGGTTTTTGATTAAATAGCGGAATAGAAAATATGATCCCAAAAAAGTGTATGTATATCACACGTACACAACCACACTAGGCCCCAATTACTATTGTTTGTACCCCTAAAAGGCTAGGAGTAGGGGGAGTATGGAACAGGCAGCACCCTCAAACCTTCAGAAGTATGAGATGAACCCCAACAACTTGGAAAGGTGGATCTCTCTCACACGTACCAACACAGACTATCCCCCAATTTAACTGATCCCCAAAGGTTTTTGATTAAATAGCGGAATAGAAAATATGATCCCAAAAAAGTGTATGTATATCACACGTACACAACCACACTAGGCCCCAATTACTATTGTTTGTACCCCTAAAAGGCTAGATGAGGAGTAGGGGGAGTATGGAACAGGCAGCACCCTCAAACCTTCAGAAGTATGAGATTGTGTTCACTGTACCCCACAAAGATTGAGTTCACTGCACCCCACAATGATTGTGTTCACTGCACCCCACAAAGATTGTGTTCACTGCACCTCACAAAGATTGTGTTCACTGTACCCCCCAAAGATTGTGTTCACTGCACCCCACAAAGATTCTGTTCACTGTACCCCACAAAGATTGTGTTCACTGCACCCCAAAAAGATTGTGTTCACTGCACCCCAAAAAGGATGTTGTTCACTCCACCCCAAAAAGATTGTGTTCACTGCACCCCACAAAGATTGTGTTCACTGCACCCCAAAAAGATTGTGTTCACTGCACCCCAAAAATGATTTTGTTCACTGCACCCCAAAAAGGATTTTGTTCACTGCACCCCAAAAAGGATGTTGTTCACTCCACCCCAAAAAGATTGTGTTCACTGCACCCCAAAAAGATTGTGTTCACTGCACCCCACAAAGGATTTTGTTCACTGCACCCCAAAAAGATTGTGTTCACTGCACCCCAAAAAGGATGTTGTTCACTGCACCCCAAAAAGGATTTTGTTCACTGCACCCCAAAAAGATTGTGTTCACTGCACCCCACAAAGGATTTTGTTCACTGCACCCCACAAAGATTGTGTTCACTGCACACCAAAAAGGATTGTGTTCACTGCACCCCAAAAAGATTTTGTTCACTGCACCCCAAAAAGATTGTGTTCACTGCAGCCCAAAAAGATTGTGTTCACTGCAGCCCAAAAAGATTGTGTTCACTGCAGCCCAAAAAGATTGTGTTCACTGCAGCCCAAAAAGATTGTGTTCACTGCAGCCCAAAAAGATTGTGTTCACTGCAGCTCACACACAGAAAAATGGATGTGGATCACTGACACCTGCCTATCTCCAATCCCACACCACACAGCAATATCGATTGTAGTTTGTAGAACACAGTTTCCCTAAAATTCAGCAGACTCTGTCCCTAACAGGATTGAGAAGAGATCGTAGATCAGGATTGAGTGCAGATTCACCCCACCCCCCACACAGCAATATCGATTGTAGTTTGTAGAAGACACTGACCCTATAATTCAGCAGACTCTATCCCTAAAATGCCTACAACTCGCCCTGCCTAAACACTCCGACCTGTCCCTCAATTCTATCCGGACACAAATGGTTTTTTCCTGCCTATCTTTCCCTAATCAGCAGCCAGCACGTTGATGTGTGCTCTGTCCCTGAATCTAAGCAGCATAATGACGCCGCTGCGGCTGCCTCGAACTTATAAAGACTTGGTCACATGCTTCAGACGGCCAATCACAGCTACTGAGACATTTGCAGGCATGGCTGGGATGGCTTAAGGCACACCAGTTAAACGATTGTTGATTGGCTGTTGAAAGCCCGCCATGAAAAGAGCGCCAAAGCATGCAAAACCCGGAAATAAAACGACCGAACACGGATTTTTACCCGAACATACAGTAAAGTGTCCGTGTCCGTGTTCGGGTACAAAAAATCCAATTATTCGGTACGAACACGAATAATACAGTCCGTGTTCGCTCAACACTACTGCTTACCAGACCCTTAAGGCCTTCTGAGCAAATAGGTAGACCACAAATCACTTAGAAATGGAGAAGGTCAAATGGATCCCAAGGAACACTCCTCAAACTATACTTAGGCGACAGGTCCAGTTGTTGTCAGTATATAGTCAATCCTCATATTATGATGAGTAAGGCCCATACATGAACAGTTAAGGAGAAGAAAGGGGCACATATCGTAATATCGTAAACAATAAAACACATTTATTTAAAAAGTGCACTTACTAAAACATAGTGGCAGGTGAGCATTTACACAATGAATCCCACATGAGTAAAGACCGAAGCTGCGGCGTCCCGCGTATACACGGAAATTCTCGGACTGCTCTGGACCGCTCTGGATTGGCTAGGCACGTTTCGCTCTCCCACAGGGACACAGCTATTGTTAACGCCCTGTGGGAGGGCGAAATGCGCCTAGCCAATCCAGAGCGTACCACGTCACTTCCGATCGGTGGAACGCACTCCGGAAGTACACCGGAACCACTGCACAAGCTTAGGAGGAAATCAGTTCATTTAAATGCGAGTGGATATTTTTATTGTTAATAAATCATTTTTACATACTTCACCATGGAGATCCCTTCTTTTTATATTGAATCACGGAGCTACACAGTAGTCTAAGCAGCCCATACTTGAGCAACGTATCCCCACCAGCATTTATACAGACGGGACCAGGATCATATCTAAGTTCCAGGCTTATGATCTTCACCTTTCTGGTTGGTAGGGTCACCATTGGGGAGCACAATTTGGACCACGTTTACAGCACCTAAAGAAGCATTTATCAAGCACTTTAAGCACATTATATGGACTAATATTTATATTACTGCTTTTGATCACGGATTGTTATATTTATGTTCATAAGTGTGCACAGCCTATTGCATTAGGGTGTGCACCCAAATGTTTTAAAACATTAATTGGTGTCAGTAGAGCAGTGGATTTTGTCAGTAGAGCAGTGGAGTTCTCAGTAGGGCAGAGGTTGGTGTCAGTAGACCAGTGGATGGTGTCAGTATTATTTTATTTTTATTATTTCATTCTTGATTATTCTTTACAACTTTTTTTAGGGCTTGGTGAAATATCAGCAGGGGGAATCTGTGCCACACAGGGAGATTAGGGTGTGCCCAGGCACACCCGGCACACCCCCTGCACATACCTATGTTTATGTTTAACAAAGATATGGGTATATATATTTGATGTCCTACAGTACTGTTTATTGTATCACACAGATTAAGCACAGTTGCCACTTTATTCGTATATATAGCAGCGTTGAAATTGTTTGGTATGTCAGTTTAAAGTCACAGGCACTTTTTTATGTTAGCAGCAGCTAATATTAATTTATCTAAATTTTGTTGCACAGGCACTTTTTCATTTAATTTCATCCATAAGCGCGAGGTTCCTTTTGCTGTAGCAAATTTACACTGTTATACAAGCTGTACACTCACTACTTTACATTGTAGCAAAGTGCAATTTCTTCAGTGTTGGCACATGAAACGATATAATAAAAAATTCACAAAAATGTAAGGGGTGTACTCACTTTTGTGAGATGCTGTGTGTGTGTGTGTATATATATATATATATATATATATATATATATAGTATTTAAAAAAGACAATAGTTTGTCGTTAAATAAATATAGATATACTCTTGTCTGGAAACATTTGTAACACATTTTATGTGCTGCAAAGGTTATAATGTATCATTTCTAGGGTTATCTCCAACTTATAATAGTGACAGCTAGACTTCTCCATGTCTATGAGACCCCCCCCCTCCCTTTCCCCAGAGAATTCAACCCCGCTGATGAACAACATTGCTGTTTCCCAACCAGGCCTAAAAAATATACACAAGTCAGGCGGTGATCAATACTGTTCTGCAGCAAGCCACTTGCGTCTGATAAATGCTCTGCTAGAGGAAGGTAGAGAGAGGGAATCTTTCACCGCGGACAGCAGTCAGCCACACATCAAAAAATGTCTTAATCTAAGGCAGAGGAATTAAGAGCTGTGTGGTCCTGAGGTGAGCACTATTGGCTCTTGTAGATGATTGATTGATTGATAACAAGACTTTTGGCATCAATCCTGTGCAAAACTGGGCTGAAGTCACATTACTTCTTAAAAAAACAGAAAGTACAGAAAAAACAGTACCACCGATCAACTAAATGTGCAGAAAGCCAGGTTCAATCTTTGTGGCACAGCTATGAAGAATATGTCATAGCTGTATAAATGATAATAATGGCATAAAGCCATTGAATTTGACTTGACATTAGCCTCTTGCAATCCCCTATATGGTAGCACTAAGACTAAGAGGGGTGGGCAGGCCTGGGAATTAGTCAGGTGTGTATGAGCATGACTATATCTACTGGGGCCAAATAATTCAATTTTAGTCTCATCTGACCATAACACCCTTTTCCATGTGGCCTCAGAATCTTCAAGGTGTGTTTTAAAGTGGTTAGATGAGACTAAAATTTAATTATTTGGCCTCAACACCAAACGATATGTCTGGCAGAAATCGAATACAGCTCACCATCCAAATAACAGCATTCCTAAAGTAAAGCATGGAGGTGGTAATACCCAGTTTAGGGGATATTTATCTGCAGCAGAGACTAGAGCATTTGTAAGGATTGAAGAAAAATGGATTGGGCAAATTACCATCAAATTCTTGAGAAAATTTGCTGCCCTCTGCCAGAAAGTTGTCAATGGTAAGAAGGTTTACCTTCCATCATAACAATGACCCAAAATCATAGGCATGCATACGGGGTGTGCCTTGGCACACCCTAATCAGCCCATGAAGACAGGGCTCTGACATTAGCTCTGTACTTTCCACTTCGAGGAGCGCTGTGACTTCTAAATACAGAAGCCCGGCTTCTGTATTTAGAAATGACAGGGCTCCTCTAAAAGCCTGTACCGCACCCTCCCTGCCATCCTCGGGGACTGTACTGTTACATACAGAAGAGTGTGACATACACTGGGTAAAAGAGCCAAGGAAGCTTCCTCTAAGCTCCTCCTCGGCTCTTACTTGCCTGATCGCAGACCCTGCGGAGGAGTCTAGGAGGAAGAATATGTCCCACCCTCTCCCCATCGAGCCGCGCTGTATCTGAGGTCTGTGTAGGGGAAGAGAGGGGATTTTTTGGTGGCATTTTTACAGCTTGGGGAGGGGGGAGAAGAGGATTTACACTGGATGGGGGGGATAGGGGGACTTGTACTAGGATTGAGATGCCAATCCAGTCAAGGATGTTTGTGTGGGAGGTGGTACACTGCTGACCCCTGAATTCTGTAAACTGTGCACCTGAACTCCATGCACTAAACACTGTGCACCATTGAACACTGTGCACCCCTGAGCACCACGCACCCCTGTACACTGCGCACCCTTGAGCTCCACACCCTGTACACTGCGCCCCTCTGAACACCATGCACCCTTGAGCTCCACACCCACACACACCCCTCTACACCCACACCCTCCACACTGTACACTGTGCAACCCTGTACATTGTGCACCCCTGTACACTGCGCCCCCTGAAATCCATGCAACCTTGAGCTCTGCACCCTGTACACCGCACACCCCTGAACACCGTGCACCCCTGTACACTGCACACTCCTGAACACTGTGCACCCCTGTACACTATGCACCCCTAAACACCATGCACCCTTGAGCTCCGCACCCTGTACACTTCGCCCCACTGAACTCTGCACTCTGTACACTGCACACCACTGAGCTCAACACCCTGTACACTGTGCACCACTGAGCCCTGAACCCTGTACACTGCACACCACTGAGCTCTGCTCCCTGTATACTGCACACCACTGAGCTCCGCACCCTGTCCAATGTGCACCACACCCTGTCCACTGTGCACCACTGAGCTCCGCATCCTGTACACTGTGCACCACTGAGCTCCGCACCCTGTACACTTCCCACCTCTGAGCTCCGCACCCTGTACACTGCGCACCCCTGAGCTCCGCACCCTGTAAACTTCGCACCCCTGAAGTCGGCACTCTGAACACTGAGCACCCCTGAACCCTGTACTCTACACTGTGCACCCTGAACTCTACACACTGCGTACCCCTGAACTCTGCACTCTAAACACTGTGCACCGCTGAACTCCCCGTGGTTGAGCTCCTGCACCTGTTCTCTGAGAAAGAGAAAAAAAAAAAATATATATATATATATATATATATATATATACACACACACAGATGCATGTTTGCTTGAGCTTTGAGGTGCACACCCTAATGCAATAAGCTGCACACACCTATGCCCAAAGCACACAGCAAAAATGACCACACAGTGGTTAAAGGAAAAAAATGTCCTTGCATGGCCTAGTCAGAGCCCAGACCTAAACCCCATTGAAAATCTGTGGAATGACTTTAAGACTGCAGTCCACAAATGATCACTATCAAATGTAGTTGAACTTGAGAAGTTCTGCAAAAAAGAGTGGGCAAATATTGCAAAGTCTAGATGTGTAAAGTTAGTAGAGACATATCATCACAGACTAAAGGCTGTAATTAAAGCAAAATGTGGTCCAACAAAATACTGACATAAGGAGGGTGATCCTTTTTCCAACTCATTGATTCTGTTTTTGAATTTTTTTTTCCCTGACATGCTGGTGTTATATCTTTCACTTGGATTTTATAAGTTGCACTAATAAATACAGCTGGATTAAAAAAAATGTGTCTGTCTTCATTTCAGGCTGCAAAGCAAGAAAATGTGATTATTTTAAAGGGGGTAATTCCTTTCTATATGACCAGACATAGTAGTCCATGTGGGTGTCCATATACTTATTCAATAGTATCTCCAGTCTGCGGGGGAGAGATTGTGAGAAACTATTCTTAACCAAGGTTCCATGGAAGGTTGCTAGGGGTTCCCTGACCTGTGGCTGATTAACCTCCCATCTGCTGGTGCCTGGATAGTTCCATGTCCAAAGATACTTGGAAGAGCCAGCCACATGACACCACATGCTGGTAAGGGTGGCATTGTTACCACCATCGTAAGGGGCATTCTTCCCACCGACCACCAATAAATTGATTTTAGCAGGGTTTCCCTCAGACCAAAAGATTATTTAAGGGTTCCTCTGAGGTATAAAGGTTGAGAAAGGCTGCTCTAAACAAATCTTCTAACACATAAGAAATTAGATCAAGCTGCTCCCTACTAAACCACAATCAGCATAAAGTATACCCTACAGAATATAAAGAAAGAAAAAAGAAAGGCACATCTGATTTCTTTTAAGTGTTTGTGGAGGATCCTACCACATATTGAAATTTAGACCTCAGGGCTCATGAGTCACTTTAAAGCTACAGAGCTGTTTATCTAAATGGTCTGCAGCTATTTTAGGGTAGATGACACAAACACAGATAAGATGTAAAATAAGGTCTTTTATTAATAAATTAAAGGTTGCTGCTCAGGAAAGTTATAAAAAAAAATAATAAATATAAGGGTCTGTTTCGAAAGACTTTAATGCACAAATGCATTGTGCTTTTAAAATCAGTTTGAGAGGCTACTGAGGGCATTCAGTTTTCACTGCACGTGTATTTGATCTGCAGCTGAACTGTACTTCAGCTGCTTCACGCTGATTTTGCACTCCCATAGACTTATACTGTATGCGGCACAAAGTATTTCTGAGTTGAACAAAGGCCCATTGGCACTTATAATGATTTACACCCATGCATTGAGACAGAAATAACTAAATAACTACTATGCTAAGATTTAACAAACCTGCACACCCACCTACTCACTCCTACCTGTCCTTTCCTAGAATGCTTAGAGCAGCGCATCTATGTTCCCTCTTTCTCCTTCTCTTTAAATGCATCCAAACCTTTAGGGCTCATTCACATAACCCACACACTAATACAGGCCATCCATTGCATCCAATGTGTAGCAGATCTATGGCCTTATCTGCTGTTCATAGATATTCCAAAACCCCTGCAGACCGAACCTTTAATACTCTAATTTTGTTCTTTTTTTCTATTTTACATTTCAGTATAGAAGGGAGGGGACTAAGGAAGTATAAATTAAGCATGGGTGCTTCAACTTATTCCAACATAGCCCAAAGTTCCTGGGACTAGTCTGTGAAATTACTGGAGACCTTCATTTCAAGTCTAAAGGCCCATACACACGATAAGAAATTTGGAAGAAACATTTTGTACAGCAGATTATCTGACCGTTAGTGTAGGACTTTCGACAGCGCATTGCAACTTTTTGGACGACAAAACCTGAAGGTGCGGGCTAGAAAATTTTTATTGTAAGTGAACACAACATCCGTTTATATAGTACAGTTTAAACATATAACTTCACTTTCGACATTGTATTCTGTCATACTATAATTTTGGTAAGTTTGGTAACTTCTTAATGTTCGATATGAGACTAGTATTCAAAAAAAAAAAAAAAAAGAATGATTATTTTTTCGATAATCTCATCGTGTGTACCAGGCTTTATTCAAAGAAGAAACATACCTAGCAAGTTTTCCAGCCCAAAAGAAATGCCCAGAGTTAAATAAGTAAAACAATAGACAAAAGGCCTACATAACAGGGGTTAAAGGGGCTTTTACATAGGGGGGGTCAAGAATGTTAAGGTTGTAATAAATTTAGATAAATAGAATTAATCGGATTGGGGAAAAGTTTGGGAAGGGAGTTTTGGGTGGAAGTATTGTGCTAACAAAAGAGGTGGTCTTCAGTTGGAGGGCAGACAGCAAGGAACAGCTTCCCATCCTCCCGCCCTAGGTTTGGTGGTTGATATTCCGTGTTGGGTATCTGAAGTGGTGAGAAGTCAGGTATGAAGTTTGGCGGGGTGCAAGGTCCTTTTAGGTTAATATGGGCTCATAAAGGCACGGTGTAGGGACCCATCTTAGGTACGGCTCCCTGATGGTGGGATGTGTATCCGTGAGTTGTCTCTGAGCTGGTGGTTTTGAGGCTGGAGGCCTGAGAAGTGGCACGCAGGTACCGTCCCTTGGTTTTGATACCTATTAGGACCTTGTAGCTCCATTTTCTTTATTCATTAGGTGTTCATGTTATGCTATTTATCGTTATTATTGTGATTTATGTTTTAGTTAATAAAAGGCTGCTATAGCCAATTATCTCCAATTTGTAGTATGTGGTTTTTAATTTTAAAGGGTGGGGGTATTGGTATAGCAGTGTTATCACAAGCCATATTTAATACCTTAGTCATGCACAGTCTGCATGCCACTAATCCCCACTGACTTTCTCTGCACTGGTACACTGTTTGAACAACTAGCACAATATCTTTAACTAGCAATAATAATTAAACATACTACAACAAGGGAAAATACCTATTTCAGCTGAAAGTTAATTCAATTGAGGCTTGCAAGCCCCAATTTATATTGCTACAGCACTGTTTATCTTAAAGTTCTGCAGTCATTTTTTTGGAAAATAAACAGAACACAGATAAGAGATGTAAAATTAGATATAGTTACTGATTTTAAAAGGGTGCTGCTCACAAAAGTAAAAAAAAAAGGAATACATCTTCACATGAAAATACAACTACACACATACCCATGCTTTAAAAAAAAAAAAACAAATCATGTACTTAGATCTTACAAAGCAGTGCAACTATATATTCCTTCAATAGAAGATCATTTTACATATTCAGTGACTGGGAGTAGAAAGTTTTATCATTGATGTACAGATCCGGACAGTTAACATTTCCAGTATAAGGTCCCTCCTACTCTTGTGCAGAGCAAAGTCTGTCTTCTGTAATGTTTCTAAACAAAGTGTGTTCACTTCCTATGAACCTTTACTTTCCTGTTATTCAACCCACATTCCTTCCCCCTTTCTTGCCAATCTGCCCATCCCACCTCCTTCTTCTCAATCTGCTCCTCACATCCACCTTCTCCTCAAACTGCTCATCCCACCCTACTTCTTCTCAATCTGCTTTTCCTACCTATCTTTTCTACAATATGCTCATCCCACTTTCTTTCTTCACAATCTGCTTATCTGACCTACCTTTTTATCAATCTGCTCTTCCTACCCGTATTCTTCTTGATCTGCTCAACCCACCCTCCTTCTCCACAATCTTCTCACCCCACTGTCTTTTTCCAGTCTGCTTATTCCATGCTTTTTTTCTCCAGTCAACTGATCTTGCCTTCCTTCTCTTTAGACAACTGGTCTTGCTTTCTTTCTTCCCAGTCTGCTTCTCCACATCAGCAACCGAATTAAAGAGTAGTTCCGCCTGGGGGAAAAAAATGAAAGTTATCAGCTACAAATACTGTAGCTGCTCACTTTTAATATATAGACACTTACCTATCCAGGGAGCCTGCAATGTCGGCACCCCAGCCGATTTTTTGATCAGCTGTCAGGTGCTGCCACCACCATTCGTAATAACTTTCTACTCCCAGTCACTGAATATGTAAAATGATCTGGAACTCTCCCTGATGAAGAATAACACTCATCCAGAGCTTCCCAAACATTTATTATCTTCCCAGCCACATTCTAAATGCCTCCAACCAGGGTTTGGCTGGGGCATGATAAATATTCATACCGGTCATCTGAATCTCCCTGTCTATATTCTGGAAACCTTTCCCAAAGACAGGTGGGAGAAATCAAACATCCATCTTAGGAAACCCTGAACAGACAAAAATAATCAATCACTGCTCCACACACTACAGTAAAGCCAAAAAACTAAATGTACAATTGTAGCAGCCTCTAGCTAGTGTGTTAGGTGTAAATAGATTTTGTTAGTGTAGGTAAGTTGGTTTGGCTGAGATCCAGGCCTGAGTTGAATCTGGGTCTAGGTTGAGTGACTCAGGGAGGCTGGATGACTCAGCAAGCAGTATCTCTGATGCCTCCCCCTAATTTCTGGAACCTTGGAGAAGCTTCCAAAAGTAGTGGGAGGAGGCTAGGAGGAGCTGCTTGGAATATTTATGAGAGCCTCAGCCAATCTCCAGCAAATGGGCTGGCAGGGGGTAGATTCACCTCATAAATAGGCATGAGTCATGCCAGGGAGGGGCAATTGGGTGAAAGGTGGAGATGGAGTGCTGAGGAGGCTATCGGAGGCTTTTTCAGGGCGCCCCCTAGTCTAGGGTGGGGGGTGACCTCAGGCTTGGGTGCTGGAAGGATCCCCCACAACACACAGAGGAACCCCTTCCTGGAGGCACGAGAGCATGGAAAGGACAGCGGAAGTAGGTCAGCACATCTGGGAAATCTCCTGCGAAGTCATCCGGGTGGGTTGGTGAGTGCTCAGTCTTGGAGGACTGTGGAGAAGTTAGCCAGAAATACTAGTAAAAGGGGCAGCTACAGCCAGGCAGGCTATCAGTGCTTGAAGAGGTGGTGCTGGGATCGGTAGCCACAGGGATGTATGCTGGACACCAACCTTTTTTTTTACATACCAAGAGGCCTTGGGTTCCTGTCTTTAACAGGCTTTTGCTCCAAATCTGATGGCTGTGTCAGATTAATTATCAGTGTGCCAGTGGAGTACTGCAAGCAATTGAGCGCTGGAGGAAGCAGAGGAGTGTATATAGAATGTATATAGGAAAAGTTGTCCTTGGAATTGTTCTGAAGTCAAGTGGGCATTCCATAATTGCCAAACCCCCATCCAAGTTCTAATGCCTCAAAAAAATAACAAAAACAAATTCACAGACTGTTCTCTGACTTTGAATGCCTGTGGAAATTTGGTGTGCCTGGCTTTGAAGGGTGGGGATCCCATTATACTTGCGGCTCCTTAGGGGGTGCGCTACACAATTAAAAACGAAAATTATACCATCATTCTATCTTTGTTCTTGGATAGTGTCTCATAATACTGAAGCCTGAGACAGCCAGACAACCTGTATTTCTGTACAGAGGTTAGCAATTGTTTCTTAACACTATTTTTTTTATATTCCACAAGTTCTTTAGTGTTTATAAAACTTAAAAAAAGAACTATATATATATACTTTTTTTTCATTTTGGGTAGAGCAAGAGAGAGTTATAAACCCTGTCGGTTTTAATTTTTTTTTGCTATCTGCATCCAATTGTAGAGATTTCCCTTCATTCCCTATCGCTTAGTCAATAAGGAATTGAGGGGAAATCCCTGAAAATTAAGGGAATTCTTTGGGGACCCCAAGAAATATCCCCATTGGTAGATTTTTCTAAATTTACTTTTCTTTCATTTCTGGGGGTCACTTTCAATGATAATGGTAAACAGGATAAATAGAGAGGGTGAATCTCTCTAACCAGGACAAAGACAGCAATAATATTTTACAGGGGCTCTAATCCCTCCACACTCTATCCAAAACAAAAGGAAATCTTTTGCCTTTAGTTAAACTTTCACAAACTTTCAAGTGTAGAAGGCTGTGTGCTTACTGTGTTGGAAATACAATTTCAAAACTAATTAAACTGACACTGAACTTTTTATTTATTATATGGCGTATTTTTTAATGAAATCAGAACTACAATAAAATTATACTATACCTGGAAAAAGTCAAGGTTAGATATAAAAGAGAACCTGCCCTTTTGGTAAAGAGAAGGATACAATTTAATTCAAAGTACAGTTGGGAAAAAATCTGTCACCTTCTTCTTCTTCTAAAAGAAAAAGAGATCAATGGCAAAGGGTATAGGAAAGGTCAGAACTATATAGATCTATAGATACATTCTGAGGGGAATATATAGTATAGCAATTATATTATAATTGGGTTCAAATCTAAGTAATCTGGAAATGAAAGCAGTAAAACCCAAGTGTGGCTTCATCCATTACACATTATGAAAAAATTCATTAAAATAAATATTTTAACTCCTTTATTTGTTTAATTTTCTTATCTTTATTACTTCTTTAATTGCTGCTCCGGCATTGCTCCGAAATCCCCTCTGCTGACAGCAGACTGAAGAAGACCATTGCAGTTTTTGTGAGATCAGCTGGCTTTCATCAATGGTCCTACACACCTCTGCCACAGTCACAGCTATTGCTCTCCGGTCAGCATGATGCATGGATTACGCTTTCTCTATTGGGCAGAGGAATCTTTTATATAAGTGTATCTAAACCAAAAAATAAAAAATGTATTTATAGCAACTTACTGGTGGCTGCATTCTCTTTATTTTTAAGGTGTAGTGCTACTCCCTTAGGGGCCACTGGATTCTGGTTCCCCCTTCTTCTGCACAGCCAAGCAACACACATTTTTGGCAAGTACACAAAGTCATTAAACCAGTCCAAGGGCTTTGTTTTTTTTATTTTTGTTATTAGGGTAAACAACTTGGATGGCGTAAAAGGAGGTATGGGATGCCCAGAACGGACTTCAAAAGAACATTTGAGGACACCTGCAGTTACTCTGTCTTCTTTAGTCCAACTCCAGATTATTGCTATTTGAGACTACTTCCAACAATTCCCATACTGATCCCAGCACTGGTACTTCAGCAACAAATCTTCCCAAGTATAGGGTGAAGCTTTGGCAAAAGCTGTCCCTCCTAAATGGCAAGCTTTGTATTGCACCTGGCTGCCTTCCCCTATAAATGAGAACAACACCATTTTGAGCTCGGCTTTTCACATAGAGGCACCGTTTTCATTGGGGGGAGTTAATACATCTTTTATTATAAATAGAGGGTCTCTGTGGGTGTTTGGCTGGCACTACCTTTTGAGAAAAGCATTTATGCTGAAACGCGTCAAGGCCACACTGCTGACAGCCTACCTTTGCATCTGTATACGCTCTTTATCACGAGATGTTTGTAAGTGCAATTTGGTGTTTTTTTATTTAATACATTTTTAGCAGTATTACACTATTTGTGCTCCCTTGTTTTTTGGTTTATTTATGACCTTTTGACGGAGTGGGAGCCTTCCTGGTTTGACGTTATACTTCTGCTAATACATCTTCGCCACAACATCCGTGTTTTGCCTACTCTTTCGGATTATCCATCCACTGTTATTAAGCTGGTTTGACTCAGGTGCTATATGGCATTCCGAGTCCTACGGTTCTGGTGAGCATATAATATCTTCATATCTTGTTGGTGTTGGGATCCAGTAAACACCTGATTTATCACCGTTGTTGACAGTCATTTCATCTCACATATGGGAGGGATTGTTGATTAGGACTTATCACATTTGTTCATATATTTTGTTTATTCACTTTTATATTGCAATTTATTCAAAATGTGTCTACTAGCGCAGCACTTTTTCACATTATCTTGCCTTCTCCTATAGGCTGTGGGTGATGAACAAAAGAAGGTTACTCACTCAGTCCCTAGTGTCCTGTAGCAGGGATGGTAACTTCTGGTCAGGCCTCCTGCTGAACAGGTTCCATGTGCTTCCAGGGTGTCTCAGCCAAGCTTAGCTGAGGCTGAAGGGGGTGAGGGTTCCTCTTAGCTTCCTCTCTCTATCTGGCACCTCCTTCCTGGAGCAAGAGCCCCCCCCCCTTCACAGGGGTCCCCTTCAGGCCTCTGGATCCTAGAATCTCTCACATGACCAGACTCTACAATATTTAAGGGCCATCTCCCCACTTTCTGGGCTATCCCTACCCAGGGTTTGGAAGAGCTCATTTGAATATTCATGCTTTCATCTCCATACTTCACCCACTAATGGCCCATACACACGTGCAGATTATCTGCAGACTTTTGTCTGCAGACTTACCAAAACCATATAATATGAGGTCAAACCTAAACACTTTCAATTTGTATGCAATCCGGCAGGCCCTTGCACTACATAGAAAAGGTAAGTCTGCAGACAAAAGTCTGCAGATAATCTGCACGTGTGTACGGGGCATAAGTTCTGGAACATACAAGAGGTTTTAAGAAGCCAGGGGGAGATGACAGAGACTCCGCCTGCAGAGCCTGCCAGCTAAACTACACTGAACTTCACTTGACCCTAACTAAACTGACTTCCAATTAAATTATCTCAACTATGCACACAAGAGGGTGCTGGAAAATCAAAATGCGATTTAAGCTAGTACAGAAAAATACCTGTTGATGCTGTCAGAAATCTTGTATCTGTGTTACCTCCTGTGGACTGAACTAAAATCTCAAATAATGTTGTCAGCTTTCTTAGCTATCTCTAAGAACGTCAACGCAATGTCCCTCTATGTAATTGAGATAAGGGAAGGGAGAAGTATATTTACTCCAAATCAGGAGAGCAGCCTATGGTGGCAACTTTACTCTTCCATTGATTCAGTTCAGTAGTGAGTGTGGTCGCACTAAGAAAAGGAAGTGTTTTTTGCAGAATCAGAAGATGAAAATAAAGGGAAAAAGTCTAAAAAATGAAAAAATGTAGCCACTACATCAAAGGACCGGCAAGCTGCAATACATTCAATTTTTGTTTTGGGTTTACAAAGGATTGTGAATGCGCTCAAGACTTAAAGACGTGTTATTGTACATATGCATTTTGTTGCATATTTCAACAAAATCCAGAAATACACAATAGGTGCATGGTATTCAATGAACTCTAAAATTCAGCATTGTAAAGGCCACTTTAGCAGAGCCAGAAACTGAATGCACCCAATCACCTCAGTCAATCCTGTTTTCAAACTCCTCAAACACTTGCCATAAAACAGAGAAGAAAAATTACTGAGTCTGATACACACTTTGTATTTACACCGATCAGCCACAACATTATGAGCTCTGGCAGGTAAGGTGAATAACAATGATTATCTCATTATGACAGCACCTGAAAGTGGGTGGGATATATTAGGCATATTAGGCAGCAAGTGAACATGTTGTCCCTGAAGTTGATGTGTTTAAAGCAGAAAAAAGGGAAGTATAAGGATTTGAGCAACGTTGTCAAGGTGTCAAACAGTAATGGCTAGACTAGATTGAGATGGAACAAATGTTTTAGGCTCCATGCACACTATAAGCTAAAAAAAGGCAAAATGCTGGATGAAAAATGCTCATGATGGTGTTTTTGTGTCAGCTTTTAGCAGTGTTTTAGCAGCAGTTAGCAGCAGTTTATTGGTTGAACTAAATGGACGTGTATCCTTTTTCAACCTGACTAAGTAACAGTTCAGTGTTCAGAGTTTTGTTTTGCTGTCAAATCGCTCTCAAAAATGTCCCTAGAAGCTGAAGCTTCAAAAATTCTTCTAGACTAAAATAGTGTGCATGGACACATAGGGGTTGATTTACTAAAAGTGGAGAGTGGAAAATCTGGTGCAGCTCTGCAAAGAAACCAATAAGCTTCCAGGCGTTATTGTTGAAGCTTAATTGAAGAAGCAGAGGTTAGAAGTTGATTGGCTACCATGCACAGCTGCACCAGGTTTTCGCTCTCTACTTTTAGTAATTCAACTCCATAGGATAACACTATTTGCTTCTAGAAGCAGAAAAAAAATGCTCAAAAGCTGTTGCTGACATAGATGTGCTGCATTAAGGCACCACGTCCAATTTACATCAAAATAGATAAATCCCCACTCCTAAAGCAGAAAGAAGGAAGGGGAGAAAAATGGTGGACACTGTGGACTTTTTCTGGTGCATACGAAACAAACGAAAACAATCTCTAACAAATGTTATTGAAAACTTTAACATACATAGATACACGAAGATTAAAATTATAAAAAAAACTCTATTTTATATTGAGGGCTCACCAAAAGCTCAACAATGCCATGATTGGTGCATTGGAGGTCCTCGTCCATCCTGTTGCTCTCTCTATGCATTTCCCCAGGAGGACTTTAACCAATGCATCAATAAATCAACAACAGTTTACCATGAGATTTTGTTCCACTCCTTAGAGTGTAATAGCTAGGCGACTGGGTCAGAGCATCTCCAAAACTGCAGCTCTTGTGGGATGTTTCCGGTCTGCAGTGTCAGGACCTACCAGAACTAGTCCATGGAAGAAAAACTGGTGTACCAGTGACAGGGTCATGGGTAGACCAAGACTCATTATTACACTTCGGGAGAGAGGACCGATATGTGTAATCCGATCCAATAGAATAGCTACAGTAGCTCAAATTGCTGAAAAGGTTATTGTTGGATCTTAAAGAATGGTGTCAGAACACACAGTGCATCATGGTTTGTTGTGTATGGAGCTGCAGAGCTATAGACTAGTCAGACTATAGACTTCAGAGCTATAGACTAGTCAGGGTGCCCATGGTGACCTATGTCCACAGCCCAAAGCACCTATAATGTGAGCATCAGAACTCGACAACAGAGCAATGGGAGAAGGTGGCCTGGTCTTTTGGATTTTCTTTTTTAATTTACCTCATATGGATGGCCGGGTGCATGTGCATCACATACTTGGGAAAGAAATGGTACAATATACATTATGAGAAGAAGAAAAGCCAGCAGAGGCAGTGCAATGCTCTGTTTACAGTAGAGGAGTCCATGCCTTGATGGATCATGGTTGCTTTGGCAGAAGAGGGTGACCTCCTCAATATTACATGGGTGGTCATAAAGTTATGGCAGATCAGTGTAAATTAGCAGAAAGTTCTTCAGTTCTAAGTTCAGGTAATATTGTAAGGTTGAGCAGCACATTGTCATTCTCTCAATGTCCCCTTGTTCTATATAGCTCTGGAATTACTTGTTCTTTCTGGTTCCATTAGGAACAAAACATTCATTTTCCATATTTTTCTTGTAATTTACAGTGTGACTAGCTAATTGAATGTTACGAGAAAGAAACTGAAAATAAATTAACATTTAGATGATGAAATTAAGTGTTCATTGCTAATGTTTTGCAGGGCTTCAGAACCTGGTTGGATAAAAGTATGAGATATGCTATGGTTGACTTGTTTTTGAAGATGCAAGCTCCTTGGCTTCCATCATATTAGCCTCACTAGTTAAAGTGGAACAAAACCTAAAATGTAAAAAAAACTGCAAGCAGGTGGCTTTTTATTGCAGGAGAGACATGCTAGGTCTCTTTTCTGCAATAAGACAAACTTACCTGACTGCTCGCCGTCCTCTGTTGAATGGCTTGCGGCTACAGCGTGGCCCTATTAAGCTGGGCTACAATTTTTTGCAAGAGACCACAGCCACCGCATGTGTACAAACTGTTTTTTAGGTGGTTGGTCAAGGATGGTAAAGCAGCAGTTCAACTATCAATTTTAAGCCCCCCCCCCCCGACCTGGCTTCCCTATGTGAATAGGCCTTAAAATACATAATTGAAAGTCCATAACATTGCCACTTTTACCTGTAGAAATCACCTCTTGCCTCAGTAATCTTATATCACACTGCTTAGCCTAGCTGTGGACAGGGATCATCACCCAAAGAGGGATAACCCTAATTTCTTCACTCGCTAATCCCTCCCTGCCTGTCCACCAGTTCAATGCTCCCCCGGGTCAGTATTTTCCCTAGTACAATATACCAAACCCCCCCAATATCAATCCGTCCACAGTACAAATTCCCCCCACCCAGGTCAGCCTGCCCCCTCCCTCAGGACAAACCCCCCCAGGTCAGTCTGCCCACCAGCACAATCCACCCTCCCCCCCCCCCAATTCAGGCGGTATGCAACCGCAGTAAAATCCTCCAAAAGTTAGTTTGTGCCCACTAAATTCTCCCCCCCCCCGGGTTGTTCTGTGCCCACTACAATTACCCCACCCCCAGTTACTCTGTGCCTACTACAACCCCCCCCCCCCCACAGACTGTTCTATGCCCACTACAATTCCTCACCCCCAGGTTACCCTGTGGCCACTACAACCTCCACAAGTTTATTCTGTGCCCACTACAATCACCCCCTTCCCAAGTTACTCTGTGCCCACTTCATTTTCTCCTCCACAGATAACTCTGTACAATGCAATTACAGTGCAATTCCTCCCCAAGGTTAGTTTGAGAGACTCAATCTGCCACATCTGCACAATCCCCCAACCCCCCTTATTTTCACAGAGCTCACATATCACATCAGACAGATCAGAAAGGAATATTTCCTCTCTCCTGGGCTCCAGGTGACATCACACCATCACACCTAGCCCCCAGGGATACTGAGCCCATCCCTACAGTTGCACACAGTTCCAGTCATGGGATCCATATGTGACTGAAACTCGTCACACACAGATCATCTTTGACAGGAGCGACAGAGTGGGCAGTGACTGGCATGACTGCAGCACCCCAGATGTGTATCACCCATGGGTGTAGAGGGTGTGAGGGCACAGTGGGCTCCATCCTCCTTGGGGCCCGTGTGCATCACACACTTTGCACCCATGGATTATACGCCACTGCTCCAGATGTAAGCACTGTTCTTTAGATACACCTGCCAATCATGCACCCCTTTAGAGTGACTTCAGACCTGGCACTTTGTAACTTGCTAATTCAGACTACTTAGGTTTCACGCCTCTAAGAAATAGAGAAAATCCTCTTACAAAGTCCATATTCTGGTTTCAGTACCCCTACTGGGTACCCCAAAGGGGTGGCCACATGTTCCTACAGGAGCAGCTACATCTTGCAGCACAGTTTCCAGTCAGTTCCCATGAGGAAGGAAGAGCGACCTTGAAGGACTGCCTCCCCTTGTATTTATGGGCCAGCAAAAGGGGCAAGACCACAAACACCCAGGAGTGAGCAGACTTAACTGCTCCCTAACTCCCTGAGCAGCCTGTTCACAGAACTCACTAACACAGACTTTATTATAACACAATGCTATATGTGATGGACTCCGGACACCCCGACTGGGTATCTCCACCAATAAGCTGCTTCCTAAGCTCTGGAACATGAGACCCGTGAATCTGGCTATAGGTACTCCAAGCACTAGACAGTACCAGCTTTGGAGTCAACCAGAATCAAACTGTTTATTGAACAAACTTACAGACTTTTTATACACTTGAGAAGTATGTCAGTGACCAGTCAAATATTTACCCAAAACATCACACAATGGTTAGATAACGTGGTAGGGCTGACTCATGGCTAATCCGCCTCTAGCGCTTACTTTAGCTGACCATGATATCATTAACCACTTGCCGACTGCCTAACGACGATTTACGTCGGCAGTCAGCCCCTCACAGGCAAAGTGACATAGATCTACGTCGCTAGCCTGTGAGGGTCTAGGGAGCGAGCGCACGCCACCAGAGGCGCGCTCCCTCTCCCGCGTGGTCACGGACCCCCCCCGTGCGTGTGCCCGGTGGACCCGATGTCCGCCGGTCACTCTGCGATCACCGCTGCAGAGGTAGAAAGTCAGGCGGCTATTGTAAACAAGCCGCCTGTCATTCTCCCCTGTGTAGAAACTGTGATCACACGGTTCTACTATGTAGGACCATTGATCACTGTTTCTACAGCTCAACCCACAGCCAATCACAGTTAGAATCACGCCCCTAGGGACACACACAGCCCCTCCCTCTCAAATAAAGTTAACCCCTTCACTACCAGTGTCATTTTGCAGTAACAGTGCATATGTATAGCACTGATTACTGCAGTAATGTCACTGGTAACCCCAAAAGTGTCAAAAATGTCAGTCAAGGGTCCGATCTGTCCGCCGCAATGTCGCAGTACCGCAAAAAAACCGCAGATCACCGCCATTACGCGTTAAAAAAAAAACAACAAAAATGACAAAAATCTTTCCCTTTGTTAGTAAACGCGATAAATTTTGCGCAAACCAATCAATACGCTTTTTGCGATTTTTTTTTACCAAACATAGACATAAAACAAATTGGCCGAAAATGTTAAAAAATTTTGATTTTTACATTTTTTTGGGGGGGAATTTCATATAAAAAAATGTGAAAAATATTGCTATTTTTGCAAAATTGACGCTCTTTTTTTGTTTATAGCGCATGATCAAAAAATCGCACAGGTGATCAAATACCACCAAAAGAAAGCTCTGTTTGTGGGAAAAAAAGGACGTCAAATTAGTTTAGGTACAGCGTCGCACGACCGCGCAATTGTCCGTTAAAATCACGCAGTGCCGAATCGCAAAATACCCCCTGGTCAGGAAGGGGGTAACATCTTCTGGGGCTTAAGTGGTTAACATGCCATTTAACTGAGCACTTAATTCAGCCTAGGTGGAATTCACAGAATGCTATCAGGCAAAAAATAGATGACACAATTAACCACCTAAACAATCAGGGATCTTATTCCAGTTTAGACCTACTGGCATCGAGCTCCCAAAGAATAATCATACACATTATTATAAGTGTAAACACATCCCCACAGTAGATAATAGTTTGTTCATTAATAATGTGTAAAAGACAGGTGGCTTGAGTTGATGAGATTACCAATAAGGATTGCTCCACACAGACAGTGGCCAGGAGTCTAGCCTGCAGTCCTCTCCCAAAAGCCTCCTAAGTCAAGGACACAATACATTACCATGACATAGTGTGCACCCCAAAAGTAGGCACCTGTCTACATGTCAATGGTCAGAAGGTGCTTTTTAGGCTGTATCTCCAGCCTTATCTTTTCTGTACTTTAAAACGTGTGGCTGGGGGAAGACATGCTACATGTCCAGCTATATTTGTAATCTATTTATTTAATTACTTTTAAATATATTCTAAATATATTGATAACAGGTCCTGATGGATGTAGTATGGATTGTTCCTGAGTTAAATCTAAGCACCTACATCTGTCAGGGGATTGAAATCTTAAACCCAGCAACCTTCCACTGTTGAGTAAGCACCCTCTGGAGTCTCATGTATGGTTTAATCTTGGTTACTAGACTTTATATTTTGACCCAGGGCCTGTACCACCTTACTAAATAAGCTCACATTTGGTCATGTACAGAGTCCACTACATTTGTGTACCCCCTGACATTCTCTTTATTCATCATTGTTTTCATAAAAGCTATCACAGATAAGTCTTTGCTGGATAGATAGAACTTTTTTGCTGAAACACTAAGTTCCTTTGATTACTCTGGAGTAAAATTATAGAAAATTGATGTCATGTTGTATGTATTTCAACCTGGTGGCAACAGATGGAAAGAGATAAAACAAAAACAGGTGCAACTTCCTGCACATGACTATAAATATATATGATCTTAAACTTCCTATTTACCTTCCTTACAGTTGGTGTATTTCTATCAGGTCTGGGAAATCTGTTCAACTGTGAGGAGGAGAACCCTCATTTCTTTTATGTTCTGTTATTTACCGTAATTGTTTCTGTTTTGTTAACACTTTACATCCATTAACTCATACCATCCAAAATTTTAAAGATAAAAACTAGGTAAACCTTGCCCAAGGCACCTACCTTGCCTCCTCCTCTTCCACCAGTGCACCCTGCAACTGCGCACATAGCTAAATGTATTTCTTAAACAGATGAATAGAGAAAGCTAAATCTCAGTCCCACTCAGAGAGCAGCAAAGGATGGGCAGTTTTCTCAAAGATTTCATTGAAACAACGAACAGTGTTGTCACCCTTCAACCACAGGATGTAGAAAAACAACAGATCTACCTTTCGGATCAAGAAGTAATAAAACTATGTTACAGGAGGGGGGGAATCTGAAAAACGAACAGTGCTGTGCCAATGCGTGGGACAGACTTGTATGTCATTTTTTATTTTGCCCACAAATCCTACTTTAAACTCACATATACACTATCTTTCTCTGCTGATATGTAAGGTGGTGTCGATTGCTTTTCCACATGGCCCCCACAGACAGACGGGGCCAGACTTTTCATCCAGGTTCCAGGGTACCATGAGTTTCTCGCCCAATCAGATATTTTCTTGAGCAGAGATGGCGGCGTAAAGCCTGGACTTTCTATCCTCCTAGCCCAGTGATGGCGAACCTTGGCACCTCAGATGTTTTGGAACTACTTTTCTTATGATGCTCATGCGCTCTTCAGTGTAGTTAAGCATCATGGGAAATATAGTTCCAAATCATCTGGGGTGCCAAGGTTCGCCATCGCTTTCCTAGCCCCTTACACTGCTAGCCCCCTTTTTCCCAGGATGACTCACAGCCTTTAGCCCAAGCATATACGGTACTTTCAAGATCAAGATGACCAGGTTTGCACCAATAAACACA
This sequence comes from Pelophylax lessonae, assembly GCF_965119305.1. Taxonomy (NCBI): domain Eukaryota; kingdom Metazoa; phylum Chordata; class Amphibia; order Anura; family Ranidae; genus Pelophylax; species Pelophylax lessonae. Next base: position 80,513,453 of record NC_138773.1, read on the forward strand.
TTCTCACTACATTCCCCATGCACTAGTTGCAATAGACACTTCTCTAGATTTTTATCCAGAGGCTCATAGTGGTAAAGTAAACATCTTTTACTTGTTTGAGTCTAGCAAAGAAGCATAATAGTGCAGATACTGGCAAAGACTTAGTCCACATAATGGCTTAAATTAAGATTACATCTGGAAGCCTAATGTGTCTTGTGGTTTATCTTCTGAACAAATAGAGAAAAATCGCAGCGATCATGCACCATACAGGCCCAGTGTGTAATAAGTGATAACAGCCTCGGCTCTATCCAAGTTACGCCCCCCAACATGTTTCGCCCCACCCATGGGGCTTAGTCATGGAGGTTGATTGTGGCTCATCTTGTGTAATGTGTAAAGAAGGGGATGGTGCGCTTTTCCGGTGTAGATAAATAAGCATATATTAAGTATTCTATATTAAAAAGACCAAACAAATGATGATAACCACCAATAGAAATTGAGATTAAACAAAATGATTACACAATCTTCACCAGTATGGAACCAAAATCCCAATATAAATAATAGTCCACCTAGCGCCATACAGGCCCAGTGTGTAATAAGTGATAACAGCCTCAGCTCTATCCAAGTCACGCTGCCCAACATATTTCGCCCCACCCATGGGGCTTAGTCCTGGAGGTTGATTGTGACTCATCTTGTGTAATGTGAAGGGGGTGGTGCGCTTTTCAGGTGTAGATAAAAAAGCACATATTAAGTATTCTATATTAAAAGTACCAAACAAATGATGATAACCCCCAATAGAAATTGAGATTAAACAAAATGATTACACAATCTTCACCAGTATGGAACCAAAATCCCAATATGAATAATAGTCCATAAAATATATTAAGAAAGAGGATCAGAAAAATATATAATTAAACATAGAAAAGTGTTCATCCATTCATAGAACATTTGTCATGTATTCTTCAGTAATAGATATAAGTTGTGAATAAACAGGAAAAAAAGGGGAAAGAAACTCAAAAATCTTCAAGTCCACTTATAGTCAAAAAAAGTTTTTTTATATATGTCAAACTGTAGAAACTGAAAAAAAAATGTTCATCCAGTCACCAATTTTCTTGGATCATGCTCTCACCTTGGAAATTAAAGTCAATATATGTGAATAAAGATAATTCTCCAATCACTCAACGGTGACTCCTCCTCTCAAAAATAACCCCATGTATGTGAAAAATAGAAAAAACAATATAGTGCATTTTTGTCACAAAATAAATATATAATATAATCTTTAAAAAATATTTTTTTTTTATACCAAACACTGCCAACCAGTATGCAATACGTGTATGTGAGAGAAAAAAACCTGTGCTCTTGGATGTGTACAGGTGACGGTGAAAAAATAAAAAAAAAATCAATCAATGGTTGCTGTAAACACTGTGAAGTGCCTCCACAATAAAAATAGAAATGGAATAAGTGCTCTTCCACTAAAGTGTATGGCTAAAGTGAGCGCTCACCTGGATTAAAAAATATTAATAAAATAGGAAAGGGGGATTTCTGCGCTAAAAAATTAAAAACCAGTGATAAAGGAAGGGAAAAGCTGCTGACACTAGACCAACAGACAATGATCCAATAAATATAAATGCAAAATAGTGTAGTGCTAATCAAAATACATAAAGGAATAATACCAAAAACATCATAAAAAATGACCATCAATATTGCATGTGATAAGTCCAAATAGTGTAAAAAGTCCCAGAATAGTGAAGGGGAAAATATGAATTTCCAAAGATGAACATCCAAAAAGTGACATGGTAATATCCTTCTTGTGACACCACAGGAAAGTGCAGGTGGGGGACACCGCTGTGCAAAATAATGGGAAGCAGCTTACCAGAACATAGTGGCTACTCAAATGAATGAGAAAGCCTCTGCAAGCATATAATCACAGATGGACTCCATTATCTCAAAGGAATCAGCAACAAGGCACATCCGAATCCTCACAGAAGGTCCATAGGAGTCAAGTAAACACGAGCATGTATAGGAATATATAACAAGAGACCATAGCGTAATCCCGTAGTATAATTAAAAGGTTTATTAATAAAAAACTACTCACAAACAAGATGGTACAAGCAGACTGTAACTCTCCGGCGTTTGTTTAGTGAACTGGATTTGCAGCTGCAGAATTTCCACTCAGTAGTCGTGTAGAGATGTGTTGAATCACCATATCCAACTCTCCAGACTCATCATTGTGGCCCAGCCTGCCTCAGCATGCAAATATACAGGCACTCAGATAAGATGTTCCTGGAGTGATAGGTTGTATACGATAGTATAGAGGTGATGTGCTGAAAGGACAGGCGTGAGTAGTGATAGCAATGATAGGCACTCAATAGTAATGTTCAGGAGTGTTAGCAGATGGTGATAGATAGTATGCAGATAGGTTAGCAATCATGTACAAATAACAGGTGGTAGGGGACAGCAGATGAAGTGTACAGGAATTGCTAACTCAGTGCAAGGATATAGATGGTAGTAGACTCAAGAGCTAGCAATCTATGTAACAGTGCAGATGATAGAAATAGTAATGCATAGATAGCAACAGTCTTTAGTATGCAAGAGTGTAAGTTGATAGGAAGGAATCCCCTGTGGGGTACTTATCACTAGTTGGTTTAGAGAGATGAGGGGTCCGGTAATGAGGATAAGGATCAGGTAGCGAGATACAGGATCAGTAGCGAGATACAGGAAATAGCTGGAGGCTTCGGCAGCGTCAGACAAGGCTGTGTAACAAGCGGTTTGCACGAACACCTTGTGAGTGAAAGCCGGCGATTGAAATAGCCGCTCAGAGCGGCGCCTAGTGATGACGTCATGAGAATTAAAGGGACAGGTAGCTATATGCGTTCCACCTACCTAAATGGTGGAACGCAATGCAAAAGAAATGGGCTGGAAGGGTACCGAAGGTACCAGAATCTTACAGTACCCCCCCCTTAAGGCCGGCTCCGGAAGGCCTATAGCACTGGTCTCTCTGGGTATTTGGAGTGAAACCTTTGTATAAGCCTGGGAACGTGAACGTCAGAAGTATCCAACCAATTGTCGTCTTGGGGTCCATAGTTTTTCCATCTTATGAGATATTGGAGTTTCCCTCTGTGGATACGAGAATCCAAAATCTCCTTAATCTCAAATTCTTCTCCGCCCTCAACTTGTACTGGAGGTGGAGGCGAGATGGTAGGTCTTATTCCATGGTTGGGAACATGTGGTTTCAGTAGCGACACGTGAAAGATGGGGTGTATTTTAAGATCTGCCGGTAAGGTGAGTTGAACTGCAGCTCTCCCAATGAGCTTCTCAATTGGGAAAGGTCCTAGAAACAAAGGCCCAAGCTTTTTACTGGGGATCTTTAACCTTAAGTTTTTCGTAGATAGCCAAACGAGATCCCCAATAGCATATTGAGGAGAAGGTCTTCTACGGAGGTCGTAGTACCTTTTTTGTTGGCTATGAGCATGTGAGATGGTGGTGTTAAGTAAACCCAGAGAGTCTTTTATTTGGGTAAGATAGTCAGAGGCTACTGGGTTACTTGATGGCAGGATGCGTGGTGGAAGAAGTCTGGGATGAAACCCATAGTTTAGTTAGAATGGACTTTGCTTAGTAGTACTGTGGGTTGCGTTATGGTAAGCAAATTCTGCCAGAGGGAGGAGGTCCACCCAATCATCCTGTAGGTATGAGGTGTAGCAACGCAAATATTGTTCAATGCACTGGTTGACTCTTTCAGTTTGTCCATTGGTCTGAGGGTGGTAGGGAGAAGTACGTTTTCGCTGAATTCGTAGTATATGACATAGAGCTTGCCAAAACTTGGAGATGAACTGTGAACCTCGGTCAGATAAAAGAGTCTTTGGAATTCCATGTAGCTTGAACACATGTTTCACTAGTAATTCTGCTGTTTCCTTAGATGAAGGTAGTCTGCGAATAGAAATGAAATGTGCCATCTTTGTCAAATGGTCCACTGACACTAGAATGGTAGTAAATCCTTTGGAAGGTGGTAATTCTACTATAAAGTCTAAGGACACAACTTCCCATGGAACTTTGGGTATTGGTAGACTGCAAAGTAGACCAGATGGTTTTGTAGTGTCAATTTTGGACCTTGCACAGATGTCACATGAGGAAACAAATTTTTGTACAGACGTCTTCATATCAGGCCACCAAAATTGCCTGGTGAGCAAATTGAATGTCTTAGTCATACCCATATGTCCTGCCATAGGTACGTCATGTGATAATTCCAAGATCTTGGTACGCATACCAGGAGGTATGTAGAGTTTGTCGTTAAAGTAGAGGAAGCCTTCTGCATCAGCACTTAGTTGTGGTGGTGGTGAATCCAGTCCTATACTGTGCAGAATCTCTTCCTTCAAGGAACGAACAACACCAATAATACGGTCATGGGGTATTATAGGAAGTGAAGGGATTTCGGCGCAGTTATCTTCGGTTAGCCGTGATAGCGCATCCGCTTTTTTGTTTTTGTCTGCAGGCGTGTAGGTCACTAGGAAGTTGAATCTTAGGAAGAATAATGACCAACGTACCTGCCGGTGGGAAAGAGTCTTGTTGGTCTGAAGGTATTGGAGATTCTTATGATCTGTATATATGAGTATTGGCAATCGAGTACCTTCAAGTAAATGTCGCCAATTTTCTAGTGCCAATTTTATGGCAAGCAACTCTTTTTCACCCACTGGGTAATTCACCTCTAAGCTACTTAGTGATTTAGAGAAAAAAGCAACTGGGTGGAGTGGTGAAGTATTCGTTGGTCGTTGGGAAAGATTTGCTCCTACAGCCATATTTGACGCATCTACCTCCAGGATGTATTGGAGGGATGGGTCTGGATGGCGTAGTATGGGAGCAGAAGTGAAGCTTGATTTTAACAAGCGGAAAGCTTTATTTGCTTCTTCAGACCATTTGAATGGTTTCTTTACACTTGTAAGTTGTGTGAGTGGTCTCACAATAGAAGAGAAGTTCTTGATGAACTTCCTATAGAAGTTTGAAAATCCAAGGAATCGTTGTAATGCCTTACAAGTTGTTGTTACAGGCCAATCCAGTATACATGATATCTTGCTCATATTCATCTTGATACCGTTCTTAGATATGATGTATCCTAGGAATAGTACTTCTTCCTTATGAAATAGGCATTTTTTCAATTTTACGTATAAGTTGTGTGCGAGTAATCTGGATAGCACAAGTCTTACATGTCTTACATGTTCGGACAAGGACTGAGAATAAATGAGTATATCATCCAGATATACCACAACACAAACCTCAAGTAAGTCTCTGAAGATGTCATTTATGAATCGCTGAAATGCTGCGGGAGCATTACACAACCCAAAAGGCATCACTAGATATTCGAATAATCCGTACCTGGTTCTGAATGCCGTCTTCCACTCATCCCCATTACGGATTCGGATGAGGCTGTATGCCCCTTTTATGTCCAATTTTGAAAAGTAGGTAGCTCCGCGCACTTGTTCAATGAGTTCGGGAATGAGAGGTAAAGGATAGCGATCCTTTATCGTAATGGTATTTAATTGCCTATAGTCAATAATAGGCCTGAGACTTAAATCCTTATTGCGGACAAAGAAAAGTCCTGCAGCTGTGGAAGAAGTAGAGGGTCTAATAAACCCTTTCGCTAAATTCTCATCCAAGTATTCCTTGAGATGAGAAAGTTCATCCTGAGAAAGAGGATAAACATGACCGAAAGGTAGTTTACTATTAGGGAGTAGATCAATAGAACAATCGTAGTCCCTATGGGGAGGCAATACTTGAGCATTTTTCTCAAGGAAGACTTCTGATAGATCCTGATAACATGGTGGTGGTGAAATTTCATCTGACACTATGGACAGGATTTTTTTATATGATTGAAGGTTACACGTGGTCTCGCAGTAGTGAGAGGGGAAGGTTAAAGTCCGTGTTTTCCAATCAATGATTGGTTGATGTATGTGTAACCAGGGAAGTTCCAAAATAATGGGAAAATGGGGTGAAGGTAATACATCAAAAGTGGTGGTCTCAGCATGAGACTCGTTAGCAGTAGCAAGGAGTGCTTGTGTCTGATTGGTAATTGGACCAGAAGATAACGGAATACCGTTAATAAAACTAACAGAGACAGGTTTAGATTTTGAAATAATAGGTATTTTATTTAAAGCAACAAAACTAGTGTCAATGTAGTTCCCACAAGATCCTGTGTCGATCATAGCCTTGGTGGTGATCCTATTGTGGTCCCACTGTAAGGTCAAGTGAATAAAAAGATAGGGATTAGAAAAAGAAGTCGTTAATCCCCCCAGCAAGACATGTGAACACTCACCCTCTTTTTTGCGGACAAGGGGACAGAAGCTTATCAAATGATCCGGGGAGGCGCAGTACATGCAGAGATTTTCAGATCTTCTCCTGGCTCGTTCAGTAGACGATAATGGTGGGCGTATGGTTCCTACCTCCATAGGAGTAGGGTCAACGGGCGAAACACGAGAAGGATTGGATAATGGTACTGCCATTTTCTCAGCCTTTCTTTCTCGCAGTCGCCTGTCAATATTGATGCTGAGTTGTATTAAGGCATCCAAAGTGCCAGGTAAATCCGCTCGGGCGAGCTCGTCTTTAACGGCTTCTGATAACTTGAGTCTGAACTGGGTTCGCAAAGATGCATCATTCCACCCTGAATCAAGGGTCCATCTTTTGAACTCTGCTACGAAGTCTTCAACAGGTCTCCTTCCTTGTTTTAAAGCCCTCAATTGGCTGTCAGCAGTACTCTGCCTATTTGGGTCTTCATATAGGCTAGCGAGTTCTGCTAAGAATAATGGATAGGAGTCAAGAAGAGGGTCATTTTTCTCAAAGAGAGAGTCTGCCCAAGCCCGTGGATCACCCGACAAATATGAGATAGTGGTGCAGACTTTAATTTGGTCTGTAGTGTAAGTACGAGGTTTTAAATTGAAAAGCAATTGACATGCGTTTTTAAATTCACAAATTTTTTTTCGATCACCTGTAAACACTAGAGGAGGGTTTATTTTGGGCTTACGAGGTTGAGCAGCAGTGAGCTGTGAAACACGGGCTATCTGCTGTCTCAAAGTCTGATTTTCATTTTTCACTTCGGTAAGGGAAAGGATTAGTGCATCTACCTTTTGTGTTAGTTGTAACACATGAGTGGCTAATTCTGCTGAATCCATTTTTTTTTTCAGGTTCGTGCAATCTGTAACGCTCTGGCGTTTGTTTAGTGAACTGGATTTGCAGCTGCAGAATTTCCACTCAGTAGTCGTGTAGAGATGTGTTGAATCACCATATCCAACTCTCCAGACTCATCATTGTGGCCCAGCCTGCCTTAGCATGCAAATATAGAGGCACTCAGATAAGATGTTCCTGGAGTGATAGGTTGTATACGATAGTATAGAGGTGATGTGCTGAAAGGACAGGCGTGAGTAGTGATAGGAATGATAGGCACTCAATAGTAATGTTCAGGAGTGTTAGCAGATGGTGATAGATAGTATGCAGATAGGTTAGCAATCATGTACAAATAACAGGTGGTAGGGGACAGCAGATGAAGTGTACAGGAATTGCTAACTCAGTGCAAGGATATAGATGGTAGTAGACTCAAGAGCTAGCAATCTATGTAACAGTGCAGATGATAGAAATAGTAATGCATAGATAGCAACAGTCTTTAGTATGCAAGAGTGTAAGTTGATAGGAAGGAATCCCCTGTGGGGTACTTATCACTAGTTGGTTTAGAGAGATGAGGGGTCCGGTAATGAGGATAAGGATCAGGTAGCGAGATACAGGATCAGTAGCGAGATACAGGAAATAGCTGGAGGCTTTGGCAGCGTCAGACAAGGCTGTGTAACAAGCGGTTTGCACGAACACCTTGTGAGTGAAAGCCGGCGATTGAAATAGCCGCTCAGAGCGGCGCCTAGTGATGACGTCATGAGAATTAAAGGGACGGGTAGCTATATGCGTTCCACCTACCTAAATGGTGGAACGCAATGCGAAAGAAATGGGCTGGAAGGGTACCGAAGGTACCAGAATCTTACACAGACACATCAATGTAAAAAGACTGAGGGTCCGACCGCGGCGTCCCACGTGTTCCCAAGCAGTATGGAGAGACTAGGCCGGCACAGAAGGGGGCGTGTGGACGTTGCGTCTGGTGCCGCCGATGCGTTTCGTCATCAAAAGACGTCGTCTGGGCAGCCAATTTCTACTAGAAACTCTACTGGTGTTTTAACATACTACACTATATACACCTTTTTTTCTCCATTTCTGAGTTCATGTTTTCAGCTGTTGAGACCTGATTTCTCTGGAGGTGGCTATCCGAAGTGAAGTTTTTTATACATAACAACGCACTTTCCCATTTTTATCTGGTAAGCAGCCTGTGTGACCACCATTGTTGGATGATTTTAAAGAGATTTTGGTGACAGTCTTTCAGTTGTAATCATCATCTATATATATATATATATTCTTCTGGTGAGCGGCCCTCTTTTATCATTCATCGAGGAGCTTTTTCAGCTCTTGGTGGCGGGTTCTTGCTCCTAATCTACTAGTTAGGATATACTGCACCATGAGATGTTTTCTTGTTTATTTGCATATTTCCTGCGATCTACATTGATTAGATCAAGCCAAACTGGAGTAGCAAGTCAAGCTGGAATAACGAGATCCTACACCTGCTCTACTTACCGATAGGTCTATTTTATCCTTTCATCTGGTAAGCAGATTGGATTGTCCCTATCATTTCATAAAGACTATTTCCTGAGCGCCGCATACCCATAACATTTTTACATAAACTCTACATAGGCAGTTTCACCTAGCAAGCTTGCGGGCAGTGTAACGCCACTCAGCTGTTGCAAAGCCCGGCCAGATACTCAGCTGATTCTGTGAATAGACAATGTCGGATGCCTTGTGTCACAAAGCTCCTCCTTGGAACAAGATCTTCTTCCTCAGATAGTTCCAGGCCTAGGTTCACCAGAGCAGCCCCTCCCCAGAAGAGTAGAGCATGAGCATCCTCAGCAGGCCCTTACCCAAAATGTCTTCCAAGTTTAAGACCTGGTGCCCCAATTACAGCCACCTTAAATAGGGCTACCCATAAATATTCCACCAGGAGGAGGAACAATCCTTAAAGGGGACCCCTGCCTAACTACACCTCCCTAGAGATACAGCATATCAGGAGGAGAATGGCAAAACTTTCTATAGCATTAATTCAAGATAAAAACCCTAAGCTTCTTGATATCTCTTTGCTTTTGATATACATCTCAGATAGCAAGCAATTGTGCTACAAGTTTGAAAATTATTTGCTAAACTATTGCTACACTTGCCGGGCTTCACAAGTTTGTTGCACAATTGCATGACTCCAGATCAACTTTCTTTGCAAACATTCTGCAAGTCTGCTGCAAGTTATGGTTCAGTTATGTTGTGCAATAATCATCCCACCACAGGGGGCACTGTGACTTGCAGAGCTCTTGCTGTGAACTCACCACTTGCAACGTTGCTCTTGCTAGAGATTTGCCACACAAATTTGCTACAAATTGGAAAAGTGCTCTGCAAGTGTACAATTTCCCAGTGAAAATGTGCAGCAAGTTAACAGACAAATTTGTGGCAAGTTACTTAGTGATCCCTCATGTTAGCAACATAATTTGGGTGTGTTGTGCAATGTCCTTAGGAGAGAAAGAAAAAAGTGACTGTCTAATCTAACTGGGGGAGACATATATACCAAAGGCCCCGCTCCGGGTCCCTCCCAGCGTCACTCTGGCATGGCTGATGAGGGGAGGCGTCATCGCCAGAGTGGCAACCGCCACCCGGCAATTGGCGCCAAAAAGCCTTCCTCATGGAACAGCCACTGATGGTATAAAGACGCGCCAGCGTAATAGAGTCAAATTTGATGCCATGCATCTAGAGCGAGGCGTGGCGCTGATGCACATCATGTGGGTGCCCACCCAATCTCCCACATCCCAAGGGGTCGAAGGGGAAAAGGGTTGGGCCTCAGGTGCGCCTCGCAGTTCCCGGGTACAGAGACAACCAGCCAGCCCAACAAAGCAAAACCACATACAAATAAAGTAGGTATGAATATAAACTCTACATATTCTGTAAAGTGTCGCAGACCACCAAAGGTAAAATCTGCCACCTGTAATGAAGAAAGAAATATCAAATGAAAGATAAAAAAAAAAAGAGACCATATAAATACAGTCAAAAACATCAGCTGATCACGTGCCTCCATCCCTATATAGCAAAGTGGGTATAGGAGGAGTTTTGGGACTTTAAATGAGGCCCATGACATACTATAGTCATACTGAAATTTAAAAGGAAAAGGTTTGGGACTTTAAATGAAGCACGTGACACATAGAAAAAAGTGGTCAAATGCATTATGATACATTTATTCTTTCATATTTATACAGATATCATGATGACATATTATTATTATAATTCATTTACAGGAGCATCTCATAAAATTAGAATATCATTAAAAAGTTAATTTATTTCAGTAATTCAATCAAAAAACTAAACTCATATATTTTATATAGATGTGCTACACACAGAATTATATATTTCAAGCATTTCTTTCTTTTAATATTGATGAGTATGGCTTACAGCTAGTGAAAACCCAAAATTTTGTATCTCAGAAAATTAGAATATTACATAAGACCAATAAAAAAAAAGTTTTTTAATGAAGAAATGTTGGCTTATTGAAAAATATGTCCCTGTACAGGATTGTATGCACTCAATACTTGGTCAGGGCTTCTTTTGCATGAATTATTGCATCAATGCAGCATGGCATGGAGACGATCAGCCTGTGACACTGCTAAGGTGTTATGGAAGTCCAGGTTGCTTTGGTAGTGGCCTTCAGCTCATTGTTGGTTCTGGTGTCTCTAATCTTCCTCTTGACGATACCCCACAGATTCTTTATGGGGTTTAGGTCAGGCAACTTTGCTAGCCAATCAAGCACAGTGATACCATGACCATTAAACCAGCTATAGGTAACTTTTGGCAGTGTGGGCAGGTGCCAAGTCCCCAGTCTCCATAAGGCTTGTCAGCAGAGGGAAGTATGACATGCTATAGAATTTCCTGGTAGAGGGCTGCTTTGACTTTGGACTTGATAAAATTCATTGCTCCAACACCAGCAGATGACATGGCTTTCCAAATCATCATGGACTGTGGAATATTTTTCATTTCATTTGGAAATCAAGGTCCCAGAATCTGGAGGAAGAGTGGAGAGGCACGGAATGCAAATTGATCCAGTGTGAAATTTCCACAGTCAGTGATAATTAGGGGATATTCTAATTTTATGAGATGCACCTGTACACACGTCAAGAATAACGCATTGCAGTATAAATTAAAATTATTGTGAGCTGGCTTGTAATCCATATGATAAAATATGTATTAAACAGTGGCGGCTGGTGCTCAAGATTTTTTTTTTGGGGGGGGGGGCGCAAAAATAAAAATGTAATAGGTATTGCTTTGCGGCAAAAAACGCGGTAAAAAAATTGCGTGACTTTGAGGTCATGGTACAGGCATGGCACAGGTGATGGTATAGGCATGGCACAGGTGATGGTACAGGCATGGCACAGGTGATGGTATAGGCATGGCACAGGCATGGCACAGGTGATGGTATAGGCATGGCACAGGTGATGGTATAGGCATGGCACAGGTGATGGTATAGGCATGGCACAGGCATGGCACAGGTGATGGTATAGGCATGGCACAGGTGATGGTATAGGCATGGCACAGGTGATGGTGCAGGCATGGCACAGGTGATGGTATAGGCATGGCACAGGCATGGCACAGGTGATGGTATAGGCATGGCACATGTGATGGTATAGGCATGGCACAGGCATGGCACAGGTGATAGTATAGGCATGGCACATGCATGGCCCAGGTGATGGTATAGGCGGCATGGCACAGGTGATGGTATAGGCGGCATGGCACAGGTGATAGTATAGGCATGGCACATGCATGGCCCAGGTGATGGTATAGGCGGCATGGCACAGGTGATGGTATAGGCGGCATTGCACAGGTGATGGTATAGGCGGCATGGTACAGGTGATGGTATAGGCGGCATGGCACAGGTGATGGTATAGGCGGCATGGCACAGGTGATGGTATAGGCGGCATGGCACAGGTGATGGTATAGGCGGCATGGCACAGGTGATGGTATAGGCGGCATGGCACAGGTGATGGTATAGGCGGCATGGTACAGGTGATGGTATAAGCGGCATGGTACAGGTGATGGTATAGGCAGGAAGGTACAGGTGATGGTATAGGCGGCATGGTACAGGTGAGGGCACAGGTCGGCTTCAATCACTTACCTGCTCTCCTCCTGGGCTGCCTGCGAGACGTCCACGGCGCTGCTCCTCTCCTCGAGGCCTCTTCTTCAGGTGATGGTACAGGCATGGCACAGGCATGGCACAGGTGATGGTATAGGCATGGCACAGGTGATAGTATAGGCATGGCACATGCATGGCCCAGGTGATGGTATAGGCGGCATGGCACAGGTGATGGTATAGGCGGCATTGCACAGGTGATGGTATAGGCGGCATGGTACAGGTGATGGTATAGGCGGCATGGCACAGGTGATGGTATAGGCGGCATGGCACAGGTGATGGTATAGGCGGCATGGCACAGGTGATGGTATAGGCGGCATGGCACAGGTGATGGTATAGGCGGCATGGTACAGGTGATGGTATAGGCGGCATGGTACAGGTGATGGTATAGGCGGCATGGTACAGGTGATGGTATAGGCAGGAAGGTACAGGTGATGGTATAGGCGGCATGGTACAGGTGAGGGCACAGGTCGGCTTCAATCACTTACCTGCTCTCCTCCTGGGCTGCCTGCGAGACGTCCACGGCGCTGCTACTCTCCTCGAGGCCTCTTCTTCAGGTGATGGTACAGGCATGGCACAGGCATGTCACAGGTGATGGTATAGGCATGGCACAGGCATGGCACAGGTGATGGTATAGGCAGGGCACAGGTGATGGTATAGGCATGGCACAGGTGATGGTATAGGCATGGCACAGGCATGGCACAGGTGATGGTATAGGCATGGCACAGGCATGGCACAGGTGATGGTATAGGCATGGCACAGGTGATGGTATAGGCATGGCACAGGTGATGGCACAGGCGTGGCACAGGTGATGGCACAGGCATGGCACAGGTGATGGTATAGGCATGGCACAGGCATGGCACAGGTGATGGTATAGGCATGGCTCAGGTGATGGTATAGGCATGGCACAGGTGATGGTATAGGCGTGGCACAGGCATGGCACAGGTGATGGTATAGGCATGGCACATGCATGGCACAGGTGATGGTATAGGCGGCATGGCACAGGTGATGGTATAGGCGGCATGGTACAGGTGATGGTATAGGCGGCATGGCACAGGTGATGGTATAGGCGGCATGGCACAGGTGATGGTATAGGCGGCATGGCACAGGTGATGGTATAGGCGGCATGGTACAGGTGATGGTATAGATGGCATGGCACAGGTGATGGTATAGGCAGCATGGCACAGGTGATGGTATAGGCGGCATGGCACAGGTGATGGTATAGGCGGCATGGCACAGGTGATGGTATAGGCGGCATGGTACAGGTGATGGTATAGGCGGCATGGTACAGGTGATGGTATAGGCAGCATGGTACAGGTGATGGTATAGGCAGGATGGTACAGGTGATGGTATAGGCGGCATGGTACAGGTGAGGGCACAGGTCGGCTTCAATCACTTACCTGCTCTCCTCCTGGGCTAGCTGCGAGACGTCCACGGCGCTGCTCCTCTCCTCGAGTTCTCTTCTTTTGACAGCGGCGGGATTCCGGGAACCGTCCACGGCGCTGCTCCTCTCGCCCTCTTCTGTCTTCTGGTCTTCCGATTGGTCCGGGCAGCAGGAAGGAGATCGGGCGGTGACGGTGTGTGACTGACGCATGCACCGGCACCGCCCCCATTGCGACGTCAGCAATCAGATGTCCTGGATGATGATTGGTCCAGGCTGGAGACTGGACCAATCACAGCCAGGATATCACGAAAGTGGGGGTGTCCTAGCGCTATGACCTGCGCCCAGGTTACGCCCCCAGAAGGTAGCCAATTGGCGCCTCTTCTGGGTCGTAAACCCCACCCCCCCAGCCACCACATAGACCGGCGAATGCAATTTTTTTTTTTCAAACTTTATTGTTCTTTTTGTAATTTTTTCTCCCTTCTTTTTAGGGGGGGGCGGCGCCCTGGCGCCCCCTATGCACAGGCCGCCACTGGTATTAAAAGAATTAATGATTGCAGAAAGTTCTTAATGTTCTAAGCTGTAAACCCATGATTATAATGACTATCAAAAGCTTGATGCAAGTGTTTTGTGGAACTAACTCCACTTCCTCAGGAGCGGATGCAAGGTGAGTATCTGCAAAAAAACATATTGATACCTTTTTTTGTGAAATTATTTATTGTGATTAAGGGGTAGGCCCAGGGGTAACTGTCAGTAGCTACCACCCTGTTTCTGCCCTAAATTACCGTGTTTCCCTGTCAACCCACCCAATCCCTCACACCTGGGTTTTCCAACCTAATTCCCCTATATTACCTCAGTGAAGCAGGGGAAAACAGGAAAAAAAAGATGTGAAGATGTGCAAACAATACATAATGATTAAAAGGGGAGTACCAGGAGGGCCCATATATAGCAGCCTCCAAGGTCCTACCTATCGATCCCCATTCACCTCCTTTCATCGATAACCAGTGTCCTCCCTAAAAATAAAAACCCACATAATTTACCCATAAAAAACCCCTGAAGTATCATACAAAAAACAAAAAAACAAAAACGAGTGAGATTGTTGATTAATAATTGAGGGTTAGGCCTAAGGGCTATTTTCTTACCCCCCTTTTCCCACCCTTATTTACTGCATACACTTGTCTACCTTCCCCTTCCCTCCCACCCGTGAGTGGAGGGGAGGGAAGGAGGAAGACGAGCATAAAGAGAGAAGACACAATCGTGCAAAACTCGGCCCACCGAGTCTCCATCTTCCCCAGACCTTATTTATGAAATTTCCTCTATTTCATCCCCCCATCTTCCTGGAGAGCATTCATATTACCCATACAACTTATATAAACTCAAGATTGTTTGAATTTAAGCCAACTTCTCCATATTTTGTGAAATCTTGGCCATAAGTCATTTTGCAGATGTATTAGTTCTTCCAATAGTCTAGTATTATCTACTTCCCTAAACCACTTTTTCATTGTCTGTGTTTTTCTTTTTTTATTTCCACTATTTCGGGATTAGTATTTTTGCTGCTTTCAACAGGTATGGAATAATAGATGCTCTTTTTTCCTTGGTTCACCTATGGCATGGAACAAAGGGGTCTTGCCTAACTTTAAAATAACTAATCTTCCTAATTAAGTTCAATATTTTATTCCAGTATGACTGAATCGAAAGGCAATTCCACCATATATGGGCATGTGTTCCTTTACCCCCCCCCCCCCATTCCCTCCAATACAAGTGTGATACATCTCGTTGATCTTATGTAATTTTGATGGAACATAGTACCATTTGGTTAACAATTAATTAACAATTAATGTAATTAATTTATTTTATCCTCATATCCATTACCGTGGCGTGCACATAATCTATAACCTTACTATTTAACACTTCCGGAAAGGGATTGGTTAAGATCATGTTCCCAACTGATCAAAAGACATGAGGACCCATGATCTGGGGGTGGTATCAACATTCTGTATACATTAGATAACCTGTGTGTCTATTTATTCCCCCTTGGTCTTTTTTTAAGAAGGGGCAAATAGTTGTCTTGACATAGGTCTGTTACTGATACAAATAGGGATATGCCCAGAAATTTTAATTTCCACTCAAACGGATACATAGGTCTAAGGTCCCTATATTCTGCTGGGGGAGCAAGAGATATTAAATATTTCAGATTTCTCTATGTTGATTTTTAAAATTAAAATTTCTCTGTATCTTTTTAGTTCAGCTAGAATATTAGGAAGTGTCTGTATGGGGTTAGATACATACAACATATTATCATCCGCAAATGCTTATGTTCTTTTCCAGCTACTTCTATAACATTGGTTTCTTGGTTTGCTTGTGTTGTGGCTTAGAAGGGTTCTAGGGATAGCACAAAAAGTAGGGGGAAAGTGGGCATCCCTGGCATGTACCATTATATACCGCTAAGGGCTGCAACAAGATCCCATTCACTCATACTTAAGCTGTTGAGTGTATAGGGCCTCCACCCAACTATACATGTGTGGGCCCAAGACAGCATTTCATAGAGTCAAGAGCGTATACTCCCAATCCAATCTATCAAAAGCCTTTTTGGCATCAATTGATAGAAAAAAGACTGGTTTATTTCCTTTTTTAGCTCTGTGCATTGGGAGTATAGTTCTTAATACATTGTCCCTCATTTCCCTCCCAGGGATAAAGCCCACTTGATTTTCCTCTATCCACTTTGACACAAAGGGCTTCAACCTCTGGGCTAGTATTTTTGCATATCATTTAATATGTGCATTAATTAGAGATATTGGACTGAAACTGGAGCACAATGATGGATCTTTCCCTTCTTTTAAAATAAATGATATACAGGCCCCTTGCATATCTCCAGACCTCCTCTGATAGAATTCATGTATGTCTGGAAATGAGGTATTAGTATCCCACTAAACTTTTTAAAGTAAAGGGGCTTAACCAAGCTGGGCCAGGGCTTTTACCAACTTTAGTGATGTTGATTGCTTGTTCTATTTCTTCTTTGGAAACATTCCTATCTTGGTAGCGCCTTCTTCTGATATGACTGGAAGTTTAGCCTTCTTTAAATAATATTCTATTTTATTTCTTCTATTTTGGATGTCATCAAGGTTTTGGACATTATTTACTCTGTATAGTTGAAGATAATAATAATAATCTTGAAAGATTTTAATGACACCACTCGTAGAGTGCTTCACCTCTCCTTCCTTATCCTTCGTTTAAGCTATATAGTTTAGGCTGCTTCTTGGTTAAATTATTCCTGCCAATAAATTTCCTGGTTTATTTCCCATTTCATAATGTCTTTTGGCTGCTTTATTGAATGCCCTTTTGATGTCTTGTTCCATCAATTTCCTCAATGCCTCCCTTTTTTTCTATTAACCCAATCATCGCTTGATCTTCGTTAATTTTTTTTCTGTATTAGTTCCAGACCCTGGATTTCCTTTAATAAAAATTGTTTCTGAGCTAGCCGTATTTTGTTCCTCTTAACCCCCTCTGCTATTAACCTCCCTTTTATAAATAAGTTTCCCTAAGCACAGTCGGGGAGGTATTTTCTATATTGTTATCCTTAAAGAAAAGGTCCAAGTCCTTCCCTAAGTTGCTGACTACTCTAAAACCATGTGAAAGGGACTCATCTAGTCTCCAAGACCTCTGTCTGGCTGATATATCCTTTAATTCTAGAACAGTGAGCATTGAAGCATGGTCTGAGAAAGTTATCGATTTTATATCTGCTTTTAACGGCCCCTCTAAAAGCTGTTCATCTAAACAAAATATAATCAATTCTTGAATATGAGAAGTGTACCAAAGAATAGTAGGTAAAATCTTTGACTTTGGGGGTGTAAGGTTCTACATGCATCTTCTAGCTGTTGTTGATGCAATTTCTGTTTAATTGCTTCTTTCCGACCATAAAGATAGAGGCTGGGTATCCAGGGTAGGGTCTAACACAAAGTTGAAAATTTCTGCCATTATTAATTTCTCCTTTCTAAAACCCTCCAATTTATTTAAGACCCTCTTCAAAAAATCTATTAAGGCAATATATATTAACCAGTGTACAATTGGTATTAAATGAGGAACCTTTGATAAATATCGCCCTTCAGGGTCCAACTCTAATGCTTTCAGTATAAATGGTGTATTCCTTTCAAACCATATTGCTAGTCCCTTAGATCTCTTATTAGGGGAATAACCATGGTACCACAATGGAAAGAATTTTGAGCCCAGGCTAATTTTAGAGGTCCATTTTAAGTGGGTTTCTTGTAACATCACTATTTTGGCAGAAAGTCCTTTCATTTCCAGGGATATCTGATGTCTCTTATTTGAGCTGTTTAAGCCTCTAACATAGGTAATTATTTTTAAAGGGACCATACTCTAAAAAATGTAAACATTGGAGTAGGGGTAAACGTCCTCCTAAATTCCAGCAATACACCATTTTGCTTACGAACAACATAAAAAACATATAACACATAAACAACATAAATCCCCCAAAAAACCACCCTTTTCCCCAAACCTAACATTCCCCTCCTGGGGAAAAATTGCAAATCAATGTTTTGTCCTGCCCCTCTGCCGCAAAAAAATTTCACACAGCTGGGCTGGGCATCCCTTGGGGGATTTTATATGCCCATGTGGGCTTCTAGTACTCATACCAAAATATTAGAGTATGGTTCTGGAGGTCCAGGTGGGCAAAGCCACTCCACAGTATTTCCCCTGAATTCTTCATTTTCTGACCTGAATCCCCCCCAACTGATCCACCCGAGCGTTGTCTGCAACCTTAATTCCTACTTAAATCAAATTCTGCCCTCTATACTTTATTCCATAATCTGTCCTTTAATTTGACCCAGTCGGGGCTTCTTTTTTTCATGGAATTTTAGGGTTGCTGAGATACCCTGATTTTTAGCAGTGAGACAGGTTGGAAAGCCCCATCTGTAAGTAATATTTTTCATTTAAGCAAATAAAAAATAAATAATCCCTTGCTCTAATACCGTGAAATTTTAGTGATAATATTACTCCAAACACACTAATTGAAGTAGTGTGCTCATACCGTGATAAGTTCAATGGAAATGCCGCAGCTTAAATAAACAAAATCAACAAAACAGTGTACATATTAATCAAATTACTACACCAAGCTGCGCAAAAAAAAAAAAAAAAAAACGTGCATGTGAGTAAACAAATTAATATTTTAAATAAATCCAAAAAATGAATTGGATATAAACAGTGAAAGTTCATAAAGTCCCACAATGTGTTCAAAATTTATTTTGTAACAGGTGCTCCTGGATGGGATCCTCTCGATGTTCTAGGTTCAGTGAAATAAACAATAAACGTGTGACTCCCGTGAATTAAACAGATGAGGGATGAAATTAAAATGGAGCTATGGATGCGGTAGAATCCCTATGGGTAGAACTTCAAAGGGAAGTTACTGTGGGGAAGGTAATATTGGGTGTATGCTATAGTTCCCCCAACCAGAGGGAGGAGGGGGAGGCGGACCTCCTTTCACAGATTGGAGTGGCAGCAAGGATGGGAAATGTCATTATAATGGGGGACTTTAATTATCCAGGTATAGACTGGGCAGAAGGAACGTGCATTCATCCAAGGCTCGGCAGTTCCTAAATGTTTTGCAGGACAATTTTATGGGTCAGATGGTAAACGCACTGACAAGAAACAATGCGGTACTAGACCTACTGATTACCAACAATACAGACCTGCTCACTGATATAGAAATACGGGGCAACTTAGGAAACAGTGACCATAGGTCAATAAGTTTCAGTATTGATCATAGTAACAGGAAACCCAAGAATCATAAAAGGATACTGAATTTCAAAAGAGCCAATTTCCCAAAACTGTGCCCTTTGCTAGAAAATATCAAATGGGATAGAACCATGGGATCAAAGAACACAGAGGAAAATGGGAGTGCTTCAAAAGCATACTAAACAAAGAGATTGGCCAGTGCATTCCAAAACTAAACCCTAGGTGGCTAAACTCCAACATAAAAATGCATATTAATACTAAAGAAAAGGACTTAAAAAAATACAAGGCTGAGGGGTCATTGGCAGCATTCAAGCATTACAAAGAGTGTAATAAGAAATGTAAAGGCGAAATCAAGGCAGCTAAAATAGAACATGAGAGACATATAGTGGAAGAGAGTAAAAAAAACCCCAAGAAATTCTCTAAGTATATAAACAGTAAGAAAGCGAGGCCAGAACACATTGGCCCCATAAAAGATGACCAAGGGAATCTGGCCACAGAGGACAGAGAGAAGGCGAAAGTGTTAAATACCATATTTATCGTCGTATAACACGCACCGGCGTATCACACGCACCTAAATTTTAGGAGAGAAATTTCAGGAAAAAAGCTGAAGTTTAAATTTTTTTTTAATCAAATGCAGTCTCACCAGTGCCCACGATTGCAGCCTCATCAGTGCAGTGCCCACGAATGCAGCCTCATCAGCGCAGTGCCCACGAATGCAGCCTCATAAGCGCAGTGCCCATAATTTCAGCCTCGCCAGCGCAGTGCCCATGATTGCAGCCTCGCCAGCACCAGAGCCCATATTTGCAGCCCCGCCAGCGCAGTGCCCATAATTGCAGCCTCTCCAGCGCAGTGCCCATAATTGCAGCCTCGCCAGTGCAGAGCCCATAATTGCAGCCTCGCCAGCACCAGTGACACTATCCAAATCACTTTTAAAAATGTCCAGGAAGCAGTGCCGAGAGGTAGAAGGGGGCGGGGGCGCCGAGCAGAAGGAAGGACGCGTTGTCATCTGAAGTCCCGGTGCCCATAATAGACGTAGGCATAGGAGGCGGGACTTCCAAGGATAGGGCATCCTTCCTTCCTCTCTGCGCTGCTTCCTGGACTTTTTTTTTTTTATATCGGCATATAACACAACTGTTACTTTTTCCTCCATTTTTAGGAGGAAAAGTGCGTGTTATATGCCGATAAATACGGTAATTTCTTCTCTTCATTCTTCACAAAAGAATTGGGGTGCTACACTAACCCAGCTCTAAGTTAAATAATACACCTCAGGAAGTACCCCCATGGTTAACAGAAGATAGACTTAGAACTAAACTAGAGAAACTTAACATAAATAAATCACCGGGACCTGATGGCTTGCACCTGAGGATTCTTAAAGAGCTCAGCCAGTTGATAGCCAGACCCTTATTCTTGATCTTTAAGGATAGTCTACAGACGGGTATGGTGCCAGATGATTGAAAAAAAGCCAACGTGGTACCAATATTTAAAAAAGGGCCGACATATATCCTGGGTAACTATAGGCCGGTCAGCCTAACATCAGTAGTCTGCAAGATTTTGGAGGGGATGTTAAGAGACTACATACAAGACTTTAGTAATGAGAACGGTATTATTAGTAGTAATCAGCATAAATTCATGAAAAATCGTTCTTGCCAGACCAATCTATTAACCTTCTATGATGAAGTGAGTTGCCATCTAGACAAAGGAAAGCCTGTGGATGTGGTGTATCTGGACTTTGCAAAGGCATTTGACACAGTTCCCCAGAAATGCTTACTGTACAAACTAAGGTAGATAGGTATGGACCATAGGGTGAGTACCTGGATAGAGAACTGGCTCCAGGGGAGAGTCCAGAGGGTGGTGATAAATGGGGGGTTCTTAGATTGGCTGGGTGTTGAAAGTGCGGTCCCCCAAGGATCTGTCCTGGGACCAATCCTGTTTAATTTATTCAAAAACGACCTAGAGGAGGGGATATCTAGCACAATCTTGGTATTTGCAGATGATACTAAACTAAGCATGCCAATAGCTTCTATGCAGGATGTGGAAACCTTGCAAGCGGACCTGAACAAAATAAAGGGATGGGCAACTACATGGCAGTTGAGGTTTAATGTTGAAAAATGTAAAGTAATGCACTTGGGCGCCAGAAACACGAAAGCAAGCTACTCACTAGGGGGGGGGGGGGGACATCTGGGTGAATCTAAGATGGAAAGCTGCTGCAAGCAAAGCCAACAAAATACTGGCATGTAAAAAAAAGGGGATTCACTCCATAAATAAAGAGATTATTCTCCCACTCTACAAGACTCTGGTCCGGCCACATCTGGAGTATTCCGTCCAGTTCTGGGCACCGGTCCTCAGGAAGGATGTGCTGGAGCTGGAGAGAGTCCAGAGAAGGGCAACAAAAATAATTGGGGGAATGGAGGACATCAGCTATGAGGAAAGACTACAAGCACTGAACTTATTCTCTCTGGAGAAGAGATGCTTGAGGGTGGATATGATATCAATGTACAAATACTGTAAGGGTGATGACCCTAGCATAAGGAACAAACTTTTCAGAGAAAGGGAATATAATAAGACACGTGGCCACTTACTAAAACTAGAGGAAAAACGGTTTAACCTTAAAATACGTAAGGGGTTCTTTACTGTCAGAGCAGTAAGGATGTGGAATTCTCTTCCACAAGCAGTCGTATCAGCATGGAGCATCAGAAGCTTCAAAAAAGTATTAGATGGGCACCTTAAAGACCACAACATAAGGGTGTATACAATGTACAGTTAACATCAAACACTCACACACACACATCATCATAGGTTGAACAGGATGGACTGATGTCTTTTTTCAACCTCACAAACTATGTAAGATCACCTTAAAAAAAACACCAATGTGAACAACCACTCCCATCGGTTGGTCACTTACCAGATAGTAATGCCCCCCATTCTCATGGTGTGGGCAAATGCACTTTTAGGGTTTAAGTCTCACCAGTCCCCTCTGGGTTAATAAGCGATCTTTAAGTATCCTCCTCCACACAACTCCAATGTAGTCATATAAGAAAAGAAAATCTCCACTAGTGTGATACTGTTTAGCAAAGCTATTTATTAAAACATGAAAAAACCCTTCTTCTTCAATTGCACTTACAATTTGGTATAACAAAAGCACATTGGTGTGAATTAAGAGGATACAGAGCATTCCTCTGGTCCTCACCACCTCCACGCTGGTACAGGAACCTTGGATACCATCCCCTGCTCCTCCGACTGACAGTCCGGTTTGCCGTGTGGCCACGCCCCGACATGTTTCGTCACTTCCGACTTTGTCAAAGGGATCCACCTTCCCCTGGACTAGGTATGTTTTCATAATGCGTTCAGTCCGCTTGATTAGTTTTGGCTCCTTTCTTTCCCATTACTCCTTCAAGCTGAGGTGGCAAAGCTTTAAAGGGGGTAAAAAAAAGGGGGGTCTAAAAGAAGCCCCAGAGGAGCTTTGAATATAGTTGGTTTAGTTGAACAGGTAGGCAAATAAGCAGTCATGCCCAGAGCAATAATACAATGCAAAAGTTGTATAGATTTTTCAGCAATTGCCTGTATACATGCAAAGATAGTTTGAAGAATAGATAAGATTTTTCAGTTCACTTTCACACTTTCCCAAGCTTCTATTATTGGAGATGGACATACATTCACTTTGCCACTAAGTATCGTTGGAAGATTTCATAGAGAAGAATATAAGACAGTAGAGTTAATCTTTATGTCACAAAGGCAGGCATTCAGGTGTAAGCAGTCTAAGAAGTTCAAGTAGTTTAAAGGGATTGTAAAGGCAGAAGGTTTATTTCATCTTAATGCATTCTATGCATTAAGATAAAAAAAAAAAAAACCTTCTGTGTGCAGCAGCCCCCCTCAGCCCCCTAATACTTACCTGAGCTCATCTCTATCCAGCGATGTTGCAGGAGTATCTCTACTGCCCTGGACTCCCCTCCTCATTGGCTAAGACAGCAGCGTAGCACGATTGTCTCCCGCTGCTGTCAATCAAAGTCAATCAGCCAATCATGAGAGAGTGGCGGCAGGGCCCGGTTACAGCTCCGTGTCTGAATGGACACAAGGAACTGTGATTCGGCTCAGGTGCCCCTATAGCAAGCTGCTTGAGGTGGGGGCAATTAACAGGTGGGTGGGACCAGGAGTGCCAAAGAGAGACCCAAGAAGTGGATGTTCTGGGCCACTCTGTGCAAAACCAACTGCACAGAGGAGGTACTGTAAGTATAACATGTTTGTTATTAAAAAAAAAAAAAAAGACTTTTTCAATCACATGAAGCAGTTTAAGCAGTTCTGGCAAAGTAGTTTGTACAGTTAGGCAGTTCAGGCAAGGTAGTTTGCACAGTTCAAGTAGTTTAAGCAGTTCAGACAGAGTACTTTGTACATTTCAAGCAGTTTAAGCAGTTCAGGCAAAGTAGTTTGCACAGTTAGGCAGGCAGTTTAGGCAACGTAGTTTGCACAGTTCAGGCAGAGTAGTTTGTGAAGTTTAAGCAGTTAGACTTTAGGAGTAAAGAGCAATAGGGTAATTTAAATTGTTGAAGATTTCAAGACAATCTTTACTCAGGATTAAATATCCTACATGTGAAAACGGCTCTAAGGCCTCACGTAGACATAAGCGTATACAGAGAAAGTCTGTGTAATTTTACAGCTAACAGATTTTATGTTAACAAATTTTTAGTTTTAGCTTACCAGTTCTACTCTGCGAATTGTAGAAGATTTAAAGGAGTTAAAACTAGGAAAATTCACATAGAATGTAAAGATCATTGATCTGTTTGATTGTTATTAATTGCTTAGTTGTGGTTTGCTTCTAGACCCGCCACCAAAATAGATGTCCTACAAATATTCCTGCAGATATCTTTTTTTTATAATTCCTTCTGTGCTCTTTCACAATACTTCTCTGTGCTCTCCCCCAGCTAATGCCCCTGACAAACAAAACTAGATTGCCAACATGCCAGCAGCAGTCGCCTCACCAATGATGATACCCCTGAAAGCTGCCTATGGCTGTCCGACTGCTATGAATGTCTGGTGGCTCCGAACACGTCCTCGGGTCTCTCAGGTTCCCCCCATCGACCCCCCCCCCCCAGGCACTTCCACTTAGGGTGCCCTCGGAAGCTGCTCCTTTCTGTCCCTCAAAAGACTCTGAAGGATTTCCAGCTATTGCTACCGCTTCCACCTCCTCTTGTCCTTCAAACTGTTCAGGCAGTCCCAGGGCTCCCACCTGAAACTGACAGCTTAGGAATCAAGGAGACCAAGTAAGCACATTCAGCATTTCACTGTCCAGGAGTCACTTACTTCCCCACAGATGAACGGGAGGGATGGTGTTTGGGACCAGGCTCCATAATATGCTTGCAGGGGAAACACATTAAGCTTGCAGCTACACGCTGCTACTTGCCACCATGTTTGATGCTCCTCCCCTTCGCCGAATGTTTTGGTAATTTTTTTTTTTTCTTCTTCACAGATAATTTATAGGGGTTTTATTTTTAATGAAGTCATGGCTTGGAGGTAATGGGGTGAATGGGGTTCTGTTAGGTAGACTCTGGGAAGCAGCCATTTATGGGCTCTTCTGGTACCCTCGTCTTTATTGTTATTTATTGTTTGCGTCAAGGAAGCTCCAATGGGCATTTTTCAGTAATAAAGTCCCACATGTAATTAGTTCAAGCCTCAAGGAGTATCCCACTGATCCCACTCCCATCCCCTTTAAATTAAATAAAAACCACAAACAAAGATGCCGGAGTTGTCGCTGCTTCAGTTATCACACCCAGGGCCACAGCTCACATAAGGCCACAGGCCTGGAAACCTTGCTACAGTTATAAACGCAAGTGACAGCTCCAGTAAATATCTGTAAAGAATGTCGAATTGTGAATTAATATAGTGGGTGGTACTGTGTGTTTAAATAACAAAACCTATGACTAGTATAAGGATGAAAAGAAATGGAGAGCATGTGGGGAAAATAAGTAGAAGTAAACCACAACCCAGGTATGAAATAAATATAAGCATTGCATCAAACCCACTATAAAAAATCTCCAGCAAGGGACTGATAGAGTAAAGGAAGACACAATACTAAAGGAACCCATATAAAAGGAGAGAATCTCCCAGACTATTTATCTGGTGATCCCACATGTTAGCAACATAATTCGGGTGTGGTGTGCAAGAGAAAAAAAAAAAGACTGTGGTTTTGCTTTGTTGGGTTGGCTGGTTGTCTCTGTACCCAGGAGCTGTGAGGCACATCTGGTGCCATCCATTTTTCCCCTTCATCCGCCATGGACATGGAAGATTGGGCGGACACCCACATGATGTGCATCGATGCCATGCCTCAAGCCGGACGCATGACCTCAAATTTGATGCCATTATGCTGGTGTGTCTTTATAACATCAATGGCTGTTCCATGAGAGAGGCTTTATGGTGCCAATTACCAAGCGGCAGGTTGCCGCTCAGGTGATGACACCTCCCCTCATCAGCCAAGCCGGGGGGGCGGGGGGGGGCTTTTGGTAAATACGTCTCTCCGTCTCTCCCAGTTGGATTAGACAGTCTCTTTTTTTTCTCTTTTCTTCTTTCTCTCCTGAGGACCTTGCATACTGCACCCCATTTGTGTTGCTAACATGTGGGATCGCCAGGTAATGATTCTCTTCTTTTATATGGGTTCCTTTAGTATTGTGTCTTCCTTTACTCTATCAGTCCCCTGCTGAAGATGCTTTATGGTGGGTTTAATGCATTGCTTATATTTATTCCACACCTGGGTTGTGGTTTACTTCCACTTATTTTCCCCACATTCTCTCCATTTCTTTTCATCCTATTGATAATAATAAACTAATAAGAAAAATAATAATGAAAGTCATAAGTTTTGTTAATTAAAGTGTAAGTCCACCCTAAAACTAAAATCCAGGCATCTATAGACCTCCACGATCTAACACTAACCTATCTAGCCCTGTAAAGAAGAAATCAGTATACATACCTTTTTTTAAGCCCATCCGATTTGGTCTCCAGCGGCAAAAGCTCTGCAGAGGACACAGCTGACAATGGCTGTGAAATGAATGGGGAGTGACGTCACCCTTAGACTTTCTATGGGCCTTCCATTGTTGGATTCGTCCTCTGCATCCACTTCCACAGCGAAGCCGCAGCTGACAGCTGAGCATGGTATTGGGTCTGATTGGCTTCAAAAAAGGTATGTATATTGATTTCTTCTTTACAGGGCTAGATAAGTTAGAGTTAGATCGTGGATGTCTATAGATGCAGGGATTTTAGTGCTAAGGTGGACTTCTACTTTAAGCACACAGCACCACCCACTATATTCATTCACAATTCAACATTCTTTACAGATCTCTACTGGAGCTGTCACCTGCGTTTATAACTACCATGACAGGGAGACCCATATCCCTCAGGGGGTTTCCATGGGCTGCTGCCACAGCTCCCGGGACAGACACATCCCTGGCAGCCCTCAATTTGCAACACTGCATGCTGATCCTGGAGCTGACTTGTAAGTAACTCAGGGATGGATACTTTTTCTTCCCCCTTTTTTCTTTTTTAAATTAACCATCAAACTAAATCGGTATCTATGTTTTTGCAGATACGCACCTTGCATCCGCACCTGATGCATTACAGTCATGTGTTTACAGCTTAGATCATTAAAAACTTTCTGCAATCATTAGTGATTTTAATATATATTTTATGATATGGAATACAAGCCAGCAAATAATTTTACTTTATACTGCAATGTGGTATTCATGACATCTGTGTATACATACAGTATATATGAATTATAATGATAATATGCCATCATGATATCTGTGTATATATATATATATATATATATGTATATATGTATATGTATATGTATATATATATATATATATATATATATATATATATATATATATATATATATATGTATATGTATATATATATATATATATATATATATATATATATATATATATATATATATATATATATATATATATATATATAATATATATATATATATATATATATAATATATATATATATATATATATATATATATATATATATATATATATATATATATATATATATATATATATATATATATATATATATATATATATATATGTAAGAATAAATGTGCCATTATGCATTTGACCACTTTACCAGCTATGTGTCACGTGCATCATTTAAAGTCCCAGACCTCTTCCTTTTTAATTTAAGATTCAGGGATGGAGACGTATGACTATAGTATGTAATGGGCTTCATTTAAAGTCCCAAAACCTCTCCTATACCCACTTTACCTTAATGCAAGGAATACATTAAGGTAAAAAAAAAACATTTTTAGCTTTAGTATCACTTTAACAGAGTCCATGTTGTGGTTTCAGTACCCCAACTGGGTACCCCAAAAGGGTGGTCACGTGTTCCTACAGGAGCAGCTATATCTTGCAGCACAGCTTCCTGTCAGTTCCCATGAGGGGGGGGGGGTGAGGAACCTTGAGGGACTGCCTCCCCTTGCATTTATGGGCCAGCACAAGGGCCATGACCAAGAACACCCAGGAGTGAGACAATTTAACTAATTCCTAACTCACTGGGCAGACTGTTCACAGAATTCACTAACACAAATTTTATTATAACACAGTGCAAAACATTAACATGATATAGTGTGCAACCCCAAAAATAGACACCTGCCTACATGTTGATGGCCAGAAGGTACTTTTTAAGCTGTATCTCCAGCCTTATCTTTTCTGTACTTTAAAAAGTGTGGCTGGGGCAAGACATGCTACAGGTCCACCTATATTTGTAATCTATTTAATAAATTACTTTTAAATACATTTTAAATATACTGATAACAGGTCCTGATGGATGTGTAATATCAATTGTTTCTGAGTTAAATCTAAGCACCTAAATCACATAAAGCAAACCTGTCAGGGGATTGAAATCCTAAACCCAGCAACCTTCCACCTTGGTAGTATGCACCCTCTGCAGTTTCATGTATGGTTTAATACCTTGGTACATATCACCATGGAGTAACATATAACATTCCCCCTGTTCCTTTGAGCGGCCAAACACCATTATAGGACATGGAGGAATTGTGAAACAGTGTACAAGGACCATTATTGCTAGGTATTATAAGAAATTACATTTTACTTATTAGGTATTACATACTGTGCATTAACAGATCTCAGGCTGGTTACTAGACTTTATATTTTTTCCCTGGGCCTGTACCACCTTAATAAATAAGCTCACATTTGGACATGTACACAGAGTCCACCACATTTTTGTAGCCCAGACATTCTCTTTATTCATCATTGTTTTCACAAAAGCTATCCCAGATAAGTCTGAGTAGAACTGTTGCTGAAATGTGACGTTCCTTTGATGATTACTCTGCAGTAAAATTATAGAAAATTGATGTCATGTTGCATTTTTTTTAACCTGATGGCAACAGATGGAAAGAGATAAAACAAAAACAGGTGCAATTTTCTGCACATGACTATATTTATGATCTTAAACTTCCTATTTAGCTTCCTTACAGTTGGTGTATTTCTATCAAGTCTGGGAAATCTGTTCAATTGTGAGGAGGAGAACCCTCATTCCTTTTATTTTCTGTTATCTTCTCTACAGTAATTGTTTCTGTTTTGTTAACACTTTATGTCCATTAACTCGTACTCTCCAAAATTATAAGGAGAAAAATAGGAACACCTTGCCCAAGGCACCTACTTTGCCCCCTACTCTTCCCCAAGCGCACCCTGCAACTGCAGACATAGCTAAATGTATTTCTTAAACAGATGAACAGAGAAAGCCAATCCTCAGCCCCATTTGGAGAGCAACAAAGGATGGTCAGTTTTAGTGCTCATCTCACAGAGTTCACTGTACAACGAACAGTATTGTCACCCTTATACCCACTGGAGGTAGAAAAATAACAGATCTACCTGTTGGATCAAGAAGTAATAAAAATATGTTACAGGAGTAGGTAATCAGAAAAAATTCCACAACAGAGACAGAGGCTATAACCCTTTTCTGCTCTATAGTCTATACTATAAAAAATAAAAAAGTTTTTAATTCGCAGCATCTCTCCCCCCCCTCTTCCTACTCTCCCTCTTCTCTCTCCCATTCTCCTTACCCCACCATGTATTCTTCTTCTCTCTCCCTACTTCTCCTCCTTCTCCGCTAATTTCTCCAGATCTACTCCCCCTTCCTCTTCAACTTCCCCTCTCCTCATCCTTTCCTCCTCCCTATATCCCCCCTCTTCCCTCCTCCATCTCCTCCCCCTCCTCCCATCAGGTCCTATCCCCCCTTCACCCCTTCCCCCCCCTATCCCCTCCATCCTCCCTCCCCCCTCCCTTCCCTTTCCTATTTTCCTCCCCCCTTCCCCCTCCCCCCCCTCTCGCTTTTCCACTATCTCCTCCTCTACTCCCTCATCCCTCTCCTATGTTCTCCCACCTTCTTCTCCTTCCCCTGTCCTTCTCCTTCTTCTTCTTCTTCTTCTTACCCCCCCCCCCACCCACCTTTCCATCCTCCCCCCTCTCATTCTTCCAGTCTCTCCCTCTTCCCTCCCTCCCTCTTCTTCTCTCCTCTTTTATCTCTTCACCTACCCCTTCCAACCTGACCCCTCTCCTTTGTCTCCGGAAATCTGAGCAAACCATCTCCATTCCTCCATACCCCGGACTAGCGTTAAGATGCTTGCTTGTTTTATTGTTTTATTGTTGTAGAAACGGAGAGATATGCAAGACTAACTTTTTCACTAAGTATCATACTTGTGACTCTAACTACTGCCACTGTCTACGCCACAAATTGACATTTGCTATGTTTGCTATGTTGACTTATGTTATGATTTATGTTATGTTTGTACTCTTTTAAACTTAATAAAAAATGTTAATGGAAAAAAAATAAAAAATAAAAACGTTTTTTATGAAGCTGGACCTTAATGTCGATGGGAGGTATTCAACTCAGAATATAGCGGAACTCCAATTTCAGTATTTGTTAATTATTTTTAGTACATACTCTTGTGTGAATAATCTAGTTACCCTCTGTACACTCCAGTGTCATCTCCAGCTTCCTTCTTAATTTTCTTTGGACAGAATACTAGTCATGTCACTATGCCCATTTCCTGTCTCTCGTTTACATGCCCCTAGAGGGTGTGCCATCCTGCAGGTTGGGCTAACAGTACTCCAGGACCGAACATAAATCACAACCTTATCCAAATCTCAATCTTGGAAGAATGCTCAACTTCAAAATGGGGAGGAGCTTTAAGGTATTGTTATGGGGAGTACTGTAATCTATGAAAGTAAGAAATGCCTGAAAGTGTTACACTTTACTTAGAACGCATGCCTTTTACATTTAAAAAAATCTTATGATAGATCCATTTTCTTACTAAATCATTTTATTAACATTTTAGGTGTTGCAAGGAATCAGCAGGAATAAAACCCAACATCAACATGTCACAAAACAGAGTGTAATAAAACAGAAACAAGTGCCTCAGCTAGACCAGATTAAGAACTGGGTCTACTATTGATGTTGCTTATAGCTCATATAAACTAACAGAAATTTATAATTGCTCATGGCAAAAAAATATTTACAAGATCAAAAATATATGATATGAAAAATGTTAGTCGTGAGACAATAATAACTGATTGACCAGTATTATCCTATAACAGTATTGTGGTGCAATTAGAGACAGAGATAACAAAAGTTAAGCTGTATAGGTAAGAAAAGGAGGAAAAATAAAGAAATAGTAGGTAAAGAAGGGGGCCATAGTTCTTAGATAAGTATTAACTAATCATAGACTCAAGGGCCTTGGATTTGGCTGTTAATATAAAATACAGGTTGACCATATTTACTAAAACATTTTGTAAGTGTCCAGTGATATAGCTGACAGCTTATTATTATTCATCAATCCATTCAATCACGATTGGACTTCAGAGAAATTTGGTACAAGGGACTTCCAAAACTTAGCTATCATCTGTTTTGTAGTGGCAAATATGAAGGAGATGAGTTTCATTGCAGGGTGTAAAACCTCTATAAGGAGTTTATTCAGTAGTGGCTCTATTGGGTCCTTACATAAGTTACAGCTCAAAACGGTGTCGATCAAGTTGTATATGCAGATCCATAGTCTACGTACTTTCGGGCAAGTCCACCTCCTTTCTGACTACATGCTCAAAAACAAGCTAAGTAAATCAATTTTATCATATTGGATGCCACAAAGCCCAGGTCACTAAAAATTGTATTTACTTGTATTTATGTGCTTTTTTTCTTTGACTTTATTTGTCCATTGCAGGTGTAATAAATGCAGTACCCCATGTTTACATAAAGACTGGGAATAGCTGTATCCCTTGCTTTGTAATAGTTTTTCAGTTCCCTGCACCTTGAACTTTTTTCACTGCTGTATCTCATAATTACTAACCCAACCCTAGTCATGACATGTAAAACACGACTTTAATATAAAGTTTTTAATGGTGTGCCCATTATTTACCATGCTCAGATGAAGGTGCAGACAGCTTTACCTCCATTTCCAACAACTTCCTGGTTTGCTCAACACACCTAGGGAGTATAAATTCATAGTTACATAGTTAGATAGTTAGTCAGGTTAAAAAAAGACACAAGTCCATCTGGCTCAACCAATAAAAAAACAAAAAAAAAAAAAACAGTAATGAAAACCCAACCAAACTATCCCATATACGCAATCCTATACCCGCAGTTGATCCAGAGGAAGGCGAAAAAACCCCAGCAAAGCATGATCCAATTTGCTAAAGCAGGGGAAAAAAAATTCCTTTCTGATCTCCCAAGAGGCAATCGGATATTCCCTGGATCATTTTTACCTATAAATATTAGTACTCACTTATATTAAGTACACCCAGGAAAGAATCCAGGCCTTTTTTAAAGCAATCTAGTGAGCTAGCCAGAACCACCTCTGGAGGGAGTCTATTCCACATTTTCACAGCTCTTACAGTGAAGAAACCTTTCCGTATTTGGAGACGAAAGGACTTTGCTTGCTTTGGAAACCGCAACTTGGCATTGCATGCTATTATTAAGCTTATGATCTACCAGAACACCCAGATCCTTCTCTGCTATGGATTCCCCCAGTTCGACTCCGCCTAGTATGTATGATGCATGCATATTCCTAATCCCCAAGTGCAAAACTTTACATTTATCAACATTAAACCTCATTTGCCACATAGTTGCCCAATTAAAACAGTGCATTGAGGTCAGCTTGTAAGTTGGAGACATCCTGTAAAGAAGTTATTCCACTGTAAAGCTTGATGTCATCTGCAAAGACTGAAATGGTACTTTTAATCCCAGATTCCTAAGCTCCCCTCTCTCAGGAGCTCAGAGAAGCCACACCTGATGAGTCAGAGGTAGCTGGGCAAGTGATTAGCAGCTAGGTGAGAGGCCCTCCATTGTCAGAACTTGCACTACAGACTTAGACTACAGCCTCATAGCATGCCAGAGTACTCTGGTTTCAGTGAGGTGGACCCACAGTGTCCTTAAGCTTGGGATCCCTCCAGCTGTTTTCCTGTATTACCAGAGCTACCCTGGAACTGTGTGAAATACTGTCTATTAGAATAATCACAAGTAGTTGTGTTTGTTCTGAACTGTTTTGTGATTTTATCTTGACTCTCTGTTGTTATAGAGACTATGCTGAGCAGCCATGAAGAGTCCATGTTTGTGCAGCTTTCATATGTTTTTGCAGCTTTCATTATTCTGCAGTGTATGCATATTTTTAAAATACAAAAGGTATTAACCGCGCTAATGGAAAAGAAAACAGCAGCAACTTCAAGTGTGACCACACCCTAAACAGAATCTCTATATTAAGTCGCGCTAGCTTGAATGATGGAAAATAAAGTCCATAAAGTCCATATGTATCAGGATCACAGTATTCAGAGAGGCTCCCTATGGGTATACGCTTACCAGAAATGGTAAATCAAAAGGCAGGTTCTCTAAGATAAATCTCGTCCCCTTGATAGCAGACTGGAACCAATATTCTCGCATTGATTCAACGGTATTGGATAAAAAATATAAAACGCAATAGCGTAAAACCCAACACAAATGGAAAAAAACTTAAAACACCAATGTGAGTGAAAAAAACTGGATAAGAGGCAAATCTCACTGGTGAAGGCTGGCATCTCATCTTGCTTGATTCTTTTGTTTACTTAATCTGGCCCAATCTGATTATTATCTGGTAAGAGGCGAGCTTTATTGGTGGTGGTTATCTACACAGAGGACACCTACTTAGGATTTCCCATTCACTTTGGCGTTTTTTCTTCTCTTTATTGTGGTAAGAGGCGACACCAGCCATCATAGGATTGCACCTCACTTATATGTTTTGCACGTATTTCCAGTTATTTTTGGTAAGGGGTACCTATAGGTGTCCCACTTAAGAGCAATTTTTATTTCTTTTGATATTTTTGAATTTTACACTGGTGGAGTTTTACACACTTTTATCCAGTTTTTTTCACTCACATTGGTGTTTTAAGTTTTTTCCATTTGTGTTGGGTTTTACGCTATTGCGTTTTATATTTTTTATGCATATTTTTGCCATCCTGAACCTGTTTTGTATGATTGATTTTATTTTTACACCTGTTTAGTAAAATTCAATTTAAAGTTACTCTCTGTCTGTTCATTTGGCCCATTCCCCCTTTTGTTTACATTTTGGGCACTTAATACTTTTTTTACAATAAAGTTTGTACATTGTAATTTTGTAAAGTACCCATACGTAGTCACTTGCTGCTTGCTATAGTAAGCAGTAAAGGCTTTGCTCTGATGAATCCTTTACTAAACTTCCACTTGCTAGGGAGTTTGTCTGCTCTGTGATTTCATTAGCAATGTCCCCACATCTGATGACCTGCCAGTTCCCTGTCTGTTATCATTTGCTTTTGGCGTGCCCTGACTTCACATTCACGCACTCTGATTGCAAGCTTGACCTTTGTGGAATCATTCAGTCACAGAGTGCTCTGACATCTGTGAGTCTGCCTGTGTCAGCTTGTCACTGCTGCTTGTCACTTCCCGGGACGGTGACCTGCCATATTTGTCTATACGTCTAGCATTGAAGGTTCAATGATTCAGTAAGGTACAAGCATGCTAATTAACTCATTAGGAATTAAAATATGCCTTGGAGAAAGAAAAAAAGGTTCTGCAGCGGGAATGATACCTTTCAGTTACTTTATTTTATGATATCAGAAGGAAATAATAAAGGTTAAAAGAATATATATATATATAGAGAGAGAGAATAAACCCCCATATATTTAAAAGAAAAGTGCACTTTTAAATTACAGTATATGGCAGTCATCCTTTTTTGCCCCTTGGCCCAAACTCTCCCCCTCCCATGATACTTTCCTCAATATCGTGGCAGCAACCCCTAGTGTTTGTTTGCATCCTATCCTGAAAATCCTATGAGTCTGCACAATAGCTGTCTTTAGACTTTTATGCGACCCTCTCCTGGGTATCTCTGTCCCTCAACATGGTCCAACCAACGGCCACATAGAAGTCGGAAGCAAGAAGGGGGAAAAGCAGGAAGCGCCACCTGAGTGTAGTATTAGTGTAAAGGGTTTAATTGTGAATTACATAACACTCACAGAATAGAAGTTAAAAACAGCTCATCTGGTAAAATAGTGTCACTCTGGTCTCTCCTGGCATCTTTCAAACTGCATCCAAAAGCTGCTGGGGTGGAGAGGAGTCCGTAGTACACAGGCCACATAGGTGGCCACAGGACATGGTACGGACTCCTCTCCACCCCAGCAGCTTGTGGATACAATTTGAAAGACGCCAGGAGAGACCAGAGTGACACTATTTTACCAGATTAACTGTTTTTAACTTCTATGCTGTGAGTGTTATGTAATTTTCTATTAAACAATTATACTTTTTATGGATGCACTGTCTTTGCTCCAGTAGTTACTGTATTTATTTTACATAGAAGTCTGAGAGCAGCTTTTAGGCATGGCCATCACCGATGGATTTTCAGGATAGGATGTAAGCACACTCTTAGGGTTTATTCAGGTAGTGAGGAGGTAGTTGGGGATGATAGTTTGGTTTAAAGCGCATCTAAACTAAAAAAAAAAAAAAGAACATTTCTTTGCATAGAAATTATATTTTTTTTTTTTTATCCATGGTGCTGTGGGGAAAATTAAAGGAGTTGTAAAGGCAAAAGTTTTTTATGCATTCTATGCGTTAAGATAAAA
Source organism: Pelophylax lessonae (assembly GCF_965119305.1). Classification (NCBI taxonomy): domain Eukaryota; kingdom Metazoa; phylum Chordata; class Amphibia; order Anura; family Ranidae; genus Pelophylax; species Pelophylax lessonae. Next base: position 80,548,983 of record NC_138773.1, read on the forward strand.
AGCCTTCTGGGTGTAGCAGTTTCCCCAGCAGACTTTAATATTTACCTAAGCCCCACCTCGCTCCAGCGATGTCCACGACTTCCTCGGCCACCCGGGACTCTCCCTCCTGATTAGCTCAGACACAGCAGTGACGCCATTGAATCCCGCTGCTGTCAATCAAAGTCAGTTCGCCAATAAGGAGATAGAGGGGGGACGGGGCGGAACGGCAGCTCCGTCTCTGAATGGACACACGGCTGTCAGCTTGTAGTTCTCAATCAACTACCAGGATGCTGTTGAGCGCTCTGGGTAGTTCATTGTCTCTTCCTGTCAGAGTGTAATTGCCTATGAGGTACAAGCAGACAGATATAAGACAAGTCTGTAGGAGTCCTGCATGGCACCTGCAATCTGTTGTTCGGGGGTGCAATGCTTTCCAGGCTCCTAGTAAAAAAAAAATAATATTTGCACATATTTGATCTGCTAAAAGAAGTGCATTTATTTATTTATTTTTTTTAAAAGTGAGCTTATCCTTTAAGCCGTAGATGGGTCTGTGACACAGAACCATAAGGTATGGTAAGATGGTGTCATGCTTTTTATGCTAGGGCAGAATAGCTAGGCCCAGAGCTAAGACAGGAAGGAATAAGAAAACTGCCTACATGAGTGGGTGATAAAAGGCATTTTTAAACACAGGGTTAAATGGATAGAACAGAATGTAAAGTTAGTGGTCACATGCCTGATTAGATGGAATTGGGCTGATTGGGAGGAGCTAAAAAGGGTGATTTGTGGGGTGGAGTGGGGAAAGTTCAGTCGGAGATCACCAAAGATCAAGAGTGCTTCCCTCCAACCTGCCCTTCACTATTGACATTGGTGAGTCTGAATGCAATTCATAGCAGCTAGTTTACAATTTGGAGTCCTTGAAGGTGACTTCATTGGTGGTATGGAAAAATAGTTAGGGACCCATCTTTGATGTGATGTTCCCTATTAAGTGTGGTCAGCTTGGAGTGACTGGGTAGTTTTGGACAAGTATGTGTCTGTGGTCAACTGATATACAAACCCGATTCCAAAAAAGTTGGGAAACTGTACAAATTGTGAATAAAAACAGAATGCAATGATGTGGAAGTTTCAAATTTCAATATTTTATTCAGAATACAACATAGATGACATATCAAATTTTTAAACTGAGAATATGTTGTGACAGGAAGTCAGGTAAATCTGTGGATGTAGTCACAGACAGGAGATACATTTCCACCTGGTTTAGAAAATTCCCCAATTACTATAGGGTGTCGGCTGAAAAGGTAGCCAGGACGGCTTAAGGAAATTGAAAGACCTTCAGCTGTTCGGAATGAGGAAGTTAAGGCCTCTATAATTTGTCCAAAGGAAGTCCTATTGATTGCTGCCTCCTGACGCCGTGTGGGTAGAGGAGGACAGTCAGATGTGTGCCTCCCGACGCTGAGTGAGCATGGGAGAAGGATTGCTGCCTCCTGACGCTGTGTGGGCATGGGGAGAGGAGGACAGTCAGATGTGTGCCCCCTGAAAGCTGTGTGAGCATGGGGAAGACCTCCTGAAGCGATGTGCGCTGAGGAGGGTAACAAGTGTGAAGACTACTCAAGGATCGTTTCTATGTGAAAAGAAACCAATGGACATTTCGTGTGTGAAGGGGAAATTAATTAAGACTGAAGACTACTCAAGGTGAGGTCTTGGACTATTTCTATGTGGAAAGAAATAAATGCACTGTTTGCTATGTGAAGAGAAAAGCAAAGGGACATGTTCAATGTGAAGAGGAAAAGGGACATGTTCAATGTGAAGAGGAAAAGGGACATGTTCAATGGACATTTGTTGTGTGAAGAGATTATAAATGAACTATTGAGTGTCTGTTGTAGGATCAGCAAAGTTTGCCCAACAGCAGGTTGGAGACAGACTTCATGAGATAGGTTCCTGTGTGTGAGAAGGTAGCCGCCCACAGTGGCAAGGATTTATTTTGTGTTTTATTTTATTTTGGATGTTTTTGCTGCATGCACTTGTTTGAAGAAAATTGCATGAATAAACCAAACTGTTATTTGCAACCACTTCTCGGCTATCTCCCTGTGTAACGAATCCCCCCAAGGGGTCATCCACGCCCGCCACCGAGCTAATCTCCCACAATGTATAATTTTAAGGGAAAAATAGGTTGATTTTAAATTTCATGGCATCAACGCATCTCAAAAAAGTTGGGACAAGGCCGTGTTTACCACTGTGTGGCATTTTCTCTTCTTTTTATAACAGTCTGCAAACATCTGGGGACTGAGAAGACAAGTTGCTCAAGTTTAGGAATAGGAATGTTGTCCCATTCTTGTCTAATACAGGCTTCTAGTTCCTCAACTGTCTTAGGTCTTCTTTGTTGCATCTTCCTCTTTATATAATGCGCTAAATGTTTTCTATGGGTGAAAGATCTGGACTGCAGGCTGGCCATTTCAGTACCCGGATCCTTCTTCTACGCAGCCATGGTGTTGTGATTGATGCAGTATGTGGTCTGGCATTGTCATGTTGGAAAATGCAAGGTCTTCCCTAAAAGAGACAATGTCTGCATAGGAGCATATGTTGTTCTAGAACTTGCCACACGCACTCATGCAACCCCATACCATCAGAGATGCAGGCTTCTGAACTGAGCGCTGATAACAACTTGGGTTATCCTTTTCTTTAGTCCAGATGACATAGCGTCCCAGTTTTTCCAAAAAGAACTTCAAATTTTGATCCGTCTGACCACAGAACAGTTTTCTACTTTGCCACGGTCCATTTTAAATGAGCCTTGGCCCAGAGAAAACGCCTGCGCTTCTGGATCATGTTTAGATACGGCTTCTTTTTTGGCCTATAGAGTTTTAGCCGGCAATGGCGAATGGCACGGGGGATTGTGTTCACCGACAATGTTTTCTGGAAGTATTCCTGAGTCCCATGTTGTGATTTCCATTACAGTAGCATTCCTGTATGTGATGCAGTGCCGTCTAAGGACCCAAAGATCACGGGCATCCAGCATGGTTTTGTGGCCTTGACCCTTACGCACAGAGATAGTTCCAGATTCTCTGAATCTTTGGATGATATTATGCACTGTAGATGATGATCACTTCAAACTCTTTGCAATTTTTCTCTGAGAAACTCCTTTCTGATATTGCTCCACTATTTTTCGCCACGGCAGCATTGGAGGAATTGGTGATCCTCTGCCCATCTTGATTTCTGAAAGACACTGCCGCTCTGAGAGGCTCTTTTTATACCCAATCATGTTGCCAATTGACCTAATACGTTTCAAATTGGTCCTCCAGCTGTTCCTTATATGTACATTTAACTTTTCCAGCCTCTTATTGCTACCTGTCCCAACTTTTTTGGAATGTGTAGCTCTCATGAAATCCAAAATGAGCCAATATGTGGCATGACATTTCAAAATGTCTCACTTTCAACATTTGATATGTTATCTATATTATATTGTGAATAAAATATAAGTTTATGAGATTTGAAAATTAGTCCATTCCTTTTTTACTCACAATTTGTACAGTGTCCCAACTTTTTTGGAATTGGGTTTGTAGTTCCCAAAGTAGCTTATTGCAACTGGGGGCCTAACATATGTAACTGGTGCTGCAGAAACAGGGAATGTGTTTACTGTTTATATGGTGCCTTCAAGGACCTGCAACCTTATCAAGATTTTTTTTTTTTATATACATTATGGTGATATTATTGGTATTTAGGGCTTTGTGTTGTTCATAAGGAAAAGTTGGTATGTGTATTTAAACTCAAATCTAACTTATCTTCTTTTGAGTTGCGCAAGACACCAAGTCTTTTTTCACTTAGGTAGCAGGTTCTGAAAAGTGATCCACAGTAAATCAATTAATAGATTGTTATTTAGAGACAATTTACAGGTGAACAGGAGGTTATACTGCCACCTCCTGAACACCCTATTTTTTTTATTCCAAGGGGGAGTTTACATTGAAGTACAACAGTGCAACTGCTACAGCCACATTTGGCACATGGTTGTGTAAAGGTCCCATTGACTTCAATAAGTGCATTTAGCAGGAGTAATGCCTGCCAAAGTCGACTTGCTGAGTTAAAATTATTGCACCACAAAGTGACACGTGCATACTATTCTGAACTGCCCTATGTTAACAACAGTCTACCACAATGCAAGTGCCTGCTTTTTCTGTGGCCTACTGCACATGTGATTGTAAAGTCTTGTTTTTTTTTTTAAATAACAAACATGTTATACTTACCTGCTCTGTGCAGTTGGTTTTGCACAAAGTGGCCCAGATCCTCCTCTTCTTGCGTCCCTCTTCATTGCTCCTGGACCCTCCCGCCTGTTGAGTGCCCCCACAGGAAGCTTCTTGCTGAGCTGAGTCAGAGCTCCCTGTGTCCATTCAGACACAGAGCCGTGAACTGGCCCTTCCCCTTTCTTTACTGATTGGCTGACTGACTTTGATTAACAGCAGCGGGAGCCAATCGGGCTGCACTGCTGTCTTAGCCAATCAGGAGGGGAGTTACGGGCAGCTGAGACACTCCAGCCCAGTAAAGATGGGCTCAGGTAAGTATTGGGGGGGGGGGGCTGAGGGGGGCTGCTGTGCACAGAATGTTATTTTATCTTAATGTGCGAATGCATTAAGATAAAGAAACCTAGTGGCTTTACCATCCATTTAAGCCGGTCATAAATTGAACAAATCTTGGCTTGTTCAGCAGGGACCAGTTGAGATTTGATTAATCTTTGGGCAGGCTGATTGTACCCAATTACAAGTACAACCAGCATGTCCAATTTTTAGCATGATTCATACCACTGGCTATAGCCACTAGCAGTAATCATTGTGCTCTCCTGGCAGGGATGGGTGGTTACAGGAAAGAAATTTACATAATCTATGAATTGCCCTTGTCTTATGGGGCTGCATATGAAAGATCTGATCTGATCTGACAGACAGTGACCATTTCAAATTCCCTAAATACTTTTTTTCCAGTTTAACTGCTCAACTGGACAATTTCCAGCAATAAAGTATTAATAATTCAAGTTGTACAATAAGAAGTGCACTACTTTGATCTAGCTTTTCCTTCCAGTATAAATTTGACACAAGGCCAGTATGCACTATTACATGTGGTAGCATCATTTTCCAGTTTTAACACTGAATCTTACAATAATTGGCTCTAAAACGCTTCCCATTCTTTAATAACAGACAGTTTTCTTCTTTTTGAATGATGTCATTTTATTGTGTCACATTTATAGTGCGAATAAAGGCACAGCTCACCTCATGCACACACACTCAGTACTATTTCCCATTACTTATTGAAGACGCTTAGGCAGAACAGAAGATAGAGAAAAAAATGAAAACAGGTTATGTTGGAAGTTGGACAGTCATTATTAAAGCTACATTCTACTTTTCTTTTAAGTGGCTCTGTCATTATTTCAAAAGGGTAAAAGGAAGCCGAGCTTGCAAAGAAAAGCATTAATACTCACTCCTCCTGTTGCCTGGGTCATTGAATTGAGCTATCTTTAGCAAATGAGCTTGCTGTAGAATCTTTAACATCCAGCAGGCTTCTGTGTGTGTTGGTTTTCTGGTCCAGTGGGGAAACTACCTCCATAGATGCCATATTGGCACTATGGGGCCTGGAGTGGGGGTCTGGTTGGGACCACCATGAAAGTGAGCTGTCCCTTGGGCTAATTTCACCACCCACTGTTCTGTTACTTGCATGAAGCATGGCTGTCACGCTGGGTATGGGGCTTATCCCATTACCTCCTGCTTCCACCTCCTCCCTTAATCCATCCTCATTGCCACATGGTTGACAGTTTGTGTGTCCTTCCCTCTTGCACAGCTTCATTTGCCTCTACCCCAAGCACCACCAACAGCTAAATGTACTCTTTGTCAGGAATGAGATTTCTGACCTATCTCTTCAGGTGAGCTTTGCACAGAGGTGGAATGGGGGTGCAGAGAGGGAAGAGGTTGCAATGATGGAAAAGGATGCAGTGGTGGAACAGGTGTGCAGATTAAATGGGTTGCAATGGTGTAAAGGGATGCAGAGGTGAAAGTGGCTGCAGAGGTGGAAGAGATTGCAGTGGCAAAATAGGTTGCAGGGATGGGAGGGTTTACAGACGTGGAATGAGTCGCAGTGGTTGAAGGGATTGGAAGAGAGGTGCAGTGGATGCAGATGTAGGTAATTACGAAGAGGAATGGTGGGGGTAGGGGGGGTTGCAGAATTGAACAGTGGTGTATTAGATGTGCAGAGGTGAGGTGAATAGTGGACAAAGTGTTCAGGCTGGGGCACATGAACTACTTTTTTCAGCATACCACCATGCACATTATTTCGCTGCACAAAAACACAAATCCAGTGGCAGGTGTGTCATGTTCCATTGACTTTGTATAGTAACCTAGTATAGCACTGGGGTGTGAAAGGGTCCTATAACATTGTCTCACTGTTACTCATATTTTTGCTGGTAAAAATAATATTTGCTATAGCTAAGACCCTACGCCTCATGATTATAGAAATTAGGGTGTTGTGTTTTTTTCAGTTTGGGGATCTGATTTTTAGTAACACTTCCGGCCTGGTCCCCTGCTGTGCTCAGTGGTTCCTGACAGGCCCCATGTCACCTCTGGGTCCTGTAGCAATATAGGGGTTAACATTTTATAATTCTCTTTAGCCAGTTGCTTAATCCAGACACCTTTCCAGGAAAAACAGGAGACTAGTAGAAAGACAGATAGAAGTACATTGTAATGTATTTTTATATAAATAAATTAACGTAATGTTATTGGGGTTAGTTTTAGCAACACTAATGATATCTCCTGTTTCCAAATTTCAGGTAAAAGCACAGAAAAATCAATGTTTTAAATGCTTACTTACAGTGTTTTTCCTTTCTATAAATTATTTTTGTATTCACTTCCAATGTGCCTTTGAGCATGTTAAAAAATTTGACTGCTTCTGGAAGAGTCAGTTCCCTTTTAGGCCTCATTTACAAGGGGTGTACTATAGTGTACTCCCGTGTGAGGGCTGTGCTTACCCAAATGGGGATCCACAGGTGTGCAGGTTCCCGAACTCTCAATGTCTATGTTCAAAGCTGTGCGCCCACATTTGCAGGGAAGTCAAATGGGGAGCAACTGCTGTGGCCATGCGGCCACTGCATCCTAATTGACATTAAAGGGACTGCCTGCATGGGATGCAGGTGTGCACCATCATGTAGTTAAACACAGTCCTTGCATGGTTCGCCCTGTGTGAAGGAGGCCTAACTCTATTTCCCACAACTCCCTGGACACACCCAGGGAAGTTTCTGATTCCCTCCCTTCAGAAGCATCAAGAGGTCAGACCTGTAAGGCAGAGGTAGCTGGGCAAATGATCTGCAGCCAGTTGAGTAGCACTCCACTGTCTTTCTTTATTGTTCTCAGATGTTATGTGTTCAAATACCAAGAGCTGCAAGGGATGCTGGTGCTGGAAGATGTAAAAGGGTGTGACTGTAAAGCATGTAAACCAGGAACACTTACCTTTCACTGTGCCCACCAATAATTGAACACAATGGCATATTTTGCTTGGTGCACTTTCAATAGGTTCCAAGAATCTGTCCATACCATGAAAGGACTACTGGGTGTTAGATGTCACCGAGGCTAAAGAGTCTGCATATTCCAAGGGTCATAAGTGTCCAAGTCTAGAATAAAGTGGTTGTAAACTCCACTTGGTCACTTGTACCTACAGGTAAGCTTATAAAAAGCTTACCTGTAGGTACAATGAATATCTCCTAAATGTGCATTGTTCAAAAGATTCACAAATTCTGCAGGTTGTGATGTCACCGGGGTATGTGCACTGTGTTCTGAATTAAGGGCATACTAAATATACTGTCAATCCAGACTGCTGTTGTGCCACAATTGTGACTCCCATGGTCATGCGTGGGAGTGACGTCATCGTGGCTCTGCCATTTAAACAGCCTGAGCCTGGTAACCTGGAAAGAAGACCGGGTGAAGATGGCAGCAGATTGTTGAAGATTTCACTACTGTTCTAAGCTTTGTTCCTGCCTAGAAGAAACATAGAAACATGGAAGAGTGATGACGGAAAAAAGACCAAGTGGTCTGCCCCAATTGTTTTTAAATTTATATATAATTTTATTTTTAATTTTTTTATAGTATAGATTAGAGATCGACCGATTATCGGCAACACCGATATATCGGGGGCCAATATGCACTTTCCCCAATATATCGGAATCGGCCCCTGAGGTTACCGATATTGCCGATATTTAGGGAAAGTGCATGTACCAGAGTAATGCCTGCAGCTAGAGGCATCACCCCGGTACCGGTGTCCATACCCGACTGTCGACCTACTTGTAATGACAACCGATGCGGCTCAGAAGCCGCTCGTCTGTCATTACAAGGAGCGGGAGGGGATGTCTCCCTCCTCCCGCAGGCTTCCACGGCTCCCCTAGGTCTCCCGTCCCACCAGTAAACCCGGGCATCCTACCTCCACCGCTGCCGCCAAAGAGAAGACCCAGTGTAGCATGAAGATGTGTCCCCGTAAAAGCAGGTATCCTTGCCGCAAGTGCGCATGCGCCGGTCTCCATGTAAAAAACCCGGACGTGACATCACTTCCGGGTACTGTGCGCCGAATTAAAAAAACTGACAGCATTCAAAACAGCCAAACTTGGCGTTTTGAATGCTTTTTAGTGCCAAGGAAGGGTTTGGGGTCTTTTAGATCCCCAGATCCCTCCACAAGGAGTACCTTAAGAAAAAAAAAAATGTTTTACATGTCCGAAAATATCGGCCGATATCGGTATTGGCATTAAAAAAAAAGATATCAGTCGATCACTAGTATAGATCTGTTTGTCCCAAGTATGTTTTTTTGTTCAATATGTTTTTATTGAGAAAATAAATGCCATAGGTTACAAAACAGTGTCCATATCAAAGCAGTATAAAGGCATCAACATACATAAACAACTGAATGAATTAGAAACAGTGTGAAAAATCTCCACAAAAATGTATTGACATACAGAAAGTTAAACCTCATGTATAACACTAGAACCGTAAATAATAAATAAATTTCACTTCCCATCAGAACTGATGGATAAGGAAATAGTAAAACAAATAGAGAAGAATGGAAAAAAGGAAAGAGAAAGAGAGAAGAGAGGGGGGGGGGGGGGGGGAGGTGGTGGGGGAGGGCGGCCGACTCGTATGACTGGTACCTGAGCATATAGCATAAAAAGACAATATACATTGTACTATTTGTTTTCATGACACCAACGCAGCATACGTAGAAGCAGGGCTTTTTTTCAGGGGGAACCTGGGGGAACGCAGTTCCGGCACCTCCAGCACTGAATATATGAAAGTGCAAGGGGTGCTGGGGTGTCCTGGAGGGTCTATTGATGATGGCCATTGGGGAAACTATTGTCACTTGTGGGGATCTATTTTTGCATGAGGGTCTATTTTTTCTGGTGGAGGACCTATTGTTGCTGGGGAGGGATCTTATATTTCTGGGGAGTCAGTTGTTGCTAGGAGGGATCTACTGTTGAGAAAGAGAGGTCTATTGTTGCTGGCTGCTGTAGAATCTAATCTTGCTGCTGGAGGTCTATTGTCGCTGGGGTGGATCTATTGTTGCTGGGGTGGTTTTGCTGGATTGGTTTTTTGTTGTGGGGGGGGGGGGGCAATCTTGTGTGGGTAATCGCTTGTTTCTGGGGGGTCTATTGTTGCTGGCTGCAGGGGATCTAGTTTGCTGCTTTTCTTGGTATAATTATCAAGTTCCATACAAATTACACCACAGAATGATACTTGGTTCTGAGTTCCCTAAAAGGGCAGTATTGGTAGGTGGGTAGGCGGTGGGACCAAGGGAGGTGCTTGGGGTTGGGTAGGGGGTGGAGCCAAGGGGCGACTAAGAAGGGGGGAGTTCCTGCACCTACTCTCTGAGAAAAAAAGCCCTGAGTAGAAGAATATGTAAAGGAGAGCCAGCAGGCCCATATCTTATGGGCTCTTTCAGATTGATTTCTGTAATCTAATGTCATGTCCTCCATGTGGTAGAGATGGTTAACCAACTGAAGCCATTGTGAAATGGAGGGAATGGTCGGGCTTTTCCAAAATCTGGGAATCAACGATTTAGCAGCGTTCAAAAGGTGAGGGGTGATGGAATTACGATAAAGGCGTGCTGGCGTTGTCCCAGCATGTTTGAATCCACTCACTGGTAACTGATAATAGTAATCAATAACTACTTTCAGTAAAATAATACTTTCTAAGATTAGTTTTGAACTTTCCTCCTGCTGGTTTGAGGTCATGTCCTGTGTTCTTGACTTTGGCTTCCTCCCCACGTTAAAGCCAAATGCCAGGTCTAAACAAACAATTCCTTTACTAACATATGCACTCACTGGGAGTGCCTCCTTCCTAGAACAAAACCAAGTCTGTCTGAGTGTTGCTCAGCCATTCACAGGAAGCTTTGTAATTTATAAATCAATACAAGGCTTCCTGTGATTGGTTGAGGTAGAGATTGTGACATTATCTGCCCACCTCAGCCAATCAGGGGAAGCCTTGTATACATACATAAACATACAAGGCTTCCTGTGACGGGCTGAGCAGAACTGTAGTGGGCAGTAGAGGCATGGGCACCTAATAAGGGTAGGGTTTAGCTTAGGCAGTCAAAGCCCCAGGTATGGTATGTGCCTAGAATCAAACAGGCTTCACTGGAGAACAGAAATTGAGCTGAAGACTAAGGCTGGCCATACTGTAGATGATACAAAAAAAAAATCACTAGATTTCTGCATAAACACTGACTGTGTTGATGGAAGAATGCCTCCCACTGTGCTATTGTATTCTGCCAGTGGGGGGCGCGGAGAGTATTCCCGGTCCGCAGAATACAATGCTTACTGCTAGCGACTATAGCCGCTAGCAGTAACTGCATGTAGAAAAATCTGACATGCTGGTTGTACCCATGTTGATCGATCAACTTAGGTACAATCAGCCTGCCCATACATGATTTTAAACTCATCTGGTCCCTGCTAAACTGGCTAAGATTCGAACCGTTTATGACGGCTTAACACAGGTGCTTTGCGATGCCTCAAGAAGAAGATATTCCAGCGCTTGTGCAGTTCCTCTAAAAATGTTCTATTTATTGAGATGATGCAGCACTTTAGTACCCTTGTGTGTGTTAGGCTGGCACAGGTTCACTTTAAAACCCAATTACATGTGTTATTCTTTGGATTTTACCTCTATGCTCTAGAAAAAAAAACCTTCATACTTTAATTTTAATCCTGCATGTGCCAATGTTTGCTAGACTTACATTTTTTTGTAGCCCAGCAGTTGTAAAAATTAAAAAAAAAAACATTTCTTGCTGCATTACTTACCTTCTCCCAAGCACTTTAAATTGTTCAGTACCGGTCCTCTTCAGGGTTGGATAGAGCTCCTTGGGGGAAGGACTGGGAAACAGGGAGGGGGTGGGGCTGCGATTAGGCTTTATTCAGATATACAGTGCCTTGCGAAAGTATTCGGCCCCCTTGAACTTTGCAACCTTTTGCCACATTTCAGGCTTCAAACATAAAGATATAAAACTGTAATTTTTTGTGAAGAATCAACAACAACTGGGACACAATCATGAAGTGGAACAAAATTTATTGGATATTTCAAACTTTGTTAACAAATAAAAAACTGAAAAATTGGGCGTGCAAAATTATTCAGCCCCTTTACTTTCAGTGCAGCAAACTCTCTCCAGAAGTTCAGTGAGGATCTCTGAATGATCCAATGTTAACCAAAATGACTAATGATGATAAATAGAATCCACCTGTGTGTAATCAAGTCTCCGTATAAATGCACCTGCACTGTGATAGTCTCAGAGGTCCGTTTAAAGTGCAAAGAGCATCATGAAGAACAAGGAACACACCAGGCAGGTCCGAGATACTGTTGTAGAGAAGTTTAAAGCCAGATTTGGATACAAAAAGATTTCCCAAGCTTTAAACATCCCAAGGAGCACTGTGCAAGCGATAATATTGAAATGGAAGGAGTATCAGACCACTGCAAATCAACGAAGACCTGGCCGTCCCTCTAAACTTTCAGCTCATACAAGGAGAAGACTGATCAGAGATGCAGCCAAGAGACCCATGATCACTCTGGATGAACTGCAGAGATCTACAGCTGAGGTGGGAGACTCTGTCCATAGGACAACAATCAGTTGTATACTGCACAAATCTGGCCTTTATGGAAGAGTGGCAAGAAGAAAGCCATTTCTTAAAGATATCCATAAAAAGTGTTGTTTAAAGTTTGCCACAAGCCACCTGGGAGACACACCAAACATGTGGAAGAAGGTGCTCTGGTCAGATGAAACCAAAATCATACTTTTTGGCAACAATGCAAAATGTTATGTTTGGCGTAAAAGCAACACAGCTCATCACCTTGAACACACCATCCCCACTGTCAAACATGGTGGTGGCAGCATCATGGTTTGGGCCTGCTTTTCTTCAGCAGGGACAGGGAAGATGGTTAAAATTGATGGGAAGATGGATGGAGCCAAATACAGGACCATTCTGGAAGAAAACCTGATGGAGTCTGCAAAAGACCTGAGACTGGGACGGAGATTTGTCTTCCAACAAGACAATGATCCAAAACATAAAGCAAAATGGAATGGTTCACAAATAAACATATCCAGGTGTTAGAATGGCCAAGTCAAAGTCCAGACCTGAATCCAATCGAGAATCTGTGGAAAGAACTGAAAACTGCTGTTCACAAACGCTCTCCATCCAACCTCACTGAGCTTGAGCTGTTTTGCAAGGAGAAATGGGCAAAAATTTCAGTCTCTCGATGTGCAAAACTGATAGAGACTTACCCCAAGCGACTTACAGCTGTAATTAACTTAAGGGGGCTGAATAATTTTGCACGCCCAATTTTTCAGTTTTTTATTTGTTAAAAAAGTTTAAAATATACAATAAATTTTGTTCCACTTCATGATTGTGTCCCACTTGTTGTTGATTCTTCACAAAAAATGACAGTTTTATATCTTTATGTTTGAAGCCTGAAATGTGGCAAAAGGTCGAAAAGTTAAAGGGGGCCGAATAGTTTCGCAAGGCACTGTACAATGTGTATTTGACTTCACATATTTTGTCCAACTTAGGTATCGCTAGACTTTTTTTCTACAATAGACACATTTCTTATTGTTTTTCTCTGCTGCTAACATAATGCAAGAAATATACCATGAAGTCACCGTCGTTTTCTCGCCACAGATGGCACAGAATAGATTTGCCATGTGAATGCCTGATAAGCTGTGAAAAACTGGGAAACGTTCTGTCACAGACATAAATCACCAGCGCATAGTTTGAAAGGCCTAATACACACCGCCTGGTGATGAGATGCGCTGATCCTTTCATCTCCATCGGCACAGACGGGCCTCGTCTACAGCAAGACGATCGCCTCCCAAAATGGAAGCGGCTGCTGTTAATTGTATGCATCAGGAGACGGAAGTCTCCAGCATAATTGCTCATAAATCTCTGCTCACAATAAGTGAATTAATTATGCCAACGCATTTGGCTTTCACTGTTACAAAACTGAGTGTCTTATTACCCCAGAGGAATGGTTATTAGCATATCTACACACTGCTTATCAACACCACAAATGTTTCCCTTTCAAAGTAATCCTCTACGTTTTTTTTTTTTTTGAAAGAGGCTCATATCAATACAATTGAATAGGAAATCTTTCACCTGCGGCAGTCGGACTTAATTAGAACCTTTGTCTCTTGGTTCTGATTAGAAATGGTAGGCAGAGCTGGATATTTAGCAGTATTTAGTTGCTGTTGGTGACTTATTAAAAACAATTTTGGATAAAACAGAGACTGATTGCATGAATTCAAATCAAAGAACTATTATGGTGTATTAATTATGGAATTGTGATTCTTCTAAAGAAGAGTTAGCTGGGCAGGCATAATGGAAAATTTCAGTATTTTCAGTCAATTTAATTTGATTTTGTAAAACAAATTTCTTATACAGTATATATATATTTTTTTTACTGAATATGTCAAATCTTTATTTTACAAATAAGCACAGCAGAAAATGTTTGACTTCATACACTCTATGTCTGACAGATATTCCACAGCTATTCTGAACAAAGCATGCAGGAAGGGGGAGAGAGCAGGGATTTGTCAGTCCTTTTCAGCCTAGTATGTAAGTTCAAGCTTGAGCTATTGAGCTCTATAAGAAATGGCTTTTATTCAACATAGCAGCTGAGAATAGACAGATGAACATGTGACATAAAGCTTAGAGCTCTTTCACACGGTCCGCCTCCATAGGTGGATCCGTGCTGCTCAGCAGGGGATGGAAAACACAGATCCCCGCTGAGCAGGAAGGTGACATCTCCCTCTCCGCTCTGTGTGTGGAGAGGGAGATGTCAGAGCCCCATGCATTTCTATGGGGGAATCGGATGAGAGCGGACCGCCTTTCCGCACTCATCCAATCCCATCCGATCCCCTGGACGGATGGAAAATAGGCTTTCCATCCGTCCGGATTTCACAGACAGGATCGGATGCGGATGGCAGCGGGTGTCAGAGGACATGTCTCTGCTGACATCCGCTTCCCCATAGGGATGCATGGAGGATCCGATCAGATCCACCTAAAAAACTGACAGGTGGATCTGATCGGATCGTTTATGTGAAAGGGAACTTAGAGTTTCTACAGCTGGCTGCTTATCTAAAAAAATATAAACTGCTGTGCAAACGTTTTAAGCAGGTGTAAACAAAAGCTGTAAATTAAGAATGATTTCAGAAATAGAGGTATTACTAGTTAATTTAATTTCCATTTTGTTAACTGATAAAAATAGACAGTAGAGAAATCCAAATCAAATCAATATTTGGTGTGACCACCCTTTGCCTTTAAAACAGCATCAATTCTTCTAGGTACACTTGCAAACAGTTTTTGAAGGACGTTGGCAGGTAGGTTGTTCCAAACATTTTGGAGAATTACCTACAGATCTTCTGTGGATGTAGACTGCCTCACATTCTTCTGTCTCTTTATGCAATCTGAGAAATTCTTGATTATGTTGAGATCAGGGCTCGGTGGGGGCCAAACCATCACTTCCAGGACTCCTTGTTCTTCTTTATGCTGTAGATAGTTCTTCACTGGCTGTATGTTTGGGGTCATTGTTTTGCTGCATTATACATTTGAAGTCAATCACACTCCTCCCTGATGGCGTGGCATGATGGATATGTATCTGCCTGTATTTCTCAGCATTGAGGACACCATTACCCCTGACTAAATCCCCAACTCCATTTGCAGAAATGCAGCTTTAAACTTGCAAGGAACCTCCATCATGCTTCACTTTGCCTGCAGACACTCATTATTGTACCGCTCTCCAGTCCTAAACAGACAAACTTCCTACTGCTACAGCTGAA
This sequence comes from Pelophylax lessonae, assembly GCF_965119305.1. Classification (NCBI taxonomy): domain Eukaryota; kingdom Metazoa; phylum Chordata; class Amphibia; order Anura; family Ranidae; genus Pelophylax; species Pelophylax lessonae. The sequence goes on from NC_138773.1 coordinate 80,564,274, forward strand.
TATTTAAAATGGACTAATCAGTCCAGAACACCTGCTGCCATTTTCCTACACTCCAGTTTCTATATTTTCATGCATAGTTGAGTCCCTTAGCCTTGTTTCCACATTGAAGGTATGACTTTTTGGCTGCAATTCTTCCATGAAGATCACTTCTGACCGGACATCTCTGGACAGTAGATGGGTGTACCTGGGTTCCACTGCTTTCCCTCAGTTCTATGCTGATGTCACTGCTGGACATCTTGTGATGTCACATGAAAGTATTTATGATTTGTCTTTCATCTACCGCATTAAGTTTCCTTGGCTGACCACTGTGTCAAAATTCCTCCACACTGCTTTTTTCTTTGTGCTTCCTCAATAAAAAACTTGAACCACGCATCTCGAAATCCCAGTTTGTTTTAAAATTTTTGCCTAGGAGAGACCTTACTGATGCAGAATAACTACCTTGTGTCTTGTTGCTGTGCTAAGTCTCGCCATGGTGCATGAAACTGTCTTTCACAATTAACCTCCCTGGCGGAATGATTATGTCAGGAATTATATACCAAAAGCGGTACAATTCTTTTCATGGAAATTTGGCGTTATGTATTATAGGCCTACAATTCTTAGTAATTACTGACTTAAACCTGACCAAAACAAGAGTCTAGTAGACATCCCAGATGTGATAAATTTGAAACACAAATTCAAAAATTCAAAACGTTGCACAAAACACAAACACATAACACATTTTATATATATACATAACACATTTTATATTATATATATATATATATATATATATATATATATATATATATGTGTGTGTATATATGTGTATATATGTATATATATATATATATATACACACACACATATATATATATATATATATATATAAAATTATATTATTGATTCGATTATAATTCATGCGTTATACATTATATATATATATATAAAATATATAACGCATGAATTATAATCGAATCAATAATATCATTTTATATATATATATATATATATATATATATATATATATATACGCATGTATATAGGTATATATATATATATATATATGTGTGTGTGTGTGCATATATATATATATATATATATAATATAAAATGTGTTATGTGTTTGTGTTTTGTGCAACGTTTTGAATTTCCCTCCCTAGTTCCGCTCCCATGCAGCATTGCTGCTGCAGGGAACGGGACTAGGAAGTCATCACACCGACGGAGGACGGACTCTCGGCGGGACTCTCGGCTGGTGGTCACAGCAATGGGAGATCATCGCTGGATCGCCAGGAGAAGGTAAGAGACACCGCTGCGCTCTCTGCACATCCACCCCGAGCGTGACTCGGGGATACCAATCCTAGACTAAAAAATCCACCCCGAGTCACGCTCGGGATTACCGCCAGGGGGGTTAAGAATGCTTTCAGAAATAGACGTGTTTATAGTTAATTTACTTTCCACTGTGTTAACTGATAAAGAGAAACCCAAATCAAATACATTTTTGGTGTGACCACCCTTTGCCTTCAAAACAGCATCAATTCTTCTAAGTACGCTTGCACACAGTTTTTGAAGGAACTCAGCAGGTAAGTTGTTCCAAACATCTTAGAGAACCATATAGGGGGTATGGAGTTTTACCAGCGCTATGGAGTTTCAATACATATGAATCAAATTCAAATTTTTTTAAAAATAGTGGTGTAAGCTGCCGCCAACCTACCTCTGAGGTAGTATGTGAGTGATAATGTGCAAGTGTTGTTGGTACCGGTGCTACCACAATAATATAAAAAAATGGTAGAAAAAGTGTGCTGTGCGTTCAAGTGATAAATGAACATAAAAGGTATAAAATTCCAAATACAAGGTAATCATAAAATCATGGAAAGTGCACTGTGCGTTTTTGTCTTGTGGACCTATGAGGGCCGAGGTGCCACAACATAAAATCATAAGTGTGCTTCAAAGGTGCAATAAGACAGTGCCAGTGCACTAAGTGCTCACATTTGATATCGTGCAGTAATATAAGAGGTGCTGTTACCCGTGGCCCCCCACTAGGTAAGAGCGCTTACCTCACACTTGGTCACTTCAGCATAGGTGTACACAGATGTTGCGGGTAACCTGGCTCCCAGTCACCTCAGGCACTCTGATCACTCCACTCTCAATCCTCTTAATAGGAAACCGCCATGACAGCCCCACCCGAACCAACCACCGATCTTCTTCTTAAACTCCTTGTTCTTCTTCTGGAGATTGTTCCTAATGACATTGGGTATATGTTTGGGGTCGTTGTTCTGCTGCAGAATACATTTTGGGCCAATCACACACCTCCTTGATGGTATAGCATTACAGTTAAGTATCTGCCTGTATTTCTAAGCATTTAGGACACCATTCATAGAGCAATGGTGAAGACCATAGATGCAGTGGAAACTTGATGCAGCAGATAAAAGATGCATCATGCTTACTTCCCTTCGGCATTGGAAGATGTCCAGCAGTGCCATCAGAAAAGAACATGCTGAAAGCAGTGGGACTCAGGTACATCTATCTACTGGCCAGAAGTGGTCTTTATGGAAGAATTGCGGCCAAAAAGCCATACCTCTAACATGGAAACAAGGCCAAGACCCTCAATTATGCATAAAAACATACAAACTGGGGTGAGGAAAAATGGCAGCACTTGCCCATACATACAACCCCAAACATACAGCCAATGTCATTAGGAACTATCTTCAGTGTAAAGAAGAAGATGTCCTTGCAATGATGGTTTGGCTCCCACAGAGCCCTGATCTCATCATCTTTGAGTCTGTCTGGGATTACAGAAGGATTTGAAGTAGTCTACATCCACAGAAGATCTGTGGTTAGTTCTACTAGATGTTTGGAACAATCTACCTGCCGAGTACCTTCAAAAACTGTGTTCAAGTGTACCTAGAATAATTAACGCTGTTTTGAAGGCAAAGGGTGGTCACACCAAATATTGATTTGATTTGGATTTCTTTTCTATTAATTTACTTTCCTTTTGGTAATTGATAGAATAAACTATTAACACTTCTATTTCTGAAAGCATTACTTAATTTACATTTCCCCCTAATTAATTAGGCATTTTTTGAACAAAATCTTTTTTAATTGAAGTAATAATAAATGTAGAAGTCAAGGGGTATGAACTAATTTGCAAATAATATGTAATTCCAGTGAAAAAGGTACTATTGTCCTGTTTTTACTTAGATATGACTTTTTTCTTTTGCGGTCTGCCTATGAAATGTTGTGATCTTTGGTATTTTCAGGGCTTTTTTTCTCAGAAAATAGGTACAGGAACTCAACCACGACCCCCCAAAATCCTCCCCCCCCCCCCACACACGCACCCTCCAAACTGCATCAAATAGTGGGTGTCGCCAAATTTCCCTAACAGAGGGAGGGTCTCAAAGGGGCATTTAATACCAGGAGTGCATTATGTACAGAGTCAAGAGTTTGGGGGAGGTTACACACAGAGTGCAGAGTTCGGGGGTGTGCTGCATACAGAGTGCAGAGTTCAGATGCACTACACACAGAGTGCAGAGTTCAGCCTTCTTCCACAGCTGCTTACTTCTGCATTCCTCATCCAAATCTCACTTTCACCCCTCTTCAGCTCTGACCTTTGCATGCACCCCCCCCTCCCCCTCTACTGCCCCCATCTTCTCCTCACATCCTTAAAAGGCTCCACCATCTTCTACAAGTCATACGTACGTTTGTAGCTGTATTAAGCTGAAGCACTCAGTCTCTTGTACCTCCCTGTACACTGTAGCTGGCTCTGCCTCTTTCATTTCAGGGAGATCATCCAGTGGGGGGGTGTCAGCATCTGCATTGCACCCCAAGAATCTGCATCTCTCTTGCCCCCATCCTGCTCTCAGCTGTTGGGAGACAAGCTGTCATTTGTAAATACAGAAGCTGGACTTCTGTGTTTACAAGTGATAGTGGTGAGTAGGGAGCAGAGGGCCTGAGCAAAAGGTGGTGGAACTCAGTTCCACCAAGTTCCAGCTGAAATAAAGCCCTGGGTATTTGTATGTAATATGTTATAATCTCTGAATCTGCTATTCACTGGATTTGTATACTATATGCAAATAGGTATATACTCGTTGACTTTTGCAGCCATCATTTTTTATTTGCGTATTTATTTTTATATTAATAATGACTTTTTACTTTTAAAGTCATGACTTTTATATTTGCATTTGTATTGTAGTCCTGATAAAGGAGGGGTCGGTTTTGCCTTAAAAATGTGTTGGATTTTTTTCTGCCATGAATCAATTTTACAAAGACTATGAACCATGGTCAATTGTATGGCACTCTCATTGGACTGTATATGCTGCCTGGAGATTTGCTTCAATATACAATATTATGCAGCAAAACACACCTTAGCTTCTTTCTCTTTAGGAAGAGGATCACCATAGATAAAGTTAAAACCTGAGCACAGGCAGTGCAATGTTTGTCCCCACGCCTAGAACTAAGCTGCCCTCTCATATGAAAGACTTTATCTCCTTCCCATCACTGTGCTCATGAAGTGCATCTGTAAAGCTTAGGGGTGACACGGTGAAAGAAGAAAACATTTCTCAGAAACAAAGTCAGGCTGATGCACAAGGTATATTTATTATTACACAAAGAGCTCAAGAATACTTCCATTGTCTCTGTCTTTCTATAGAGCCTTCACCTAAAGCCCTTCTGTGCCACCTTCCCATTCCATTACTGTGCTTCCGCTTACACAGAGTGTTTCACAGCATACACAGATTGCCACGCCGGGCATGCAGCAGATGGAAACAATTTACAAATGCATTGTTAAAATCACGAAGCTCTGAACTGATGTATATGGTCTTAAGATACCAGCAAATGAGGGAAGTGCTGAATAATAGGAGAGGGTAAGCGATTCACTTTGACATTGTTGCAGCTCCAGTTGATTAACAGAATTACCTCCACAAAATACCTAAGAAACTGATGAATATAGTTCACTTCCTAAGATTCTCTCCATTGTTTGGAGCAGTGTACATTATTCAGCGTGCCCCTTTTTACTGATAAATGATCTTGATGTTTGCTGTTTTCTGGAATGGGGTATCAGAGGGATTGAGAGCTTAAAATTACAAACTTTAGAATGTTCTTACGACACACCTCAAAAAAAACAAAAAAACAGGCAAACCGTTAGCACATAATAATCTTAAATTACAAAAAGCAGTAGTTAGCATGTCTGTAGGGTAGACAGCCCTGAGATCCCCTAGTAGGACAGCAGCCCTTAAAAGAGAAGTATGGGGTTTTATTTTTTTTAAGAATTACATTTATTTGGGTGGATCAAGCATCTCTTTGATCCTGCATCTGTCCCCCGCCGACTCTAGGAGTGAGAACCGAGCGATCAAACACCGCTAATCGCTCGGTTCTCAAGGCTCCCTGAGCAGAGACACCACTGTGTGCTCTCCCCCCCCCCCCCCTCGCTCACTGGAGCTCCAGGCTGTGGAGGGGGAAGGAACGCCTGGCTCAGGCTCTCAACGGCTGGCTGAGAGCCTGAGCCTGGTGCCGATCCAGACACGTGGGCAGGTCCCGACTTCTTTGTTGCGGTTTTACCGGAGCCTGGTCTGGCTCTGCTGAAAATGGGTCACAGGTGTGCAGACTCACCATCCAGCCCCGCTGCCAGCACCCTGTAAAGGTCTATTAGAGGCTGAAGGTTGCTAATGCTGGATAGGGTTGAATGGTGTACTGAGTGATACTAACATTTAGAGGTGTAGGTATGCCATTTGTGTTGTCTGGAGTTCAGCTTTAAGACCCTGCAAGTGCAGAAAATACACTGTTGATCTGGAAAAAAAATCTCCTGGTGTCGGCAGACAGCTTAAACTATATTTTTATGGACTGATTGGTGTCAGGTCTGTCCAGCTATTTTTTCTAAAGTACTCAAACCTCTATATTATTCTCCACAACATAGACACTATTTATTCTGAAGTCCAAGATAAGATCTAGGAGGGATAATAAGACCCTTTCAGCTTGCTAAACCTGCCACTGATTTAGAAGATTCCTAAACTGAGACTACGATAGTAAGCATAACTACAAAACAACTCCCCCTATTTACAGAGATGAGGTGAGATGGTGATGTGTGTTGTCTAAATCAGTGTTTTTCAACTTCGGTCCTCAGGGCACACTAACAGGCCAGGTTTGCAAGAAAACTGAAATGCATCACAGGTGATATCATTTGCTGCTCAGTGATTGCAGTATTCTAGTCTGCATCTCCCCAAGGTAATACTTAAAATCTGGCCTTTTAGTGGGCCCTGGGGACCGGATTTGAAAAACACTAAATATTGAGAGCAGCCTAGGGTACCATATATATGGGGGCTTCTGCGTCATAAATGCTGTAGCACCCTCAATTTTACTGGGCATAGCTCGCAACTGTCCCTGATTTCGAGGGACTGTCCGTGATTTGGAACAAAGTCCTTCTGTCCCCCTATCCTTCTCATTCGTTCCTCATTTTGGTCTGATCTATATAGCTGTATATAAAATGCCCTATATATCTTTAAAAAAGTGTTTCCCAATGCTAAACCTTTCATCCAATTTCTAAATTGCTGCATTTGTAAATTTCAAAAGCCAGTATAAAGGAATAGTAGTGGTAAAAAAAAAGCACTCATGGGTTTATTTTTGTATAATTCTCCTTTAATGGGGCGTGGCAGGGTGTCTGTCCTATGCCTACATACTTTTGCTAATAGGTGTACCTCCTTCCCATCTCAAAAAGTTGGGAGGTATGTTACTAGGTGTGGTAAATTTAGTTTGGCAGAGGACCAGGATTAATTTGTGTTCTGACTGTACAGTGCTTCAAGGGCTGTGGCTCTGTTAACTCCCCCTGGTGGCTTCTAGAACTCACTGGATAGTTCTAGAACCTAGAAGTGGAGGAACAGAGGCTGCAGCCTGAATATATATGGAGTTTCCACCAATCAATGGGGAGGCAAGGCCCAGAAGGAGGAGGAACAACTCATAAATACTCAGGAGTAGGGATAGACCGATTATCGACAAAGCCGATCTATCGAGGGCCGATATGCACTCTACCCGATATATCAGAATCAGCCCAGAAGATTACCGATATTGTCAATATTTCGGGAAAGTGCTTGTGCTGGAGTAATGCCTGCAGCTAGAGGCATCACCCCGGTACCGGCGTCCATAGCCGATGGTTGGCTGTCTTGTAATGACAACCGATGCGGCTGAGAAGCCGCTCAGCTGTCATTACAAGGAGCGGGAGGGGACGCCCCCCCCTCCCACCGCCTTCCGCGGCTCACCTGGGGCTCCCGTCCCACCAGGAGACCCGGGCAACCAGCCTGCCCGGCCGCCGAAGACCCGATCAAAGTCGCATTCGGCTCTGATCGGGTTTCCATGCAAAAACACGGAAGTGATGTCATGACATCACTTCCGGGTACTGGCGCCAGATTCAAAAAAATTACAGCATTCAAAACAGCCAAACTTGGCGTTTTGAATGCATTTAAGTGCAGAGGAGGGGTTTGGGGTCTTTTAGACCCCCAGATCCCTCCACAAGAGTACCTGTCAAGAAAAAAAAAAAACATTTTTAAATGTACAAAAATATCGGCGCATATCGGCCAATACCGATATGCATTGGCCAAAATATTGTTATCGGTATCAGCAACCAAAAACCGATATTGGTCAATCACTACTCAGGAGCCTGACAATCTGGGAGTCCAGGGCCCAGTTGTCTTAAGGGAACAAGCTAGGCTTAGCTGAAGACATTCTGGAACACAGGACCCAGCCTGTACAGCAGTGTGCCAGTGTAGCAGCTACCTAAATCCAAGGAGCCTCTTAAAGGGACTGGGTTAGTGCCTTCTGTTTCAGCATGCCCTAAGGCTACAGAGAGGACAGTGAACTGCAATGCTTTACATGCCTGGACCAGGGAAAAGCTTAGAGCTGCTTAAAAGCAGCCAGAAGCATCCCCAAATTTCTCTAGCTTGGGACAGTAGTAGCCAGATGCCTTGCAATTTCTACCAGGAGCTGCACCTGCAACTTCAGTTAGGAATATTTATGTTTTGCTATATTAGCTGCACTCCTACTCTCATGTGTGGCCAGTGCTGTTGGAGCTAGTTTATAGCAGCCAATGACATTGCTGCTCTGAAGATCTCCCAGAACAATTGATAAAGGGGTTTAGCAGAGCGCTGTCCTTTGAAATCTTGCTGCATGTGGCAGTCTCTCCCCTTGTGAATCCCTGGGTGTGCTGGTGTACTCACTCTGTCCTCCTTGCTCCCTGCTGTTTTTAGGCAAGATTCTTCTTAAACTGGACTCTGAAGGGATTCTTCCAAGCCAGCCTAAAACCCCAACCTGGAGGCAGGACCCACTAGACCTAGGGGTCCCCTTCTAGGCCACCGACAGCCTCCTCAGCACTCCATCTCCCACCTGACTCCACTGCTGAACAGGCTCCCCCTTATTTAAGGGTGACCCAGACACTCTGCCTGGGGATTGGCCAGATTCCCTCAAGTATGCAGATCGGGACCTTTTGGCCTCTGCCCACTAGCTTCCAGAATCTTCTCCAAACTTCAAGATCTAGGTTAGGTACCAGAGACCTGCATTGTAGAGCTATCCAGCTTGACCTGCAGTAACCTGACACATTTACATACTCATATAACTTACCATGAGTCAGAAACCTACATTTACCTACCCTAACACTAGTAACACACTAGCAGGTGCTACATGTTTAAAGTAAAACATTAAAAAGGCTGGTCATGTGGACAACCGTTTTTTTCTTGAGGAGGGCCAGGAGCATGCGAGTAATGAAGATGGCAAAATTCCTCCAAACTACAAGTGCATGGTACCCCATTTCATTCATGTTATAGAAGGATGATGGGAGGTGTCCTAGGCTAGCATGACCATTTCTGGCGGCAAATGAGGGGCCTGCTAACAAACAGGTTTTCTTTAATGGCAGCCCCACCAGCAGCATGCACCTACCTTTAGAGCTCATTCACACCATATGCATTGGGGTTATCCTGGCAACTATTTTCCGAGCAGCCCCAAATAATAGACAAGGCACAGTCTTGTTGTGATTTGCCCTGAAAAAGTCCTGTTTGCATTGAATATAACTGTATTGAAATGTTATTTATGACATTTTATTAAAGGAAACAGTGCAATGTTCCAAGATCAGCGCATTGGCAATGTGTCTTCAAGCGCAGACCTGGAGCTTGCTGGTGTGAAGGGGCCCTTACTGCTCTCCCCTATTGTTCCATTCAGCCACCAGAAGTGTACACAGATACCTTGTACCTCTGGTTATAGTGAAGCAAGTGACTCATTCCTCCTAGTGGCAGCCTGGTGCTTGCAAACTGGTCTCTCAAGCACCCCGCAATGTCACACGGAGCAGGGATATAGTCCTCAGCTCCAAATTAACCTTTTCTGGATTACCCATCCACATAGTGCTGCAGATGGGTACTCCTACAGGCACAGGGATGTACCTGTACTTTGCTGCCCTTCCGGACAACAGGGTGCATGTACAGCGTTGACTACTCAGAATCAATCTGATCCACCTCAAGAGTGCTGCAAAATTAAGAGGGAGAAGAGCAGGGATTTCATATCCTTGGATTGCTGTACAGGCTGTGTGGGCACTAACTGCTCATCACCCATGGAGATAAGTACAACGGGGAATTGGAAGAGGGGGTGGAGAGGGTGTATAGTGTTTTTTTTACCTTTTCATAAAAGGTGAACTTACACTTTAAATGCCATCATGCAAATAAGTCCACAGCAAGCCAGTAAAAATGTGAAGGTGGCAAAAAATGAATTTATAATAACGGGTGAAAACATGTAGTGCTATCACACTATAGCTTTCCTTTATTATTGTAAAGTACACAACTGCACACCACTGTCATTGATTTAAATCCAGTTTGTGATTATTAGATAGCATTTCTTCCCTGTTACAGATGATGCACAGCCCTGCCATGCACAAAAAGGAACATAACTCACTCCAAGTGAATATCACAGATTCCCTTCATATTCTTAGAGTACTCTAAATAATAATTTATCTCATAGTGCGCTGTACCACTGGGATCAAAATCATTTCATATAACTAAAATAAAGAAAACATTGTGGTTGATTAAGGAGACAGAAAAAATATAAGATGAATAGAACTTATATTTAAATTGATGACATTGGGCTTTTATTTCCTGAAATCGCAAAGAAATAAACCCAAAGGATTTTTGAGAGGTAGGAAGGAGAGCATTTTCTATGCATACATTTTTTTCCAGCAGATAATCTCATTAAAGGCAATCAGCTGCGATTACTAAAGGCAAATTGACTATTCACTTTGCAAGGAAGTTGCGCTTTGCAAGGGAAATATTATTCCCAGAGCTTAGTGAATGGGGTGAAGCTCTGCTGACTTTCATTATACAACCATGTGCAAGCAAGAATACTGCTTATTTTTTCCTTTCATGTGATTGGGTATTCTTTGCAAACTGAAATTTCACCATATTCACTAATCCTGAGGGAAAATTCCCTTGCAAAATGCAACTTCCTTTGCAAAGTGAACAATCGACTTGTCTTTAGTAAATCAACCCCATTGTGTTGTGGCATCACTCTTCTGTGCTCTTGCTTGTGTATTGCTGATGTTGGGAAAATTTAAACATGGCTTCAGTCAGGCTACAGGTTTGTGGTTATGGTTTTTTTCCCCTCAGCTCCTCCAACCTTGTAGAGAGGTAAATTGATATTAAAAAAAACATTTTTTTAGAAAAAAATTAAAACAGAGGTAAAGGCAGAGACACTTACATCTGCTCCAACATTCCAACTCCCTTGAGATCCCTCACCAGTGCTGGCATCTTCTCCCCAGCTTCTACAGCCTGCTAGTCTTCATCCAGTCTTTGGCATGTGTGGGAGTCATTCAACCCAGCACACAGTCACTGTGCTGAAAATGTGAACTGAGCTGCACATGAGCAGCTTAGTGTACATTCTGTAGAGGATTGTGAATAGGCAGGTCAGTTTATTTTATTGCAGAAGAACCTTGCCCTCCATTGTAATGCTGGCCATACATGGGTATAATTTCATTTGATTTACTAATTATTAAACACTTCCTGCCAACACTATAGCTGGAAGTTGGCTACAGCGCAGGCCTAAGTTGCCAGGAAGGCGTCAATGTACTTTCTCCCACGCATGAGCTGCCTGCATGCCCCCTTCACGAGACTTGGCTGATAATAGATCGGAGAGGGGGGCAGATCCTTGCCCCTCACTAGGTCATCAGCTGTCAGCCAATGACAGCTGATCCCATGATGTAAACAGAGCCGGTTATCAGCTTTTTTTCCTCACGCGAAAAAAAAAAAAAGCCGATCACCGACTTCTGTTAGAGAGACATTGGTCCCGAAGAGAGAGAGCCACTATCGCCTCATCTGTGCCCACCAGTGCCACCTACTAGTGCCCACCAGTGCCACCTACCAGTGCAAGTCAGTGCCACCTACCAGTGACCACCAGGGCCACCTATCAATGCCCACTAGTGCCACCTATCAATGCCTATCAGTGCCTATCAATGCTGCCAATCAGTGCCTCATCATCAGTGCTGCCTATAGTGCCACCTATCAGTGCCCATCAGTGACACCTAGTAGTGCTGCCTATTAGCGCCCTTCAGTGACACCTATCAGTGCCCATCGGTGCCACCCATCAGTGCCACCTATCAGTACCCACCAGTTCTGCCTCATCAGTGCCACCTTATCAGTGCCTATCAGTGCCACCTTATTAGTGCCTATCAGTGCAGCCTATCAGTGCTCATCAGTGCAGCCTATCAGTGCTCATCAGTGCAGCCTCATCAGTGCACATCATTAAAGGAGAAAAATTAACTGTTTGCAAAATTTTATAACAAACTATGTAAACTGTTTTTTTTTTTTTTCAAAATTTTTGGTATTTTTTTGTTTGTTCAGTAAAAAATAAAAACCCCAGTAGTGATTAAATACCACCAAAAGAAAGCTCTATTTGTGTGGGAAAAAATGATAAAAATGTCATTTGGGTACAGTGTTGCATGACAGCACATTTGCCTTTCAAAATGCGACAGTGCTGAAAGATGAAAATTGGCCTGGGCAGGAAGGGGGTTTAAGTGCCCGATAGGCAAGTGGTTAATGAGGTCGAATTGACAATTATTTTTAACTAAAACGATAAAAAAAAAAAAAAACAAGGAGCAGGACGGAAAAGCTTTCTTGAACAAACGATCTAACAGTGAATGTGTTTTTTGTTTGGAAAATTCATTCATTCCAACGTTGAATGTTAAAAGCAAACAAAATATTGAAGTGCTTTTGCACAACATTCCTGAAGTCTCTGATGGCATGCACTGATGAGAATTTGGCTATGAATGTTTGACAAATGTTTACCAATGTATGGCCAGCTTAGGGTGGATCTTTGGCTTGCAGGGTCCCGCTGGAGCAAGCCTTATTTGCACACTCACAGTATGGCTGTCTCTCCTCCATTGATAGAAGCGGAACTATAGCTTCTATATAATGAAAAGTTTTCTATGAATGAAGGACAGGCAAATGAATGAAAGGTCTAGCTTTTCCATTCATGAAGGTTTTCTTATACATGGAAGCTTTAGTACAGCTTCTATGAATGAAAGCTAGGGGGGAGGATGGGCATAGTTGGCATCCTTGAGGAGTGACTTATGCCTCGTACACACGCAACGATTATCGGCCGACCAATCGGCCGGCTTTTGTCCAGTGTTGTTGTGTTGGTTGAAATGTGTTCTAGACTGCACACAAATTTTCTCATGATGTCATGTGCTGGTTTACTTTCCGTGTGTTTTTTCTTCTCTGAGCATGCCCAGTCTTGCTCATCTGATTTTTGTCTGCCAAAATCTGTACTGACTGACGGAAAATCGGCCGTTCTGTTGACGGCCACCAAAAATTTTATAGCCTGCACACCAGATTTTGTTCGGCCGAAAAGTAGGAGTCGGTTGTCGAAAGCATCATACTAACAAGCCCAAAATCGGCCGATCGGACGTTGGCCGAAAATTCACGGCCAACTATCGATGCGTGTGTATGAGGCTTAAGACAGATCTAGCTTCTTGTGTTATCCCACGCAGCACCAAGAGATTACCCCTACAGGGGGTCTCATGGGAGAGAGGCAGAGGATAGAAGATTTCAACTAAGACAGCAGCCACCAAAACAGGTGACAATTCTCATTAAATGTAAGTATCGTGCTGATTTAAAAAAAAAAAAAAAAAAAACTTAGGCTTAAGGGTACCTGGGTCTTTTGCAAACTTAACAACACCCTAAGTTTTTAGTGAATATCCAAGATTCATAATGATCTATTTTAAGTGTTATGTAATTCCTCCTTGAGAAGATCTGGGCATCAAGTCAGGTCTTGTCCTTATATCATGCATGGTGTTCATCATTGTTGTAGACTGTGTGGCCTAAGGTTCTTAGTAACTATATTTCTCAATAGATGGTATAGATTCCACTGGTATTTACGAGCAGAACAATTGGCCTGCGTGACCTTAGATTCAGGTGACAGGTCTACATTATATCCATATGGGTGAGCAACTTTAATGGCTTCTAGCAGTCATCAATCCAAGAAAAACTCCATTGCATCTAGTTTACAACCCTTGTTCATAGTCAAGAGTCTGCTTAATTGAAATCGGTGAGTGATGACTTGAGTGGTTCGAGTGTAGATAACCTCCTCATACTTTAGAGTCAGAGATCTTATTAATTAAAAAAAGAGGACATTTATTCTTCTTAACTTCTGGGGGGGAAATCAATTGTTTTCTAATCTGTAACGATGGGCAGGCTAAACCCTTTGAACCTTTCTCAGTATCCAATGGTGACTTTGTGCTGCTGACCAAAGGGCCATATAATGTGGGCTTTTCTATTAATACATATACATTCTTATGTTTTATATTTTAATTATGGGGGAGATTTACTAAAACTGGTGCACACAGATTCTGGTGCAGCTGTGCATAGCAACCAATCAGCTTACAACTTTAGCTTGGTCAATTAAGCTTCGACAATAAAACCTAGAATCTCATTGGTTACTATGCATAGCTGCACCAAATGATGTGTTCACAGTTTTAGTAAATCCCCCCTTGTGTTTTTAAAGGAAATGTTTTGTATGTCTTCGATAATCACAGAGATATTGTTGCAGGGCTCACCTTTTTACATCTTTGCTCTTAACCTCCCTGCGGTATTATTCTTTTGGATTTTAGGTGCCATTATTTTGCATGTAATTCTTGTGAATGAGCAGCCCAAACCAACTGTATACATTATATATATATATATATATGTGTATATATATATATATATATATATATATATATATATATATATATATATATATATATAATATATATATAAAGTACAGGAAAGGGCACTGGGGGGCAAACTAATATGATTTTTCTTTTATTTTGAATTGTATCAGTGTGTTTGGTGTGTTTTTACATTTGAATTTGCCGCCGGTTCCACCCCCCTGTGAACGTCACGTCGCAGGAGATGAAAGCCGGGGCACGGAGACGATCGGGAGGAAGATCCGCCGTGAGACACCGCCGGAACACATCGCTGGATCCCGGTGACAAGGTAAGTAACCCTGCTTACAGGATCCAGCGATGCTTCTGGCGGTACCCCGAGTGTGGCTCGGGGTTACCGCTTTTGGCTCTGAAATTTAATCCTGAGCCACGCTCGGGAATACCGCTAAGAAGGTTAAAGTGTTACTAAACCCAGGACCCTGCATTCACTATATCTGGTCTCTCAAAGTATACAGAACATGGAAATGAAATTATTTTAGTAAATGTAAACAGATTTTCTCATCAGCAGTATATAGCAGCCTTGTGACTTTTATCAGTTCCTAGTAAAGCTTGTAGGAAGAGTTTTCACTCTCCCCTGACCCTCAGTCTTGACATGTCTAGACAGTGCGGATTGGCCCTGTGCAGATCACATGCACTCTCCCAAGAAAAAAACAAACTCTAGCAATACACACCAAACTGAGCATGTGAAGCCCATCCCCTGACTTTGTAAATATCAAGTTATTTTTTGGAGACAGTGAAAGAAGAGGAGGATCAGAGAGACAGGATCAAACAGCCTTTATACATAACGCATAGGATTATCCCTTAGGTTCCACAGTGAGTATAACAAGCATGCTTTACTTCATATACTGACTGCAGCCTAAATTACAAAACAGAATAATCAGTACAAGAGACACAACTGACACTCAGTGGGATGTTTCCCTTGTGCTGATGACTTTTCTTTTAGATGAAATCCTCCTCAGTCCATGACAACCAACCCCCACACACACAACCAACACACATACACCAGTCTTCCATTGAGGGGTGTTTAATAGAGCTAAGGGGCTGCCACAGGCTATCATCATGAGAGCTTGACTATGCCCACTCTTTCCATCCAGCTTCACCATTCATAGAAACCATACTGCAGCTTCTATGAATGAAACATGTTCAATAAATGGAACAGCTGAAGTGGAAAGGGCGGGCTTGGTTGGGTTCTCATGATGACAGCCTGTGAGAGCCCTTCATTCTATTAATCCTCACAGCACTGGAAGATCATGGCAGCAGGGTGTGTGTTTGTGTGGGTGGGGGGTTATGAACTGAGGAGGATTTTACCTAAAATAAGAGCCATCAGCACAAGGGACACATCCTACTGATTGTAAGTCATGTCCCTTCTGCTGATTGTTCTTTTATTTTTTTATTGTGGTTGTACTCAGGGTTTAAAGTGTATCTAAATCAAAAAACAAACATTTAAAGCATAACTCCACTTTTGTTGAGAAAAAAACATTCCCTTCTGGGTGATTTATGTACATTTCAGGGATTTTAATAAACTTTATTGCAGATTCCTACCTTTTGTTATTCTGAAGAAATCGTTTGTTCCTCTGTGCCTCTGTGCTGAGTGGGTCTAATGGGAGTGGTTTAATAATTATCTATCAGCTGTGGCAGCTGCAGGGCTCTAATGAAGAAAGCTGCTGGGCCTGCATCCCTTTAGACGTGTTCCTATTGAGAGTATCTCACCAAAAATGACATTTTTGTTGCAGGGGATGCCAGAAATCTGACTTGTATCTTAGTGCAGACTTCAGGGAAAATTGGTGAGCCAATCACACAAGCAGGAAATGTGTACAGAACAGCTCCAGGTAGCCATATTGCATTGCATTTTCAGAAAATTACAACAGCTGCAGATTGAAAAGGAAAGGTCATTTTTAATAACATTCAATCACAATATGATTTGTGTCACAATTGTATACGCGATATTGTTTTTTCTTTATTTGCTGATTTTTTTCCCCATGAAAGTGGAGTTACCCTTTAATAAATTGGGCTCCATTCACAAATCATTATCTTACTGCATTCGAGTATGCAGTAAGATACTGCATAGCGATTTTCAAAAGGTTTTTTAGTATTCACGAAAAAACGCTACTAAAATACTGCATGAGTTAATTTTATAAAGTTATGAAGTATGTTAGTAATGAAAGCCTGCGGTAAATTACCACTGGTGGTAGCCGGCATCATTACCAGAGGCTGTCATTAGCTGGTTGTTAGGGAGCGGTGCCCACCGGTTTCTTAACCACTTTAAGACCGGAAGGATTTGCCCCCTTCCTGACCAGGCCCTATTTTGCAATTCGGCACTGTGTTATTTTAATGGACAATTGCGCGGTCATGCGATGCTGTAGCCAAACAAAATTGATGTCCTTTTTTCCCCACAAACAGAGCTTTCTTTTGGTGGTATTTGTTCACCTGTGCGATTTTTATTTTTTGCGCTATAAACAAAAAAAGAGCGACAATTTTGAAAAAAAAAAACAATATTTTTCACATTCTGCTATATAACATTCCCAAAAAAAAATATTTAAAAATCAAAATTTTTTGACATTTTAGACCAATTTATTTTCTGCTACATATTTTTGGTAAAAAAAATCTCGATAAGCGTATTTTGTTTGGTTTGTGCAAAAGTTATTGTGTCTATTAACTACGGGAGAGATTTATGTAATTTTTATTGTTTTTTTTGTACTAGTAATGGTGGCGATCTGCGTTTTTTTGCGGGACTGTGACATTGCGGCGGACAGATTGGACCCCTAACTGACATTTTTGACACTTTGGGGGTACCAGTGACATTACTACAGTAATCAGTGCTAAAAATATGCACTGTTACTGTAATAATGACACTGGCAGGGGAGGGGTTAACCCTGTGGGTGATCAGTGGGTTAAATGTGAGCCTAGGGGAGTGATTCTAACTGTGGGGGGGCATGGCTTCTGAAATGACCATAGAGACATGTGATCCTATATAGTAGGATCACACAGGTTCTATGATCATTTCAGGGAGAACAATGGTCAGCTGTGTTTACAACAGCTGCCCGTCCTTTTCTCTTTCGCAGGGGTTAGGCGGCCATTAGATCCGCCTGACCCATGTATCGGCTTCCCCGCTGCCGAGTTGGGGCGGAAGCATGCCGGCAGCGGCGCGCACTCGCCCCCTAGCTTCCCGTGCGAGACCAACGTAGGTCTACATTGGTTTGCGCAGGAGAGCCACCCTGCCGCAGTAAAAATGCGGCGGGTGGTCGGGAAGTAGTTAAATATTGCATGCTGGGACTACTACATATTTACTGCATGCAATTTATTTTTTATTTTTTTTTGTGAACTGACCTTTACTCCTGTTTTGTGCTGTGTTTATCGAGCATTTTTGGTTTATGGCAATGGCGTGGCAATTATTGTGCCAAGTGCAGAGTTTTAACCCCTCGCACGACTATATACGGCGGCAGTCAGCCCCTCACAGGCAAAGTGACGTAGGGGTATGTCACTAGCCTGTTAGGCTCTAGGGGGCGAGCGCGCACCGCCGGAGCCGCGCTCCCGCCCCCGCTCGTTCGCGGACCCCCCCGCGCGTGTGACCGGCGGAACCGATGTCCGCCGGTCACTCACGATCGTCGGGTGGAGAGGGAGAAAGGCAGGCGGCTAATGTAAACAAAGCCGCCTGTCATTCTCCCCTGTGTAAGAACAGAGATCATACGGTCCTGCTATGCAGGATCGTATTTCTCTGTTGTTACACAAACAGCCACATCCCTTATCAGTTAAAAACAAGCCCCTAGGGACACACTTAACCCCTTAACTCCAATAAAGTTAACCCCTTCCCTGCCAGTGTCATTTTTACAGTAACAGTGCATATTTTTAGCACTGATTACTGTAGTAATGTCACCGCCATTACTCGTTAAAGAAAAAAAAAAAAAATGACATAAATCTTTCCCTTAGTTAGTAAACGCAACAACTTTTGCGCAAAACAATCAAAATACGCTTATTGCGATTTTTTTACCAAACATATGTAGCAGAAAACAAATTGGCCTAAAATGTTAAAAAATTTTGATTTTTACATTTTTTTTCTGGGGAATTTCATATAAAAAAATGTGAAAAATATTGTTATTTTTGCAAAATTGTCGCTCTTTTTTTGTTTATAGCGCATGATCAAAAAATCGCACAGGTGTTTAAATACCACCAAAAGAAACCTCTGTTTGTGGGGAAAAAAAGGATATCAATTTCATTTGGGCACAGCGTCGCACGACCGCGCAATTGTTCCGTTAAATTCACGCAGTGTCGAATCGCAAAATAGGCCCTGGTCAGGAAGGGGGTAAAATCTTCCGGGGCTTAAGTGATTAAAAGGGGCAGCACCTGTTGAACTTTCACTTGCAAGTGAAAAGGGGACACATGGTTCCCGCAACTCAAAATTGCTGATTGGCATTAAAATAAAAAGGCATCAGGAGGCGGCAGTGTCACACCTCTGCCTTGGATTATTGTTACTATTGACCTAAGCAGTGATGAGAGCCTATTGGCGCAATAGCGCTGTCCACATATAGATGTTAAGTGCCGGTTCACACTAGTAGGACTTGCCAGGCGACTTGTCAGCCTGGCAAGTCGCGGCCCGTCGTGTCCTATAGTGTAGTACAGGAACGGTTCTAATAGGAGTGACACAAGTCGCTCCGACTTAGAAAAAGGGTCCTGTACTACTTCGGGGCGACCTGGAGAGACTTGCATAGACATAGACATTCATTTTATGAAGTCCGTGCAAGTCACGCCGAAGTCGTGGTGCACGCGACTTCACAGGTCGCACCCGAAGTCGTGCCGCTGCAGTGTGAACCGGCACTAACACAAATCTTTACATGTATACAATGTAGATTACGCTGAAATTTATGGCCCTGTGCACAACTGTGTTCTATTTTTTTATGCTGCTGAACACAGCACAACATTACAATGCAAGGCACAGCTTTGGGCTTATAGATTTGTATACTGCTGCGTACAGATACATAGGGAGTACAGATACTCAGGTGTTTTTAACAGTGTGAATGAGCCCTCAAGAGTTTTACAATAGAAGAAGTGGATACTCACTTCTCTGGCAGCCTGTTTTTCACCTGTGACATAGAGGCACAGAACCCAACCAGCAAGGGGTATAGGGTACAGGTTTCTGACACTCCCCAAAGTGTCAAATGCCAAAGAAGCTTTTCAAGGCTACAGTCCTGGAAAGGTAAGAGAAATGGCTATTGGAGAATAATTATATACTGCCTTCTTTTGCAGGAGACTAAAGCTTTCAAACCTGATCTCCAACCTTACCTTCAGTCTTGCAGAGTTGTACAAGCTCTTCTGCTGCACTGAAATTGCTTAATCTGATTTCACTGCACACTATGAGCTTCTCACTGTGGACATTGGAAGCGGCAACAAGTCATATAGAGCCCACCTCGTTTCCTGGCTTGAGGACATCCAGAATTATGTAGCTCAGTCTTTACCACACTTCTTAACAGAGTGGAACCTTCGAAATATCTATCTGGGTTCAGGGAACCCTTGCTAATAATTACTACATCTGCAATTCATAAGTGTGATGGTCACTGGGAATAATGTTCTTTATATGTGTTTATCAGTAGCTACCAGTGGAGGCTGGTGCTCAAAATGTTTGGGGGGGGGGCGCAAACAGAAAAGTGAGCCATCGTGCCCCCTTTCAATGCAGAGTGACCAGCTTGCCCCCCTTTCAATGCAGAGTGACTAGCATGCCGTGCCCCCTAAAATGCAGAGAGATCAGTGCACTTACCTGCAACGGCGGCTTCTCCTCATTCCCCCGCGTCTCCTCGAGTCCTCCCGCCTCCTCCTCGGCCAATGGTATGGGTTCGCCTTTCAGCCAATCAGGAAGCGGGTCTCAGACCCGCTTCCTGATTGGCCAGGAGGAGGATCCGTGTGACAATAGCAAATTTTCATTCGCTATTGTCACACAAATGGGTGGGCTAGGGCACAGTGCTCTATTAGAGCCTCTAGCTTTATTTAGGTGATTAAAAAAAAACAAAAAAAACATTGAACTCCATGCGTCCGGCATGTAGATTAGGGGGCCAGACGCATGGACGCACCAGCCGCCACTGGTAGCTACTCATCTAAGAGACACAAGTAGCTCATTGCTCAAGGAACCCCTAGCAACCTCTAAAGGAATCCTATGGAACCCTGGTTGAGAAAGGCTGATCGTGCCCTTTCTGCCAAAGCCTGGTTCTTCCTTGCCCACTCTTCTATTCATTGGATTTCAGTTCTTTCAATCATAGAGGCTTGGTATTACATGTTGACTTTACTTTGGGCAGTCTTTCTAGAAATGCCTACTCCTCTGGACTGACACCCACCCATCAAGGCATTTTGATTTTTGAATAACTCTTGCTTGCATCAGGGCTGGGAGCTCTTTATAGGAGCACTGAGGCAGGGTGCAGTAATGTTTTCAGGAAGCTATGGACAAATGGTATACAAAAATGAAAGGGTAGGTGAGCAACAGTTAGGCTGGGGAGGAAAGAATTAGATCTGCATTTTTCAACCAGGATTCCGTGTAAACATAAGGTTCCTCCAGAGGTTTCTTAGGGGTTCCTTGAGCAAAGAGCAACTTTGGTTTTCCTCTCCCTAGCCATGATCTTCCTGCATTTCAAAGAGAAGCATAGAGACTAAAATAAGGTATGTATTTAAAACGTGTAGGCAGATTGAATCCTGTTTGGTTCTAGAGAGTTAGGGGCTGGCCCAGGCCGAGAGAAATAGTTAACTTGTGAAAGTTCTGTTCCCAGGCTTTTCGGTCCTTGCTGGCTCACCTGTGTTATAAAAAGGGGGGAGATTGAGGTCTGGCGCTGTATGGCTCTTCTGGGGATTGCTCTGCTTGGTCAGATCTTCTTAGCTGTCTGTGCGTGGATTGAAGACACTGGGCCTTTTGGAGACAGCCAAGCCATAGACAGCGCCACCTTACAGAGGTATGTCTGAGCAGCCACACTATTATAGTTAGAGTCAGGGGAAAGATGTTGTTCATATTGAACTGTATGCCGCAATTATTCATTAAAGTTATATTAAGTGTTCTGAGCCTAGGATGAAGTTATTCAAGGTGTGCATGTAGGTTCTGACATATCTAAAAGAACCAGGGTCTGTAAAGCACATGTGGGGTATGAAGTAACACCATTTCAAAAGGGTTAACTTGTCAAGACAAGGAGAAAAGGAGTGTAGTTGCCAAGAGTAACCAAGCAAAAATTCAGGACACAACGAAACCACCGAAAGATTTTCCTGCTTAACGTCCAGGCCACTTTTTGCAACTTGGCACTGCGCGACTTTAACTGACAATTGCGTGGTCACGCAACCCTTTACCCAAACTAAATTTACGTCCTTTTTTTTCACCACAAACAGAGCTTCCTTTTTGGTGGTATTTGATCACCTCTGCGCTTTTCATTTTTTGCGATATTAATAAATAAAGAGCGAAAATTTTGCGAAAAAATTTAAATTTTCTACTTTGACAGTTAAAAAATATCCAATATATTCAATTTTTGTCATATATTTAGGCCAAAATGTATTTAGCTACATGTCTTTGAAAAAAAAATTCTCAATGAGCGTATTTTTAACCGCTTTAAGACCAGAAGATTTTACCCCATTCCTGACCAGGCCATATTTTGCGATTCAGCACTGCATTACTTTAACGCACAATTAGAGCTTTCTTTTGGTGGTATTTGATCACCTATGCGATTTTTAATTTTTGAAAAAAGAAACAATATTTTTTACATTCTGATATATAAGATTACCCCAAAAAAATTTAAAAATCAAATTTTTTTAACATTTTAGGCCAATTTGTTTTCTGCTACATATTTTTGGTATAAAAAATCACAATAAGCGTATTTTGATTGGTTTGCGCAAAAGTTATCGTGTTTACTAACTACAGGAAAGATTTGTCATTTTTATTGTTTATTTTTTTTTTACTAGTAATGGCGGCGATCTGCAATTTTTTTTGTGGGACTGCGACATTGCGGCGGACAGATCGGACCCCTAACTGACATTTTTGACACTTTTGGGGGTACCAGTGACATTACTACTGTAATCAGTGCTATAAATATGCACTGTTACTGTAATAATGACACTGGCAGGGAAGGGGTTAACTTTATTGGTGATCAAGGGGTTAAATGTATGCCTCCTGCTTACTGACGTGTGTGGGGGGAGGGGATTGTGTGACACAGACACAGATCGCAGGTTCAGCTATGCTGAATCCTGTAATCTGTCCCTGTCTGTCACATAGGAGATCCGCCCACTTTGTTTACACAAGTGGGCGGGTTTCCTCACTTGATCCCCGACAATCGGAGAAGAGCGGCAGTAATCACCACCTCTCCTCCCCTGGCCCGACTCCTGCTGTGTCTGGGGGTGCCGCAGAGAGAGGGGAGAGTCTGGTGACTTAGGTCTACGTCGCCAGACGTTAACGAGCCACTTTGCCGCAGTAGCAGCACAGTGAGCAGTGGGCAAGTGGTTAAGCGTGGTACATTGTAAAGTGACAGGGCCTCCAGTAGTGAAGGGGTGGTTGCCTGGCTCCCTCCCTAGCAGTCGGTATCCACTAGCAATTGGACCTGAACATGTGTTACAGAGATCCATGGCCTGGTCATGAGGTACAGGAAGTAAAGAGTTAACAAGTGCCCGCATGAGGTCTACTCTATGTGCAGGACAGGACCTCATTCTTTTACTAGGAGTGAGGTAACAGAAGTACGTTGGACAGGCTCAGCACATCCCTCCTAATGCAATTTACAAAAATGACACTGTGTAGTGACATGGGACAACACTTTGGTAGAGGAACTCTGTATGTGTTTTTACTGCATACAGTGAATGCTCATCTCATAGGGAACAGCCTTAATGTTAGATTTTTCACATGACCACAATCTCCGCCTGCTCCCGGGCATTGAGAGTGCGCTAAGCACGATCGGTGCACTCACGTACAGGGCGAAGATGATCCCGCCCACAAACAGAACATTTAGCATGTTGATTGGGTTGAAGAGAGGCAGAGCATCCATTAGAAATTTTGGGGCCCCTTACCCAGCTTTAGGCCTAGGCCCCTCCAGGCCTGACCATCAACATTCCCCAGGGCCCGCCTACTGGCCATCCTACCAAGTCCTTCAATGCATCCACTTTTATTTTAACGCTCTTACAAATTAATGTATGAAAATTAAAAGTGTATTCCAAGCCATCAGTGCTTGGATCCCCATATATTCAGTAAAGAGATGGCAAAATCCAGCAAAGAGAAATCCCCATATATTAGGCAAAGAGACAGCCCAATCCAGCAGAAAGGCATCCCTATATATTCAGCTAAGAGGCAGCCCAATCCAGCAAAGAGACATCCCCATATATTCAGCAAAGAGATGACCCAATCCAGCAATGCATCCACTTTTATTTTAACGCTCTTACAAATTAATGTATGAAAATTAAAAGTGTATTCCAAGTCATCAGTGCTTGGATCCCCATATATTCAGTAAAGAGATGGCAAAATCCAGCAAAGATAAATCCCCATATATTAGTAAAAGAGACAGCCAAATCCAGCAGAAAAGCATCCCCATATATTCAGCTAAGAGACATCCCAATCCAACAAAGAGACAACCCAGTCCAGCGAAGAGATGGTCCAGTCCAGTAAAGAGGTAGCTCAATCCAGCAAAAATCCAGCCCAATCCAGAAAAGAGACAGCCCAATCTAGCAAAGAGACATCCCCATATATCCAGCAAAGAGACAGTCAAATCCAGCAAAGAGACATCCCCATATATTCAGCAAAGAAACATACCAATCCAGCAACGAGACGCCCCAGTCCAGCAAAGAGATGACCCAGTCCAGCAAGACGATGGCCTAATCCAGCAAGTAGACCTCCTACTTCAGCAAAGAGATGGCCCAGTCCAGCAAATAGACAGTCCAATCCAGCAAAGAGACTGTCCAATCCTGCAAAGAAACGGCCCAGTCCAGGAGAGACATCCCCATATATAACACATAGCCAGGTACTTCTAGTGGGCACCTCCACACCTTTCAGATAGAAGACGCCCTCCCTGCCATCCCAATCAGAGGAATCCCCCAGAAGGAGCCTGGACTTTAACCTGGGACTACATGAACATGGTTTTCCCAGGTTGCAGAATGTGAATAGGGGCATGTCAATTCTTTCCTCCTTTTCCTGACAACAAAGCTGCCACACATCTTACTTTGCAGAAGAAATTACTCCCTAGACTCTTATACCATGTGTGTGCATGGTTTAGGCAGAAAGCGGACTGTTTCTTCACTTTTGGGTGCAGGTGTAGTAATTTCTTGTGACATACAAGTACATTACAGTCCTGACCTCTTCTATATCACTCAGCAGGGAAGGCCAGGACTGTAATGTACTTGTCTGGCACAGGAGATTACTACATCTGCACCCTGCAAGTGAAGAAACAGTCCGCTTGGCTGGGGAAAGTTTTTTTTTTTTTTTAATTGCTATAGCCTGCAGATTGCGGTGCCCAGGGTCTACTCTCTACCTCCACCCACCCCCCTTTGTTCCCTGCCTAATTGGCTGGGCTGGACCTGGAAAGTAGCCCTGCACAGCAGCCAAAGCAGCCTAAGGGAGCTCCGGCAATGGTTGAGGCCTGGGTGGCCGGGCCCCTTTGGACGCCCGGGCCCCCTATCAGTATATGGACTGTCCCCCCCTGATGACGGCCCTTAAGAGAGGAACCAGGGAGGGCAAAATTTAGGCAGATTATACGTTAGCTTTAAATCAGTTAAGACCTGACAGTCTTTTTTACCTGCCTTCTGGAGTGTGCTGCAAAATAAGCTTAAAGGTGAATAAAATGTTTGCATTATAGTTTGCGCCTGGAAATGCTGCGACAGCAATTACACCTACAACGTGGCTGACAAATAACACAATGAGTATGAATACACCTCTCAGGTGACAAGACGTATGCCCGGGTTCACGGTCTGACTAGTGACATGTTATGAGCGTTATGGATTCTGTCAATGAAGAAAAATGGCTCCCTTCACCTTGCTTTGCATAGATTAATGTCGAGCGCTCGTATTCCTCCTTTCCCGGCTTTTATTTCACATTTTACTCTGCAAAACACTTTTTCCATCACAATAGAAGCAGGCTGTTTATCCATGCACAACTGAAGATGTAATAAAGTAAATGGGAAAACAATAAAGAAACAAAATAGGAGACGGGAAAAGAATTGGGAGGTGGGTGGGGTGGGGGGGGGCATAGCCGCTTTCATCGCACAGAACGTAAAATGAATGGCAGCTCTATGAGACATTGACCCACCCGCTAATTTTAGTTTTCAGTAATTTTCGTTGTAATTTGTATCTGTAAATTTCAAAGTGTCAGCCGGGTCAATATCTATGAAGAGTAAAGAGCTGAGATGCATCACTTTCAAGTCAATGACATTCACACATTACACAATTGATTTGCTAAAGAGGACAGACCCTCCACTATAATGACTTCACAATCTGCAGCCTGACACAATAAATGTGAGTAATCTTCCAGGAATTGTGGATTGTTATAGCTTATGCAGATGAATTTTTGATTGGTGTACCAATAACACTACACCGCTGCCGGTACTCATAGCATTCCCAGAGTCTATAGGAAGGGAAAAACAGCGGTTTTAGCCATGGCAACCGATGTCAAAAGAGCCACTTAACATAAATGACATGATCATTTACAGTGTATGAAAGCTTTATATTAATACTAGTAAAAAAAATGTGTATAAGGGTTCCAGGAAATTATCAGAATTGTGTATAGCTAAAGTGGATCCAGCACCAATGCCGGGGCAAGGTCATGTAGAGCCCAGGGCAAACATAGAGACCAGTTTGTAGAGACCAGTTACAGGTGTGGGCAATAACCATTTGTTTGTGCCAGGGCAAACACACCACACTGCACCCCACAAAGATGTATGAGCATAATGTGTCAGTAAAAATCCCCCCCCCCAAAAAAAAAAAAAAATCAAGCACTAATCTGCATATTTAACCCCTAAGCATATATTCCCCAACTTCCCAGTACAAATCTCCCCTGGCAGCACTAATCTTTGCCCCCCCCCCATACCCCTCCAAGCTCAAATACTCTCTCTCTCTTTAAATCCCCCCCCCCCCCCAAAATGTCGTGGATTATGCTCAATGAAAAGTTGGCTAGCATTCGTTTAGATAGGCAACATAGATTCGACCACGTGGGGAATCCCTGGATTGCGTATTTGCAGGCTCCGTAGCCGTGGTGGGGTGAGAGGGGGTCCGGCGTGGGGGGACGTTTTGTTAGCTTGTCCTTTTCATTCTCTTCAGTTCTTTCTTCTTCTTTTTCATTTCTTTGCCCATCACGGTGTGGGACATTATTCTTTCTCTCTCGGGGGTCTGGATGCGGGAGAGATGATTAGTGTTGAGCGAACACGGACTGTATTATTCGTGTTCGTACCGAATAATTGGATTTTTTGTACCCGAACACGGACACGGACACTTTACTGTATGTTCGGGTAAAAATCCGTGTTCGGTCGTTTTATTTCCGGGTTTTGCATGCTTTGGCGCTCTTTTCATGGCGGGCTTTCAACAGCCAATCAACAATCGTTTAACTGGTGTGCCTTAAGCCATCCCAGCCATGCCTGCAAATGTCTCAGTAGCTGTGATTGGCCGTCTGAAGCATGTGACCAAGTCTTTATAAGTTCGAGGCAGCCGCAGCGGCGTCATTATGCTGCTTAGATTCAGGGACAGAGCACACATCAACGTGCTGGCTGCTGATTAGGGAAAGATAGGCAGGAAAAAACCATTTGTGTCCGGATAGAATTGAGGGACAGGTCGGAGTGTTTAGGCAGGGCGAGTTGTAGGCATTTTAGGGATAGAGTCTGCTGAATTATAGGGTCAGTGTCTTCTACAAACTACAATCGATATTGCTGTGTGGGGGGTGGGGTCTGCACTCAATCCTGATCTACGATCTCTTCTCAATCCTGTTAGGGACAGAGTCTGCTGAATTTTAGGGAAACTGTGTTCTACAAACTACAATCGATATTGCTGTGTGGTGTGGGATTGGAGATAGGCAGGTGTCAGTGATCCACATCCATTTTTCTGTGTGTGAGCTGCAGTGAACACAATCTTTTTGGGCTGCAGTGAACACAATCTTTTTGGGCTGCAGTGAACACAATCTTTTTGGGCTGCAGTGAACACAATCTTTTTGGGCTGCAGTGAACACAATCTTTTTGGGCTGCAGTGAACACAATCTTTTTGGGGTGCAGTGAACAAAATCTTTTTGGGGTGCAGTGAACACAATCCTTTTTGGTGTGCAGTGAACACAATCTTTGTGGGGTGCAGTGAACAAAATCCTTTGTGGGGTGCAGTGAACACAATCTTTTTGGGGTGCAGTGAACAAAATCCTTTTTGGGGTGCAGTGAACAACATCCTTTTTGGGGTGCAGTGAACACAATCTTTTTGGGGTGCAGTGAACAAAATCCTTTGTGGGGTGCAGTGAACACAATCTTTTTGGGGTGCAGTGAACACAATCTTTTTGGGGTGGAGTGAACAACATCCTTTTTGGGGTGCAGTGAACAAAATCCTTTTTGGGGTGCAGTGAACAAAATCATTTTTGGGGTGCAGTGAACACAATCTTTTTGGGGTGCAGTGAACACAATCTTTGTGGGGTGCAGTGAACACAATCTTTTTGGGGTGGAGTGAACAACATCCTTTTTGGGGTGCAGTGAACAACATCCTTTTTGGGGTGCAGTGAACACAATCTTTTTGGGGTGCAGTGAACACAATCTTTGTGGGGTACAGTGAACAGAATCTTTGTGGGGTGCAGTGAACACAATCTTTGGGGGGTACAGTGAACACAATCTTTGTGAGGTGCAGTGAACACAATCTTTGTGGGGTGCAGTGAACACAATCATTGTGGGGTGCAGTGAACTCAATCTTTGTGGGGTACAGTGAACACAATCTCATACTTCTGAAGGTTTGAGGGTGCTGCCTGTTCCATACTCCCCCTACTCCTCATCTAGCCTTTTAGGGGTACAAACAATAGTAATTGGGGCCTAGTGTGGTTGTGTATGTGTGATATACATACACTTTTTTGGGATCATATTTTCTATTCCGCTATTTAATCAAAAACCTTTGGGGATCAGTTAAATTGGGGGATAGTCTGTGTTGGTACGTGTGAGAGAGATCCACCTTTCCAAGTTGTTGGGGTTCATCTCATACTTCTGAAGGTTTGAGGGTGCTGCCTGTTCCATACTCCCCCTACTCCTAGCCTTTTAGGGGTACAAACAATAGTAATTGGGGCCTAGTGTGGTTGTGTACGTGTGATATACATACACTTTTTTGGGATCATATTTTCTATTCCGCTATTTAATCAAAAACCTTTGGGGATCAGGTAAATTGGGGGATAGTCTGTGTTGGTACGTGTGAGAGAGATCCACCTTTCCAAGTTGTTGGGGTTCATCTCATACTTCTGAAGGTTTGAGGGTGCTGCCTGTTCCATACTCCCCCTACTCCTAGCCTTTTAGGGGTACAAACAATAGTAATTGGGGCCTAGTGTGGTTGTGTACGTGTGATATACATACACTTTTTTGGGATCATATTTTCTATTCCGCTATTTAATCAAAAACCTTTGGGGATCAGTTAAATTGGGGGATAGTCTGTGTTGGTACGTGTGAGAGAGATCCACCTTTCCAAGTTGTTGGGGTTCATCTCATACTTCTGAAGGTTTGAGGGTGCTGCCTGTTCCATACTCCCCCTACTCCTAGCCTTTTAGGGGTACAAACAATAGTAATTGGGGCCTAGTGTGGTTGTGTACGTGTGATATACATACACTTTTTTGGGATCATATTTTCTATTCCGCTATTTAATCAAAAACCTTTGGGGATCAGTTAAATTGGGGGATAGTCTGTGTTGGTACGTGTGAGAGAGATCCACCTTTCCAAGTTGTTGGGGTTCATCTCATACTTCTGAAGGTTTGAGGGTGCTGCCTGTTCCATACTCCCCCTACTCCTAGCCTTTTAGGGGTACAAACAATAGTAATTGGGGCCTAGTGTGGTTGTGTACGTGTGATATACATACACTTTTTTGGGATCATATTTTCTATTCCGCTATTTAATCAAAAACCTTTGGGGATCAGTTAAATTGGGGGATAGTCTGTGTTGGTACGTGTGAGAGAGATCCACCTTTCCAAGTTGTTGGGGTTCATCTCATACTTCTGAAGGTTTGAGGGTGCTGCCTGTTCCATACTCCCCCTACTCCTAGCCTTTTAGGGGTACAAACAATAGTAATTGGGGCCTAGTGTGGTTGTGTACGTGTGATATACATACACTTTTTTGGGATCATATTTTCTATTCCGCTATTTAATCAAAAACCTTTGGGGATCAGTTAAATTGGGGGATAGTCTGTGTTGGTACGTGTGAGAGAGATCCACCTTTCCAAGTTGTTGGGGTTCATCTCATACTTCTGAAGGTTTGAGGGTGCTGCCTGTTCCATACTCCCCCTACTCCTAGCCTTTTAGGGGTACAAACAATAGTAATTGGGGCCTAGTGTGGTTGTGTACGTGTGATATACATACACTTTTTTGGGATCATATTTTCTATTCCGCTATTTAATCAAAAACCTTTGGGGATCAGTTAAATTGGGGGATAGTCTGTGTTGGTACGTGTGAGAGAGATCCACCTTTCCAAGTTGTTGGGGTTCATCTCATACTTCTGAAGGTTTGAGGGTGCTGCCTGTTCCATACTCCCCCTACTCCTAGCCTTTTAGGGGTACAAACAATAGTAATTGGGGCCTAGTGTGGTTGTGTACGTGTGATATACATACACTTTTTTGGGATCATATTTTCTATTCCGCTATTTAATCAAAAACCTTTGGGGATCAGTTAAATTGGGGGATAGTCTGTGTTGGTACGTGTGAGAGAGATCCACCTTTCCAAGTTGTTGGGGTTCATCTCATACTTCTGAAGGTTTGAGGGTGCTGCCTGTTCCATACTCCCCCTACTCCTAGCCTTTTAGGGGTACAAACAATAGTAATTGGGGCCCAGTGTGGTTGTGTACGTGTGATATACATACACTTTTTTGGGATCATATTTTCTATTCCGCTATTTAATCAAAAACCTTTGGGGATCAGTTAAATTGGGGGATAGTCTGTGTTGGTACGTGTGAGAGAGATCCACCTTTCCAAGTTGTTGGGGTTCATCTCATACTTCTGAAGGTTTGAGGGTGCTGCCTGTTCCATACTCCCCCTACTCCTCATCTAGCCTTTTAGGGGTACAAACAATAGTAATTGGGGCCTAGTGTGGTTGTGTACGTGCGAGATACATACACTTTTTTTGATCATATTTCCTATTCCGCTATTCAATAAAAACCTTTGAGGATCAATTGAATTGCGGGATAGTCTGTGTCGGTACGTGTGAGAGAGATCCACCTTTCCAAGTTGTTGGGGTTCATCTCATACTTCTGAAGGTTTGAGGGTGCTGCCTGTTCCATACTCCCCCTACTCCTCATCTAGCCTTTTAGGGGTACAAACAATAGTAATTGGGGCCTAGTGTGGTTGTGTACGTGTGATATACATACACTTTTTTTGGATCATATTTTCTATTCCGCTATTCAATAAAAACCTTTCTAGGGCAAGATCTTAAATTACAGAAATATGAGGAGACCGTCAAATAAGGGCCGTGGCCTGGGTCGTGGTGCTGCTGGTAGAGCTCCTGTTGCAAGGAGAGGACATGGTCGATCTGTGCCAGCTACACGCACAAGTGAAACACCTTCCTCAAGTGTGAGTAGGCGACAGAACCTGCATCAGTATTTGGTAGGGCATCAAACGCCCCTAGAAGTGATGAGGCCAGAACAAGTTGAGGCGATAGTAGATTGGTTTGCTGCTGACAGTGCCTCCAGTTCCTTCACATTGTCTCCCACCCAGTCTACTGCAGAAAGGTCAGAGTTGGCACCTGCAGCCAATGTCCAACCGTCTTTCACCTCACCCCCTTGCAAATCAGGCCAGCAGTCTGAGCCCCAAGCCATACAGCAGTCTCTTATTCTTTTTGAGGACTCTGTCAGCAGGGTTTCCCAGGGCCATCCACCTAGCCCTGCCCCAGAAGTGGAAGAGATTGAGTGCAGCGATGCCCAACCACTTATTTCTCAAGATGAGTACATGCAAGGATCATCGCAGCACGTCTCCGATGATGACGAAACGCAGGTGCCAACTGCTGCGGCGTTCAGCATTGTGGAGACCGACAAGGAGGGCAGGGGTGAAGACTGGGTGGAAGATGATGTGGAGGACGATGAGGTCCTCGACCCCACATGGAATGAACGTCATGCAGGTGACCTGAGTAGTTTGGAGGAAGAGGCGGTGGTCGCACAGAGCCACCAGCACAGCAGAAGAGGGAGCAGGGTGCAGAAGCGGAGCGGCCGTGCCCTAGACACTACGCCCGCTACTGCCCAACGCAGCAAGGGAACGAGCGCACCAAAGTCAGCTCAAAGGAGTTCTCTAGCGTGGAAGTTCTTTAGAAAATGTGCTGATGACAGGACACGAGTGGTTTGCACCCTGTGCAATCAGAGCTTGAAGCGAGGCATGAACCTTCTCAACCTGAGCACAACCTGCATGATCAGGCATCTAAGTGCAAAGCACGAGCTGCAGTGGAGTACACACCTTCAAAACCAAGAAACGTCTCTGGCTCATCCTGCTTCCTCTTCTGCTGCAGTCTCGGCCGCTCCAGCCACATCTGTAGTGATACCGGCACCTGCCACCCCGCAAACAGACGATCTGTCAGCAACACCACCACCTGGGTCACCAACAACCATCTCCACAATGTCCCGTGGAAGCGTTCAGCTTTCCATCTCCCAAACACTTGAGAGGAAGAGGAAGTACCCCCCTACCCACCCACGATCCCTGGCCCTGAATGCCAGCATTTCAAAATTATTGGCCTTTGAAATGCTGTCATTCCGTCTGGTGGAGACGCACAGTTTTAAAAACCTTATGTCGGTGGCTGTCCCACAGTACGTCGTGCCCAGCCGCCACTACTTTTCCAGGCAAGCCATCCCTTCCCTGCACAACCAAGTGGGGGAAAATATCAGGTGTGCACTGCGCAACGCCATCTGTGCCAAGGTCCACCTAACTACGGATACGTGGACCAGTAAGCACGGTCAGGGGCGTTATATCTCCCTAACGGCACACTGGGTAAATGCAGTGGCGGATGGGCCTGAGGCGGATAGCAATTTGGCGCATGTCCTTCCACCACCGAGGATTGCAGGGCGCTTCAGTTTGCCTCCTGTTCGTAACTCCTCCTACTCCGCTTCCTCATCCTCTACCGCCTCCTCATCCGGACAGCGTAACACCTTCACCACCAACTTCAGCACGGCCAGGGGTAAACGACAGCAGGCAGTTTTACAACTTGCCTGTTTGGGGGACAAACCACACACCGCGCAGGAGTTGTGGAGGAGCATGGAACAGCAGACAAATGAGTGGTTGCTGCCAGCGAGCCTCAAGCCCGGCCTGGTGGTGTGTGATAACGGGCGAAATCTCATAGCAGCTCTGGGCCTAGCCGGTTTGACGCACATCCCTTGCCTGGCGCATGTGCTGAATTTGGTGGTGCAGAGGTTCCTTAAAAACTACCCCGATATGTCAGAGCTGCTGCAGAAAGTGCGGGCCGTTTGTGCGCACTTTCGGCGTTCTCACCCTGCTGCTGCTCGCCTGGCAGCGCTGCAGCGTAACTTCGGCCTTCCCGCTCACCGCCTCATATGTGACGTGCCCACAAGGTGGAACTCCACCTTGCACATGCTGGAAAGACTGTGCGAGCAGCAGCAGGCCATAGTGGAGTTTCAGCTGCAGCACGCACGCGTGAGTCGCTCTGCGGAACAGCACCACTTCACCACCAATAACTGGGCCTCCATGCGAGACCTGTGTGCCTTGTTGCGCTGTTTTGAGTACTCCACCAACATGGCCAGTGGCAATGACGCCGTTCTCAGCTTAACTATCCCACTTCTATGCCTCCTTGAAAAAACAATTCGGGCGATGATGGAAGAGGATGTGGCACAGGATGAGGAGGAGGAGGAGGATGAAGAGGTAACATTTCCAAGGCTTTCAGGGCAGTCATTCGCAAGGGGCTCCGAGGGTGGGTTCCTGCACACGCAAACGCCAGGGACGCAATTGTCCAGCAGGGGCACAGTTCTGGAGGATGAGGAGGATGAGGAGGAGGAGGAGCTGGAGGAGGAGATGGAACCATGTTCACAGCAGGGTGGCACCCAGGCCAGCTCATGGCCATCACTGGTGCGTGGCTGGGGGGATACAGAGGACACGGACGATACACCTCCCACAGAGGACAGCCTTTCGTCGCCTCTGGGCAGCCTGGCACACATGAGCGATTACATGCTGCAGTGTCTCCACAACGACCGCCGAGTTGCCCACATTCTAACTTGTGCTGATTACTGGGTGGCCACGCTGCTGGATCCCCGTTACAAGGACAACGTACCGTCCTTAATTCACTCACTGGAGCGCGATCGCAAGATGCGCGAGTACAAGCGCACGCTGGTAGACGCCATGCTGCTGGCATTCCCATCTGACAGCGGGGCCACAGTGGAAGCACAAGGCAGAGGAGGAGGAGGAGGAGGTCGCCAACGCAACCAGGGCACCGCCAGCACCTCAGAAGGCAGGGTTAGCATGGCCGAAATGTGGAAAAGCTTTGTCAGCACGCCACAACAAACAGCAGCACCAGCAGCTCAGATGGAACGTCTTAGCAGGAGGCAGCATTTTACCAACATGGTGGAGCAGTATGTGTGCACACGCCTACATGTAGTGAATGACGGGTCTGCCCCCTTCAACTTCTGGGTCTCCAAATTGGGCACATGGCCTGAGCTTGCCCTTTACGCCTTGGAGGTGCTGGCGTGCCCTGCAGCCAGTGTATTATCTGAACGGGTATTTAGCACGGCTGGGGGCGTTATAACAGACAAGCGCAGCCGCCTGTCCAGAGACAATGTGGACAAGCTCACGTTCATTAAAATGAACCAGGCATGGATCCCACGGGACTTTTCCGTACCTTATGCAGAATAGCAATGGATACCGACCTTACCCACCCATTGTTCCATTTTTGCTCTTTCTCACTCTTTTGGGGTGTACCCTCATTTAAAATTTTTGAAAAGAAGCAGTGTTGGCTACCTCGTCCTCCTCCTCAGGGCCAGATTAATGTAGGGGCTATTGGAGCTGCAGCTCCAGGCCCCTACCTTTTATATAGGCCCCGGGTTGGCCATATTCACTGTTACCGCTCTTCTGTCACTTGTAAACACAGAAGTCTGGCTTCTATGCTCGCTTCCCCAGGCAGCACCCTCAGAACCTCCCCACACAGCGTGAAGGCCGGACAAGGAGGGACAGTTGGCGATGCATGGATGTGTTTATGGGCTTCAGAGACAGCATCCCATGTTGAATTAGGCATGCATGGCTGCACCCTTCCTCCTCTGGGTGCATGGCAAGGCACGGCCCTTAAGGCCCTTCAAAATCCTCAGCACCAAGCCCATGATGCTGTTAATCCGGCCCTGGTCCTCCTCCACCGCCGCTTCCACCTACACCGCCCATAGGTGTGCGCAGCCTATTGCATTAAGGTGTGCACCCCAAAGTTGAAATACACATGCATGTGTTTGCCAGCAGGGAGAGTAATGTATCGGGGCCATGTACCTGTAGGCAAGGAGAAATAGAGCAGAGCAGGTCCCAGGGAGATCTTTCCCATCTCCTCACTGGCAATGCTATGTGCCCTAGGTGATTAGGGTGTGCCCAGGCACACCCAGCACACCCTGTGCGCACGCCTATGTCACCGCCACATCCACCACCACCTCAACCTCCCTCCTACTCCATATGGGCCTCGTCCTTCAGAGATGAAGAAGAACATTGTTTTATTTTTCTGTTTTTTTTTTGTTGTTTTAAGTTATTTCCCTATCCACATTTGTTTGCAGAGCACTTGCCATGCTCTTAATTACGTTTTGCTGCCATTTGCAGCACTCTAGCCCTTTCCTTTGGTGTTTTAGAGCCATTTTAGTGCCTTAAAGTTCGGGTCCCCATTGACTTCAATGGGGTTCGGTGTCCGGGAAAAGTTCGGTAAAAGTCCGGGACACGGACCCGGACTTTTTTTTAAAGTTCGGCCGAACCCGTCGAACACGGACATCTAGGTGTTCGCTCAACCCTAGAGATGATATCTGCTCTGGGCTGCGGAGCTTTAGTTTGGTTCCCAAACATGGGTCTGTGCCTTATTGGCCACTTGAGGGTGACCGCCGGTTTATTCCTTTGTTAATACACAACCCATGTCTATTGGTAATGTTTGCACACTAGTTCTTCTTCTGGGAGGGGTTTGGAAGATGGCGGGGGTTGGGGTGGCTGCGCCCTGACACAGTTTGTACCCATTTGGGGTGTCTGGGGTGGGGGCGGGGCCTCTGCTCGCCCGTTTGTCCTCCGGCTTAGTTGGTCTTCTGGACTCTGCACATACCTCCTTTGAAGCGGCTCAGCTCTGGGACCTTGTGTATTGTAATGTCATGTATCTCAATATTGCATTCTCTGATGCCGATGTGCCAAAGTTTTATATGCTTACACACACTGTTGTGGTGGTACTTTACTGTATGCTACCCCTTTCTTTTGTTTTACTGTTTTACTGTTTTGTGAAAACTCAATAAAAACTACTGAATACTAAATCCCCCCCCCCAAAGAAATCACCCCTCCTTGCGCAAAAATCCTACGCCTCAAATGTCCCCTCCAAGCACAAATCTTCTTCCCCCACTCCAAATCCCCCCTCCCAGATCAAATTCTTCCCCCAATCCCCCCTCATAGCACAAATCCCCCCCCCCCCCCACAATTTCTCTTCCTAGTATAAATACTCCCTAATAATCCCTACTAGAACAAATACCCTCCCCCCCCCCCCCAAAAAAAAATAAAAAATTATATATCGCCTCCTAGAACAAAATTGCTCCCCCCTCTACCATATGACCTCTTCTAGCACACACACCCAAATTCCCCGCTATCACAAATCATCTTCTTCCATTTCCCCTCCCAACATGAATCAACCCAAAACACTATTCCTAGCACACACCCTCCAAATTCCCCCTCCTAACACAAATCCCCCTAATCTCCTGGACGTGCCCCCCCCCCCCAACTCATATGATACTACAGTGCCCAGGGCGGCCACCCTTCTGCTCACCCCTCAACTGAGGGTATAGGATTGTATATATGGGATTGTATGGTTGGGTTTTCTTGACTGTTTTTTGTTTTGTTATTGGTTGAGCCAGATGGACTTGCCCCTGCCTACACTATGAAAAAGGCATGAATACTAAGGAATGTCTAACCTTAATCCTTAGTTTTTATGTGTTTTTTTTTTTTAATTGCTGTGAGAGTGCCAGGTAACCCCCATAATTTGCCTAGTATGTGTATTTCCTATGATATTTCCTCTAGCTCCATCTAGTGCCATATTGCAGTATTTTTCTGATTTCAGCAAATTACTGCATTATGGCCACTAGATGGAGCTGATAATAATAGGAAATACAGCCATGGGGATTATTTCCAAAGACTGTATGATTGCTAAGGCATTCACACAGCAATTTTTTTTTAAGATGACCTCAAAGTGTAACTCATCCAGGTATTTATTACCTCTCACAGAA
The DNA here is from genome assembly GCF_965119305.1 of Pelophylax lessonae. Lineage (NCBI taxonomy): Eukaryota > Metazoa > Chordata > Amphibia > Anura > Ranidae > Pelophylax > Pelophylax lessonae. Next base: position 80,601,011 of record NC_138773.1, read on the forward strand.
ATAAACGTATCCCTTCTGACAATGTCCTCATCTGTGTTTCTCCTGAAGAAGTACTTTTTTCCCAGTACAAATCTCCCCTGCCAGCACTAATCTTTGCCCCCGCTCCCCCTTCAAGCTCAAATACTCTCCCTCTCCAAATCCCCCCCCCCCCAAAAGAAAAAACTACCCCTCATTGCACAAACCTTCTACACCTTAAATTTCCCCTTCAAGCACAAATCCTCTCCACCCATTCCAAACCCCCCTACCAGGACAAATTCTCCCTCCCATCCCTCCTCCTAGCATAAATACTCCCTACTAGCACAACCCCCCCCCCAATAAAAAAAATAACCCCTCCTAGCACACCTCTACCATATCACCTCTTCTAGTGCAAACCCCCAAATCCCCAACCCCCAAATCCCCCTTCCTATCACAAATCCTCTCCCTTCCCACCACAAATCCCCCAAAATCTCCAAACTCCCCCTCCCAGCACAACTTCCCCCAATCACCTGGGGGTGCCCCCCCACCTCACATGATACCACAGTGCCTAGGGCAGCCACCCCTACTGCCCATGCCTTGTTCCGGCCATACCTAGCACCATGATAAAGGCATGCATACTAATAAATGAAAAGATGATTAGCCCACTGTAAGGTAAAATAACAAAAACAGACTTTACTGCAATATTCAACTTTACTCCAGAAATTTTTCCCAGCAGATTTTATTTATGACACTTGAAGGTGCTGCTCTGTCTGATGGCCGACATCTTTTAACCTACTTTCCCTGAGCCCAGTTCATCCTAGACCTGCCCCCGCCTGTCACTGGACAGTAAAAGGAGAAGCAGCACAGAGATGAGCTTGTATCTCCTTCACACTGCCAGGTCAAATTCAGGTAATTAAACTGCTTGCATTTAATAGGAGTATGCAGTAAATAGTAGATGTTAAATGTGGAAATGAATACCATATATAATTTTACATTTTAACCATAGATACGCTTTAAATTCTTTTGTATGTAGGAACAAAGGAATTTATTCATGTAGGCATGCAAAGTTGATAGGGGGTCCACTTAAAAATGAAGCTGGTGGAGCAATATTTTCCAGCACACAGATTACTTCCTACCCCAATATCTATCTATCTATCTATCTATCTATCTATCTATCTATCTATCTATCTATCTATCTATCTATCTATCTATCTATCTATCTATCTATCTATCTATCTATCTATCTATCTATCTATCTATCTATCTATCTATCTATCTATCTATCTATCTATCTATCTATCTATCTATCCAGTATATATATATATATATATATATATATATATATAAATATATACATATATATTTACCATATTACTATATTACCAAAAGTATTGGGGCGCCTGCCTTTACTCGCACGTGAACTTTAGTGGCATCCCAGTCTTAGTCCGTAGGGTTCAATATTGAGTTAGCCCACCCTTTGTAGCTATAACAGCTTCAACTCTTCTGAGAAGGATGTCCACAAGGTTTAGGAGTGTGTCTATGGGAATGTTTGACCATTCTTCCAGAAGCGCATTTGTGAGGTCAGGCACTGATGTTGAACAAGAAGGCCTGGCTCGCAGTCTGCGCTGTAATTCATCCCAAAGGTATTTTGTCGGGTTGAGGTCAGGACTCTGTGCAGACCAGTGAAGTTACTCCACCCCAAACTCACTTAGCCATGTCTTTATGGACCTTGCTTTGTGCACTGGTCCAAATCACTTGGTGGAGGGGGGATTATGGTGTGGGGTTGTTTTTCAGGGGTTGGGCTTGGCCCCTTAGTTTGAGTGAAGGGAACTCTTAAGGTGTCAGCCTACCAAGACATTTTGGACAATTTCATGCTCCCAACTTTATGGGAACAGTTTGGGGATGGCCCCTTCCTGTTCCAACATGACTGCACATTAGTGCACAAAGCAAGGTCCATAAAGACATTAATAAGTGAGTTTGGGGTGAGTTCTGACCTCAAGCCAATAGAACACCTGAATTAGAGCAGAGACTGCGAACCAGGCCTTCTCGTCCAAACATTCCCATAGACACACTCTGAAACCTTGTGGACAGCCTTCCCAGAAGAGTTGAAGCTGTTATAGCTGTAAAAGGTGGGCCAAATTCAATATGGAACCCTACTGGCTAAGACTGGCATGCCAATGAGTTCATGTGCGTGTAAGTGCGTGCGTCAGATTCATGTGCGTGTAAAGGCAGGCGTCCCAATATTTTTGGTAATATAGTGTTAGTGTAGTAATAGTGTAGTTATAGTGTATAGTGTAGTAAATATTATATAGTTAGGTTTTTAGTACATGGTAGATTTTGGTTGTGCGGCAATGTTTTTTTTTTTACTAGTTTATGTTTTTATTAAGTGTTGGGATTTCACTTAATTGGTGTTAGCTGGCAACATTATTTTTAATATTTGAGCACAGGTTATTTATTTATGCCTGTAGTTGTACTAGTTGTTTTTGTATCACAGTGGTTTACATATATACTGCATATATATATATATATATATATATATATATATATATATACACACACACAGGTATATACGTATATAGGTCTATATGTATATATGTATATATATATATATATATATATATATATAAAGATTTGATACAAATGATTAAAACAATTGTGTAAAAACAAAATTGCTTCTTGTTATCAGCATTTTTATTTTCACTTTGCAGACTGTACATCATAAGCTTGCCACATGTCAGTGTTAGGCCAAGCTCACATCATCGCGTAGTGGGAATGAGCGCTCCAGTTAAGTCATTTTGTTAAGCGTTTTGCACGTGATTTTGCCTGTCAGATAGGACCGACCCATTCACTTGAATGGGATGCCCTACGTGCCTTTGGCACCTGAAAGGGAGCTCCTGCTCCGTTTTGAGCGACAAGCTTCATGCAATTTTGAAAGGCACAAATTGCCACCATTGCCGCGCGACAATTGGAGCACAATTGCATTGCATTGTGGGTTCCATTAGGGATAATGCCACTCAAATGCACATTACATGTTGTGCAGTGATTTCTGCTGGCAATTCCAAATCAAGAAGTGTAAATGGAGCCTTAGGGCTGGGTTCACACCTGTACAGTGTGCTGTTGTGTGTGCGTTTCTGTGCGATTTTACATGTTTTACTATGCGGTAAAGTAGGGCAGCCCATTAATTTTGAATAAACTGCCTACCGCATCTAAAAAAAAAAAAAAAAAGTGTAATGCTTTTTTTTTTAACTAAAGACACAAAATAATGGGGGCTTTGTTACCAAGCGTTACAGTGCATCGATTCTCATGCGCGTTAGCAAAGTGTATGAGAAGAAGAATAAAAGGCATTCCAGCATGCCTGAAAAAAACGATAAATGTTTAGTTTACTATGGGAAAACACATGATTTTGCTTGCATTCCTGCATTGCACAAGTGTGGAGCCTAATGGGCCATACACACTATAAGATTTGCTGAAGACTTTTTCCTTTAGACTTACCAAAACCATATAATATGAGGTCAAACCTAAACACTTTCAATTTGTATGCAATCTGGCAGGCCCTTGCACTACATAGAAAAGGTAAATCTGAAGGAAATCTACCAACAAAAGTTGGATAGTGTGTATCCAGCTTAAGCTATAAGTGCTGTACCTTCAAACTGATGCGCTATACTGTAATGACGTGGTGACGCAGCACAACGTGAACTGTTTTCTATCAACAGAAGCTCCAGTTAAACGGAACATCACAAATGTACATGTCTGTCTTTCCTATTTCCTCCTATTGCCGACAGAACTCCTAATTCTCCCTTTAGTAATGAATCACTTGAGAAGCCCCTAATACACTGAATTTTGTCACAGTTGGTCACCTAAAAGTGCCCAATAAACGCCTCTCAAATTTTCAATTAACACGGAGTTTCCTGGAGCCTATTGCATTTAAGTCATTTTAGAGCTGTGCTAGAGATACTTTTCACACTTCACAGGAAATCATAATGAAATAATTACACCTTCACCGGCAATAAACAGCAAAAGGCGCATTTCGGGAGAGAGTGGTGGCCAATTCATACATTTATCTTCATTCCCATGTTACTGCTATGCATGCTAGCAGAACATTACCAATCACCAGCCGCACAGCAGGCAAACTCTGAAGTGTGCACCATGGGTGTTAAAGCCATCCGCGCTTGCATACCATTTACAAAACACGCTACAGCTGAATATACTTCATTAAACTGTCATTTGCTTGTAGTTCTTCAGCGTTTAAGCAAACCTGTGCTTTGCTTATGCAGAGGATTCATGCACATGACTGCAGTAGAAATGCATGGGACCTTAATGTACTGTTAGCAATGCTTGTTCAGCATCACCAAGGTGTTCACTACCTGCATACGTGGTTTAGATCTGTAACTCATAATGTATCCAGGAAAAGGGAAAAAAAATCACTGGACCCATTAGGTTATCCTATTGGTTTTTCTAAAGTAATGAAAGTTCTGACGTTGATGCAGAAGATCTGATTCCCAGGCAGGCATCTCCTACACCCCAGAGGATTTCCATGGTCTCCTTGGCTTGTAGCAATTTGTAACAAAAATGTAAGTTGAAGCACCACACCACTACTAAAAGGTCCAGATATGATTTTATTCTTTTTTTTTTTTTTTTAATTATTTATTTATCAATATTTTAATTTTTACAAATTTCAATAATCTAAAGATACACAATCCATAATTCTGTAAAATACAAAGACAAAGGTACAACGAAATTACCAAAACTTAATTTCCTCCCCTCCCCTCCCGATGCCCCTACCCCCTCTCCTTATCTCTTTATTTTCTTTTCCTCCTTCATTCCTTTTAGTATATTCTCTATTTTTTTTTAACTCATTCCAGCATTCCCATAAAGCCCCGTATACACGTACCGATTGTCGGCCGTAAATATTCGGCCGCCGACCGATCGGCCGATTGTAGGCTTGTTAGTATGATGCTTCAGACAGCCGACAGCGCATTTTTCGGCCGAACAGAATCTGTCGTGCAGACTTTAAAATATTTGTTGGCCGTCACCAGAACGGCCGATTGTTCGCCAGTCAGTACAGAATTCGGCCGACAAACAGCAGATTAGCAAGACTGGGCATGCTCAGAGAAGAAAAAACACACGGAAAGTTAACCATCACATGACATCACTTCTGCAGTCGGCTGTTGTTGGCCGACAAAATTCTTTAGCACTTTTCAGCCGATAGGACAGCACCGGACAAAAGATGGCCGATCGTTTGGCCGACATTCGGTACGTGTGTACGGGGCTTTAGGCTTCCCATTTATTCCTATCCTCCTCTCCTTCAATACACAAAAATTCCATATTTTTAGTAGTCTCTATTTTTTTAAACCATGTCCCTATTTTTGGGGGATATTTTTTCTGCCAGTTTAAGGGTATTAAACTTTTGGCCGCGTTCATGAGATGTGGAATCAGGGAGCTTTTATATTTTTTAACCGAGCCTTTAATCCCATGAAACAAACAAAACCATGGATCATCAGGAATCTCTAAATTTGTAATTTTTTTTATCAGTGTGGCATATGATTTTATTCTAACAACAGTTGGGGGGGGGGGGGATGGAAAGAGTACACAACACGTTTTAGGAGTCCAAAAATTGCCCTCTTCATCAGGGACTTGAGATTGAAAACAATGTTAGCATTGATGAGCCAATGTAGGGGTAGATTTTGAACCAATAAAAATGTTGGATACTTTTTGGTTTTTCCCCCTGACTTTTATCATAATGAAGTCGTATCTGTACCTTTTAGCAGTGGTGTGGCACTTCAGTTTTCATTTCCAAAATGTATTCAAACAGGAAACTAGAATCTCTGGAAGGAGTTCAGCAGTGTCAATCTATATATTTATGTCCTGAAAACTTTCCTTTAAAGCAGCACTGTCAGAGGGCTAAAACATGGGATAAGGACTAATACATGAACAAAGCAGAATTATACTTGCCTGTTTGCTATAGCAGTCCTGTATGGCAGAGCCCACAATGCGATTCATATCAAATCCTCAGGGTGACTGAATAGCAGATCTCCTGCTGGTAGCTGTGGTTTCTCCTCTTGACCCCTAGTCATGGCAGGTCACAATAAACACATAGGGGTCATGGGAGGAACCACTGTGGCCAGTAGGGGATTTTGCAACAGGATCAGTTCCAACAGCTCTGATACACAACAATGTTTTAGCAAGTGAGCCAATGGACAGGTAAATGCAATGCTTGTACACAGGTTAGTTCCTTGTCATGTTTTAAGCATCTGATAGAGTTACTTGAAAACCAGAATACACGACTTCAAGCAGTATACTTTTAAATAATGTGTGCTTTCATAGTGTTCTCAAAGACTAGCCCCACTTTACACCAGACCTCTCTGTCACCCTAAAATTAGCCCTCACTGTAACACTAATACTTACTCCTAATCCAAACCTTACACTAACCCTCCTCCCTGTAACCCCAATGTTATACTAAACATTGGCTCTTTGTATTTAGGCAATATCAGGGGTCGCCTAAGGCCTCACGCCCTCAGGAGCCTCCGGCCTCCGGCCATCAAGCAGCATTGCCAGTAAAAAAGGGCACTTTCCTACTTTCCATAAACAGTATAAAAGCGCCAGTTAAAACTACTCATGTCTCTGAGCTTCTTCGCCCCCCCCCCGCCTTCACCCTTGCGCACCTTGCGAGCGGACCGCAAACTCCCCCCCGTCCCCCACTCAAGCCAATCCCCGTCAAGCCCAAGTCTAGCTCAGCTGATTACTAATCTACCGGCTCCGGAACTGCACATGTTCTGGTACCGGCTGATTAGTAGTCCGCTGATTTTGACTCAGGCTTGACGGGGACTTGGCGTGGGTGGGTTTGCCTTGAGCGGGGGGGGGGGTTAATCAGGCCACTGGTCAAGTGCACTTTGACATCATGGTGCTTGGCGCCTTTCTAATATCATCTGCAAAGGGGGGGGGTGCGGGGGAGAGGAGGACCAAAGCCTGCAGTCAATTACAGGTTAGTGTGTGACACAGTCAGTCACTCTATTGAAAGTCACAGATGTAAGGGGCCAGTGGTTACCGTAAGGGGCCAGTGGTTACCCTAAAGTAAGGGGGGGCACTGATATAAGATCCCCCTTATGTCAGTCTCCTCACTCCCCTCTTACATCAGTGAACCCCTTTACCTTAGTGTATTCACTCTGCAGACCCTGGTGTAAAGGGGAACTCTGCAGACCCTGATGTAAGGGAGAATGTTGTGGACTCTGGTGTAAAGGGGATCTCTGGTGTAAGAGAATCTCTGGTCATCAGAGTCTGCAGAGTTCCCCTTACATCAGAGTTAGAAGACTTACAGAGCAAGGGGAACTTTGCTGGCTCGGAGGTAAGGATGAACTTGCAAACTCTGATGTAAAGAGGAGCTCTGGTGACCAGAAAACTTCTTACACCAGAGTTCTCTTTACAACAGAGTCCACAACATTTCCTTTACTTCAGGGTCTGCAGAGTTCCCCTTCACATCATTGTCCGCAGAGTTCCTGCTTGCACTGTAAGGCAAACCCTGTGGACTCTGAGGTAAAGGAAACCTCTGATGTAAAGGGTGCTCTGAGAATAATAGGAACTCTGATGGGGGATTCTAATGTAAGGGCAGGAAGGGGACCTCCTGCAATAGGAGTAAAGGGCTCTGGGCTCGGGGCAGGGGGCCCCTCAGGGTTTTTAGCACCGGGGCCCTGAAGGTTCTAGTTACGGCTCTGCAGTGTGACTTTATTTTAGAGGTAACAGGACAGGTGTGCGCAGGCAGGGTTAAGAGACCTGTCACACTCACCTCTTGCATAACCTAAGACTTCTGGAGCTCTGGAATGTATTTTTCCCATTATGGGTGTGAGTGGGGCCTCATGTCTAAGTTTCACCTAAGACCTTACAAAGCCTAGGGCTGCCTTTGCCTTTGACCAACTCTGGGCAGCAAAGTATTTCCTTTACAGTAGTTTATGAAATAAAGTGACAGAAAGAAGAACGTTCTTTGTACACTTCTATCCATCCCCTCAGGATGTCCTGTATTGCATGAATGGTTCATAGTATACAAGGTGCTCTGTAAATGGCCAAGGAGAGAGGAGGGGTGGACAACTGACATTTAGGGTAATTTAATAAAGCTCCTTTTGAACTACCTGCAGTTTGCACCAGTGTAAGAATCCAGCAATGCCAAGCTGACTGAACTCCCGGGTATGCATGTCATCTCAGCCCAGCCAATGGAAACAGTTGGAGATCGATACTCAAAAGTTACTGAGCTGAAGATGTCAGTGGACTGTGGGGAGCTCCAGGGGATCACAACATTGGAGAACAGGTGAGTATGGTCCTGCTTTAAAGAGTTACTAATTCACAGGTTAGGAAACTGACAGTAATTAAGACCAACTCTGAGTTGGAATACAGCGGCATGCCATTGCTCAGAGTGGGGGGTGCCTGTCCTGAGAAGCTGTCATGGATGTGAAAGCTACCTGCACAGTACTGTATCCCTGGCCCCATTCAGCTGTTGGCCAAGAGATTGCCAAATTATAGGCTGAATGTAAACAAAGGGGGCATGGATACTGGTGATGTCATTACCCAATGCCCATATTTGGGAAATTAGTTGAGTCACTGAGTGGTTAAAGCCTGATATGGAACTGGGACACTAGTTACCCATCTAGTCTGCCTTGCTTTTGATTGACATTGAATGGCAGTAGGTGGATTTACAAGCTGCTATTGGACTGAATAGCAGTTATGGATATTTCCACTGCCATGAGCTATCAGTCAATAGCCAGACAGATCTCATGGGGAACTAGTCCCTCAATTCCCCATGAGGTCCCACCAACTGTATTACAAAACTCTTAGGCATACGCCTGTCAGTGCGATGATCACGGTAGCCTGGGATGCAGGGAGCGCCTTAAGACAGGTCATCGATAATTTGATTTTCTTTCCTGTAATTAAGGATTGCAGGAACAAAAATTGCTTGATTCCCTCATCAACACAGTCAGTGTTGATAAGGGAAACCCTTCCACAGGATTATCCCTTCCACGGCGCTATTATGTTCTGGCGGTGGGGGGGGGGGGGTGTGGAGAACACAATGATTACTGCTAGCAGCTATAGTGATCACATGCCAAAAATTATACAGGCTGGTTATACCAAAGACAATCGATGATTTGACTTCAGTACAGCCAGCCTGGCCATACATGGATCGAATTTTGACTTGACCCTCCTGAACTGGCCAAAATTCGATCCACAGAAAAATCTTATGGGCATCTGTCTGTACAAGCACCAACATTTTCTATGCAGCAGCCCAACAGAATTCTAAAGGGTGTCTAAGACACACTTTAAATTGATACTAAAGTTTTTTGTGTTAAAAACAACAAACTTGTCATACTTACCTTCTCTGTGCAAAGGTTTTGCACAGAGCAGGCCCGATCCTCCACTTCTTTAGGTACCTCGTCGGCACTCCTGGCCTCTTCCTTCTGCTGAGTGCCCCCAGAGCTAACAACTTGCTCTGTGGGCACCCGAGCCAAGCCGCTGTTCTGTGTGTCCATTCAGACACAGAGCTGCCGCTCAGCCTCACCCCCTTTCTCTCCTCATTAGCTGACTTGCTTTGACTGACAGCAGTGGGAGCCAATGGCACCCACTGCTGTCTCCACCAATGAGGAGGGAGAATCCAGGACAGCTGAGTCTCTCATGCAACATCACTGGATTAAGATGGGGCTCAGGTAAGGATTAAAGGGGGTTGAAGGAGGAGCAGGAGCATTATGATTAAAAAAAAAAAAAAAAAAAAAAAAAAACCTTCTGCCTTTTAAACCTCTTTAACCACTTCTGGACTGGAAGATTTTCCCCCTTAATGACCAGTTCATTTTTTGCGATTCTGCACTGCGTTACTTTAACGGACAATTGCACAATCATGCAACATAAAATTTGTGTCCTTTCTTCCCACAAATATAGCTTTCTTTTGGTGGTATTTGATCACCTGTGCGATTTTTATTTTTTGCGCTATAAACAAAAAAAGAGCGACAATTCTGAAAAAAAAAAAAACATTATTTTTCACTTTCTGCTATATAACATTTCCAAAAAAAAAATTAAATTAAATTAAAAATCAAATTGTTTCATAATTTTAGGCCAATTTGTATTCTGCTACATATTTTTGGTAAAAAAAATCCCAATAAATGTATTTTAAATGGTTTGCGCAAATGTTATTGCATCTACAGACTAGCGGAAAGATTTATGTCATTTTTATTTATTTATTTTACTAGTAATGGCAGCGATCTGCAATGTTTTGCGGGACTGCGACATTGCGGCGGACAGATCGAACCCCTAACTGACATTTTTGACACTTTTGGGGGACCAGTGACATTACTAGAGTAATCAGTGCTATAAATATGCACTGTTACTGTAATAATGACACTGGTAAGAAAGGGGTTAACCCAGGGGAGATCAAGGGGTTAAATGCAAGCCTAGGGGGTGTTTTCTAACGGTGGGGGGGATGGGCTTGTGGAATCAACACAGAGACCTGTGATCCTAAATAGGAGGAACACAGGAGCTCTGCATTGATTCCTGAGAGAACAACGGTCTGCTGTGTTCTCAGCAGACCACTGTTCTCTCTTCACAAGGATCGATCGCGGGTGCCCAGCGGCAATCACAGCCACCGGCCCTGTGGGTCGGCTTCCCCCCTGGGGTTATGGAGACTCGCAGGGACTTGCCGCCGTATTTAGGTGGAGGCTGGTCGGCGATTGGTTAAGAAGTTTCCCCATTAAGGGTTCAACAGCAGACCGCCATTCTCTCTTCACAGGGATCGATCGCGGGTGCCCGGCGGCAATCACAGCCACCGGCCCTGTGGGTCGGCTTCCCCCCTGGGGTTATGGAAACTCGCAGGGACTTGCCGCCGTATTTAGGCGGAGGCTGGTTGGCAATTGGTTAAGAAGTTTCCCCATTAAGAATTCATCTATACTGCCTGTACACTAAATGCTGTAGCTTTGCATGTGGACAGCCATAAGTTTCGGCTGCAATGAACTACGGTAAGGGGGTGGTGGATGCATGTTCTGCACATCACACAGGGGGTTATATACTAAAACTGGAAAATGCTAAATATGGGGCAGCTCTACAAAGAAACCAATCAGCTTCCTGTTTTTTTTTTCTCAAAGCTTAATTGAACAAGCTGATATTAGAAGCTGATTGGCTACCATGAACAGTTGCACAAGATAATGAGTGCTCCAGTTTTTGTAAATCTCCCCCACTCTTCCTTTTTTTTTTTTTCAGCTTTATTTGAAAAAATACACTTTATTCATGCCACTGTGCTATAGCGGGGACTGGCATTCTTCCCGTGCAAAAAAACTGCCAGTCACAGTATGAATGAGCCCTAACTCTTCCTTTTTGCAGTAAAGCTGCAGCACTCATATGCTTAGTGTTCGAAAATACAGCGCTGACTGCAGTATCTGTTATATACTAGAGAATGGAGTATATAATAAACAGGACTAATCTGCACACGTGACGTAGATACTTTTGTGCCTGGAATTCCACGTTTTTTTTCCACAAACCTGTACATGAGATCTAACAGTGGGGACCGTTGTGATGGAAAGTGGGACTGAGGGATTTGGCCCTAAATCAAAAAATACTCAAGGGTTATGATACTTGTTTATTGCTAGTGTGTCTCTATTTGTTATAGACAAATTTAATTAAGGATGTAACTTCTTTAAAAATGCTTTATTTGCAGAGAATAGTCTGTAATGGCAGCTGTTCCCATTATGCAGACATACACAACATGTAAAACAAGTACAGTATGTAAATGAGGATGTTACCATAAGACCCGATTCCTCTGCTTTGCTTTTACATTATCCTAACCTTGTGCTTCCTAATGACATATTGCATGTTACAGGGATTCACACTTACACAGTTATACAAGTCTCCAGGTGTGGTGTCACATCAATAGGTACAAGGTGCTACAGACACTTTGACACCGGAGTTACATCACAGAGCAGTGAAGCAACATTAATGACAGTGTTAATTGGCTTTTCATAACCTGTAGACAAGTGTTTTCACAAGTTCATTAACCTCCATACTGCAACTGTGCACAGCACAAACACTGTCCGGATTATGCATGGAAGAGCTACAATCAGGATAAATCTGCATAACAGCCTTTTTATAAAAATTTTCTGCATTTGCCCTATTTTTTTTTTTTTTTCCGAAACTTTCTAAAGTTTATAAAATTGCAAACATGACTTATCACATTGAAACAAAGTAAAAAAAATTAAAGCCGTTCCAAAGGAAGGTTTTTTTTTAACCTTCCTACATTCTATGCGCGGAGGTAAAAAAACCTTCAGTATGCAGCTCCCCCCCCCCCCCATTACTTACCTGAGCCTGATCACAATCCAGCAATGTGCACGAGAGAGGCTGCTCTCCCTGGTTTCTGCCTTCTCATTGGCTGAGAGACAGCTGGCTGCTGTCAATCTCAGCCAAAGAGGAAGTTACAGGGACAAGGTCAAGCCTTTTTCTGTGTGTCTTATGGACACTATGGCTTGCTTTGGGGGCACTCGGAGAAGAGGAGGAGCCAGGAGTGGCAGCGGGAGACACGAGAAGAGGAGGATCAGAGCTGCTCTGTGCAAAACCATTACGCAGAGCAGGTAAGTATAAGATGTTTGTTATTTTTTTTTTAAATTAACCTTTATTATCACTTTAAGAGCAACAGGCTATATCTGAGACTCTAACAGCAAATTTGCACTGATCAACGCCTTTTTTATACCTCCCAACACAGTATGTAGGCGAAGGACTCTTCCCTGCCATGGCCCTGGTTACACTGACCACAAAGATCTAATATACAGAAAATGATTGGCTAAACCAGCTTGTCTTCCCCTAACTGTCAAGTATGCAAAATCTCAAGACACCCCAGTCTAAAATGTAAAAACGTAATTAGTTCTCATCAGTGGGAAACCTGAGCCTTTGAAAATGCGCCCAACCACCTTGCATGACATTACCTTCACATGAGAAGCCCCTCACCACATCAGAGTTCCCCAACTCACATCACGCCCCCCCCCTCCCCATACCATGGCAACTCAAGATGCTGATCCAAAGAAGCCCTCATCACATCAGAATTCCTCCCTTCACATCAGGCTCCTCCATACTATGGCAACTCAAGTGTCAAAGTCTGCCAAAGGATGAGACCAAAACCTAACTAAGAAAAAAGCTAGAAGTCCTTACCAGTGGTAACCACAGTCAAGAATCAAAACCAAATCAGCAAGCATACATGTGGTCCAGAACCATTGCATGGTCATATATTAGTGTGGTCAGCAACAAAGGTCAAGCCAAAAACTAGCAAAAAGTTGCAAGGATGTAAGAGTGGAAAAAATTACCCTAAAAGATCAGACAACCCACAAAGTGACATTTTAGTTACAGGTGGAATCTGGTGGACATCTCTTGCTCCTTAAATGTCTTGGATACTCTAATACCGAGTATCCACTGGCATAATTTCTCCATTGTAGTGCACTTATTAGAATTAGCAAGGGGAGCTAAGGAGCAGTAAGTACCAGGGACAGAATGAGTAGGAACCCTGGGAAAAACTGCACTAAGGAATCAGACTAAGAAGCCCCAGAAGCATGAGCCAACTGCCACAAGGATGGCAACCTTGGCCCAGATGGACAACCGAGGCACTGTTGCCTGATGACCAACTCGCTGGAATGATACTTAGCAAGTAAATCACAGACAGAAATTAAATAGATTAACAACAAATCTGAAAAATATTAAAAAAGACAGCAAGAGTCATTCAGTTAATTGGCCAGAATATGATTTTTTTTTCTGCCCATTGAAATGAATGAATGCTTATGCACTAAATGCGCCTAGTAGCATTTTTTCTGCCCAAACTCTCTTCTCTTTAATGTTTTTTCGATGCGATCAGATTACTGCCCCTAAAAGCTTCTGCCTCTAAACGTCTGTAAATGTCTATGTGTGCATGGACACACAGGCTAACTTAGAATAGGACATTTTTAGCTTCATACAAAAGCCCCCAATGTACATCATACACAGGCCTAAATATGCTTTTTACACATGTCCTCAATGCATAGCTCCTTACTATCCCTGATTTTGAGGGAGTGTCCCTGATTTGGAAAAAAGTTCCTCTGTCTCTCTTTTCTTCCTCATTTGTCCTTCATTGTGGTCTGATCTGTATCATTGTATACAGGGTTTTTTTCTCAGAAAATAGGCACAGGAACTGGGCCACAAAACCCCTTTCTCACACTCAAAGAGATCATCCAGTGAGGGTGTAGGCATCTACATTGCACCCTGGCCACCGGAATCTCCCCTGTCCCCATCCTGCACTCAGTGGGAGCCCTTCAGGATATCAGATCTGGGGGAGCTGTTGTGAGACAAGCTGTCTGTCAGGACCTGGACTTGAACCTGGGAGCTCCAGTGTCTGGCAATGACTCTACTTGCTGAGCCACCTGGAATGCTGGACAGCTCTGTGGACAAATCCTTGAATGATCCTGCCGTGAATCTTGATTGCATTGAACCTTGAACTCTTTGCTCCTCCCATGAACTTCCTGATTTAAGCCATGTCTCTGCACTTCCGGGTCGCCAGAATATTGTGCCTTCACCAGCCAATATCTTGCTTGTCTCTCCTGCTGCCGTCCCTATCTTCGCTACCGTTTGTTATCGACACTTGGCTTGTTCCTCGACTACACTTCTGCCTAATCCCGACCTGCAACTACTTGTTACCGACCTTTGCCTATTCCTCGACTACGCTTCTGCCTAATCCCGACCTGCAACTACTTGTTACAGACCTTTGGCTATTCCTAGACTACGCTTCTGCTTGATCCTGACCTGCTATATCTGCAACTGGACCCTGGCCTGCTCACCTCCTGGTGGGGCGATCCTGAGGACCGCGACACGGGCCTCCCATGTACTCCATATCCCAAAGTACTTCTAACAGAAGGCTGACCAGGATAAAATAAGATTTAACTTGCAAACTCATAGCCTTGCATATCAGGATGTGAGTTTATTTATAAACATTATTTATAAACAATAAAGCCCATCTTCCCATTAGAAGATCCACCACATTTATAAAGAACATTCGCCATAGTTTTTTGGCTATGTGTCCACCCAATCAATCAAGCCAAACATATGTTGATGAGGGATAACCTCATCAGTTTGCTGCTGCTTTTTGTATTGCCAGTCAGAAGGCTGGGGAGACGACGTCAAGACTAAATGGACTAAAACACAAACAGCCCACGTAAGTGTATTTATCTGTGCATTTAGAATGTCCTGTTCTTCAAAGGGAAATCTCATTCTCAGTAATATTTACAGTGTGTTTACCTAACCAATGTTACATTAGCCAACACAGATCTCTTTTCAATATTCTCCTTTCCAAATGGTGAATTATTAATTAGATCATTTATTTAGAAAGGATATTTCTCCAATGGGGATCAATAGAAACTGAGAGGAAGGGTTAGACGTTTTCAAAGCACTCTCCTTTTTATACATATCATGACAGAAAGGAAAATAAAATCTCCACAATAAAGACTTAGAATAGATTAAAAATCAAAGTTAGCTTTAATTAAGGGAAAGCTTACTTGGATCATGATGCACGAAAAATTTGTTAGTCTCCTACGGGATAAACAATTCCTGTTTAAAAAGGAATGCACCCCCTGACTTTCTTACTTACAGGTATTGGACACTTGAGGTTGACATTGGATTGGTGACTGGGCGGACTTCCGGTCGGGCATGTTCTGACTCTCCTACTCTTTCTTTTTTCTCTCTGTTTTCTTTCTTTTCTTTCCCCTTAGTTGCTTTTCTTATCTTTTTACTCCGGTACAATTTTTGGTCATCTAGTCAGGCCTTTATTCTTGAATTACAGTTCTTGTCTGGGTTTTATATGTTGCAAATTACTGTAAAGAATATGTTGCTGATACTTTAGATTTTTTCTACTCTTTGATGTTCACCTGATATTTAAGCCTATTGTTGGTGCCATAGTGGTCCCTATATTGGCTAAAGGTAAGCTTATATTATTATGTTTATCATTTGCCCAGTTGGTGGGATGGGAGCGTGTAGGCCTGCTTGACCCTTCTGCTGAGCCTACATTGCTGACCTGAACTAAGACCCATTTATGGTTTAACCATTTCTTTGAATATAGTTGAACAAATAATGCTGCACAAGACTTTATATGGTTGACCATGTTGATGTAGTTCTTCATTCCACTCTATGAACTTTCCATGGGTTTTTTGTTGAACCCCTAATCCTTCATGCTATTGTTACCATTGTTCGTACACTGACTATGATGACAGTTCTGTTTTATACTTGTTTTTGTTACCCTATAATGTCCTATTGTTATTTGAAATCTCAATAAAAGCATGGAAAAAGAAAGAACGATACAGTCATTTATTTTTATTAACATGTGTTTATAATTTTTTTTTTCAGTAGTTATATATATCACATTTTTTTAAAAACTGAGTTTTCCTAAAAAAAATTAGGAATATAAAAAAGGCTTTTATTGTCCAATAATTAGGCTTTGGGCAATTGAGGAGCTGTTATTTGGCAGGAGTTATGTCGGGATTGGTCATGTGCGATGGGCCAGTTAGGTTTTTTCAGTTTGACGAGTTTGTAGACATCAGGCATTGTCACATTTTCAAGACAAAATGAATAGAACAGAGGACCACTATGCCATACAATGTAAAATCACACGATGTAAGTACCATGTAAATCACACATGTAAGCTTACACAGACAAATTACATTTAAATGCTTTTTTAATTCCACAAACTCTCAGAATTGGAAAACAGAAACATCATTTGACTTAGCTATAGACATTAAAAATCATTAAAGTGATTTTTACATATATCTGGAAAATGTGTTTAATTCTTTCCTGATGTCAGCCTCCTGTAAGGCTGGACCAGGAACCTGTTTGCAAAAGAGAGATAAAGCAGCACTATCCAAGGTTAGTATAATGCTCTCCTAGTTTCCATTATACTAACCTTGGATAGCGCTGCTTTCTCTCTCTTTTGCAAACATTTATGCTGACAACAGCACTTCCCAAGTAGCAGCACCATTGGTCAGTTCCAACTTTGGTAGTGAGACTACTACAGGGTCAGCGCTGGAACTTTGATATTGTATAGCACCAGGAACCTGCCAGGCTTTACACCCTGACAGGAGGAGAGAGCAAACTGATTACCTCATCAGTGTGCTGCTGCTCCTTCATTCTCTACTCACAGGCTGGGTCAGGTCCTAGATCGGGTTGCATTGTATTGTCCAATCACAGGCTGGTTCAGGCCCTGGACTAAGTTGAATTTTATAGTCTAGTCACAGGCTGGGTCATGTCCTAAACCAGGTTGGATTGTATTGCCAAGAGGGCTGGGTCAGATCCTAGACCAGGCTGGATTTAATTGCCCTATCACAGGGTGGGTCAAGTTCTGGACTAGGTTGAATTGTGTTGTCCAATCACAGGCTGGTTGAGCTCTAGACCAGGTTGGATTTTATTGTCCAGTCACAGGCTGGGTCATGTCCTAAGCCAGGTTGGATTTTATTGTCCAATCACAGGCTTGGTTGGGTCCAAGATCAGGTTGGATTTTATTGTCCAATCAGAAACTGGGTGAGCTCCTAGATTAGGTTAGTTCTTATTGTCCAATCACAGTTCTTAGATCAGGTTGGATTTTATAGCGGAATCACAGGCTGGGTCAGGTCCTAGACCAGACTAGATTTTATTGTCCAATCACAGGCTGGATCAGTTCCTGGACTAGGTTGAATTTTGTTGTCCAATCACAGACTGGGTCAGGTCCTAGATCAGGTTGTATTTTATTATCAAATCAAAAGGTTGGGTCAGGTTCTAGGTCAGGTATGATTTTATTGCCCAGTCAGGCTGGGCCAAGTCCTAGACCAGGCTAGATTTTCTTTACCCTATCACAGGCTGGGTCAGGTACTGGACTACAATGGATTTTATTGCCCAATCACGAGTTGGGTCAAGTCCTAGATCAAGTTGGATTTTATTGTCCATTGACAAGCTGGGTCAGGTCCTAGACCAGGCTGGATTTTTTGTCCAAACACAGGCGGTGTAAGATTCTAGACCAGGTTGGATCTCCATTGTCCAATCAAAGCTGGATCAAGTCCTAGACCAAACAAAAAAGAAAAAGTGAGCGCTGTATAAATATTTAGCAGCTGACACAAAAAAAGGCAAACATACAACCTCTAAGCGACAAAAAAAAAAAAAAAAAAACGAGGGGTGTGCAGCGCTTCACTGTGATTAGTAAACAAAAGTCCTGTTGTATGAACAAAGCCCCAAAATTATACCCATGACTTAACTTGAAAAAACTTTTTTTGAGTATATCAGGGTTATTCCAACAGTATGTGTGATATGTCTAACCACCCACCAGAAAGTAGAAAAAATCCAGCATCAAATAAACACACTGCACTCAATATGTTTGAGAAAGGCCCGTCACAACCGTGCACCTCCACCAATCTAAACACTCATCAGATTGCAAACAATGATGTGCCTTAGACCGTTGCTTTGAAGTGAAGAGTCATCCTACTCTGGTGTATTGATTATGTGATGGTCCCCAGTGCAATCAAGCACTGTGCAACAAAAGCTCACCAACAGGAGCCCAAGACCAGGTCCTCTAGTGTCTCTTCCCATTTTATCTCCATGGGTTTTTAATTGATTTGATTTTTTCTAACTAGGATATACCTGCCCCTCTTTTGAGGGCTTGTTTTGCTATAAATATCCGTTTTTGGATTAAATATGTATGCTTTGCTGAAGGCTCCATAGCCAAAACGCGTCAGCATATAGTCTGTGCCTGTGTACCCATGTAACAAATAAAGTACTTTTATTCAAGAGCATCTGAGTTGCCAGCCTTCCTGATTCAAGGATCTTATCTATGGGACCTGAACGTCCTGGCTAGAGCACAGGATTACAGTTCACGGGCTTCCACATTAGCAGTAGAGCTGGGGTAACAATTTGCTATCTCAGGTCCTAGAACATCATCGTTTTTTTTTTTGTCCAATCAAAGGCTGGTTCTGGTCGTAGACCAGGTTGGATATCTCATCTACACTATATTCTGCAGAAAGGTCTCAGGCAGCGCACACATTAGTTATGCATTTTAGAAGGGGTTCCTGCATCACGGCACTGGCTTAACAGAACTACAAATCCTTTGTCAGATTAGACAGTTCCCATATACGGTATATTTTTAAACTGTATATTTAGCTGTTTGCCGGGAGTTCATCATTAAGTTTAAAATGATCGTCAGCCCAGTCAGTTCATCTCTAAATAGATTTAACCCTGGGCCTTTTTATTAGAAAGTTCACAGAAATTCACTTAATCCAGTTATAGCACAGAGAAGAGTGTGAAAAGTCAAATTCACACTTCAACAACTGTTAGCGGCTCTTGTTCTTGTTCTGCAGATACATGTCAGGCTCCTCATTCCAGATACAGAAATGCGGACCAGACCCATGAACTAGACCCACATTATCATCATCACCATCATTATCAACACTTTCCATTCACTGACAGGGCTTGTCAGGTGCGATCTGTCACTCTAATAGTATACACCATGAGCGTAACGAAAGCAGCAATCCAGATTTATAGGACAGGCTTTTTAAGATTTCCCATCTTTCAACTGCTTGTTATTTTAAACAATTCTGGTGGCTGGTGACAGATCGGATTGTGTCAGGATCACACTCATAGATTAAAATAGAACGAAAAGCAGATTTTTCAATTAGTTTTTTTTTTTTTTATTTCAATAAAGTAGTGAGGGTATAAAACCACTGTTAGGTTTTCATTGCTATCTGTGTCCCTTTTAGGGAGATTCACTCTCTATTTGTCCTGATTGCAAATGTACCCTTATTTTCATTCAATAGGAACAAAAATAAAGGTCAATCTAAAATCTTGTGTTCCCCCAAAACAGAAATAGACGGGACATCTTTTAATGGGGACACTTGTTCCCATAAAAATTGTCTACACTATTAGAATTTTAGTTAAAAAAATAAATATTTTAAGAATTTTCATGTAGGCCACATTTAGACAATGACATTGACCACATATGACCCTGGCCATACTTGGTCATTGATGTTGCTACTGCCAGGGAGCCTTCATTTGGCAAGATTACTGTCGGGATCTATTGTGTCTGGGTCAGTCAGCTTTATAATTTCTGTGAGTCAGTGAACAACAGGTATGTGATTGATAATGGATATACAAGGAACTTTTTTTGGGGGGGAGGGGTTATTGTTCTAATAAAGGACTTGTCAGACAAATCTTTATCTCTAGATCATTTCTTTTTTTTTGTGAATGAGTAGGGATTCTATGCCCCCCTTACTTATTTAAATAGGAGGGGGGGGTGCAGTATCTTATTTTTAAAGGGTAAACAAACAAAATGGCAGCGCTCACTGCACACAAACTAGATTAATAAGTCATCCTTTGCAAAGCCCATGTTAAAATACAGTGCTCCTTTAAATATGCAAATCGGGAGAAATGGCAACTCACCAGAATCAGGTGCTGTCTCACACATTATGCAATTTAATGCAGATGTAATCCTCGGGGCTTGTTCCCATCTAGTATCATATGTTGTCACCTCTGCAAAATCCTGTGATATAGAATCAAACCATATAAGAAAAAATTAACTTATAGTGTAGTAATTAGTTGACGCTATCAAAATAGTGACAGTGAATACCTGTGATAGAGACAAATGTTTTTAGATTCATGCTCTACTCTGCCTTCCCCACATGTAGTGCAAACTCACCAGAGGGTATGTGCTGCCATACAGTAAGCAGCTAGCATAGCTCGTGCTCCACTCAACTACACAAGCATAGCTGCTTATTGTATGGCAGCACATACCCTCTGGTGAGTTTGAACTACATGTGGGGAAGGCAGAGTGGAGCATGAATCTAAAAACGTCTGTCTCTATCACTGATGTTAACTGTCACTACTTTGTTAGTGTCAACTAATTACTACACTATAACATAATTTTTTATTTTATGGTTTGATTCTATAGCACATGATTTTGCAGTGGTGACAATATCTGATACCAGATGGGAACAAGCACTGAGAATTATATCTGCATTGAACTTCATAATGTGTGTTAGCTGTTCTCTTAAGTGAGACAGCACCTGATTCTGGTGAGTTGCCATTTCTCCCGATTTGCATATTTAAAGGAGCACTGTATTTTAACATGGACTTTGCACAGAAGGACTTTATTATCTAGTTTGTGTGCAGAGAGCACTGCAATTTTATTTGTTTATGTTTTATTGAAGACTGTATATCTCCTTTTTTGCTTGCAGCTTTTTCATTCTATTTTATTGTGTAGCGCTGATCACTTGATTTTTTTTTTAAAGGGGTCTTCCAGGTTTGGATAAGCCCTTCTGCCCACAAGTGCCCACAAACACCAGGCCAGAATTGTGGGAAAGAGGCCCTTGTAACCCGTAGGGTTGATTTAAATAAAATTACTTGCAAATCAATGCTATAAAATAAATTACAATGAAGCATTAATAATATACTGTAGTTATATTGCAGCAGGGGCTGACTGGCAACTTTCAGCCCAGGGGGCAAGTACAAACCATAGACCCATGGTGCAGCGACTTGGCCCCCCTCCAACTCTCTCTCTTTCTGGCCTCCTCCTGACCCCCATTCCAGGCTGAAGCTTCACTCCAGGTACTCTCTACTCACTGGCCAAATCTGGTTTCTCAACCTGGCTAGCAGTGGTGGTTGGGACGAGCTAGGACAGCTCGGTCGGGGCTGGCCGGAGGAGGAGAGTCTCCAGTGGGGCATGACACCGGCCTCTGCTCAGATACAGCTTACACTATCCATGCTGGGGGGAGGGCTGCGCTCTGTCCTTGTCTTTATCCCGCACTCAGTAGGTCAGCGGTTTGGGCTTTTTACTTCTCTTCACCAGGAATCCTTTAGGTATGTCTGTGGCAGAAGCAGTGCAGTCTTTTTATGGGGCATCAGAGTGGCCTGGGGGGCAATTGCCCCCCTGGCCCAGTCCTCCCCTGTATTGAAGTGCTTGGAAACCCCAGGACTGTTCTACAAGTGTCAGCTTATACAGGAGCAGAAAGATCCCCAGATCTGCTCCTATTTAAATAAAACAAGTCTGGTTGTCAAAATTAGAGCCAAAAAGTGCTTGTAAATTGGGCAGAGAGCTGTGGAGGAGTGGATGGTTGTACTACACACACCCAAGTAGAAAGAAAAAGGTTCATTTGGGGCCATGCGTGTGTCCATAACTAGTTGATGATTTTATGCAGGTTTTTTTTTTTTATCTTTGCTTTAAAAAAAAATAAAAATGTTTAGCCACAACAGCACATACTTTTTTTTTATCTTCACATTTTCAAGACAAACTAAAAGAAGAGAGGTCCACTGTGCCATACCATGTAAAATCACACCATGGACATATGTGTAAGCTTACACATGGCATTTAAATTCTTTTTATTTTTAAAACTATCAGAATTGGAAAAAGCTTTTCATTTTACTGCAGAACAACACATCAAATAAATAAGTGTTTAAAAACACAAATAACAATGCACCCTGATGGGTCTGCGAATAGCCAGACAAAATTCACTGAGCCTCCTGCATATGTTTTAACTACATTCAACCAGCTAATGAAATCCCCACTGTCATAATTAAGCTTTCTAGTAGGCGACAGATTAGGGCGTCACGGGATCACGTCTGCCTGCCCGCTATTTATGCAAATATAAATTGGTCAAGACACTCTGAAAAGCATTCTTATTAAACATTTGTACAGCGGTATCAACATAAAGAAACAAGGCAAAAACCAAGCTTTAATTGCAGGAACCTATAGCAATTAATGGACCTCCAACTGTTTTATGTAGTGAGAGAACTAAACGATAAATGCATTGCTGGTGGTTTCTGTACTGTGCACATTGCTGATCACCTTAAAGCAGAACTAAAGGCAAAAAGGTAAAAATTGCAAACAAACAGGCTTTTTATAGCAGAAGAGATGGTACATTTGGCATGCTTCCTGTGTTCAGAAAACACTGCCCTCCTGTATATGTAGAGGAGTGGTGTCATCCTACACCAGCCAATCAAGACAGCTGAAAACCGGCACCTGGGGAGAAGATACTGGTGCTGATAATGAAATTTGTGCTTGTCAAACTGTTGGAGCATAACTGAGTATTTCTGCCTTCAGTACCACTTTAGAACGTTTGTTAAGCCAAAAACCCTTTTTTTTTATTTTGAAAAATGTGGGGAAGGATTAGAACTCCTGTAAGGTTTTTACTGCTATCATAGGCTATGTTAGAGAGATTTTCTTTCACTTCCTGCCCAACTGACAACAGTTTTACCAGACCAGGAAGACAGGGAAAATCTGGAATAGGGACACAGACAGAAATAAGGTGGTGACACAGGAAAAAGCAATTGGGGATGCTGACTGCCTGGCTGCTATTTGATAGAGGTGTGTAAATCATTAGAGAGGATGAACAGAAATAAACTTTTTTTGCCAGGATAAAGAACAAACA
The DNA here is from genome assembly GCF_965119305.1 of Pelophylax lessonae. Taxonomy (NCBI): domain Eukaryota; kingdom Metazoa; phylum Chordata; class Amphibia; order Anura; family Ranidae; genus Pelophylax; species Pelophylax lessonae. The sequence goes on from NC_138773.1 coordinate 80,624,362, forward strand.
AATGTAAAATGTAAGTAGCTGTTTGAGCAGCGGTCTGCTTTAAGCAGTGGCATACCTAGGGTCAATTCTCCCCCCTCCAGGTACAGCTTGCCACAGGGTGCTTTAGAAGTGCACCCATTGGTGGCTCCATGCATTACCACTATGTGGGTCCCTGTAAAGCCACAGGTTATGTTGCCCATTGTGGCTCTATAAAGCACCTGAATAGTGATAATGTGCAGATCTCAGAATGGAAAGAAGTCCTAGGTCCCCCCTTAGCTCTGATATGTCACATGATACACGGTTCAGGGGAAGTCTGGGAATACTTCCCCCTCAATGCACCAGGCACTTCTCTGCATCACAAGTCTGGTAAGTGCTTTACATGGTGGGGGGGGGGGGGGGGGGGCTGGTTGTTTGCTGGAGGGGAAAGATTTTTCATGATGGGGAGGAAAAAGAAAGTTTTTTTGCTGTTAGAGGAGGGATACGTGGGATTTCTTTTAACTCTTTATTTGCAGCTTCACATCAGAAGTCTGTTTAACAATAAGTTACTTTCACAATGTAAGCAGAAACAGTATGAGTGGGGATTGTTAGGTGGGAGAGGAATTTTTGATTGGGCTGAATTGGTGCTAGAAGAGTTACCTGTATGTTGTCACAATTGCCCATTTGTTGCCCACATAATACCAAGTTTGCCCATTTGTTGCCACTAGTTTGTCACATTTGACCATTTACCTCCTGCATATTGTAATTATTGCCTTTTTAATTCCCATCATTGTAACAATGAATTGTTTGTTGCCTGCCTATTGTATATGATTGTCCATTTGTGGCCCATATGTTGTCAAGATTGTCATATTTTGCCTACATATTGTAAAGTTGCCGCTGTTTACTATAATTTAAGGAAAATAATGTGAAAGTAATAGTAGGCAGATGCTACAGGCCGCCTAACTTAAGGAAGGAGGGGGAGGCGGATTACTAGACCTACTGAATACAAACAATACACACCCGATTGTGGATGTGGAAATACGGGGCAACTTAGAAAACAGCAACCACAGGTCAATTAGATTCAGTATGAATCACAGAAATAAGAAGCACAAGAGTAATACAAGGACACTACCCTAAATTGTGCTCCTTGCTAGACAATATTAAATGGGATAAAATCCAAGGAACAAGGAAACACTGAGGAAAAATGGGAGTGCTTTAAGCACATACGAAATAAAGGTATTGGCCAGTGCATTCCAATGGAAATAAGTTTAAAAGAGTTAAAAACAAATCCTGGGTGGCTAAACTCAAACTTAAAAATGCATATAAAAGCAAAAGAGAAGACCTTTAAAAATACAAGGCTGAGAGGTCATTGTCAGCATTCAAACAATACAAAGAATGCAATAGGAAATGTAAGAGCACAATCAGGGCAGCTAAAATAGACCACGAAAGGCACATAGCGGAGGAGAGTAAAAAAAAAACCTCAAGAAATTCTTTAAATATATAAACAATAAGGAAGTAAGTCCATAACATATTGGCCCTATAAAGGATGATGAAGGGAATTTGGTTACAAAAAACAAAGAGAAGGCAAAAGTTTTAAATTAATTCTTCTCTTTAGTTTTTACAAAGGAAACGGGGGGATATAGTAACCAAGACTGTAATGTTAATAACTCATCACAGAGTGTACCCTTAGAACAGAAGACAGTATCAGAAATAGACTTGAAAAACTTAACATAAATAAGTCACCATGACCAGATGGCTTACACCTGAGGGATTTTAAGGAATTCAGTCACGTGATAGCTAGACCATTGTTCCTAATTTTTATGGACAGTTTACTGACTGAGTTGGTACCAGCTGATTGGAGAAAAGCCAATGTGGTACCAATATTTAAAAAAGGGCTGAGATATATCCCTGGGAACTACAGGCCAGTTAGCCTAACATAGTCTGCAAGCTAAAGGAGGGGATGACAAGGGACTATATACAAGATTTTAGTAATGAAAACTGTATCATTAGTGGTAATCCGCATTGATTCATGAAGAATCCTTCTTGCCAGACCTATCTATTAACATTCTATGAAGAAGTGAGCTGCCATGCAGATAAAGAAAGGCCTGTGGATGTGGTTGTGTATCTGGATTTTACAAATGCATTTGATACAGTTCCCCACAAACGTTTACTTTACAAACTGAGGTCAGTCGGCATGGACCATAGGGTGAATACCTGGACTGAAAATCACAATATCGAAGTATAATCGCATAAACTGAAAAAGTCCTTAAAAGTGCAATATGTATATACAATTCATAAGTGAGTCCATAATATTATTCTGTAATAAGAAAAGTGCTGGTGCTTCAGGGATCCCCGCCACCTCTCAACTAGGGATGATCGAACGGTTCGGGTCGACCATCGGTTCGGCCCGAACATTGGGTGTTCGAGGTTCGGCCGAATTTAGAACTTTTTGCCCAAAAAGTTTGGCAACCAGAACCGACCAAAGTGCAATGGTTCAGGAAATGGGCTTTAAAAGCCTGTGATTGGATCAGAACCATTAGCAAAAGCCAATTGAGGGGGCAGGAGAATGCTAGGAATGTGATTGGAGTGACTAGGGGGTCCCTAGGCCAATCATTAGTGAATACGCCCCCCATTATATAAGATAGCCCCAGCCAAATTCCTAGCATTGTTATACAGGACATGGAAGAGAGTGGAAGCAGTTCTGTTAATTTTACTTTAAAAGTGTCATTTAGCATTTATTAGTGTGAGGAAAGGGATATCTAGTGTAGTTAGGGTGCTCTTTTACACTTTAGTTAGCTTCAAAAATTTAGTTTCTGTAGGGAAAGTGTGAAGTGTCAGGGTGACCGTAATGTAGTGTAGGGTTAACTGACTGCTATGGCAGGGTGATCAAACCCTTCCATATCAGGGTGACCGTAATGTAGTGTAGGGTGAACTGACAGTGACTGCTATGGCAGGGTGACCAAACCCTTCCATATCAGGCTGACCGCTATAGAGAAAAGCTAGTTTCTCTGAAGTTACTTTCGCTGCAGTAATATGGCTTTGCCGCCGTCAGCATTCTTTTTGGCTGCAGGCGTCTATAGTGATTTTTTGAGGACATGTTTTGAGTCAGACATGACATCTGAACATGTGTATAGGGGGTATATATATACACACCCATGTATGTATATATACACCTGCACATATATAGGTGTGAAAGGAGCAGAGAAAACTACTTGCGCTAATGAAATAATTAAAACCGATATAGTTATGCTCCTATCACACCTATATATGTCTAGGTGTGTATATACATATAAGTATGTGTGTATATACACCACTATACACAAGTTCAGATGTTTTGCCTGCCTCCAAAGAACCCAAAAAAACGCTAGCATCAAAAAAAAAACTCTTAATAGTCCCTGGGGTATGACCCAGAACCCTAGGCACTTTTTAGGGGCATTTATTGGGTTTTAGGGCTTCAAAATTGTGTTTTTTGATTACCGAAGTTTGGGTCCCATTGATTTCAATGGGGTTCTGAAATCCGGGCCGAACTTTCGGGAAGTTCGGATGTTCTGGCCGAACCAAACTTTTGAAAAGTTAGATCATCCCTACTCTCAACTAATGCGCCACCTCTCAACTATATGCTTGACCTCTCTTACTAGGTCAAATTTTGCCTCCCCCCATATGCTGGGTATGCATAGTGGATTCCTCCTGCGTCCTCTTCCTCCTCGTTTCTTTCACTGTATATCCAGATACCCTTTCTTTAGTGGGGTGTGTGGCCCTTTAAAACCACATTTTTTTTCCTCCATATAAAGATTCATGCAAAAAAAAGGGGCCCTCATAGTGTAGTAATTTCAAAGTAGCTATTCATTTAAGTAGTAACTTACATTTAAATTGAAAACAAACAGCTTTAATTGTTATGTTGTTATTTTTGGCTTGAGCTCTGCTTTAATCCCACAAAGACTTGTCACTCTCAAACCATGTTGCTATTGTCCCCAAGTTTTGATTTCGCATACTACATGCTCCACTTTTAAAACCTTGCATAATGCCATAATCCACCATTGCCAAAGGGATTGTAAGATGGGTGTTAAAAATTATCTGCCTCAGGGGCAGAGAAGGCCGCCTAGCCGAGGAGCTGCACACCGAGCCAACGCTGTCCCGCTGATCCTAGCACCCCGGGTGACCTGATCGCTGCCTTCCGAGGGTGTGAAACTTCTCTTCTCATCCCAGATTGAGCTGATGGCTGGCAGAACAGCCTGCTCACTTGAGGGCTCTCACTGGTCACTTGCTCTGCAACCACAGCGGACAAGATGGTGGCTGCAATCCCTGCACAGTCACATGGGGGAGAAATAGCAGGAGGACAGGGTGGCACAGTCCCTGCTTCTCAGCTTCAAGAGAGCACATTCCCTTTGAGTACCTCTCCCTGTGCAAGGAAATCACCTGCCTCCACTAAGGTTTCCACCTCATCCCTTTAAAACCAAACACATATTGATTACACAGGTTCTGTGGCTGATTAGGGTGGTAATTAAACTCACTTAGGGGGTTTATTTTGATCTCTGGAGTGCTAGATGAGGACTTTTATGGCAAGTGAGATTATATACAAGGTATAGAATAAAAATAATACATTTATTTGAAAAGAGATTATTTACATAAATCATAAATAAATAATGCATTCATTGTGCTGGGTTATAGACCCAGAGTGAATGGGTGAAAGAAGTTGGAAGTTTTGTGACATGGGTGGTATGGTGACATTTATTGGAATATTTGTCTCTGTTCTTCCATGCTTGTGGGCTTGGAAGATTGGTCAGAGAAAATTCCTGGTGCGTATCCAACGCGTTTCGGCTTTTAGGTAGCCTTTATCAAGGATTATTGTCACCATGTATTTGTTTTATATGCTGTTCCATGTAAAGTTACTTTGTCCCTTATTTGCAGCGAGAATCTTGGTGGATGTGCCAGTTGTTATGCTGTAAGTAGGGAAAGATGGAGCAGCCAAAGATGGTTGAAGCTCCAAAAGGGTGGATTTTAATGCCTCAAAAAATCCCATCTTAGTCCAAAGGGCACTATGCAGGGAGAGATAAAAATCCGTATTTCTTGGCAGGTTTTCTTTGTACCTAATCGTGCAGCAGCTCCTGTGTCCTTCCTTCTCCCTCTCTGCGAGTTCTCTGCGACTTCAAATTCCCTTTGCAGAGAGGGAGAATGAAGGACACAGGAGCTGCTGCCTGATTAGGTACCAAGAAAAGATGCTGGGTGCTCATATTGATACTATTGAAAACAAGGTGGATGATACTATATATGGTACCAACTGACATAACAGAGAGATTAAGGATTTACAACAACAGCTAGAACAGGCATTAGCTAAAATTGACGATTTTAAAAACAGATACAGGAGGTTTTGCCATCCTTAAAGACCTTCTACGGGACCTTACTAATCACAGATTGAAGCTTGATCAGCTCCATAGGGCCCTGCAACATCTTCGCCCAGGTGGCCCTCCCTGGGACATTTTGGTCAAACTTCATTACTAAGGAGTCAAGGATCAAGTTATGCGTAAGTCCAGGGAACAGGGCTCATTGTCTGTCAGAGGATTTTAGGTTTAAATTTTTGCAGACTTCTTCCTCTTTACTATTCAGAGGTGCAGGGCCTTGAAACTGCTTTTCCAGGTACTGTCCTGTATGTAGCTGAAATATCAATTGACTTTTCCACTTCGCTTGAACTTCACTTACATCAAAATTACAATCAAAATTAGAATTACAAAAATCCCTTTACTTCCATTACAAAGGGTGAAGACCTGCTGTTGTAATTGGGTATCATCTCTCAAACCCCTGATGGCCATCACCATCCTGCTCCCTGAAGAACTCTCGCCCTCCATGAAGATCTGGTTTTTAGTCCGTTGTCTTGTCCTATGTAGTGACCTAATTGGTTCCCCTGGGACTCTTTGCCTTAAACTCTAGTTCAGCTTGCAAATATTCTACTTACTGTTGGCCTTCTCGTTCCTTTGATTTTAATGTACCTGTTTATCCTTTTTTTTTTTTTTTATCACTGACTGCCTTGCTTTTCTATTTGTATTCCTCTCTACCCTCTGCCTGATGCCTACGGCTTGACCCAGCCTTGTTTTTTCATTTCTCTTTTTGTTCACTTCATCCTTTTTATTTTCTTGTTTAGGCACCTTTTGGCAAAGTAGATCTTAGTTAGGCTCTGCATCTTGCTTGATTTTTTCTTTTTTGATTTTAATGGCTTGGGCAGGTGGTGGAGAGGACTTGACCCTTTGGGTTCGGAGGTAGTCATTGTCGTTGTGCCTTATATTATGGGTACCTGTGTTTTTTGAATATGCACTATAGGGCTCCAAATATATCTTTAATGTTAGATTGGCTGGTTGTTGCCAGCTCTGGATGTCTTGCTAACCCAACTTAACCCGGCCCAGATGTTGTCGGGCTTCGGCTCAAGCTGTGCACAAAGTTGAGTGGATGGGCGGGCCCATGAGTTTGTGGTGTCTGTCTCATCTTGAATGCTTTTTATTTGTTCTATGCTCTATTTTTTTTCTGCGTCTCTCTCTTATATTTTTCTGTTGTTCCTCAATCCAGGGTATTTCCATCTTTTTCTATAGTCCTTTAATCCTCTGTAGTGGTTTATGAACATTGTTTTTTCTGTTTCATCCGGGGCTTTATAAGTGCCAGGTTCCTACTGGTGCGCTCCCTCCTCTCTTTCTTTAGGATGGCTAATCCCACAACCCCTCTGTGTTGAGTTATCACCCATAATGTGCAGGGCCTAAATTCCCCTATCAAACGCCAGAAAGTGTTTCAAAATTATCATACCTTGCGAGCTGATATACTTCTTCTCCAGGAGAGCTATTTCCCAGCCTCCTGTAACCCTAGTTGCCTTCATAAACCCTACCCGTTTTGTTTTTTTTCCCACAAATTATTTTTTTATTGAGCATATAAGAGAAAGTACATACAGTACAAATATGACAAGTGCATACACAAGAAATAATAAGTAGCTAACAAGTCACAGAGTATAAAACTCAGAACAGAACAGTAAATTAAGATAATCGTATAAACACAAATAGTTGTCAAATAGGAAAAAGTGCATTACACTTATAGCACTAAGGAGGTATGCGTTATTCCCATTATATATCATTTAAAGAATTCAGTAATAACCCTGTGCTATACAGAAGTAGATAAATCAGATGGAATCAGAAATTAAAAAAAAAGAAGGAGATTTAGTAGAAGAGAGAAAAAAAAAAAGAAAAGGGGGAAGGGGAGATAGGGATCAAAAGGATAGGATGTTTGCGGGGTGTGGGTATGTTTAGGGTTTTTTGTCAGTTCTCGCTCCCCTCCTGGAGTCCAATTTGGAGAGAGTCTATCTTCAGTAACATTTTTCGGGTCGGTTAGGTAACTTAAGGGTCATAATTTTTAAAGAGCTCAGTGTTTTGAAGTGGGTCCAACATGACCATGTTTTCATACATTTTTGTATTAATTTTTGAGATATGTAAATTAGTTCCTCCATCTCCTCTATCTAGAGTCTAGCGAATCACTCTCTAATGGTTGGAGTATGTGTAGAACGCCAGTGTACCCGAGCGCAGAGTCTTGCTGCGTTCACTATAAACATAGCCAGTGATTTGTGATAGTCCTTTTTAGGTAAGGTTGTGTGATGTAGAAGGTATTGCACAGGTGTATAGTCTAAGGTGAACGTGGTAACCTGTGTAATGATGCCATGGACTTATTTTCCAAAAAGTTGGAGGGGTTTACTTTCCCACTAAATGTGGAGCATGGTACCTTCTGCTTTCCCACATCTCCAGCATGTTTTAGGAATAGAGGGAGAAAATTAATGAAGGTGAGATGGAGTTCTGTACCATCTAGTAACAGTGTTCCTGAATAGCTACATTGAGTGGGCCCTTGTGTGTGTACTCAGAATGGTATCCCACTCTTCATCAGTAAGAGATGTCCGAAAGTCTTTCTCCCAAGTCACACGTGCTGAATCCAAGGTGTTGGGGGATTCTGCTAACAGCAGGGTGTAGCTGTAGGAAATTAGGTGTCTTTGTGGAGTTTTACATGTACATAAAGATTTGAATGTTGAATTGTCTAGTCCATGTTGTTGTTAAGTCTGGGGTTGAAAGAAAGTCAGGTTTCTGTCTATAAGTCCAGAAGGGGAAAAAGTTAATGAAAGAAGTAGACACTAGATTCTAATGTGAGCGGGGGTTTCCTCTCAAGAAGGATTGATGTGCAAGAACGCCATCATGGGGCCACTCCTGTCGCAGAAAAGAGATCAACTCTCCAGGAGGAAAATCTGGTTTACCTCTAATTGTAATTAAGGGACTCAGGATCAAGGACAGTGCCCTAAATTGTGCTACCTGTGTAAAGGCCACTAGGGAGGGATAGATGAGGGGATGCATCCTAATTTCTTGTGACCAGTGTCGGGGGGAAAACCATGGAAGTGAATGAATTGGGGTGCATGTAAATGCATGAACGTTCCGACAATTCTCACCAAGTGGCAGGCGAGGTAGTATTTTTGAAGGTCTGGCAATCTAATTCCACCCTTAGTTTTAGAACGTGTGAGTCTGGAGAACTTAATACGTGGGAGAGAGTTTCTCCAATTGAATATGGAGCAAGCTCTCTTGTAGGAAGCGAAGAAGGATGTCAGTAGGTGAATCGGTATAGTCTGCATTAGATATAGAAAGCGTGGGAGAACGATCATTTTAGGAAGTGCTGAACAGCGAAACCATGAAACATTGAGACCCGCCCAATCTTTAAGGTCTGTTCGGATCTTTTTTAGGGCTACGTGAAAATTTTGGTTGTACCGGTCTGGTAGTTTGGCTGTAATCTGAATCCCTAAGTAAGTAATGGCTTCCTTTTTCCACAGAAAAGGAAAGGAGTCTTGAGAGTGATCTACTTCCTGTGTTGAGAGGAATATACTGTATTCAAGGCATGTGGTTTGGTATAACTGATTTTGAGATTTGAGAGAGTGCTAAAGAAGTCTATATCTTTCAATAGGTTAGGCAAGGAGGTATGTGGCATGTTAGAGAAAGGACGATATCCTCTACAAAGGCTGCAACCTATCTCCTATACGAAGTCCCCTATTGTTGGGGTTAGATCTCAGTCTGTTAAGGAAAGGTTCCAGTGTCAGGACAAAAATTAGAGGGGATAGGGGACAACCTTGGCGAGTCCCATTGCTAATAGAGAAGGCATTCGACAGGTGGCCATTAACTCGTATGCATGCAAAAGGGGTGGAATACAATGCCAGATTATGGTCCAACATTTTAGGGGGAAATCCAATTGCCTGAAGGACTTCCTGCATGTAGTCTCAGCCCACCCTGTCGAACGCCTTTTCCGCATCCAGGGATAAAAAGAAACCTCAGGAGCCAGAGGAAGTGAGCCAATGATGTAGGTTCAATGCACGAATTGTTTTACCTCTGGCTTTTCTTTCTGGGATGAAGCCTACCTGGTCCAAAGAGATAAGGTCAGGCAAGAGTGGGATCAATCTATTAGCCAGAATTTTTGCGTAAAGCTTAATATCCACATTAAGCAGGGATATAGGCCTATAGTTCGTAACTTTTGTGGCATCCTTGCCATCTTTGGGAATGATGGTTATGTGAGCCTCTAACAAGCATCCTGTCAATGAATTAGGGTCGTTAAAGGTTTCTAAAAGCCTGGGGGACAAAATGTTAAGGAAATATTTGTAATACTAAAGTGTGAGACCATCAGGTCCGGGGCTCTTACCTGACTTCTTCTGTTTAATAGCGGTCTGCAGTTCCTCTAAAGATAGAGGGCGTTCTATTTCTTTGGCTTGTTGGCCGGAAATTGCCTTTGGACCATATTGAGACAAGAAGTCCTTTATTAAATAATTTCGGGAATCTGAGATAGTCAGATTCAAGCCATCGGATCTAAGATTACAACGTTTGGAATAATAAAGTTCAAAGTGCTTTGCTATGTCTTTGTTTCTAGTGAAAAGTGTACCATGGCGGTCACGTATATGTTGCATTGTGAGAGAGGCTCTAAAGGCTTGTACCATATGCACCAAGAGTCACCCACTTTTGTTACCGTGTTCATAGAACACTTTTTGGCGAAGCACATAGCGTCATCTTGTGCGTTTCCCGAGTTCCTCTAATAGGAGAGAGCGGGTATGTATCAAGTCCTGTAGTAACTTCTGTGAGAAAGAACCTTTTCTAAGCATGTGATTTTGTCGAGTAATATTTTAATTTTCTCCTGATGTTTTCTATTGGCTTTCGTGGCAAGGATTTATAAGTCCCCCCCCCCCCCGTCCCCGAATCATGCACCATTGGGCTTTCCAAAGGGTGAAGGTAGTAATGTCTGGAGAGGCATTCTCTGTAAAATACATTTGAAGTCAGGACGTTAGTTGGGTGACAATTTTCAGATCTTTTAATAGTGACGGATTTAACCCCCAGGTTTTTGTCATGGGATTTGAGTCTGGAAATGTCAGGGTGACAGTTATGGGTTGATGATCCGATAGGACCATTGGTTCTATTGTTGCGTGTGTGAGACAGGGCAGATCAGGTTGAGAAAGGAACAAATTGTCTATTCTAGAGTATTTTTGAAATGGGATGTAGTAAAAAGTGTAATCCTTGTCAGGGGGAAATAGAGTGTCAGGTGTTGTGTAGGGAAAGACTTTGAAGTTGTGGTTTAATCTGAAGGGCATGATAAGACAACGTGGATGTGCCTGAGGAGGTATTACTTTGCTCAGGCAAGCCACTATATGAAAATCTGCTTGGTTTGACCATTCATTGGCTCTGATCACTCTATCATTGACATTTTACATCCCTAGTTCTTGTCAGTGGCCTCTGAATGAATCTCTCCTCAGTGACCCTGTTAGTGTCAGCATAGCTGTTCTAGATTATTTTAGGCATCATTTTAGTACTAATGTCTCTTCTGTCACAACATGGGCAGCCCACAAGGCTTACAGTCCGTGGACACCTCATACGCATCTCTTCTCAGCTCAAGAAGGAACGTTTAGCTAAAGTAGAGTGCTTAGATCAGAATCTCCAATCCTTGATTAAGGTCCATAAACGCTCCTCCATTGGCATTGACCTCAAAGACTGAGAAGAGTGTACGATGGGATACGGCCAGATTTTTTTTCCATAGGGACAAAATTGGTACTATGTTAGCACATAAGTTGTCGCCTAGAGTCAGAAGTCATGCTATACCTAAAACCAGATGCCCGGGGGGGGGGTGCATTGTCGCAAAACCCACAAAAGGTCTTGGATGCATTTTATACATTTAAATCTAGACGATAATTTGGATAGGATGTCTTTCTTCTTGGCTGATATGCTGATTCCTTCCCTTTCTGTTGACGATCTTGATATACTGGAAGCCGCCTTTTCCAAGAGAGAAATTTTGAAAGCCATTGCTCAGATTTGTCTGGGTTCCGCTCCATGGCCCGATGGATTCCCAGGTTTGTATTATCATTCAAGGTCCTTTTGATCGCATCTGCTCTGTTTTCTGTCGCGTTTGAGTAAATATATATGGGGTCCAAGAGAACAAAGATTAACAAAAAACGTCCTCTACGCCCCCAGGACCTGTGATGAGTTGAACATTCCACGTTTGTGGCTAAATTATCAAGTAGCACAATTAACACAATTATCGGTGGTCTACTTTAATTGCAAAAAAACTGGACTGAGTATGGCTAGAACAACAAGCTATTCCACCCTTAACTGTAGATTCTGTGATGTGACAGGTCCCTAGGGTATGCTATGGTTCCAACTCATTCTCAATCTCATTCTTTGGCCCTGTGGGATAGATTACGGATGCAAAATAGCTTAATTCCACAGTTTAATCCCTTAGCCCATGTTTTTTATAATCCCCAGTTGCCTCCAAGCATGGATGCTAGGGCTTTTAAGTGGTGGTTGGATAAGGGACTTTATGGGATTGTGCACTATTTCATCTCAACTGGACCTTTCACTTTGCCCCACTGTATTTCTAAGTTAGAATTGCCACATTCTGAGTTTTTTCACTTTCGTCACATCTCTGCTTATTTTTTTTTATCTATCTGCCCTGCTGCATGCTCACCCTCACTCCTGAAAAATGATGTAACACTGACAAAGGACAGAGGAAGGATCTCGCTAATTTGTGGTTTGTTACTTGCCTCCCTGGGTAAATTATTTTTCATGGCGGACTAGATCCTCTGATACAACTTTTAAAACATTGTACACACCTATTTTTGTGCCGTATTCTGAAGCATTGGGAACATTTCTTTTACTGAAACTAATCTTAGGGTTATCACGTGATGGTACCTTGCCCCGGCCCACCTAGCTAAGATGTAAGGTGGTGCTTCTACATGGTGTTTCTGTGGTTGTGACATGAAGGGCACAATGTACCATGTATGGTGGGGGTGTCCCAGTATTAGGGGATATTGGAATGTAATTTTTTCTTTGCTTTTGCGCTACATTGTTAAGCCTACAGTATATCGCAACAGCCCTAATATGCATTATTCAATGGTTATTCCTAATATTTCCCGCAGTGAACAAAGGTTAGCTTCCTTCCTTTTTTAGCAGCTAAATGTACAATTGCTTGGAAGAAGTCTTCTGTATCATTTACCAATACCAAACATAAAGTCTTGTAGATCATGGTGCATGAAAAATTGGCAAGTATGCTGAATGACAAGGTCAAACAATTTGAAGAAATGTGGTTTCCTTGGGCTTCATATATTCATATCTCCCTAGAGGACTGACTATGATAGTTTATAAAGTATGGAATACCCTGAATTCTTCTATTTTCTTCTTTTTTTCCCCTCTCTTTTTTACCCTTTTGTTGTGTTCTTTCCCTCTTTTTTTCTATTTTTTCTTTCCATTTATTTCTTGACTCTCAAGTATTTTTTCTCTTTGTTTGTACTGTTACAGACGTGGAGCCTTTTTTCCTCTGCATTCTCTGTTGAATTGTCATATTTGTGTTTTTTTTATGATTGGCTTATTTATTATTTATTAAATATTTATTATACTGCATTGTTAGTACTCACCTTCTTTAGTATGATACGCAATGTTCTGATAGCTTCCTTTTTTTTTTTCTTCTGGGCAAATGAGAGTCTTACACTTCCCTGTATACTATATTTGATTATGGTTGTCTTCCTTGTTTTTCCCTTTTTGTGTATGCTTTACACCTGAAAACTTAGAAAAAACATATTGAAGGAGAAAAGTGATCTGCCTCAGGTGTCAAATACACTAGATACCCCACTGGCTTTAATAACAAAATAAAATGTTTTCCAAAATGTCTTAGTGCTAGTTTATTGCATAGATACGTTGTTATTTATCTTCATTAAACCCCTAGAGTAAAAGAAGGTTGAGGACAATAGGTGAATCTACATCTCCTATCGCCGATAGAGCAGCCAGCCGATAAAGTCTGAGTAATATGTAAATTCTTGATTGACTCTTCTCTTTTCTCTTTCCAGTGGGAATCTTGCATACTTCTTAGCAATACTTCTTAGCGGGTGTGAGTCTGCTACTCATAGATAAATTACAAGATAAAAATTTTATATTTTGCTGATACAACCTCTTTAAAGGGAAACATTCCTTTTTTTCTAACCGCTTACACAATTATGACATAAATGTATTTTTATAGGTTACAGTTGGCATTATAAATACTTAATTAAAAGTCAGCAACCTTCAATTTACATTCAGTTCAACAGTAACCATAGTAACTATTAGCACCCATTAAGGCAAAATGTTTTAAGAAAAGCCAATTCTATTTTAGCATTTAGTGATTCAACAGCCTTTTCTTTTGTCTGCAGATGGTTACGAGGAAAAGGATGTGATAAGGACAAGGGAATATAAATATATGATAAGGTAGGACAAGTAGATGTACTTCTGTCATTCTTGCTCCGTGGTGGTTGCCGAAGGTAGAAGGATTTTTAGAATATTAACTTATGTATCTTATTGTACCTTTTAATACATGGAATTCACTAATAAAACAGTGCAAGTCATTCAATTTACTCTTACCCCATTTGCTAAAATAAATGGAAATTTTTGGCAGTATCTCTTCCAAAAAAGACTTTTGGTCAGATTCTTAGTTGAGAACCTGGCCTGTATTTGGCCATATCCTATATGTGATTGATCAGCTTCAGAGACTCATTCCATTTGCCTCACATTACTAAACCACTTCAGCCTCGGAAGGTTTTACCCCCCTAATGACCAGGCCATTTTTTGCGATATGGCACTGTGACAAATGCGCGGTCGTGCGACACTTTACCCAAACAAAATTGATGTCCTTTTTTCCCCACAAATAGAGCTTTCTTTTGGTGTTATTTGATCACCTCTGCAGTTTTACTTGTTTGCACTAAACAAAAAACAAAACAAAAATGTTTACTTTCTGCTATAAAACATATCCAATAAAAAAATGAAAACAATCAAATTTCTTCATAAATTTTGGCCAATATGCTACATATTTTTGGTAAAAAAAATCCCAATAAGCATATAAAAATTGGTTTGCACAAAAGTTATAGCCTCTACAAAGGATTGAATGTTTTTTGTGGATTTTTTTTTATTTTTTACTAGTAGTAGCAGCAATCAGTGACTTATAATAGGAGTGCGACATTGCAGCGGACAAATCAGACACCCAACTGATACTTTTGACAGTTTTTTGGGGCGCAGTGACATTATTACAGTGATCAGTGCTAAAAAAAAATTGCACTGTTACTGTACTAATGACACTGGCAGGGAAGGGGTTAACATCAGGGGCGATCAAAGGATTAAATATGTTCCCTGGGAGTGCTTTCTAACTGTGGGGGGGGGGGTGCTCTGACTGGGGGAAGTCAGATATTGGTGTTTCTGCTTAGCAGGAACACAAGATCTCTGTCTTCCTCCCTGTCAGAACGGCTATCCGCCTTGTTTACATAGGCAGACTGCTGTTCTGTTTCTCTAGGGAGCGATTGTGGGTGGCGGGCAGTCATCCGGTCCACTGGACCTGCTGATTGGCTACCCCTCTAGCCAATCAGTGTGCGATCGTGCCTCGGGCGGCGCGTGCGCCCCCTGGAGCCCCTGCACTGCATGACATGCAGGTACATTATTTTACACAGGGGAGTCGACTTGCCGCAGTAAAAGTTTGTTAGGCGGTCAGCAAGTGGTTAAAGGGTTAGTTCACCTTTACCAAAATAACTGCCTATGCAGATAAGACATATCTGTAGATAAAAAAATAAACTGTTCAGCTTTGACTAAAGATGAATAACATAGCTTCCAACTGTCCCTGATTTTAAGGGGCAGTCCCTGATTTGGAACAAAGTCCCTCTGTCCCTCTTTCCTCCCCATTTTTCCTGTATTTTGGTCTGATTTATAAAGTTATAGATAAAATGCACTTTTTATATTTCGAAAAGTGTTTTGCAGTGCCAAACTTTATATCTAATTTCTAAATGGCTGTATTTGTACATTTCAAAAGACAATTTAAAGGAATAGTAGTGGTAGAAAAAAAAAAAAGAAACGCAGCGTTTCCAAGTGTATCAGAAAGGCTTCATCTTTGCCTCCTCCCAAGCCCTGACCGACTAACGCATTTCACCTGCTCATAGGCTTAGTTGTAGAGTATAACTCGGCACTGGTTTAATGTGTGCTGATTGCACTGTTTGACATACATATGGCCAAAAGAAGTACAATAATTTTAAAAAGAAACCATCAAAATATGCCACAATAAGAAAGTAAAAGATGAAATTCACATAAAAGTATTTTCAACTAAGGTTTACAATAATAAATATAGGAATAAGTGCTCACTTAAAATGGATTTAAAAGAAAACTGGTAAAAAAAAATCTATTTTTTTCTTTTTTTCTAGTTTTTAATGAAGCCAGTCTGTTAAAGCTTTCCATTGCCAGAGTATTTTCCCAGTTATATAAATCAAACTGACATGAGTCCCAGGAACATTGCTAACCCCTGAACCCCAGAACACATGTCCTACATCCACTCTCAACTGTCCCTAGTTGGAGACCTCCAGCTTACCTGTATAGGTATATAAGTTTTATTGCTTGCTAGCTGTTGGGCTTTTTTGGGGGTATTTTTATTAAGACCCCTTTTGGTGCTTTATTATTAAAGTGGAACAGTCCTTCTTTTTTTGATGTCATGTTAAAGACTCTTTTTTATTTTATTGGAATATATTGTTTTTTTTTTTTTTGCTAGGGTTATTTTTTTAAATCTTTTAGAGTGCTAAAAGTACAGCATTCACTTGTTGCTAAACTGTTCTCCAATCTGCAAAAACAGTGCTGTCCCAGATTAGCTACAGAGCCAAGCTGTCACCTGTGGCTCTGCTTTTATTTGTGGCTCTACAAGCTTGTGGGTTGTCCTAGCCTCCTTGCTGCTGTGGTTTTGCTAGTACCTGTGGATACACACATCTGTACTTACCTTTGTCCTCCATAGGACTGAATGCTATGGGTTTTAGAAAATCTCAGCCTCTCATTAAACTTACTTAGCTACATGAATATTGTCTGTCCAGCTTGGTTATCTGTCTCTCAATCATGGCAAAGCCAATAAGAGCAGCACCCTTCCCCTCCTATCAGGCTGCAGCCAATCAGAAAA
Organism: Pelophylax lessonae; assembly: GCF_965119305.1. Taxonomy (NCBI): domain Eukaryota; kingdom Metazoa; phylum Chordata; class Amphibia; order Anura; family Ranidae; genus Pelophylax; species Pelophylax lessonae. The sequence continues at coordinate 80,640,784 of NC_138773.1, forward strand.
GCTTCCCTCTCTTGCCTTATCTTTTTAAACTCAGTGCAGCTCTCAAACTGCTGCCCAAGCATCACTAGCAGCAAGCTAGTTACCGAGCCCTGTACCTGCCTTTTCTCCTCCATTGATTCCCTTCTACTGACCTTTGGCTTTATTCATGACTATCAGAGTGCACTACCTGTCCTGCACCCTGGCTATTTTCCTAGCTATCAGAGTCTGCTGCTGGACCTGACCTCTGACCTGTATCTTCCCTACTGTACCTGAAACTACCTCCATCCTGAGGACCATCACTGTACAGTATCTTCCTGCTCCAGATCTACTTCCTTGTATACTCTTGCCTCCAAGTCTCTTGTTATTATGAGTAAGGTGAACATGCAGGTCATGATCTTGGGTCAGCATGCAGAGATCTCCATCTTCATGGTCAGGAGCTCTGGTGAATTCCAGCTGGCCCTTAGATCAGACACTCTTGTCAGGGATTTTGTGAGTGGGCCTATGGCCTGGAAGAAATGTGCTCACAATGGTACACCCAAAGACAGGTATGTGGTGGCACTATCCGAGAAGAAGCGGTGTGGGACCTGGGACAGCTTGGTACCAACTGATATCCAGTCCAGGTCCCCTACAAGTGTGCATCAAAAGCAACTCACATTCACCTTACCCCCCCATTTGTGATAGTAAAAATAAAAGTTTGGCATTCACAGGTAGGCCTAAAGCAGAGAGGTGCTTGTGGGTGCTTCCTTTTGTATACATCATACAACCACATTTCTGTGTGGTAATTAGTGTGCACCAAAAGCAACACAATTCATCCCCATATTGCCATTGTTTAAATAAAAGCTATGCAATAAAATAAGAAATGATCAATAGGCCTAAAATAAGAACAAGGGGTGCTGCGCATGGAAGTAGTAGGGGGCAAGATCCTTGTTAGTTAGTTGCCGTTAGTTTGTAAGCAGGTGCCTGCTGTTAGGGTGCACGTTACCTCTAGTTGTTAATTGCACTGTGTTTCTAATAAAATATGTTTTAATGAGTTTTGGTGTATCAGGCTGCTCAGGGGGTTAGAAAGGGATTAACTCCTGTATGTTCATGGCTCTGCCAACTTGTGGTGGGCTATAAATACACCTTTTTTTTTTTCTAAGTTCCAACTCCCTATGTACCCACATACCATTACTGTACCTGTTGCAGAAAAATAAAAGCTTTCTATGATTTTTAGAACAAGGCCTTACCTCAGCCCTGGTGTGTTCCATGTTCATGAAAAAGTTCATGAATTCCTGGTATGTATATTTGGGGCGTAAAAAGACACAGGAAGGAGTTCACCAGCTGACCTCATTAGCACACACACCCTGCACCCATTAACTATGTTTGCACGGCATCCCCAGCATCCCTCCAGGCATGCATTTGCCTGGTTCATCAATGTAGGCTGCCACGGCTGCTATGTTTGCACAGCATCCCCGGCGTCTCTTCAGATGGGTGTTGGGTGCTAAAGCTACTTGCCAACGGGAGTATAGTGTGACTTGGCAGGGATGACGGTGTGCTCTGGTAGTGAGGGGTTTTGTTAGCTTAACTTTCTTACCTAACGATCAGTGGCCCATTTGCGGGACCAATATCGCCGCAGAGAGCCCCAATGGTTTGAGTCTGTATGTCACAGGTAAGTGGAAAAGTGAGGATCCTCGAAAGCACGGAAGCTCATAGATATGTAGAGAGTTTACTTTTAATACAGTAAGTCTCGAGTGTGTCATTGGGAGTGAGGTGACCTAGAAGCTGGGTTGGAGAAGCAGGCTACAGGTATCCCTTCAGGAGTGCTATACCGTGTGAAGGAAGTCTATGTATAATTAAACAATCTCTCTCTCTCTCTCTCCCACACATACCACTGCTTGTCTGCACAATTCTCCTCTCTTGATGAATATTCATGGATCTCTGCAGTTATCTCCTGTTATCTCTGCCCTTATGCAGCTCTGCAGCTCTCCTTGGCTTTCCTATGACTCATCCCCCCTCCCTCCCTTGCTGGCAAACTTTTAGGAGAGTGAGAGAGAGAGCTGTGTTTGATGTCATTAGCCTAGGCCTTGTTACCTACAAGAAAGAGGAAGTGGACTATATTTAGGGTATTTACTGACAGAAAAAAAATGTTTTACTATCCAAAGTTAAAACAACAAAGGCAAAGGATTTAATAGATGGAAAGATGAAAAATGACTAAAGAGCCACTTTAATTGCAGTAAAGAAAAGTCAGGGTCCCCAGGGTTACGTGTATTTCAAGATTAGATGGACAATAATACAAATTCTTTGATGAGTAAAATATCCCTCATATATGTATTTCAACTTTGTACAGTATATAGCTATTTGCTTGGAGTTGAGCTTCAGCAGTAATCAGCTACTGGACACAACTAAATTCAGCCATTTTCATTGGTGTCTACGTATTCTATATGCTTTTTTTATTTTACTGTTAGTGATCTGATTGCTCTGTTTTCAGCAGCTGCTTCTCGGCGTTTGGTCCCAATAATATCATGTAAGGTCATAAGTCTCTCATTTAATCTTTTATTGTTCATTTTTATTGATTATACTCTTTGTACGATAACATCAAATAAATTCCTCTTTTCCACAGGCATAATGCTTTCATTGCTTGTAACAACTTACAACAGGTAACAACAGGCTTATTATAAAGAGTTTTAATGTTTTATGAGGATGAGATGTATTATTGATTGACCATATTATTTTGCATTTTATAATACGGGGGTTATAATGGGGGCCAAGGGTTGTTTTGATGCTACAGGTGTTTTTATGCTGTTCTTATAATGCTGAAAGTGTTGGGGGAAGTAATTAGGTCAGTAGGGAAAGTAATACTTTGGCTAGGGGTCATTATATGGCTGCTGCTAAGGGATATTACACGCTTTCAAACAATATTCATATTGTAGTCACGGATACAATATGTATCAATATGCAACGCTATCTGCCCTTGGACCAATGATTAGTGCCATGGGGTGCCCTAAATATTTAAGGGATATTGCTTCTCTGTGCTAGTCATATAAGTTGTTTAACCCTAACAACAAATTTCCTTTATGTGCTCTCTTTTGGTCTGGCAAATATAAAAGTGAAAATTACAGTTGATGGACATCTGATACCTAATTGTGCACTCTGCCTGTGCTGCCCTCTTATCCCCCTATATTATGGGGAAGAGGGGATAAGCTGACGGTTCGGTCCTAGGCACTGACCAAACTTTTGCCCGTTTGGTCCCCTGTTTGGGGGGAGTTGAGCAGAAGTTGTATTTTTACCACTTCTAAATTTAACAGTTTTCCTCAGACACCCACTGCATCCCTAGCAACCATTGCCATTACTTGCACATTGGCTTACATGGCTATGAATCCTTAGCCATGGAGGCAAAGGAGCGGGGATAGCATTGTACAACTTTGGTAAAAATATCAAATTTTATAGGGCTTCCACGGAAATTCTGATATACAGTATATTCATAGAAAACAATACTGAAAAAGAAAATTATCTATTATGTAGCTAACTGTATAACAAATACATTTTAATACATAGAAAGTATAAAGACATACAGACACAAGGTAAAAACAAAGGTATACCTAATAACTCCCAAGATACTCCCAAAATGTTCTTTAAAACATACACTGCCTGGCCAAAAAAAAAAAGTCGCCACCTGGAATTAACTAAGCAACTAACTAAATTAAGCATGCAGTAACTATCCCATTGGATAGTTACTGCATGTGCCCAAAGAATGAGGTCAGCTGACTACCTGAATATACTGAATGACCAGTTTATTCCATCAATGGATTTTTTCTTCCCTGATGGCACAGGCATATTGCAAGATGACAATGCCAGGATTCATCTGGCTCAAATTGTGAAAGAGTGGTTCAGGGAGCATGAGACATTATTTTCACATATGGATTGGCCACCACAGAGTCCAGAACTTAACTCCATTGAGAATCTTTGGAATGCCCTGGAGAAGGCTTTGCGCAGTTGTCCGACTCTCCCATCATCAATTCAAGATCTTGGTGAAAAATGAATGCAATACTGGATGGAAATAAATCTTGTGACATTGCAGAAGCTTATCGAACCAATGCCACAGCAAATGCGTGCCGTAATTAAAGCCAACAAAATTTTAGAGTATGTGACCTTTTTTTTTGGTGGAAACTTTTTTTTTTTGGCCAGGCAGTGTATATAAATACATTCTACAGTATAAATCAATAAATCAAAAAACGTATATCAAATGTACAGATAAGGATCTAATAATCATATAACAATAGTGATGATACTCTCAAAATAGCAGCAGTTCCTTAGAAGGCTCTGTGAGTGAAATGGTAATCCTACAATTACTAGGAGATATACCACTCTAATTTGTGCATGGAAGAAGTGGATGATTCAGATTATTGTTGATTTGCTGCTCTACAGGTGTCCTTTTGTCCTAGCCCTTACTCATTCACCTAGGGGGATTCACTCATTCACAATAGGGGGACCTATTTTTAACCCTGGTCAGGGCTGGGGGAAGCGCACCATCCCCCCTCCCCCATGCCTACTAGCCCACAAAATGGGCATTTTTGATTTAACAAATTCATCTCCTATTGGTTTCAGTGGGGTTCAGGTTCGGCAACTGAACTTCTGAACCTACAGCAGTTTGGCTCATCTCTAATCAGTAGGTGAAAAAAGCCTGAAAAAAAAAAATGCAGCCACCACACCCAAGGATTGGTAAGCCACAATAAATTAAATGTTTGTGTTTGTGTTTAGATAAGCTTTATTTTTTTGTTCTTGTAAATATAATAGACATAGGAACCTGCCTCCAACAAGTCTCTTAAAAAAAAAATACTGGTAGCCCTTTTTTTTCACATATTGCCACCCTCTTCGTAAAAGTGATTTTCTTACATATCAGCAAGGTTAAGCAGATAGTTTTGATGGCTCTTATTAAATGCAGGCTAATCTATATCACAGTCAACTGCTGTTGTCTTTACAGTATACACAGAGCATTAAAGGGTATGTCTACTCCAAAACCAATCTGCCAAGTGTCAGCTTGTCACTGGTAAGATGATACACTTGATACAATTCTCAGCTTCACCATCTGCCACAATTATAACTATTTTGGCTCAGCTTTAGGCTATGGAATAGTGTCTTGTTCCCCTGTTGGATTCTCCATAGGAATAAATGTAGAATCCAATCCATCATATCAAAAGTGTTATCAATGCTTTTCCCAAAGTTGAACTGAAAAGGATGTGGTCACTGCAGGAGGAGGAGACAAGGTACAGGATATAAAGTAGCACTCTTAAATCAAGGGCTACTCCATGAATTTGACATTTCAAGTTTGAACAAACTCACTTTGAAAGAAAATAAAGTGTGAAAAAAAAAGCCTCTAAGAAGGTCATTTTGAAGAGCACAGCAAATAGTACTTTCTAAATGATTAATTAAGGAGCCAAGTGAAAAAGAAAAATGTTGTGTCATCTTCTAACAAAATAGATATCTTAAAAGGTGAATTATTCTATTATTGATTTCTATAGTCTCTTGGAAATAATTAACTAATTTAAAGGATACTTCCATACAAGCTCAGCTGAAACAAATGGTTGGGAAAATATCTTAAATACACGTCCAGAAGTTTGATAGCCATGAATTCAAAAACCAAAAGTCATTCTTGAAAAGAACTTTGAAAGTAAATAACCTGCCTGAACTTAATGAAGTATGTATAGCGCTAACCCCCGAAGGAGTCGTTTATTCTGCGCCTCAACTCCAAGAACATCCTTGGCTCCTCTGACATACCTGGTTGAATGAAAGTCACTGCAAGCACTTATAAGAACATGAGTATAGAAATCCTTAACTTGGCTGTGAATTAGCACCAGGAAATAGACATAAGACCGTTTAGTGGTAAAATAACTGAATGTATTGGTACAGGTTAGAGTAAATGGTGATTCAAGCACAAATAAGCATAGACAAAGTAGGTTCAGAAACAGTCAGCTAGACAGTATAATCACTAAGCCAAAGTAACTTAGAATAGAGTTCTGTAACACTAGACTGGAATCAACTCATAAATCAGCAAGTCAGCAATAAACAATGAATATAAGCATTAACTGCAATGTGAAAAATAATACTATAACTAGTATAAAGTGTACTCTAAATGAATAACTAGGATATAGTGCAATGTACCCTGAAAATTACCTCTTAGCATAAACATTCAGGAAAACTCTCTGTGTAGCAGCTGCAAATGGGGCATTCTTTAGTCCTATATCATCAGCCGGCTAGCATTGGGGCCTAGTTGTACCGTTGTTGCACATGAGAGTAGTCCCAGTCAAGCCTGGGACTATTGCAGCTCACTATTCAGTCTTACACAATGATCAGTCCACTCTCTGGACAGGTTACTCTGGCTGTTGGCACCCCGAACTTAGTATGCGGAATCCCGCTTAGACCGTTAAAATACAGCAATGTTGGTGTATACTGGACTGCGATGTGCACTCTCTAGGCCCCCTCATGGCAAGAGGAAGTTATGTCCTGTACAATCCAGTAAAATGAAACCCTTTGCCCTCTCTCACTCTCATTCTTAGCCAAGCACCTGGCTACATATTCAATATTAAACCCAACATAAAATCACTGCATAATATTTAAGGTTGAGAAATATGTAGCATCTTGTTGATTCTGTCCCTGCTATTCCCTTTAAAAAATGTTTCAAAGGGAACTGGGGCAAGCCTTTATTCCTAAAAGGGGAAAAATGATTGCATACTATATTTCTTAAAGAAGGTAATGTAGCTAAAGTGGATCAGAAGGTGATATAGATCATGTGGGGCAAAACTGGTGTGGACAGAATGTGGAAAGTTATGTGGATAGAGTGAGGCAGAAGGTAATATGGATAGAGTGGACAAGAATGTGATGTGGACAAAGTGGGAAGGGGTTTTGGCATAAGGAAATGTGGATAGAGTGAGGAAGAAGGTGTTGTGGATAAAGTGAAGCCTAAGGTGATGGGAACAGACTGGGGCTAAAGTTGAGTGAAATGAATAGTGATGTGAACAGAGTTGTGAACAAGGTGATGCAGATGAGTGGGGCAGAAGTTGATTTGCACAGAGTGTGCAGAAAGAAATTAAAATGGTATAGAGATGGAGTGCATCGGGTGAAGGTCATGGCAGAGTGGTACAACGCAAACTGGGGATTATATGAGGCTAAATGGTGGGCAGTGGGGTGACAAATATGCACAGTTTCACGACAGAGTGGAAAACAGTATGGCCACACAGAAAGCCAATTCCAGACAGGCTTTTTCAGAAATGTTAGGGATATTTCTATTCCATTGTTCCCTAAATGTATTGAGCCTGGAGGCTATATCCCATAGACATTTGCAACATAAAATTTAAGTATATCTCTATCAAATTTTTTTTTTTCAGATGTGCCTTAAGTGTGGAGGAGTTAGAATCCCTGTCAGGTTTCACCTGCTCTGGTGACAACTCACTACTAACAACTAGGATTTTTTTCTCAGTTTGATTAGATTTTCTCACACTTACTGTTATGTCTACAGGGAAAGAAATAAACGGAAATATGCCAAACAGGTCAGAGAGAAAAAAAAAAAAAACAGATGGGGTATTAACCATTCTTAACCATTCCTATTTAAAACTAGAAACATATATCAAATAATTTTGCTAGAGATATGAGGTTTGTTTTAAATGCACCACATCCCAGCTACTGTAAACGTTATTTGTAGAAGAAAAGATTTTGAAGGTGCTGCTCACTGCTCATCCACAAAAAGTAGACATTATATCTAAAATAAATGTTTATTTCAAATATCAAATGTTTTAAAAAAAGACATAAAAAAAAAAAAACATAACAAATTCATGTGGCCTTTGTACAGAGGTTTCCGCTCAACATGTTTCACCACTTCCTCGGGAGACTTATAGAGCCTTGTATATGGTAACACTAAGGACAGAATAAAAAACAATATCAATTTAAATAAATATGGCTCCTAAAGATCCACATAAAAACTGAGATATGTTCCCACTTGTAGCCATATTATTACATCAAATAAGTATATGGGGTAAATCTCTACTTGCGGTGAAAGAAAGGAGGGTTTAGCTAGATTACCTGTTCAGATCTCACATCCAGCTAATGCAGGCTTACACCAGGGCAAATGGCTATAGCTGACAGGCCACCGCTCGCTCAAACGAAATATTTAATAAAAGTAAATTTACCCATTTTGAACATCCAATTATGATTAATCTCACATCTTTGCAGGCTTCCTCTGGGGGGCATGTTCTCTCTAAGACACACTGATATTCTGTGGATCTACTCATTTATGATTTTAACATCACATTCTTGAACACACTGCAGACACCCGTGGTGAGAACTATTCATTAGATGGCTTGTTGAGATATATATGAAATGTTATAATCAATTGTATTTTTGTAAATACATTTATATAAAATCATTTCTTTCATGTGGATCTTTGTGGAGCTTTAGGATCCGTATTTAATAAATTAATATTGTTTTTCATTTTGGCCTTAGTGTTACCATGTACAAAGCTCTATAAGTCTCCTGAGGAAGTCACAGTTGTAGTGAAACATGTTGAGCGGAAACCTCTGTACAAAGGCCATATGAATCTGTAATAGTTTTTTGATGTTTTTTTTTTAAACTTTTTATATTTGAAATAAAAATTACTTTTAGATATAATGTCTAATTTTTGTGAATGAGCACCTTAAAAATCCCAATATCTATTCTTCTACAAATAATGTTTAGAAGAAAAGGATGGTTATAGTCAGGACTTTTTTTTCTCAAAGAATAGGTACAGGACCTCCTCCCTTCTGAGTCATTTTATGTCTCCACCCATACCCACCTCCGAACACCGTTCCTTGGTTCCACTCTCTACCCACCTCCCAGTAGCACCCCTTTTAGAGAATACAGAGCCAAGTATCGTTTTGTGGTGCTCAGTAATTTGTATGGAATTTGTTAATGATAACAAAGTAATAAAATAGGTCCCCCCAGTCAGAAAAGTAATAAAAATATCCCCCCCCCAACCAGAAAAGTAATAAAATAGGTCCCCCACATACAGTAGGCAACAATTGGCCCCCTAGCAACAATAGACGTCCCCAGCAGCAATAGACTGCCATGCAAAAATCGATCCCCTTTAGCAACAATAGACCCCCAGCAGCCAGCATTTATAGGTCCTCCAGCACACCCTAGCACCTCTTGCCATTACAAACATTTAGTGCTGGTGGTGCCAGAACTGCGTTTCCCCACATTCCCCCTGAAAAAAGGCCCTTGTTATAGCTACAATTTAGCATGTACACCACCAGTTGAAAAATGTAGGTACTCTGCTCTACTGGTCCCTCTCTTTTCCACTCAATGAGCCCCCCTTATTCTTTAGATCCCTAAGAAGTAGCAGAAGATGCACAGACTGTGTGCCTACCACAGCCTAATTATCTGAAATTCAATTACGTTAGTTTGCATTTAGCAAACAGAAAAAAAAATCATGCATTCCATTCAAAAAATTGTTTTCCAAAAGACACAAAACCTCAGAGCTTTTCATCTATTTTGTCAACCCTATTAACACGTTCATGGCTAGAAGGGCAGCATGTCATTCTATGATCAACAACATTGGTGATGTTTTAATAGCCTTCTTCCATCAGCATTAGAAGCAGCTGAGGGTAGTACAACACCGAACAGTACATCACGATAAAACTCATTTGAAGCCTGCTTACCGTTGTATGTTAGTACAGCAGGGAAGCAGACCCTGGAGTCATAAATGAGACACTTGCTGAATAGACAACTGTCGGAACTCTTCAGGGTAGGAAAGGAAACTAGTACATCAGATTGGATCTTCTACCAAGAGGGACTTCCATTGTGCTGTCACTAGAATATAATAAATTGAAGGTAATTTGTGGATGTGAGCTCAGTCATAACGAAATTAATGAAAGCTGTGGGCTATTCAGTTTAAATGTGCCATGGACACATGGGACACTGATAGGAAAAATAAAGTAGATGCATTGTCCCAGTGTGATGACCTATCACTAGAGGACTGCAGTGGCAATAAAAGTAATCTGATAATAAATATAAATGAGCAGCGTTTCATTTTATAATGAATCAACGTGGAGGGGGGAGAAATGTAAGAAAAGAATTAAAGAGAACCAGTCGCAGTCCAGCCTATGCAATAATATTAATATTTAGTCTTATATTAGTATCCCCTATCAAAAATTTATGTTAAGGCTCGATTGCAGGAATTCCAAAAAACTACCCTTACAGTGCCCCGTTCACAACACTCTAGGGCACGTATGTCAAACACAAGGCCTGTGGGCCGAATCCGGCCCTCCAGACTATTTAATGTGGCCCTCGAACCTTATTGCAGCTAAAGAACCCTCTAGTTTTGGCTCCCACCTTTTCTCAGCAGTTGGCAGCACATAGGAGGATAGAACTCCTCCACCAGATCCAGCGCTTCTCTATGCAGCAGTGGAGAGACTCGTCTCTGACTCCCCCCCCCTTCAGCAGTCTGCAGCAAAGAGGAAGATAGAACTCCTACTACAGATTCTGCACTCTCTGGGCAGCCACAGCATCCCCTTGTCTCTGCTTTCCCTGGTCTCAGCATTTGGCTGACTCCAGCCCTTCCCTGGTCCTCCTCCAGACCCTGCATACCAGCTCTGCCCCCGCGTCTTCCCGGCAGCAGCACAAGGAGTATATTTATAAAGTCTTGCAGATACAACTGGCCCTTTTAGGCCAACCATATTGCTGATGTGGCCCTTGATGATATTAAGGTTGAAACCCCTGCTATAGTGGCTAAGGAATAAAGTGTGTTACCTACTAGTGATGGACGAACATCGGCCGGGGCAGTTCGCGAACGTTAGCCACAATCTTTCTCAAATATCCGCAAACCACAAGTTCACGGCGGGCCCCATTGACATTAATGGGAGGCGAACTTTAAAAACCTTTAAGTTATATTTGCACAAAACACTTACTAGCTGTGCACAAATAGTCCCACCACATGGGCAATGTCATTGTCAATGTCATACCACAAGTATTGCAATTGGAAAAGTTGCCCTAAAAATTATTATTATTTTTTTTTTTTACAGCAATTTTTTTTTCCCCTAAATCTGCCAGAACTGACAGCAGCTGGTAAATACATGTCAAATACATATAGGGTCCATTCACACATCTGTAAAATGGGTCTGCATCCATTCCACAATTTGGCGGAACGTTTACAGACCCATTGATTTTCAATTCCAGTCTGAAAAAATTGGGCATAAGAAGTAAGTGTCGGCCATTCCAGGCCCCAAAAATTAGCACACATGCGTTTACCTGACAGCTAAGAATGTTGTATTCTGTGGCTGAAGGTAAATTAGGCATTTACTGGATAAATAAGTAAGTGTCGGCCATAAAAGGCCCCACAAATTAGCCCACATGCGTTTTCCTGACAGCTAAGTACGTTGTATTCTGTGGCTGAAGGTACATTTGGCATTCACAGGATAAATAAGTAAGTGTCGGCCATAAAAGGCCCCAAAAATTAGCCCACATGGGTTTACCTGACAGCTAAGAACGTTGTATTCTGTGGCTGAAGGTACATTGGGCATTCACAGGATACAGAAGTAAGTGTCGGCCATTCCAGGCTCAAAAAATTAGCCCACATGGGTTTACCTGACAGCTAAGAATGTTGTATTCTGTGGCTGAAGGTAGATTAGGTATTCACAGGATACAGAAGTAAGTGTCAGCCAGTATAGGCCCCAAAAATTAGCCCACATGGGTTTACCTGACAGCTAAGAACGTTGTATTCTGTGGCTGGAGGTACATTAGGCATTCACAGGATACAGAAGTAAGTGTTGTTAATAAAAGGCCCCAAAAATTAGCCCACGTGGGTTTACCTGACAGCTAAGAACGTTGTATTCTGTGGTTGAAGGTACATTAGGCATTCACAGGATACAGAAGTAAGTGTCAGCCAGTATAGGCCCAAAAAATTAGCCCACATGGGTTTACCTGACAGCTAAGAATGTTGTATTCTGTGGCTGGAGGTACATTAGGCATTCACAGGATACAGAAGTAAGTGTCGACCATAAAAGGCCCCAAAAATTAGGCATTCAATGGACATGAAATGCCTTTCCTGCCGCTGTATTTACCAAAGACAAGGACCATAAATTGTTGTGGGTGGATGGCGGTCTGGTGGATATTTGTGGCCTGTCATGAGCAATTGTGATCAAACATGGTCTACTGGTCACATGTGTTGAATTCCTCAGAGATCCATGTCTCATTCATTTTTATAAATGTGAGGTAGTCAACACTGTCATGAGCTAGGCGAGTGCGCTTATCAGTCACGATCCCCCCTGCTGCGCTGAACGTCCTTTCGGACAGGACACTGGACGGGGGGCAAGCCAACAGTTCCATTGCAAATTGTGCAAGCTCTGGCTAGATGTCAAGCCTGCCCACTCAGTAGTCCAGGGGTTCATCACTCATCAGAGCGTCCACATCGGCCGTTAACCCAATGTAGTCGGACACCTGTCAGTCTAGGCGTTCCCTGATGCTGGATCCGGAGTACAGCTGTCGATGGGTCGGCTGAAAGAAGGATCTCATATCTGAAGTGACCAACACATCTTCAAACCTCCCTCTTCTTGCAGGCGCTGTTGGATTGCTACCCGCAACTGTCTCTCTGTGACTGGAAATTCCTCTGCAAGCGCACGCAAAAGCAGAATGCAGCATTTCTCGCAGCAAGGCCTGGAAGTGCTGCATTCTGACCGCCCTCTGTGATGGTGGTAACATTTCCGATATTTTTTGTTTGTACCAGGGGTCCAAGTATGTTTTATACGGGGGGCCCCCTTAAAACACTGGAGCATGAAGGCTACCATTCGCACTAAACTGGACGTGGTGTAGTGGCCTGGCTCCAGCTCATCATCCAGGATAATCTCATCATCCAGGATAATCTCATCCTCGTTCTCCTCCCCCCATCCACGGACAACACCAGGGAACCCAGACAGGTTTAATGCATGCTCTTCTTGCTCCTCCTCATCCGCGCCGGCACCATCCTCCTCTGACTGCTCTTCAGACTCCTATTGTTGACTTGCCTCAGATGGAGTAGCACCCCCTGGGAATTCACCCAACATTGCGACTTCCTCATCTTCCTGCTCCTGCTCCTCGACGGCTTAATGAATGACACGATGCAATGCACATTCCAGAAAGAAGGCGTAAGGTAAGATGTCACTGATGGTGCCCTGGCCATGACTGACCATTTTGGTGATCTCATCAAATGGCTGCAGAAGTCTTTGTGCATTGCGCATGAGCAGCCACTGGCGAGGTGAAAAAAACCCAAGCTCCCCAGAAACTGTCCTGCCGCAGATTTCGTACAGGTAGTCGTTAACTGCACGTTTCTGCTGGAGCAGCCTATGAAGCATATGCAACGTTGAGTTCCATTGCGTCGGGCAGTCACAAATAAGATGCCTGACAGGCAGGTTGTGTCGCCACTGAATGTCAGCAAGGCAAGCCTTGGCTGTGTAAGATCTTCTGAAATGGCCCGAGATTTTCCTGGCCTGCCGCAAGACGTCCTAGACCCCAGGGTATTTGGCAACGAATTACTGCACGACCAAGTTCAGGATGTGTGCCATGCATGGCACGTGTGTTATTTTGCCCTCTTTCAGCGCGCTCAGCAGATTGGCACCGTTGTTGCACACCACTTTACCAACTGTCAAATTGAGTGGTGTCAGCCACTGATCTGCCTGTGAACGCAAAGCTGAAAGGAGTGCAGGACCAGTGTGGCTCTTGGTTTCCAGGCACAACAGACACAGCACAGCATGGCAACGTCTCACCTGGCATGTGGAATAGGTTATGGGTATCTTGGGTGGCGCAGCGGAAGAGACAGTAGTAGAGGAAAAGGAGGAGTCAGCCGCGGAGGAGAGGGAGGATGGAGTAGGAGAAGGAGAAGAAGACGCAGGCCTGCATGCAATCTGTGGCGGTAAAACCAAATCTACATGGGTGCCATGGTTGACATGCTTGACGGCCATCAGAAGGTTCACCCAGTGGGCAGTAAAAGTGATATACCTTCCCTGCCTGTGTTTGCTAGACCATGTGCCTGTGGTCAGATGTATCTTGGCACCGACACTGTGTGACAGAGATACATTCACAATTGCCGCTGAACATGGCCATACAGCTCTGGAATGCCCTTCTACGAGAAATATTTCCTGCCTGGGAGCTTCCATTGTGGTGTTCCAATGGCCACAAATTTCCAAAAGGCCTCCGAGTCCACAAGTTGATATGGCAGTAGTTGGCGGGCTATCAGTTCCGACAAGCCAGCAGTCAACCGTTGGGCAAGAGGGTTATCCAGCTTCATCATTTTTTTATGCTCCAACATTTGGGCCACGGAAGCCTGCCTTTTTCCAGAACAGCGTCAGGATGGCATGGTGGAAGGTGGAGTGGAGGACAATTGTGAGGAGAGAGGAGAAGGAGAAGAGGTTGGATGGTGAGAGCCTGGAGTGTGGCTTTGTGGGTTCTGACGGTGTTGCTCCCACTGGGCTCAGTGATGGGAGTTCAGGTGCCTTCTTAAGGCGGTCGTCCCTAGGTCAGTGTTGGGCTTATCGCGACTTATGCGTTGACTGCAAAGGCTGCAGATGGCAACACTGTTGTCAGCAGCGGAAACAAAAAAAGCCCACACTGCGGAGCCATGTGCTGGCATCCTGGGAGCGCCAGATGTGACTGTATATGGTTGATGGCTCGCTCCTGATACTTTTGCAGTCTGCTTTGTCCCTCCTGTGCAATGCAAGTTCCGCCTGCTTCTCCTCCCTATCTGCTGGTCCGTCTCTCCCTCTGAACTCCCCTCCTCTGCCACCCATGTGATGTCCATAGACACGTCATCATCCACGTCACCTTCCCCACCATTAACAATTGAGATCTCGTAGTAGGCAGCAACAGCGGGGACCAACCTCCTTGGGCTGATCTGGGTACTGTCGTCAGACTGCTGAGTGGCGGCTGTTGCTACCTCCTCTTCCTGATCCGATGCCAACAATGGCTGCACATCGCAAATTTTTTGTGATGGATCGGAAAATAATTCCAGTGACTCAAGCGGAGGGTATATGGTGGTGGTGTTGGTGGTGGTGTCTTTGGGGGTGCACACAGCAGAGAGTGAAGAGGGTGCAAATAGATAGGATGAGGAGGGTGCAGAAGAGGAAGGCTGAGTGAGCCACTGAACCAAATCTGGTGCGTCCTTTGTCGTAATCGAACGTACCTTCTGAAACTTCACACTTTGGCTCCTGCCTACTGCTCCTGCCCTACCCATACTACCCCTGTGTAAGGGCCTGCCTCTTCCTCTGCCTGTCATTTTTTAAATTACCCTGTGACAAAAGTCTCTAGAGAAGCGCAGTATGTGTGGAACAAGGTATATAACATCCCGCTTCAATCTGTGGTATTGGGGGGGCCACTGGTTTATCACACCAGTTCTACAAAAAATTGGCCAGTAACTGTTGTCACTGAGTGTAGCACAGTTAACGCTGCAAAAGAGGCCACATTTTTGCAGGTCTAAAATACACTGTTATAAAAGTATACTGTTAAATAACACCCCACTTCAATATGTGGTATTGGGGGGCCACTGGTCTATCACACCAGTTGTACAAAAAATTGGCCAGTAAGTTTGGCACTGTGTGTACCAGAGTTAACGCAGCAAAAGAGGCAATATTTTTGCAGGACACAAATACACTTATAAAAGTATACTCAGATAACACCCCACTTCAATATGTGGTATTGTGGGGTCACTGGTCTATCACACTAATTATAATACTTTAAAAGTGCTTTTGTCACTGTTTGTAGTATTGCTGCAGAAACGCCCAACACACCAGTCACAATGCTGCACAGTGCACTATATAAATCCACTATAATATGCTTTCTATATTATAAAAAGCACAGAGAAAACACACATTACCAGTCCCTGCGCAGATCCTGGAGATTGATTCTCAAGCTGGGGAATCTTGTAATATGGCCTGTGGTGAAACACATGAATGAAGCGTGGCAGCTCTCCTAACCCTCCATGGGATATGAGGCAAAGAAGCTGTACAAAAAATAAAGGAACAGAGCGCACACCGCCCTAGTGTAACACCATTTATTTGAAGTTAATAGAAGCCATAAAAACAGGTACTCACAAACAGATAGGAAGTCATGCATGGAAATAAATATCCCCCGATGATGTTTACAGGGCTCTCTCCTCCTAGCCTCGGCGGCTCAGTTGTTCGTCCTGCACTGATCAGTGAGTATCGTACTGCTAAGCCAACCGCCTCGGATTACTCAAGGAGACTCGATGTAGTGCTCCTGCGCACGGTCCTGCCGCCGCCGCACACCCTCCAGGAGCCGGATGCTGTAGCCGCTCAGAGAAACTGACAATGCGGTTAAGCAGAGGGAGACTCCCCGATCGGGACCCAGAGCATGACTTGCATGGGGTTGCTAAGGACAACGTTTCGGAGGCGTAGCCTCCTTCTTCAGATCTCAACCAGAGGTCAGTTTCTCTGAGCGGCTACAGCATCCGGCTCCTGGAGGGTGTGCGGCGGCGGCTGGACCGTGCGCAGGCGCACCACATCGAGTCTCCTTGAGTAATCTGAGGCGGTTGGCTTAGCAGTACGATACTCACTGATCAGTGCAGGACGAACAGCTGAGCCGCCGAGGCTAGGAGGAGAGAGCCCTGTAAACATCATCAGGGGATATTTATTTGCATGCATGACTTCCTATCTGTTTGTGAGTACCTGTTTTTATGGCTTCTATTAACTTCAAATAAATGGTGTTACACTAGGGCGGTGTGCGCTCTGTTCCTTTATTTTTTGTATTTCTATATTACAAAGTATATTATAAGTGGATTACACCCCTATATAGTGCACTGCACACCTATAAGAAATACCAGCTCTTAAAATTACTTTTGTGGACCTTAACAGAGCGATATGTGTCACTGACAGTCTGTCCCTGCTGCACACAGCCAACCTCTCCCTACACTGACAAAAAGCAGAATGTGAAATGGCCACCAGCTCAGGTCTATTTATAAGGTAGGGGGTATGTCCATGTGCTGAAATGTTTCAATTGGCTGTCCTGTTCCACCTGATGGCTGTGTCATGGGTCAAAGTTCTCCCCAATGTACCAGCCCTTAAAATTACTTTTGTGGACCTTAACAGAGCAATTTGTGTCACTGACGATCTGTCCCTGGTGCACACAGCAAACCTCTCCCTACACTGACAAAAGAGACAGTACACCCTTTCCAAATACCAGCCCTTAAAAGGACTTTTGTGGACCTTAACAGAGCAATATGTGTCACTGACAGTCTGTCCCTGCTGCACACAGCCAACCTCTCCCTACACTGACAAAAAGCAGAATGTGAAATGGCCGCCAGCTCAGGTCTATTTATAAGGTAGGGGGTATATCCATGTGCTGAAATATTTCAATTGGCTGTCCCCTTCCACCTAATGGCTGTGTCATGGGTCAAAGTTCTCCCCAATGTAAACTAATTTGGTCGCTGCGAACAACACCATATGTTCGCAAAATCGGCGGGCTGCGAACGAGCAAAGTTTGCCGTGAACTGACCTCTGGGCGAACCGCAAGGCCATCCCTATTACCTACCTTACTACTTACTCTGAAGGCTCTGCATTGTACTTGTCATCATTGTGTGACTGCAGACTGGATTGCTTTATAGAAGAGGCTTCATGGACCAGTCACACAGATGAGGGCAGTCTGCCTAAGTGAGGAGTAAGGAAAGTATTAAACCTTATTTCTCGCTCCCTAGATTTAACAAGCATTTCCTCTTTGCAGTGCATGGGTTGGGGCAAAGGGGAGTTTGTTTTTTTTTTTTTCTAATTTCTGGAGTTGGCAATAAAGCTGAAGATTAATCTGCCTATATCCCCCTTCATATCAATTTAATAATGAAATGTTTTAAATTAAACCTCTCTGTTTGAACTTACATCTAATAAACAAGAAAGTCACGCTAGTCTGAATATAAACCATCAAAAATGTGAAATGACAGAAACAAATTATATTGAAAACAATGTGAGTCAATGCAGTAATCTTAAACAGTAATGAACCATATAAGGGTAATGACGTCCCTATAACAGCCCATATAAATGGTGATCAGTTCAGGAAAAATGTGCTGGAAATTAGTCCATGTCAATTCTATGTATATAGATCCGGAAAGGAGATGCTTCAAAAGAATTCCGTCACCAAAGACGAAAGAATCCTCCTGTGACACCTGCCACCTAGTAATGAGGACGCTTACAAAATATAGTGGACCATCTATTTCTAGAATGCTCAAATGCACTTGCAAATTGCTCTATAGAGTGATATGATAGGGTCTTCTATTGAACACTAGAACACGCTGGAAATAGGCCATTCTTCCAATGGAGTCAGACTCCCGTAGTGATGTCCCAGTCAGCCATGACTGTATAAGGATGATATAGAAAGAGAGCTCCAATAGTGTAATATTATATAAACTAGTTTATTATAAAGCCAAAAAACTACTTACAATTCATAAAAACATCATGAGCCTTGATACAAAGTTAGTTTGCCAGCAAACAGATACAGAAACACCCGCACTTCCGGGGTCAGGTGGGACGTGATGACGTCAGCACGTAGTTTTAATTTACATACATTATTCTAGATTCTCTGCCCTATGCAGGCAGATTATGGCTGATAGGAGGGTCTGGCAGGGTGCAATACTTGGCTTCCTGAAAACATCAAATTACCCTGCCTTGATTTTCTTTTAAGGAGCCCTCAGCCCTCGTGAGAGCAATTTGCTGGATCTTGGGAGGTGTTCTGGAAAAATCGAAACACCTTGACGGGCTCATGTCAGTCTGAAGGATTGGATGTTACTGGGCTGGCGACATTTGAATGCCGGCCACCCTAGTTAACTCCCACAATATAAAACACAAATCCCAGTAGTTATCTACAACCCTTATAAATATGATCTCCATTAATACCAATGGCAAGTTTTTACCAGGACCAACAGTACAATGTTGTATTGCGCTTCAGTGTGAGCACATTGCCCACTACTATTGAAGTGCATTGGGGTGCCATTCAAAATGAATTGCCCTTCAATGCACAGCATTTAAGTGTATTGCAGTAACCCACAGTAACACACCCATTTCAATCAAAGAGAAAGTTTGACCGCACTCAGGAGTTGATGAAAATGGAAGTGCATCACACAGACATGGGACAGGTTGACGCGTTTCACGATTCTACAGATCACTTACTCATAACCAATTTTACTTGTAGCTACAAAGCATCTGGGTGTATGGAGCCCAAGTCTTTTACTAGTTTCTCAAGCATATTTCTTGAACATAGGGTCAGAATGCAAGTTCTTTGTAAACTTCTACACTCAGATCATTCATATATTTACAAAATGACAGAGCAAGTCTAAGATGTACTGCATAGATGCAGTCCAGGAGGTTCATACAGGGCTGCTGTTAGAAATATTGGGGCTCTGTACAGCCTACCTGATTCATCCCCACCCTTGACCCCACTCCTGGCCCTGCCTCAAAACAAAATGCAGGTTTGTCATCGTTTACATATGCGTGCGGGACCAATGTGCACATTTTCAAATGCACATGAGCACAGGAGAACAGGGGCTTTAAAAAGGTTTTACATTTTATTTTATTATTTTTTATTACATTTTTTTAAATCGCTTTTATTGCTATCAGAATGGATAAACAACATCCCTTGTAATAGCATGGGCCATGACCGGTCCTCTTTATGGAGAGATCTGGGGTCTCTTATACCCCATGTCTCTCCTCTGGCCTCCAAAGCATCCGATCAAACCAAGATCAGATTGATCAGATGCTTGTTCAAACTGGTAATGGCTTGGTTACATTACACAGAAACCAGAAATTATGAAATCCATGTCCCCTTTAGCCAGCTGTAAAACAAATCCAGTGACTTCTTAGCCACTGGGATTACTTATACGTTGTGCAAAATCACTGGGGCTAAAAAATATTATAATCATTGCTGCAGCGGTGACCAAGATATTAATCTTCCAATCCAGTGACGTATTGTTACATCACTGGGTGGGAAGCGGTTAAAGGGGAGTGGTTTGGGGGTGGGGACAAAAACACAGTTCGGCTGCACATGTTTACTGCATGAAAATCACACAGGCAGCACAGTCAGCGGGTGCCCTGTCACAGCCCCACATGGCTGTTGACAGTGCTGAACTTGTTAAGGCTGTACAACTCAGTACAGCCATAGCTTAATAAAGTCAGCACCCCCAGCAGCCATGTGACACCGTGACAGGGCACCTGCTGACTGTGCTGCCTGTGTGATTTTCATGCTGACGATCATAGGACACAGTAAGGAATCTACCCTTTTTTCTTCACTCACTGTGTGCAGTGCAGCCACGCTGTCCTCCTGCTGCTCCCTGTCAGCTGCTGAGCTGCCTGCTGCCTCACATCACTCTCGGCACCTGAGGATGGGAGGCAGCATTATTGTATCCCTCCGCCAGGTAGGGCAGTGGGCAGCGACAACCGGGACTTTTACCGGGACTTTTTGTCAGCAGATCAACACGGGACTAAGGCGCTATATACACATGATCCCCAAAAATGAAAAAAAGGTCCCGCCACTGCACTCACCTCCTGGGCCCCTCTGTTGACCAGGTGGGGCCCAGGAAAATGTAATTACACCCCCTAAACAAGTAAAAGAGAGGGAAACCTTTAGAAAGTCCTATTTGTTTTAACATGCAGAAATTAACTGTAATGCTGCCCAGGCCCCTTGTGGATCTGATGGGGTCGGATCTGGTACAACTTGACAAGTTGTACTACCCTATCAGTGGCCCTGAGTTCATATGATGTGGTTTTGACTAAATCAATATGTTCTGCTCAGTCTCTAAACTGTAAAGTATGGCTTAAGCGCTAAGTTTTTGTTACTTTTAACAGCTGTTAACTGTAGAACCAAGGCCAAACGTTTTGAGAATGACACAAATATTAATTTCCACAAAGTCTGCTGCCTCAGTTTTTATGATGAAAATTTGCATATACTCCAGAATGTTATGAAGAATGATCAGATGAATTGCAATTAATTGCAAATCTTTGCCATGAAAATGAACAAAAAATAAAATTTCCACTGCATTTCAGCCCTGTGTCAAAAGGACCAGCTGACATCAAGTCAATGATTCTCTCGTTACACAGGTGTCAGTGTTGACGAGGACAAGGTTGGAAATCACTCTGTAATGCTGATTAAGTGTTAGAATAATAGACTGTAAGCTTTTAAAGGAGGGTGGTGCTTGAAATCAATGGGAAAAGTCTGCGTTTAATACCAGAACCAGTCATTATGAATTTCTGGTTATGCCTTTTGGCTTTTGCAATGCGCCCGCTGTCTTCCAGGAGTTCATCAATAATGTCTTTCATGATATGTTGCAGCAATGTGTGGTATTCTTGATTTACGCTGACCCCATTGAATCGTACTACCTGGATGTCAGACGGGTGCTGCAAAGTTTACGTGAGAATGGGCTTTTCTGTAAGCTTGAGAAATGTGAATTCCACCTGTCTCAGGTTGCCTTCTTGGGCTACATCATTTCTGCTAAAGGGTTCTCCATGGACCCTTACAAGGTTTGGGCTGTTCTATAAGGGCCTTGCCCCAGTGGTCTCTTTTCCATTCATGGTTTCCTTGGGTTTGCCGACTACTATCGGAAATTTATCAGGAACTTTTCGTCTTTGGCCAAACCTATCTCTGATCTGACAAAGAGGGTCAGCAATTTCCACAATTGGATGTCTGCTGCAATCCAAGCTTTCGAGGTCCTCAAGTCTGCTTTCACTTCAGCTCCTATTCTATCTCATCCCAATCCTGGTTTGCCCTTTGTTCGCATCTGAGATGGGTGTAGGCACCCTCCTGTCTCAGCGTCAGACACCTGATGGTCCTTTACTTCCTTGTGGGTTCTACTCCAAGAAGCTGTCTCCAGCTAAATGCAATTATGATATTGGAGACAGAGAGATATTGGCCATTATCCTGGCTCTCAAAGAGTGGAGACACTTGCTTGAAGGTTCTGTGGTTCCAGTTCTCCTTCCCACGACCATAAAAATCTGATGTATCTCTCGGAGGCCAAGAGACTCACACCCCATCAGGCCAGATGGGCCTTATTCTTGTCTTGTTTAAACTATGTGGTCTCCTTTTGCCTGGCTCCAAGAATGTTAAGGCTGATGCCTTGTCTTACCAGTATTCTGAGTAGTCCAGGAAGTCAGGTCATACCTTCAGATCATATCCTGGCTGCTATCCACACCAACTTAACCTCTCCTCTTTGGGAGCAGATCTTGGCTGCTCAACCTAATGCTTCCACAGAGAGACCTGCTGGCAAACATTTTGTATATGAGGGGTTGCTTGTTCGGTCTGTGCCCAAAACAAATCTCTTTGGCACCTTCCCTTGGGCCTACTGCATCCCATTCCCAATGGGGAGCGTCCCTGGTCTCACCTGGCCATGGATTTTATTGTAGGACTTCCCTCGTCTCAAGGTTACATGGTTATCTTTGTGATGGTCGACCAGTTCTCCAAAATGTGCCACTGTGTTCCATTTAAGAGACTGCCTATCGCTCAGGAACTTGCCTCAGTGTTTGCCAGGGAGGTCTTTCATTTTCACGGGTTGCCTAAGGAGATTGTCTCGGACCATGGGAGCCAGTTTGTCTCTAGGTTCTGGCGTGCCTTTTTGCTTCCAGTTGGGTATTCGACTCTCCTTCTCCTTCTCCTTGGCCTACCATCCGCAGTCTAAAGGTGCCACTTTGCGTTCCAACCAAGTTCTGGAGAAATTTCTCTGCTGCTATATCTCTGACCATCAGGACAATTGGGTTGATCTGCTACCCTGGGCGGAGTTTGCCAGGAACTCTGCCATCAACTCGTCTTACGGAATGTCTCTATTCATGGCTAATTATGGGTTCCAACCCTGCTTTTATGCACGAGTCATTCTCGTCACAGGACATCTCTGCTGTGGAGGATCATATTTGTGCCCTCCATTCCTCTTGGGTGCAGATTCAAGAGTTTTTACAGGTCTCTGCACAGCATCAGAAGCTCCAGGCAGACCGTAGATGTGTATTTGCTCCTTCTTACCAGGTCGGGGAGAGGGTGTTGTTGTTGACCCGCAATCTCAACCTCAGGGTGCCACCCTGGCACCCTGACAGAGACAGACTGACATTCTGCAAAAGGTTCAGTGATTGTACTGCTGAGGACTGGGGTAAAGTTATTTTCTCTGATGAATCCCCTTTCTGATTGTTTGGGGCATAAAGTAAAGCATCCTGAGACCATTTAAGTGTGGGGTTACTTCTCAGCCAAGGGAGTGGGCTCACCCACAATTTTATCTAAGAACACAGCCATTAATAAAGAATGGTACAAAAACATCCTTCAAAAGCAACTTCTTCCAACCATCCAAGAACAGTTTGGTGAGGAACAATGCCTTTTCCAGCATGATGGAGCAACCTGCCATAAGGCAAAAGTGATAACTAGGTGGCTTGGGGAACAAAACATCAAAATGTTGGGTCCATGGCCAGGAAACTCCCCAGACCTTAAAACACAGATTTTAAACTGGCGGCCCTCCAGCTGTTGCAGAAGTTCAAGTCCCATGAGGCATTGCAAGGCTGACAGTTACAAGCATGACTCCCACAGGCAGAGGCATGATGGGACTTTTAGTTCCGCAACAGCTGGAGGGCTGCCAGTTTGACACCCCTGAATCCCATTAAAAAAAAAGAAAAACAGAAGAGCGCCTCTAATTGTAATATTTTATTATATGCAAAAGGGACAATCAGCCAAATGAAAACTTACTAGTGTTGAGCGAACACGGACTGTATTATTCGTGTTCGTACCGAATAATTGGATTTTTGTTACCCGAACACGAACACGGACACTTTACTGTATATTCGGGTAAAAATCCGTGTTCGGTCGTTTTATTTCCGGGTTTTGCATGCTTTGGCGCTCTTTTCATGGCGGGCTTTCAACAGCCAATCAACAATCGTTTAACTGGTGTGCCTTAAGCCATCCCAGCCATGCCTGCAAATGTCTCAGTAGCTGTGATTGGCCGTCTGAAGCATGTGACCAAGTCTTTATAAGTTTGAGGCAGCCGCAGCGGCGTCATTATGCTGCTTAGATCAGGGACAGAGCACACATCAACGTGCTGGCTGCTGATTAGGGAAAGATAGGCAGGAAAAAACCATTTGTGTCCGGATAGAATTGAGGGACAGGTCGGAGTGTTTAGGCAGGGCGAGTTGTAGGCATTTTAGGGATAGAGTCTGCTGAATTATAGGGTCAGTGTGTTCTACAAACTACAATCGATATTGCTGTGTGGGGTGGGGTCTGCACTTAGTTCTCCTGATCTACGATCTCTTCTCAATCCTGTTAGGGACAGAGTCTGCTGAATTTTAGGGAAAGTGTGTTCTACAAACTACAATCGATATTGCTGTGTGGTGTGGGATAGGAGATAGGCAGGTGTCAGTGATCCACATCCATTTTTCTGTGTGTGGGCTGCAGTGAACACAATCTTTTTGGGGTGCAGTGAACACAATCCTTTTGGAGTGCAGTGAACAAAATCTTTGTGGGGTGCAGTAAACAAAACCTTTGTGGGGGTACAGTGAACACAATCTTTGTGGGGTGCAGTGAAGACAATCCTTGTGGGGTGCAGTGAAGACAATCCTTGTGGGGTGCAGTGAACAAAATCTTTGGGGGGTACAGTGAACACAATCTTTGTGGGGTGCAGAGAAGACAATCCTTGTGGGGTGCAGTGAACGAAATCTTTGGGGGGGTACAGTGAACACAATCTTTGTGGGGTGCAGTGAACAAAACCTTTGTGGGGTGCAGTGAACACAATCTTTGTGGGGTGCAGTGAAGACAATCCTTGTGGGGTGCAGTGAACAAAATCTTTGGAGGTACAGTGAACACAATCTTTGTGGGGTGCAGTGAACAAAACCTTTGTGGGGTACAGTGAACACAATCTTTGTGGGGTGCAGTGAACAAAACCTTTGTGGGGTACAGTGAACACAATCTTTGTGGGGTGCAGTGAAGACAATCCTTTTGGAGTGCAGTGAACACAATCTTTGTGGGGTACAGTGAACACAATCTTTGTGGGGTACAGTGAACACAATCTTTGTGGGGTGCAGTGAACAAAACCTTTGTGGGGTGCAGTGAACACAATCTTTGTGGGGTGCAGTGAACAAAACCTTTGTGGGGTGCAGTGAACACAATCTTTGTGGGGTACAGTGAACACAATCTTTGTGGGGTGCAGTGAACAAAACCTTTGTGGGGTACAGTGAACACAATCTTTGTGGGGTACAGTGAACACAATCTTTGTGGGGTGCAGTGAACAAAACCTTTGTGGGGTACAGTGAACACAATATTTGTGGGGTGCAGTGAACAAAACCTTTGTGGGGTACAGTGAACACAATCTTTGTGGGGTGAAGTGAAGACAATCCTTTTGGAGTGCAGTGAACAAAATCTTTGTGGGGTACAGTGAACACAATCTTTGTGGGGTGCAGTGAACAAAATCTTTGTGGGGTACAGTGAACACAATCTTTGTGGGGTGCAGTGAAGACAATCCTTGTGGGGTGCAGTGAAGACAATCCTTGTGGGGTGCAGTGAACAAAATCTTTGGGGGGTACAGTGAACACAATCTTTGTGGGGTGCAGTGAACAAAACCTTTGTGGGGTACAGTGAACACAATCTTTGTGGGGTGCAGTGAACAAAACCTTTGTGGGGTACAGTGAACACAATCTTTGTGGGGTGCAGTGAAGACAATCCTTTTGGAGTGCAGTGAACACAATCTTTGTGGGGTACAGTGAACACAATCTTTGTGGGGTGCAGTGAACAAAACCTTTGTGGGGTACAGTGAACACAATCTTTGTGGGGTGCAGTGAACACAATCTTTGTGGGGTGCAGTGAACAAAACCTTTGTGGGGTGCAGTGAACACAACCTTTGTGGGGTACAGTGAACACAATCTTTGTGGGGTGCAGTGAACAAAACCTTTGTGGGGTACAGTGAACACAATCTTTGTGGGGTACAGTGAACACAATCTTTGTGGGGTGCAGTGAACAAAACCTTTGTGGGGTACAGTGAACACAATCTTTGTGGGGTGCAGTGAACAAAACCTTTGTGGGGTACAGTGAACACAATCTTTGTGGGGTGCAGTGAAGACAATCCTTTTGGAGTGCAGTGAACAAAATCTTTGTGGGGTACAGTGAACACAATCTTTGTGGGGTGCAGTGAACAAAATCTTTGTGGGGTGCAGTGAAGACAATCCTTGTGGGGTGCAGTGAAGACAATCCTTGTGGGGTGCAGTGAACAAAATCTTTGGGGGGTACAGTGAACACAATCTTTGTGGGGTGCAGTGAACACAATCTTTGTGGGGTGCAGTGAACAAAACCTTTGTGGGGTACAGTGAACACAATCTTTGTGGGGTGCAGTGAACAAAACCTTTGTGGGGTACAGTGAACACAATCTTTGTGGGGTGCAGAGAAGACAATCCTTTTGGGGTGCAGTGAACACAATCTTTGTGGGGTGCAGTGAACACAATCTTTGTGGGGTGCAGTGAAGACAATCCTTTTGGGCTGCAGTGACCACAATCTTTGTGGGGTGCAGTGAACACAATCTTTGTGGGGTGCAGTGAACAAAACCTTTGTGGGGTGCAGTGAACACAATCTTTGTGGGGTGCAGTGCAGACAATCCTTGTGGGGTGCAGTGAAGACAATCCTTGTGGGGTGCAGTGAAGACAAACAATCCTTGTGGGGTGCAGTGAACAAAATCTTTGGGGGGTACAGTGAACACAATCTTTGTGGGGTGCAGTGAACAAAACCTTTGTGGGGTACAGTGAACACAATCTTTGTGGGGTGCAGTGAACAAAACCTTTGTGGGGTACAGTGAACACAATCTTTGTGGGGTGCAGTGAAGACAATCCTTTTGGAGTGCAGTGAACACAATCTTTGTGGGGTACAGTGAACAAAACCTTTGTGGGGTACAGTGAACACAATCTTTGTGGGGTGCAGAGAAGACAATCCTTTTGGGGTGCAGTGAACACAATCTTTGTGGGGTACAGTGAACACAATCTTTGTGGGGTGCAGTGAACAAAACCTTTGTCGGGTACAGTGAACACAATCTTTGTGGGGTGCAGTGAACAAAACCTTTGTGGGGTACAGTGAACACAATCTTTGTGGGGTACAGTGAACACAATCTTTGTGGGGTACAGTGAACACAATCTCATACTTCTGAAGCTTTGAGGGTGCTGCCTGTTCTATACTCCTCCTCCTCCTCCTCATCCATCCTTTTAGGTGTACAAACAATAGTAATTGGGGCCTAGTGTGCTTCTGTACGTGTGAAAAACATACACTTTTTTTTGATCATATTTCCTATTCCGCTATTCAATAAAAACCTTTGGGGCTCAATTAAATTGCGGAATAGTCTGTGTCGGTACGTGTGAGATCCACCTTTCCAAGTTTTTGGGGTTCATCTCATACTTCTGAAGCTCTGAGGGTGCTGCCTGTTCTATACTCCTCCTCCTCCTCTTCCTCATCCATCCTTTTAGGTGTACAAACAATAGTAATTGGGGCCTAGTGTTCTTCTGTACGTGTGAAAAACATACACTTTTTTTTTATCATATTTCCTATTCCGCTATTCAATAAAAACCTTTGGGGCTCAATTAAATTGCGGAATAGTCTGTGTCGGTACGTGTGAGATCCACCTTTCCAAGTTTTTGGGGTTCATCTCATACTTCTGAAGCTTTGAGGGTGCTGCCTGTTCTATACTCCTCCTCTTCCTCCTCCTCATCCATCCTTTTAGGTGTACAAACAATAGTAATTGGGGCCTAGTGTGCTTCTGTACGTGTGAAAAACATACACTTTTTTTGATCATATTTCCTATTCCGTTATTCAATAAAAACCTTTGGGGCTCAATTAAATTGCGGAATAGTCTGTGTCGGTACGTGTGAGATCCACCTTTCCAAGTTTTTGGGGTTCATCTCATACTTCTGAAGCTTTGAGGGTGCTGCCTGTTCTATACTCCTCCTCCTCCTCTTCCTCATCCATCCTTTTAGGTGTACAAACAATAGTAATTGGGGCCTAGTGTGCTTCTGTACGTGTGAAAAACATACACTTTTTTTTGATCATATTTCCTATTCCGCTATTCGATAAAAAGCTTTGGGGCTCAATTAAATTGCAGAATAGTCTGTGTCGGTACGTGTGAGATCCACCTTTCCAAGTTTTTGGGGTTCATCTCATACTTCTGAAGCTTTGAGGGTGCTGCCTGTTCTATACTCCTCCTCCTCCTCATCCATCCTTTTAGGTGTACAAACAATAGTAATTGGGGCCTAGTGTGCTTCTGTACGTGTGAAAAACATACACTTTTTTTTGATCATATTTCCTATTCCGCTATTCAATAAAAACCTTTGGGGCTCAATTAATTTGCGGAATAGTCTGTGTCGGTACGTGTGAGATCCACCTTTCCAAGTTTTTGGGGTTCATCTCATACTTCTGAAGCTTTGAGGGTGCTGCCTGTTCTATACTCCTCCTCCTCCTCTTCCTCATCCATCCTTTTAGGTGTACAAACAATAGTAATTGGGGCCTAGTGTGCTTCTGTACGTGTGAAAAACATACACTTTTTTTTGATCATATTTCCTATTCCGCTATTCAATAAAAACCTTTGGGGCTCAATTAAATTGCGGAATAGTCTGTGTCGGTACGTGTGAGATCCACCTTTCCAAGTTTTTGGGGTTCATCTCATACTTCTGAAGCTTTGAGGGTGCTGCCTGTTCTATACTCCTCCTCCTCCTCCTCCTCATCCATCCTTTTAGGTGTACAAACAATAGTAATTGGGGCCTAGTGTGCTTCTGTACGTGTGAAAAACATACACTTTTTTTTGATCATATTTCCTATTCCGCTATTCAATAAAAACCTTTGTGGCTCAATTAAATTGCGGAATAGTCTGTGTCGGTACGTGTGAGATCCACCTTTCCAAGTTTTTGGGGTTCATCTCATACTTCTGAAGATTTGAGGGTGCTGCCTGTTCCATACTCCTCTTCCTCATCCTCCCTTTAGGGTAGGAAAAAATTTAATCGGGCCTAGTCTGTGTTTGTACGTGTGAGATACACAGTTTTTTATCCTATTCCGCTATTCAATACACACCCTTTTGGTGTAAAAAACATTAAATTGCGGCATAGTTTGCATATTTGACTGTGAGATACACCCAGGCGATACTGTTGTTCTTTTATTCCGCTATTCAATAAAGACCTTTCTAGGGCAAGATCTTAAATTTCAGAAATATGAGGAGAGCGTCAAATAGGGGCCGTGGCCTGGGTCGTGGTGGTGCTGCTGCTAGAGCTCCTGTTGCAAGGAGAGGACGTGGTCGATCTGTGCCAGCTACACGCACAAGTGAAACACCTTCCTCAAGTGTGAGTAGGCGACAGAACCTGCATCAGTATTTGGTAGGGCATCATACGCCTCTAGAAGTGATGAGGCCAGAACACAGAGAGGCGATAGTAGATTGGTTTGCTGCTGACAGTGCCTCCAGTTCCTTCACATTGTCTCCCACCCAGTCTACTGCAGAAAGGTCAGAGTTGGCACCTGCAGCCAATGTCCAACCGTCTTTCACCTCACCCCCTTGCAAATCAGGCAAGCAGTCTGAGCCCCAAGCCATAGAGCAGTCTCTTATTCTTTTTGAGGACTCTGTCAGCAGGGTTTCCCAGGGCCATCCACCTAGCCCTGCCCCAGAAGTGGAAGAGATTGAGTGCAGCGATGCCCAACCACTTATTTCTCAAGATGAGTACATGGAAGGACCATCACAGCACGTCTCCGATGATGACGAAACGCAGGTGCCAACTGCTGCGGCGTTCAGCATTGTGGAGACCGACAGGGAGGGCAGGGGTGAAGACTGGGTGGAAGATGATGTGGAGGACGATGAGGTCCTCGACCCCACATGGAATGAAGGTCATGCAGGTGACCTGAGTAGTTTGGAGGAAGAGGCGGTGGTCGCACAGAGCCACCAGCACAGCAGAAGAGGGAGCAGGGTGCAGAAGCGGAGCGGCCGTGCCCTAGACACTACGCCTGCTACTGCCCAACGCAGCAAGGGAACGAGTGCACCAAAGTCAGCTCAAAAGAGTTCTCTAGCGTGGAAGTTCTTTAGAAAATGTGCTGATGACAGGACACGAGTGGTTTGCACCCTGTGCAATCAGAGCCTGAAGCGAGGCATAAACCTTCTCAACCTGAGCACAACCTGCATGATCAGGGATCTAAGTGCAAAGCACGAGCTGCAGTGGAGTACACACCTTCAAAACCAAGAAACGTCTCTGGCTCATCCTGCTTCCTCTTCTGCTACAGTCTCGGCCGCTCCAGCCACCTCTGTAGTCATACCGGCACCTGCCACCCCGCAAACAGACGATCTGTCAGCAACACCACCACCTGGGTCACCAACAACCATCTCCACAATGTCCCGTGGAAGCGTTCAGCTTTCCATCTCCCAAACACTTGAGAGGAAGAGGAAGTACCCCCCTACCCACCCGCGATCCCTGGCCCTGAATGCCAGCATTTCACAATTATTGGCCTTTGAAATGCTGTCATTCCGTCTGGTGGAGACGCCCAGTTTTAAAAAGCTTATGTCGGTGGCTGTCCCACAGTACGTCGTGCCCAGCCGCCACTACTTTTCCAGGCAAGCCATCCCTTCCCTGCACAACCAAGAGGGGGAAAAAATCAGGTGTGCACTGCGCAACGCCATCTGTGCCAAGGTCCACCGAACTACCGATACGTGGACCAGTAAGCACGGTCAGGGGCGTTATATCTCCCTAACGGCACACTGGGTAAATGCAGTGGCGGATGGGCCTGAGGCGGATAGCAATTTGGCACATGTCCTTCCACCACCGAGGATTGCAGGGCGCTTCAGTTTGCCTCCTGTTCCTAACTCATCCTACTCCGCTACCTCATCCTCTACCGCCTCCTCATCCGGACAGCGTAATACCTTCACCACCAACTTCAGCACGGCCAGGGCTAAACGACAGCAGGCAGTTTTACAACTTGCCTGTTTGGGGGACAAACCACACACCGCGCAGGAGTTGTGGAGGAGCATGGAACAGCAGACAAATGAGTGGTTGCTGCCAGCGAGCCTCAAGCTCGGCCTGGTGGTGTGCGATAACGGGCGAAATCTCATAGCAGCTCTGGGCCTAGCCGGTTTGACGCACATCCCTTGCCTGGCGCATGTGCTGAATTTGGTGGTGCAGAGGTTCCTTAAAAACTACCCCGATATGTCAGAGCTGCTGCAGACAGTGCGGGCCGTCTGTGCGCACTTTCGGCGTTCTCACCCTGCTGCTGCTCGCCTGGCAGGGCTGCAGCGTAACTTCGGCCTTCCCGCTCACCGCCTCATATGTGACGTGCCCACAAGGTGGAACTCCACCTTGCACATGCTGCAAAGACTGTGCGAGCAGCAGCAGGCCATAGTGGAGTTTCAGCTGCAGCACGCACGCGTGAGTCGCTCTGCGGAACAGCACCACTTCACCACCAATAACTGGGCCTCCATGCGAGACCTGTGTGCCTTGTTGCGCTGTTTTGAGTACTCCACCAACATGGCCAGTGGCAATGACGCCGTTCTCAGCTTAACTATCCCACTTCTATGCCTCCTTGAAAAAACAATTCGGGCGATGATGGAAGAGGATGTGGCACAGGATGAGGAGGAGGAGGAGGAGGATGAAGAGGTAACATTTCAAAGGCTTTAAGGGCAGTCATTCGCAAGGGGCTCCGAGGGTGGGTTCCTGCACACACAAACGCCAGGGACACAATTGTCCAGCAGGGGCACAGTTCTGGAGGATGAGGAGGATGAGGAGGAGGAGGAGCTGGAGGAGGAGATGGAACCATGTTCACAGCAGGGTGGCACCCAGGCCAGCTCATGGCCATCACTGGTGCGTGGCTGGGGGGATACAGAGGACACGGACGATACACCTCCCACAGAGGACAGCCTTTCGTCGCCTCTGGGCAGCCTGGCACACATGAGCGATTACATGCTGCAGTGTCTCCACAACGACCGCCGAGTTGCCCACATTCTAACTTGTGCTGATTACTGGGTGGCCACGCTGCTGGATCCCCGTTACAAGGACAACGTACCGTCCTTAATTCACTCACTGGAGCGCGATCGCAAGATGCGCGAGTACAAGCGCACGCTGGTAGACGCGATGCTGCTGGCATTCCCATCTGACAGCGGGGCCACAGTGGAAGCACAAGGCAGAGGAGGAGGAGGAGGAGGTCGCCAACTCAACCAGGGCACCGCCAGCACCTCAGAAGGCAGGGTTAGCATGGCCGAAATGTGGAAAAGCTTTGTCAGCACGCCACAACAAACAGCAGCACCAGCAGCTCAGATGGAACGTCTTAGCAGGAGGCAGAATTTTACCAACATGGTGGAGCAGTATGTGTGCACACGCCTACATGTAGTGAATGAGGGGTCTGCCCCCTTCAACTTCTGGGTCTCCAAATTGGGCACATGGCCTGAGCTTGCCCTTTACGCCTTGGAGGTGCTGGCGTGCCCTGCAGCCAGTGTATTATCTGAACGGGTATTTAGCACGGCTGGGGGTGTTATAACAGACAAGCGCAGCCGCCTGTCCAGAGACAATGTGGACAAGCTCACGTTCATTAAAATGAACCAGGCATGGATCCCACGGGACTTTTCCGTACCTTGTGCAGAATAGCAATGGATACCGATCTTACCCAGCCATTGTTCCATTTTTGCTCTTTCTCACTCTTTTGGGGTGTACCCTCATTTAAAATTTGTGAAAAGAAGCAGTGTTGGCTACCTCGTCCTCCTCCTCAGGGCCAGATTAACGTAGGGGCTATTGGAGCTGCAGCTCCTTGCAGGCCCCTACCTTTTATATAGGCCCCGGGTTGGCCATATTCACTGTGACCGCTCTTCTGTCACTTGTAAACACAGAAGTCTGGCTTCTATGCTCGCTTCCCCAGGCAGCACCCTCAGAACCTCCCCACACAGCGCGAAG
The DNA here is from genome assembly GCF_965119305.1 of Pelophylax lessonae. Taxonomy (NCBI): domain Eukaryota; kingdom Metazoa; phylum Chordata; class Amphibia; order Anura; family Ranidae; genus Pelophylax; species Pelophylax lessonae. The sequence goes on from NC_138773.1 coordinate 80,673,618, forward strand.
GCCGGACAAGGAGGGACAGTTGCCGATGCATGGATGTGTTTATGGGCTTCAGAGACAGCATCCCATGTTGAATTAGGCATGCATGGCTGCACCCTTCCTCCTCTGGGTGCATGCCAAGGCACGGCCCTTAAGGCCCTTCAAAATCCTCAGCACCAAGACCATGATGCTCTTAATCCGGCCCTGGTCCTCCTCCACCGCCGCTTCCACCTACACCGCCCATAGGTGTGCGCAGCCTATTGCATTAGGGTGTGCACCCCAAAGTTGAAATACACATGCATGTGTTTGCCTACATGTACATGGCCCCGATACATTACTCTCCCTGCTGGCAAAGAGAAATAGAGCAGAGCAGGTGCGAGGGAGATCTTTCCCATCTCCTCACTGGCAAACAGAGCGATAATGCTATGTGCCCTAGGTGATTAGGGTGTGCCCAGGTACACCAGGCACACCCTGTGCGCACGCCTATGACACCGCCACATCCACCACCACCTCAACCTCCCTCCTACTCCATATGGGCCTCGTCCTTCAGAGATGAAGAACATTGTTTTATTTTTCTGTTTTTTTTTTTGTTGTTTTAAGTTATTTTCCTATCCACATTTGTTTGCAGAGCACTTGCCATGCTCTTAACTACGTTTTGCTGCCATTTGCAGCACTCTAGCCCTTTCCATTGGTGTTTTAGAGCCATTTTAGTGCCTTAAAGTTCGGGTCCCCATTGACTTCAATGGGGTTCGGTGTCCGGGAAAAGTTCGGTAAAAGTCCGGGACACGGACCCGGACTTTTTTTTAAAGTTCGGCCGAACCCGTCGAACACGGACATCTAGGTGTCCGCTCAACCCTAAAACTTACGAATAAACAGGGAGGTATATACTGGAGATAAATATAATAATAACAGCATATATAAAAATATCTAAAGTAAATAAGTACTATTCTTTAGTTATTTAATACAGCTTTTATTCATTATTAATATAGCAAGGACTTACAACACCATAATTATAAAAATACAAATTTTTATTTATACAAATGAAGCAAGGTTTCCAGGCCTGTGGCCTGATGTGGGTCTGCCATTAGTACCGGAATCCTCTCCAGCCCATATGAGCTGAGACCCTGGGTGTGACAAGTGAAGCAGCGACATCTCCGGCATCTTTGTTTGTGGTTTTTATTTGAATTAGGGGATGCGAGAAGAGAATAAGTGGGATACTCCTTGAGGCTTAACTAATTACAATTGGGACTTTACTTCCGAAATGCCCGTTTGCGCTTCTCTACGCCAGCCGGCGCCAGCCAAAGCTCACTGACACTGAGAACACTCTGTAGAACAAAGAAGTGCTGAATCCTCAATTTATAGTCCAGAAGATCCAGGACTGAGAACTGTAGAACTCCTGACACTGTTGAACTGTGAAAGTCACTGAATACTTTCCCTCGCCTGGCACAGCTTGAGGTTGTGTGCAGTAGAATTCTGTATAGCTGTCACTTTAACTGGCACAATCTTTACAATTCAGAGCCCAAACTGCAGGTGCCCCCTTCGACCTTGAACTCTTCAGGGTCCACTGACAAGGTATCCCCTCTATAGCTTCAGGGTCCTCAACCTAGGCACCCCCTTTACCGCTAGCTGGCACTAGATCCCGGAGTGGTCCCCTCTAACTTCAGGCAGACCCCCAGGGGCAATCCTCAGTTCTCATGACCTGTGTAGGCTTTCCTGGGATTGGACCCCTCTCTCTCTCCGCAGGCTCTCGGCACACCGAATCCCCTCAGCTCACTCAGCACACTCTGGACACTCAGGCGACACCCCAAGACACCCACCTTCCTCAAACAGGAGGAGAAAGAGCCGCACTCTCCTTCCTGGGACTCTGCTTCCGCCAAAGACATTGTGTCATGTGCCACCCCCAAACGTATACCCACTCCCAGAATCCTTTGCAGCACAATCTGCCTCCTGGGGTAGTTACAAGCCTGGATGTGTCCCCTGATTGGGTTTCCTCCACCGCCCTATGAGAAGCCTTTCACAGGAGCCAGTGGGGAGACTCCCCCTTCAGCAGGAACACCTGTAAACCATGACACCCTGACAATTAAATCACAGCCCTGCTGTTCGGCAGACAGGGCCCACTATACCTTTACCTAGCACCTACCTGTAGGGTGCTACACAAATATTAAAAACACAACCACCCATACAGGGAGGAAAATAGACGAAACACATACTAGTATACTAGTCCAATCTCGGCATCAAAACCATTAGATAAGGACTAGATAAAACAGTTTGTACAATTTAAAAATTCCTCCAGAATAAATTGATTATTGGTGTAATGCCCCATACAGGGGGACCACCCATATTCCTCCAATCTTACCCTACATGTTTTGCAGGAGATCCGCTTCGTCAGGAGTACTGTTCAAGTGGAATTGATCTATAGAGAAATACAGATTGTAAGCAACAATATAACAAATAGTATGTGCGTCATAAGTTCACAAAAATATATAAACATCTCCACTATCTCATATGGATGCATATATTCTGAGTATATATCCCAATGTTATCTCCACCTGGAGGGTCCCAGTCCCTAAATTATCACAATGAGGTGCAAGGGTCAACTCATTCCAAGAGATAGCAATGTCATATTGGCAGTCTCATGGGCGAGTGTGGGATCCAGAAATGGTAACCCAGATAGTACTCATTCAACCAAATAGCTTATTGTCCATTGTGTATAATGGAATAAACTGAGGGGATTCCTAATTGAAATGGGTGTAGTATATCATCCCCAGAAACATAACAAAAATAATTCCTTTATTGTTTTTATCGATGATACGCACCAATAATTACTGGATAGCAAAGACTACAAGTGAGCGGCGATGGATATGGGTCAAATCCAGGCAATATTCAAATTAGAAGTTTCTAAAGATAATAAGCATATATATGCATGTGAATATAAGAACAAAGAAAGGGATCAGAAAGAAGGGGGGGGGGGCATCACAAAGCTGTCAATTAATGAACCTGAGGCTTTTCATGGTGCAGTTTCCCATGCCATTTTTTGAATTCAGCTGCTTTATTTGCCCTGCAAAGGTCTGAAAAAATACCCAGATTTTTTCCTTTATTGACTATAATGATGTTCAGATTTAATATCTTTCAAATCCTCAACATTTTGACCATTTCAGTCAAACTGCCCCCTGAATCGAAAGATACATTAAAGCAACACCAGCTATTGTCAGTATTGAAAAATATCTGCACAGTAAGTCAACACCGCTTTTTCAATCTCTGTGTCAGTTGCTGCAGAGTCAAGAAGAATGTACTTGCTGCAGGGATTAAAAAACATGGAACCTTGTCATGAAATGATGACTGGGAACTGTCTAAAGCCTGAGACACAAAGAGCTTCCCTGCTGTACAGAAAAGGTTTGTGTCTTTTTTTTTTCTCCTCTTCAATGGAAATTAAATAGCACAGGGCCAGCAGAGAGCTTAAGTTAGCAAGACAGAAAACTGGGCACATCCTGTCTTTGCATTATTTGTGATGGACTGAACACTCAGTTCTTCTTTTTCATTATATTGAGAACATTTGTTGCTTCCATTTAAACATAATATCACCTAATTGGGGTTAGGGATTACAAATTCTCATATGACGTATGAAAATCAAGACATATTGAGGAGGTGGCCTTTTAGCCAGCACTTTAAAGGGATGTATTGCTGGCAGTTATTCTTCCCTGTTCTTGCAGTAGACAGCCTCAAATGGGGTTTTTGTACTGGTAGTGAGTTTCACAGATCGTTTCCAGCTTTAAACTTATTGCAACCTGCATTTCCAAGCATTAAATAAAAAAAGGAAGCAGTTCTGGTCTCAATCAACTTTTAATTTCAACAGGAAAAAAAAAAAAAACATTATTGGGACCCTAAACTATGTTTTAGAAAAACTATCTATTTAGGTATGTAAAGTATTTTTAACTCAGAAAAAGTCCATTCTTTGCTCTGTCACCTCAGAAACTCCAAATTCTTTATTATTTTGCTGCTATGATTTGACTTCCTGTTAGATGGTGGCTATGTTTGCTTTTTATGGTCCCACTGCATGCAAGAATGTAGCCATCCTCTCTAGCTTGCTCATGATATAGACTATGGGATGTACAGTGTGCATAAATCAGTAACATGACCACAAAAAACATGCACTGCTCGTTCCAAACAGGGGGAAAAGAGAGGTTTGGAAGTTTACAGAGGACATTACACAGGCACAGAAAAGCACAGTAAGAAAAAAAAAATGAATGAAAAATAGATTACTATCCAGGAGAGGGGGTGTCAGGACCTGGAAGATTTAACCTCCCTGGCGGTCTGATTATGTCCAGATTTCTGTGCTAAAAGGGGTACATTGTTTTGCATGGAAATCTGTTGTTTTACATTTTAAAACTCATCTTTCCCTGCGATCCCCCGCCATCCTCCCCCGCTGTCCTCCCGATGCCCTCCGCTGTGTGCTCGGCCGATGCCAGCACCTGTTTTCCGGTTCCCTTCCCTGCGAGCATTGCGACGCAGGGGGGTGGAACCGGCGGCAATTTCAAAAATGTAAATAGTTGATTCCCCTGATGGTGGGACTTTACAGGCACTCAAAATGAATTTACAAATAATAGTATACAAAAGTAGTTTTATTGAAAAATTCTAAAATTAAAAGAAGGCAAACAGGAATTCACATTACAAATGATGCAGATCACATGGGTACTGTGGCAGAAGAAACCCAACGCGTTTCGAAGTAAAAACTTCTTCTTTAGGGGTAATTCTGACAGTATTTTTATCAACTGTGTTATGTGGCGTTTACACTGTTTGCAAATATGTTAAAAACAAACGGAGCTGTGAGAACCTGCGTGGTGTGTCAAGGTGAAAACATGCATCCGAAAAAGGAGGGGTAAGCATCCCAGTAAGTCACCCAAGCGTAAATTCCCCAGGAGGGGCCTGTTGGACAGCTGAAGTCCAATAATTATGGAGCCCTTCTAATAGTATGGACACCCCATCAGCATGACCACAGCTCACTTGCCTGCCTTGAGCCATGAATATGGGTCAGAGTAATGGGGGGGTTCATTAAATGTCAATGTATTCCAGGTTTGTATTGTCCCAAAAGAATTTCAATAAGGAGAGTCATGAGGGTAGCTCCGGGTAGGGAGACATTAAGAGCTACTGATTTGTCCTCGTTTAAGCGAAGGTTAGAAATTCGGCAAATGAGTGCAATATAGACAGCGGGTTTGGCAGAGAAATTGTGAGTTAGGTCAGTGTCACTAAAAGGTCATCAGCAAATAGGCTGACCTTGTAGGAATGATGTTTCACGTCCAATTGCCTATGACCTATGTGTGAGCTGCGAGGAGCCATCTTGAAGAGGGAATTCTATCGTTCTTAAAGGAACCTCAAACACCAGAGTTTGGCCCATCAGATTGATCTGCGTTTATGCTTTGTTGACCCTTAGGCGTCTATAATGCAGGTGAGCTTGCAAATCATCTGGTGAAAGAAGCAACAGTGGAAAATTGCCATTACACTGTGGTGTCATCCCTATGAAGCACCTTATCAAATAGAGACTTTTTTGATTGCACAAGCTATAAGAAGCTTTATTAGTTATTGCATTGGCCTTTTGCATTATGTTTGTTTATGGATTTAATTTGCACTTACCTATTTAGTTATTTTGCTGTCACTTTCTAGTTATTTTTTTTAAGTTGATTTAGAGGCAGCACGATCACACATTGTTATATCAATCAATTCTGGATGTGGGAACACGTTTGGTGATTGCAGCAACTGAACCCTGTAATTTCCTAATTTCTCTCAATAGGTGGCAGCGCGCTACTACCACATTTATATACCACAAGCACACCATGGATGTTTGGATTGTTTCTAATGAGATGTGCTAGAGGTTCGAGGATCAATAAAATTGGGGATAGACGACAGCCCTGGCGTGTTCCCCTGTCAATGGAGAAAGGGGAAGAATAGTGATTCAGGTATTTAACACATGCTGAGGGGCCATTGTAGAGCGATTTTAGCCAAGATAGGAAATTACCTTTGAAAACCCCATCTGTGTAGGATACAATGCAAGTACTCCCACAGGATAGTGTTAAAAGCATTGTGAATTTCCAAGGATAGGAGCATGCCCTGTAGTTTGTTTTGGTGAAGTAAATGCCTCACATGGATGGCCCTTTGGGTATTATTGGAGGCTTGCCCAAAGGAAACAAACCCCACTTGTTCCTTATGGATCAAGGTGGTGAGAAAGAACTTTAGCTCTAGTAGCTACGACCTTGGCTAGCAGCTTGATATCGATGTTAAGGATATGTGGTGAAAATTGTGGGGGTCCAAGTGATCCTTGCATGGATTGGGCAGCATTGCTATGTGAGCTCAGAGTGAGGTCGGATGCAGACTAGTGTGCAACTTGGTTAAATAGGTTGATTGAATGGGGGGCTATGATGTCTGCGTTGTGATGCTTTTTTGAAGATTTTTTTTTTCAGTATATTTTTTTATTGTAAATTTTAATTAAACATTCAATTAAGAAGCTTTATTGAAGATTGGAAAATACCCTGTGCGTGTTGGTTTTCTATTTTCAACAATACCTGAAATACAAGACAAAACTCACTGTGAAAGCTGTAATAGACATCTATGGAGGCTTTGGAGGTGCTGTGAAGCACCAAGAAAGTGACATGGGGTATAATTTTTGAACCAAAGCAAAGCAGCGCAAACTCAACAGTGTGCACAGAACTTTAAGGTAACAATTTTACTTAGAGATAGCTGTTTTGATTAGCATTCAGAGTTCTTCAAGAACGTGGGTCAAATGTCACATTTTGAAGCAAGTGTAAAGAAGGCCCAAGTCTGTTGTTTTTCAAAAGAGCAAGCTCTCTTGCAGATGTATCAATTACAAGGATACGACAAACCATTCAACAATGACAGGGGTGCTTGCAATGGTCAGCTTTTATTTATTTATGTAAAAACGTTATCCTAAAAGGAAAAAAAAACTTTTCTGTAACTGCTTATTTAGTATTAGCTGGAGTTTGGCTTCAATTTGTTAGTGTATCTAAATCTGCTAGTACATCTAACACTCTCCTCCCCCAGACTAATAATTCTGCTGTCCAAAGGTGCCCCCTGTGCTCCTTCTCCCAGAGTGGGGACACTGTAATACAGGTAGTGTTACCGGCTGTATCACCAGGTAAAAGCAGATGGGCCAAATGTGACCACCACATCTAAGATTTGGTAAGTACTAAAACCTTTCTCAATGAAAGCACAATGTCTACCTCCCATACCCTCCGCCTTGACAGCACTTTCTTTATTACTACAGCATCCGTGTGCTTCTAGGGAGAGGAGGATATTAGAACCCATCCAACAGTTTGAAATATGGAATCCACTATCATTAATAAACACGCTTGTTTGAAGAGATAAGAGAAGCATATTTCAGTAACTTTTGTATTATTACAATTTTCAGTTTGCTGACACCTGAAATAAAAATCACACGGTTGCTAAGTACCGTAAATATATGAAGAAGTTCCTGGGGCGAAAGACCCCTACCGTGCTACTAATTTTTCAATTTGATGTTCTTTGGTTTAAATCCATTCTCTTTTCAAGGAATGTATTGAGCAGGTTTTTAATAGATAATAATTTACTAAGCTAAAAAAAAAGAACCTTAATTATAATTTAAAGCGCATTCTCAAGTAACATTTAAATCTTTTTATTCTATTTATTTTAACTTTCCAGCTTAAAATATAGTATGATTGCACAGCTCGCTCGTAGATTCACTCAGAGAGGTCAAGTAGTCACACTCCGAACGCGTTTCGCCATCACGTCTTCGCAAGCGGGCCCATTCATAAAGCTTCCAGCAGCCACTAACCAATCTGTCAGCATGGAGCAGCGTGACAGATCTATCAGGATGGAGAACAGGGAGGGGGGCTTGTAAACACATGTTTACCACCCCACAGATTTCTGACCCCTGTGCAGTGCCCCGATGTATGGACAGCCTCGCTGCTCTCTGGCTCTCCTTCCCCCTCCCGCAGGCTTTAAAATCTGTCAGGATGGGGGGGGGTCTGGTAATCACATGTTTACCCCCCATGGCTTTCTGAACCCCCCCTGCAGTGTCCCGCTGCGCCCGAGGTACCAGCGACCCCGCTGCTTTCTGGCTCTCCCTCCCCCTCCCGCAGGCTGCAGCCGCTGTAAAATCTGTCAGGATGGGGGGGCTGGTAAACACATGTTTACCCCCCACAGGTTTCTGACCCCCTGAAGAGTCCCACAGCTCCCGAGGTACCGTCGGCCCCGCTGCTCTCTGGCTCTCCCTCCCCCTCCCGCAGGTTGATCCCCACTGTCAAAACTGTGTTTACTATGTGTCAGTTTGTGAATGAAACAAAGTAAACACTGTGTACTATGTTTCATTTTACAAATGAATAGGATATTCATATCCAATTGTATAAGTGCAGCTTAGGCTGCAGAGAAAGGGATTTCAGTCCCTTTCTCTGTTTCAAAAAAGAATAATTCGAGGTCTGTTTAGACCCCCTGATGTCTCTCCAACCCCCCCCCCCCCCAAAAAAAAATGGGAAATATTGTAAAAATGTATCTGTACATAACTAAATTAGTTTGTAAGAAAAATAAAAATAAAAAACATAGTAAGGATAGAATTAGACATGTGTCTAAATCTTCCTTGCCTCTGAAGCCTGATCCACATTCAAATTTTGCTCCAGTGGCTATCGATAGGTGATGAGGAAGTAATGCTATGCCTCCTCACTGCTTGTTTTAACCTCATTTTATCAACAAATGCACCGCAACCGCATGCATTGCACGAGGTTGTGGGGCGTTTGTGGCGTTTCCCCCTTGACATAAATGTGTAGTGTTAAGTGGATGACATCACTTCAAGTTGGGTCAACTTTGTTGCGGGCGCAAAGCATCACGGCATCAGCACCCTGTCCAATGCCTTTTGCAGGTTAAGGAGGGGTATTTGGCAGGTGGCAAAAACATAGCACATTTTTTCCACCTGCCAAACACCCCCTCTTAAGCTGCAATAGGCATTGGACAGGGTGCTGATGCCGTGATGCTTCGTGCCCGCGTCAAAGTTGAGCCAACCTATAGCGAGGCCATCCGCCAAACACTACACATTTATGTCAACGGGGAAACTCCACAAACGCCCAGCAACCCCGTGCAATGCATTTGTTGGCAAAATGGGGTTAAAACAGGCAGTGCGAAGGCATCACATTGCTTCCTCACCGCCTGTCAGTAGCCACTGGAGCACGATCAGAATGTAGATTAGGCTTCAGAGGCAATCAGTAGCACCTTACTTTTATTCTACAGGTCATGTGCTTTCAGAAAATATATGGTTTGGCGGGGGGGGGGGGGGGGGGACTTTTGCGAACTCTGAATGCTGTAAGTGAAAAATGAAAACCTCCAGATTTTTTGAGAAATGTTTGCATACGTTTGATTTTCCCCATTTCGAAAAAAGCAAATGCGGCAAGGTAGGACAAAAGAAAGGCAGCCTAAAAACAGCAGAATAGGTACAAAACTATAAAAAAAAAAAAAGATCTACAAAAATGAGGGAGGGTGGGGTGTTTTATTGTTCAGGACCCATTTTCACGTGATGTCAGAAGGGGGTGTCCCCGCCCTTTTCCTATAAAAGAGCTGTCATGGCTCAGGCGACTTATTAGCCAGGAAGCGTGTGAAGAGGTAAGAGCATCTTTTTTTTTTTTTTTTCTATTTTTTGGGTGCGGCGAGCGACGTGATTGACAATGGATTTACACTGGGGGACACTATTTTTTTTTTTTTTTTTTTTAATAAAGGACTTGTCAAAAACTGGCTTTTGTGTTTATTTTTTTTTGTGACAGCCACAGCCTAGGGTTGTCCAGATCAACATGGGGACAAGGTGCTTTGGGGGGCACCCTCCCCATGTTGGGGACGAGTGGCCTGGTATGGTTCAGGAGGGGGGGCTCGCTCGTCCGCACCCCCCCCCCACTCTGGCCAGCTGCTTGCTCAGATAAGGGTCTGGTATGGATTTTGGAGGGGACCCCACGCCCTTTTTTCATTTTTTTATCTGTATTGCCGGGAGCTGACAATACAGTACAGCAGTGAGCAAGTTTAAATTACATTTTTTCCTTTAGAAATGTCAGTATTGCTGCAGCAGGCTACATACATTGTACAAATTTGCCACTTTACAGGCACATTAAAGGGACCCCCTAGGCACGATATTTAAAGGTATTTTTCATTTTTTATTGTTTTACTTTAAGCTTTTTTAAAATCACTGCGCCTGTAAAAACGGTTGTTTTTATAAAAAAAATTTGCAATGCTACATGTCCCCCAGGGCAGTATATGCAAAAACTTGCATATAAGCCTTTAAAATGAGGACTTTTGCTTTTTCATGTTAATTTCCCATAAACTTTAATAGAGTTTGCATGTTCGCTAGAACTATTTCCCTGTTCGAGATGTTCTGGTGTGAACCGAACAGGGGGGTGTTCGGCCCATCACTAGTCTTACTGTATACTTTAATAGTTATCATTATTGGTTAGTGCACAAGTAGTTTGATTCTTTACATTCTGCTTTATGTGATAGCAGTACCATAGTCAATCACAAGCATGCAGTGCACAATCATGTACACAGTGCAGCATACAGTATATGGGAATTTTTTCTGCACATGCATTCTCCAATTAATATGCATGCACATGCATTTTAAACCTCCTAAAAATTGGGAAAATACATCTCCACTCTAAGGCTCATTAAGAAGTTAAAGTTACATGCTAATCAAACAGGAGCATTCCAGAAACATGGACTACCTGTTTTTTTTTTTTTTTTTTTTTTGTAGTTTCCAGTCCAATATATTTTCCCATAGTTTATAACACCATTATCTTCTGAGCTTGTTGGAAAGCATTTTTGGGTTCCAAGCTCCACCTTCTCTGCCAGCTCATTGCAATATCACCCACACATGCTAAAGCACATGAGGACGGTTCTGCAGTGATGTTCCATCAAGAACACTGTCAACAACCTGATAATTATGGCTGCAATGTATTATAGACAATACAGTTTAAAATACACTGGGAAAAACTGTTAAAGTCTAATTCCAGCTTCATTCTTTTTAATCTATTGCTTGACAGCTTGTAGTTAACATAAAACAAAAACATTTTTTTTCTGCAATACTCACCCTCATCTTCTGCATTGTCCCCCACAGACTGCTCCATGGTCCATCTTCCTGTTTTGATTGTTTGATGCTCATTATCATTAAGTCCACTATCATTCAGTCCACTTCCCATAAGCCTGTAAGGGTGTCACCATACACTAATGCTTCATGTTATCTTCTAAGTATCTTGTTTGCTTTTTTAAAAAGCCAGTATAAAGGTATGTAGCTATCCTGTCCTAAACAGGGACTACTAGTTAATTTTTTTTTGGCTAGTAGTCCAGACTGATTGTGTAGTTTTTCACCTGTTTTTTTCTTTTTCCAGGCTTAGTTTTCACAAACAGACTATGAATATTTATATTTCCTTCTGCCAACCCATAAAGAGGTTCAAGGCCACTGGTGCATGCTAGGGAAGGATATGAATATTTGGGCAAGGGATCAAAAAGAAAGAAGAGCGCAGGGCTACCCTAGCATAATACTGCTTTATTGTAAACATACAGGAAACTTGATAAAATTTGCACTCACATGAAGTGGAACAATCGTGGGCGTATACAGTATATATGTACTCCCCTCTCCTGGATCACCGCTGAAAGAAGTCTGGAGCTGATAATCCTCCTCCTACAGACCCCATGGCAAATTCAGGGTCCTCCTGTACAGAGCTCTAGCATGCTCACTCGAGTGCGCCTGCGCCTGGACCAGCCGGCACTGCGCATAGACGCGGGGGACTACCAGAAGACAATAGGTGAAGGGGGGAGAGAGATTGAGGGACCTACACACAACCATGTATGTTGCTATGACAATGCATCTCGGAGGCGTGGCCTCCTTCCTCAGGTCACAAAACAGGAGGACACGGAACTTGCCATTGGGTCTGTAGGAGGAGAATTTTCCGCTCCACACTTCTTGCAGCTGTGATCCAGGAGAGGAGAGGGAAGTACATTTATATTGTATACACTAACAATTGTTCCACTTCGTGTGAGTGCAGATTTTATCAAGTTTCCTGTATGTTTACAATAAAGCAATATTATGCTTTGATCCCTTGTACAGATATCCTTGTCCACCATCCAGTGGAATTTTAGGAGAGCTGCAATGACCTGGCATTGGAAGCCTCCTCCATAAGGACTATCAGCCAGCCCTGATGGTATTTTTTGATCAGCGCATGAACTGGTGACATTTATTGTTTTTTTATGAATATTTGGGACAGGCCATGTGCTCACTGTCTTCCCTCAGGCTAAGGCTTGGGGAAGTGCTGCTGAATGGAGCTCTGTTGTTAAGCCTAATAGCCTGTGTGGTGCCTAATGTGTGCTGGAAGTGGTCCTGGAGCTGTCCTGCCTGGTGATAGAGGAAGCTTTTATGAAGAAACTGGTCGCACACCACCACGGGATCCAATGAAGAGAATTTCCTTTCACTACTACTGCTACTAGGCAGTGAACAAGCACGTAGTATTCGTGTGAAACACGTCTACTGTCCTACGCTTCTGTACCTTGAACCATTTATGTGAATAAAGGAATTTCTCTTCATTGGATCCCGTGGTAGTGTGTGACCAGTTTCTTCCTATATGCTTCTCCCAGTGGCGAGCTGAGGTTCAGCATCCACTTCGGATCGTGGACATTGACTGGCCTGAGCGGTGTTATCCCTTTCTACAATAGAAGAAGCTTTGCCAAGGAGAAGCCTAGAGGAAGCAATAAAGAAGGTTCTCAGAAGGGCCTGGTGACTCTCTTTGAGGAAACATTGAACCTAGAAAATAGTGGGAAAAGTCTATGAATCAGCTAGGATGCTATTCACAGTGTAACTGGGTCAGCTTAAAGATTCTGGCACTGTGAAGCTAGACATGGATCTAGATCTGGAGAGTCTGTAAATGATCGGCTTATGGTATCTGAAACACCCAACCCTCACCTCCCTGACAATTTTTCAGTAAACCTTTAAAAAGACAAAAGTGACTAGCATCCACTGTTCATTCTCAATCATTTTAGCCATGGAGCCATAGTCATAGGGTTAAATGCTGGCCCACCCCCTGCCTTTGGAGATGCCCTTATGCATCTGGGTGACAGGGGAAAGCTAGCTGTAATAAAGTAATGGTGGAAAAAAAATAATTCTGGGTTTAATCTACATAGCTGGGTGTGCAGCAGAGGTATGTCTATTGTATATATAGATTGTGCTGGAAGGTGTCCCTCTTTCTCCACCCATACAGTTGGAAGGTATGGCAACATAAGGTCTTAGATGGTACCTTTACCTTCACATGTCTCCTCTTCACAATGCCACCAGAACCCATAATAGTTCATGTGCTTACTTGACATCAAGAACAAATTGAGCACTAAAATTAAACTAATAAAATAGCACACAATATGATGATTATGGAGATTGTAATCCTTTATAATAGCAATGTTTTGAGCAGTTATCCACAAAAATAATATCAAATCTATTTTGACTTCGGTATAGAGGATTTGTGTTCTTGATAGAGCCTATTGAATTTTTTTTCCCCATTCATTATTTAGGTGATTTCTTAACCTCTGTAGCTCAGAGTAATTCCGGAGAATCTTCCTGCGGCTCTCTCCTGTGCTCCCTTAATCTTATAACACAAGTTGTATTGTCATAATACATCAGAGTGATATAAAGCTATGACAAAGCCAAAGAGAAGAAATAGGGAGGTTTTGTATTTGGGTGACAGAGTCACTAAATAATATTTGAACCTGTGATGAATCTAATATTTTAGGGAACACATCTTTCATTAAATAGAGGTGGTTTGTTGAAATATTCAACATGATAGGATGGAATATTATCTTTTTTTTTCTATCTCCTGGCTGCATAAGTGAGGCACGTTATCAGGGAGTAGAGGAAGCTAATGAATAATAGACCAAAATACTACTATATGCCTAAAGCAATGATACATGCCACTGCCAAACTCATAGCATACTACTTATCTGAGACTGTCATCCTCATGTATAAAGTCTGGAGGAAACGTGGGGGTGCTATGTAAAGCAGAACTCTAGCCACAAATAAGAAGATAAAAATGAATAACTCAATAAAAATTAAAATAACAAAACCAGCTTTTGCTGAAATATTCACTTTCAGTCTAGGGAATTCCTCTGAACTACTTTTTTTCTGCCACTAGTTGTCCTCAGTCTACTAGCCAGCTTGACTTAACTGACTTCCTCTGAGCCCACATGGTCCCGGGCCCACCCAAGCCTGTTACTGAACTGTGGAAGCAGAAGCACCACAGTGAAGAGCTCATCTCCCTGTCACTCTGCTTCTGCTCCTATCAGCATGCAGCTTGTAGATAGTAAAACTCCAGCTCTGCTATACAGGCACTGCACATAGGTTTGCGCATTCTATTGCATTAAGGTGTGCACCCCAGAGTACAAACACACATGTGTGTATATCAGCAGTGGACAGTGTCAGTAAAGCAAAAGATTGGAGCCAGTACGGCAGTCGACATTGTCAGTAGTTTTTTATTTGTATTCCTTTTTTAGATATTTTTTTACAATATTTTGTTTAATTGTTTTTTATTATAACATTTTTTATTACCTTTTTTTTTATATTTTTTTATGAGCCCCGTCATAGGGCACAAACAGACACCTGATGTCTCACTTTAGAGACAGAGAAAGAAACTGAGGACAGAGAATCCCCTTTCCCTTTCTCTGCAGCCTGCAGTAAACAGTTTACTATGCTTCAGTTAAAAATTAAAACACAAACAATCAGTACAGATCACTCACTGTGCTCATTCAGAAATGGGGGGAATCGGCACCACACAGGGTGATTAGGGTGTGCCCAAGCACATCCGGCACACCCTGTGCGCATGCCTATGGCATTGCAAAAGGTTGATATCAAGTCAAATTCAGATCCTTACACTGCTTGTAATTAGATAATAAATGTACAGTAACCATGTATCAGTACTGTAACTATGTACAGTAACTAAATATTTAATATGTGGCTAGAATTCAGCTTTAAAGGAACTATGAAATATCAATATGCTGGCATGTATTACTTTGCTAATTATTGCCTCTTGTATTGGCCAGTTCTGCCAATAAAACCAAAAGGTATGGAACATTGGGATTTAAAGATGCAGCACATAAGGACCTAGTTCACGGGTGACACTAAATTTGAGAACCCGGAGCAGGTGCTTTAGGTCTTCTGTTTAGTGCAGAGGGTCTAGTGACACTCGGCCAGGTTGCAGAGTTTGCTGGACAGCCCAACAGTGCTTACATATTTTAAGCTCCAAAGTTACTGTTCAGAGCCAGATGAGCAGTGGTGCATGTTTTCTCACAAGTTCACCATTGACCAACAATGTATAAAGGAGGACGATGACCACTGCTTTCAGGATGTCAGAAGGACTTTACTATTAATGGTCATCAATAGAAAGGGGCTTTAAAGCAGCCACTACTGTAAGGGGGCACCTAACTAATGCCCAATGTAGGGAGGAACTTTTCCCCTGACCACAAATGTAAGGGGGCCCATTCCAGATTGCTTTCCGAATGGGCATTCTGTGCTGCCGAAGATTTTCTGACAGATAAGAGAGCGCATCTGTTCACAGACTCTGTGGACCGACTGACATTTATCAAAATTAATCAGTCCTGGAATAGCAGCAGCGTTCAAGCCCCTAAAGCTTATGTGTGTTTTCTGGATCTCAAATCTCTGACAGACTGTCTAGGCTGCCTAGCTTTGTGGATGTTGATTTCATCTAGAAGAAATTTTTTGGTGAAGGTTTTATGGGCACAATTAACACCCAAGAACCAATTTTTACGCACCTGTTTGAAAGGTGCATATCATTGCAATTTTTGAAGCAAGGTCAATTCTTGCTTTTAAGAGTACCTCTATAGGGTGATGGTGTGAAGGCACCACAGACACCCAAAGACCAATTTATGAACACTTGTTTGACAGGTGCATATTATTTCAATTTTTGACAGCATGGCATATTCCTGCTTTCATCAAGAGTACCTCTTACAGTGTGAAGGCACCATCAACACAGAAGCCCAATTTTTCCACACCTGTTACTTCCATTCAAAGTCTGTGAAAGAGACACCAGAATTTAACCACAAAATCTCTAATCTTTTTCCGAGTGCACTAAATTGTGGCCTCATCAGACAGACTGGCTCCACAAGTTGTTGTTTACAAAAATAAAGAAACCTTGAAATATCATTTTTTTTTAAATGTTATTATTGCTGCAGCAGGCTCTATACATAGTACATATGTGCCATATTACAGGCAGACTAAGGGGACCCCCCAGGCATTATATTTAAAAAAAAATCATTTTTATTTTTTCTCATTTTGATGTTTTCACTTTAAGCATCAGGAAATCACTGTGTATTTAAAAAAATGATGTTTTTTTTACAAACTTCTTTCCATTAATACATGTCCCTCAGGGCAGTACCTGGACCCCCATACCCATTGCAATGCCCATTTTTTTGCATATAACCCTTCAAAATAGTTACTTTTGATTTTTCCAGTTTGGGTCCTATAAACTTCAATAGGGTTCGTTATTCGGCTCCAAACTTTTGCGATGTTCTAAAGTTCTGCCGCAAACCGAACGGGGGGTTATTCCGGCAATCTCTACTAACCACCCATTTAATTGGGAACTTCACTTATGATTACCAATATAAAGAAGGGCTTCAGTGGTGACTAAGATTGCAAGGGGCCAATACAAGGACCAGCAAAGAAAGTTACTTTGCTACCAAAGTTAGGCCTTGCATTGACCACCAATGAAAGGAAACATTTCACCACTGACCACCATCATAAGGGAGGAGCTTCACAGACCCCTAATATTGGAGTGGACTCAACTTGCGACCAGCATAACGAATGATTATTAATGGGCTGGCATTTGAACTATGCAAGGCACAAATATGCAGATTTGCCATCCAGATTACAATGCCTGAATTGTGCTGATGTGGACACATGGACAGTTGAATGATTTCCATGAACAGCTCTATCTGCTGCCATGTTGATGAAGACAATTAACAGCAAAGATCTACATGGCCCAAAACTGTTGATTGTATGTCTGAAAATGATTTAGTAAAATTCAAAGTTAAAAATAGCTCAACTTTAGCTAACAAACTAGAAACAAAATTATACCAAACTTTGTCATTTTTAGGTTTGCTTGTTCATCTTTGTAAACGCATCTCTATTATTACTTTAGCCATGAACCATAAACTACCAGTCAAGAACATACAGTATAATAAGATGTACCAGTCATTTGCAACCTCCTTATTCCAGTTACATGGTAAATAAGATGTTCATTCTCTGTAAATGATATGAATTATTTTCAATTATGAAATACAATTAACAAAATCATAGGTGTTATGAAACAGTTCCAAAGTCTGACACTTGCTATGTTTGCATTTGTTAACACTCACTAAACTTTTCTCTACTGAAACCTGTTCATACTTTGGTCTTCATCAAACCATTAAATGCAGATGTTTAATTACAATGGATTTTTTCCAGGTAGCGATGGGTCAGCTACAAACTGGGCAGCTTCCAACCTGTCGATGAATTAAGTTCTTAAATTCAGCTTCAGTCGATACGGCTTGTGTCTAGGAGATCAGCAGGTGGATTAATTAGATGTAATTAAGATTTCTCTCCGCAAAGATATTTTATAAAGTTGTTTGCTTTCTGTCTCTTTCCCACCCTCCGAGAGTTACTTGCAAATGTTTTATTTCCTGCTCTGCAATTAACAGTTGCTGATTGTGCCTCCAGCGTGGTATTGTTGTACAGATAACAACTGAATCCACGACAAAAGCAGGAAGAGGACCACTATGGAATAGCTAATGCACTGGCAAGAATCTTCTTGGCTTTGCAATCTGGCTAACCTACCTTCTGCTTTTCTTCTTTGTCTTGGTTAAAAATTTAAGTGCCAGCTTCTGGCGGGCAGACATGAGGCTGAAAGCTGAAATTTTTACATTACAGACAACCCTCTGCCCATGCAAATGACTTTGGCTTGTATGCATATTCATAGATGTACAGGTGTGTATAATTACAGTAATCGCATGACTGCCTTCAGAAGAGCGCTCCTTAATCCATAGCTTGAGACAAAGCAGATACAAATGACTGTGTTCTATAAGCATAGCCACTTGAAGCTAATGATTTTAGATGACTTTGAAAATCCAAAAACAAATGCTGCTCTATAGCCGCTGAAGGCAAGCGTAGTTAATGTAAAACTACTGGAATGTGTCACAACACAAAACCATAGAAGTTTGGTGGCAGGGAATGGTTTATTTAAATAATGGTTATGCCAGATTGGTGCACCACAAGCAGTGCATTTTTTTAACAGATATCGCTGTAGGTTTCTTAAAGTGTTACTAAACCCACAACAGTAAATCTGTAGTCTGTATATGCAGTAAAGCATGCTTGTTAAACTCATTGTGGAACCTAAGGGGTTAACCCTCAAGATTGTGTAAAAAGGTTGTTTGATCCGGTCTTCTCTGCTCCTCCCCTTCTTTTACTGTCCCCAGTCCATCTCCCAATAGAACAGAGCATTGGGGGCACTCTGCACATACTCAGTTTCATGAGTATTGCTAGAGAGGTTTTTTTTTTTGGGGGGGGTGCATGTGATCATCACAGGGCCAATCAGCACTGTCCAGACAGAGGGTCAGTGATCCTGCAGCCTCATAGGACAGTCAGAGGAGAATGAAAACTTCTCTTACAAGCTTTTTTTTCACAATAAATATTAATTAAAGGGGTTGTATGTTTGGTTGCATTAAGATAAAAAATCCGTCTGTGTGCAGCAGCCCCCCCCCCCCCCCCAACACTTATCGGAGGTCCCTCTCTGTCCAATGATGTCCATTAGTGTCACAGCTGTCCGAAAATCTCCCTCCTGCCGCTGCTGTCAATCAAAGTCAGTTAGCCAATCAGGGGCTGGACCGGGTTTGGGCTCTGTGTCTGAGTGGACAAGCTGCTTGCTGTGGGGGCACACTCAACAGGAGGGAGTGACCAGGATCACAGAAGAGGGACCCGAGAAGAGGAGGATCTGGGCTGCTCTGTGCAAAACCACTGCAACAGAGCAGGTAAGAATAACATGTTTGTTAATTTTATAGAAAAAAAAGAAATTAGACTTTACAATCACCTTAAATAAATGTCAAAACATAAATGCATTAGGTATACACAGTAGGTAATCATGAACAAAATAGGGATACTCTCATAGTGATATAAGGGGTGTAAACAAAGTCATACAATTATGAATAAAGCCTACACACTTTAACAAGACACTGATAGAAGTCAAAAGACTGCTACAGTCAGCGCCATAAAAATTGGGACATTGACACAATTCTAATGTTTTTGGCTCTATACACCACCACAATGGATTTGTATATGTGCCTCCCACTTTTTAAGGGACCAAAAGTAATGGGACAATTGGCTGCTCAGCTGTTCCATGGCCAGGTGTGTGTTATTTCCTCATTATCCCATTTACAAGGAGCAGATAAAAGTTCCAGAGTTCATTTCAAGTGTGCTATTTGCATTTGGAATCTGTTGCTGTCAAATCTCAATATGAAATCCAAAGAGCTGTCACTATCAGTGAAGCAAGCCATCATTAGGCTGAAAAAAACAAAACAAACCCATCAGAGACATAGCAAAAACATTAGGTGTGGCCAAATCAACTGTTTGGAACATCCTTAAAAAGAAAGAACGCACCGGTGAGCTCAGCAACACCAAAAGACCCGGAAGACCACGCAAAACAACTGTGGTGGATGACCAAAAAATTGTTTCCCTGGTGAAGAAAACATCCTTCACAACAGTTGGCCAGATCAAGAACACTCTCCAGGAGGTAGGCGTATGTGTGTCAAAGTCAACAATCAAGAGAAGACTTCACCAGAGTGAATACAGAGGGTTCACCACAAGATGTAAACCATTGGTGAGCTTCAAAAACAGGAAGGCCAGATTAGAGTTTGCCAAATAACATCTAAAAAAGCCTTCACAGTTATGGAACAACATCCTATGGACAGATGAGACCAAGATCAACTAGTACCAGAGTGATGGGAAGAGAAGAGTATGGAGAAGGAAAGGAACTGCTCATGATCCAAAGCATACCACCTCATCAGTGAAGCATGGTGGTGGTAGTGTCATGGCGTGGGCATGTATGGCTGCCAATGGAACTGGTTCTCTTGTATTTATTGATGATGTGACTGCTGACAAAAGCAGCAGGATAATTTTGAAGTATTTCGGGCAATATTATCTGCTCATATTCAGCCAAATGCTTCAGAACTCATTGGACGGCGCTTCACAGTTCAGATGGACAATGACCCGAAGCATACTGGGACAGCAACCAAAGAGTATTTTAAGGGAAAGAAGTGGAATTTATGCAATGGCCAAGTCAACCACCTGACCTGAATCTGATTGAGCATGCATTTCACTTGAGGAAGACAAAACTGAAGCGAAAATGCCCCAAGAACAAGCAGGAACTGAAGACAGTTGCAGTAGAGGCCTGGCAGAGCATCACCAGGGATGAAACCCAGCGCCTGGTGATGTCTATGCTTTCCAGACTTCAGGCTGTAATTGACTGTAAAGGATTTTCAACCAAGTATTAAAAAGTGAAAGTTTGATTTATGATTGTTAATCTGTCCCATTACTTTTGGTTCCTTAAAAAGTGGGAAAGGCACATATACAAACTCTTGTAATTCCTACACCTTTCACCTGATTTGGATGTAAATACCCTCAAATTAAAGCTGAAAGTCTGCAGTTAAAGTACATCTTGTTTGTTTCATTTCAAATCCATTGTGGTGGTGTATAGAGCCAAAAAGATTAGAATTGTGTTGATGTCCCAATATTTATGGACCTGACTGTATATACTGCTGATGAGAAAAGGTATTTAGAAGTTTCTATTTTTTAAAATAATTGCATTTCCATGTTATGTGTACTGTGGGGGACCTGATATAGTGAATGCAGGCTCCTGGGTTTAGTAACAACTTCAGTGCCTATTTACACAACCTGTAAATAATGAAGTCATTTAGTAATGATTAGTAATGAAAGCGGTATTATAAGTAGTAATCAGCATGGATTCATGAAAAATCGTTCATGCCAAACCAATCTATTAACCTTCTACGATGAAGTGAGCAGCCACCTAGATAAAGGTAAGCCTGTGGATGTGGTGTATCTGGACTTTGCAAAGGCCTTTGACACCGTTCCCCACAAACGCTTACTGTACAAACTAAGGAAGGTAGGTATGGATCATAAGGTGAGTACCTGGATAGAGAACTGGCTCCAGGGGAGAGTCCAGAGGGTGGTGATTAATGGGGAGTACTCTGATTGGGCGGGTGTGGAAAGTGGGGTCCCCCAGGGTTCTGTCCTGGGACCAATCCTGTTTAATTTATTCATAAATGATCTAGAGGAGGGGATATCTAGTACAATCTCAGTATTTGCAGATGATACTAAATTAGGCATGCCGATATCTTCTATGCAGGATGTGGAAATCTTGCAAGCAGACCTGAACAAAATAACGGGGTGGGCAACTACATGGCAGATGAGATTTAATGTAGAAAAATGTAAAGTAATGCACTTGGGGGCCAGTAACCAGAAAGCAAGCTACTCACTTGGGGGGGAACCTCTGGGTGAGTCTAGGATGGAAAGGGACCTGGGGGTACTGGTAGACAACAGGCTTGGAAGTGGCATGCAATGCCAAGCCGCTGCAAGCAAAGCCAACAGAATACTGGGTTGTATAAAAAAGGGGATTCACTCCAGAAATAAAGAGATTATTCTTCCACTCTACAAAACTCTGGTCCGGCCACATCTGGAGTATGCTGTCCAGTTCTGGGCACCGGTCCTCAAGAAGGATGTGCTGGAACTGGAGAAAGTCCAGAGAAGGGCAACAAAAATAATTAGGGGAATGGAGGACATCAGCTATGAGGAAAGACTACAAGCACTGAACTTATTCTCTCTGGAGAAGAGACGATTGAGGGGGGATATGATATCAATGTACAAATACTGTACTGGCGACCCTAGCATAAGGAACAAACTATTCAGAGTAAGGGAATACAATAAGACACGTGGCCACTCACTAAAACTTGAGGAAAGGCGGTTTAACCTCAAAGTGCGTAAGGGGTTCTTCACTGTAAGAGCGGTAAGGATGTGGAATTCTCTTCCGCAAGCAGTCGTATCAGCGGGGAGCCTTGATAGTTTCAAAAAACTATTGGATGGACACCTTAAAGACCACAACATACAGGGGTATACAATGTACGGTTAAAAGCAAACACACACACATCATAGGTTGAACTGGATGGACTTGTGTCTTTTTTCAGCCTCACTAACTATGTAACTATGTAACTATGTAACTGTGTTGCGGTAACGAATAGTTAACATGTATAATACCATTAAGTGTGGTAGCGTAGCATGTATGCTTTAGTGCGTTGCAGTGCTATTTATGTGGAAAGATACCCTAATGGTTGTCCAAAATGCACCTGTGTTGCAGCACATCACAACACGTGTTACAGTGTGATGCAGCAGGACCTATATGGTCGAAACCTTTTATGCTTTGAGATACGGTATATTACAACCTATTACTTTAAATAGGCCGGCTAGTAAAAGTATCTTATCGCATGAAAGCTGCAGCGCATTGAGGTCAGGTGTGAATGAGCTCTTAGTGAACGTGTGCACCTCTAACTGCATGCATGTCAGATCTGAGCTTCTATCTATCTCTAAGGATACTCAAATACTGGTATGCTTTTATCATGTAGGCAGCAACCAGATTCATGGTTGCTGGCTCTTGCCTGCCCCCATTCCACCTCCAAAAGTACACTGAATATTAGCCATTAAATATTTAAAGTTATGTCAGATAAATGTTACGTGTTAAGAAGATGTATGTTATGTAATAAATGCATGCTTGGTGAGGAATGTATACATGTAACACATACAGGTATTTTATTACTCAAAGAGATGTCAGTATTCTCCCTATAATTTCTTTCAGCCTAGAGAAAGTCATTTGACTGGAGCCCAAGGACTGCGTTTTATGAATAAAATGTACAGTTTTTTCAAAATATATTTACTTGCAATAGGAGGAGACATTGCCTTTTATTCTTCTGTCCCTCTACTGTGGTACTATATTATGCTGCACCATTTTCCTCCAGACAGCAGGGGGAGAGCTAAAATCAAGCAAGCCTATAGGCTTCAAAGCAGAGCGCTGAGAATCCTGGAGGGTTGTAGTTTGAGATGATAGCCATATAACTGGGCCAGTGGACTCCTTACACTACAGTACCGAATAGACACTGTGCAGTAGGAGGAGTGAGAGATTTTATTAAACTGCCCAAGAATATTTTTACTGTTGGTGCTGAGAACACCTCTGTCTGAATATTCACCTGCCAGTGGGAGACCATACCAGCAGAGTGCCAAGCCTGAGACTGGGAGTGAGGACACTCAAGGGCAGCGCAGCACAGCACAACCCACATCACAGCACCTTCACGCAGGGAGACTGGAGGCACCCTCTGCTTCTCACCACTGATCACTGGAGGCCTTCAGGAAGAGACCGAGGGGGGCCCCCTTTCTACAGCAAGAGGTCACTGCAGCATCCCGGGGACAGGTGAGAGGGCGATTCACCCATTGCTAAAACTGCTATCACAGACTGAGCCACTAACAGCAAGACACCAAGTGTACCTGAACTATACTGCACCCGTACTTCACTCTATACCGCACTTATTCCAAACCTAGACTGCACCTACTGCACCAACACCAACCATATACTGTATTATACAGAATCATTACCGCACCTGAACCACATCTACTTTGCACCTGTGTTGAGACTATACTGTACCTTTACTGCATGCAGGTTAACTGGGACTATCGCTAAGTGCACCAAAACTCTTAAAGGACCCAGCGAGTTACCAGTTCCCGTGCATCCTTTTTTCCAATTCAAGTTCCAGAGTACAAGCAGCAAGGACTGGTGCCAACACATATCTGTGCTGTATGACAGGGATTATCAAATATGGTGATGGTGACAAGTTCACTTTAACTATGTACGTCCAAAGAGCGAACTGTTAAGCACAAGCTGATGGTTGCAGTAGCAGTGACCAGCTTGTGCCGGTTTTACTCATCCTGCTCTAACTTGTAATGTGGCAGCTGTGTCCCCTCACTTAAAAGCAGTCTTGGCGATTCTACCCGCGATTCCATATCGCTAGGTGTGAATGGGGCCTTAGTGAAATTGTTCACTCACCCCTAATAAAGACTTTTATTAGCAAATTATCAGAGAGGGGTTTCTGTGCTATTTTTTTTAACATATGTAAAGCAGCCAAGCAGGAGCAACCTCACTATCAGGATGTCTTGTGATTTGCGATCTTTCAAGTATGCACCACTGCAACTTACGCTCAGTATGACACAGTAACAGTATTTGCACATCACTTGACATTGTTTTAGCTTGCTGATGTTTATTCTGACTGTAGTTTTCCTTTAACGCTACACCTGGGCATTAAATTCTCTAGCTTTGCCAATACAACAAGAGCTACAGCTACAATGAATGTCTATCTGGCTCTGCCATCGTACATCTGCTCCCTCTACGATGCTATCAGCAGCTTTGTTGAATTCGAATTACTTTAATTCAGAGAATATTCATTTATCACTGTCCTGTTGGCGATGTGTAATTTTCAACTCTTCCAAGCCAGAAGCGAGATAAATGGAGAGCTATTTATGTAAATATTTCACAAGGTCTCTGCTAAAGAAGGACAATAGAGAAATATTTCTTTAGCACCTGCATCACACACATGCGTTCTGCTTATTCCTATACTTGTCTAAAATCAGCTGAAGTTTAGCAGTAGAAAAGAGGAACAAAGAGAGAGCACTAATTAGTTTTTATAATCAGTAAGGGGGACCTACAAATTTTCCATCTCCTTAGGGCTGATTCACACCAGCAACTGTGCTGATTCACACTGGTAGTGCTGAAGTGCCTATTCTGGCACATCTAGCACCCCCATGTTTTGATCTAGTGCTTCCTTTAAGGGAGTGTCTGTTTCTCCCATTTTCAGAGCTCACATTGCCCCACCTCCTTGAGACAACTGGAACCTTAAGGGACTAATCTGGATACAACCCCCCTTCCACAACTCCTACAGACCATTGGGCAATATTTCCTGTTCTTGCTGTGTTTGCACCCACATCTGTGAGATTTATGCTACAAAAATACCCCACACAGAAGAAATTTTTTTGAGCCAGTATGGATTCAAAATAATTATTTTGTCTTAATTGCGAGTATGTTTATACCATGTTTGTCTAAAACACATGTATGGGTGTTTTTTCTTTTTTTTTTTTTTTTCTAACAACCTGGTTTCTGCTTTCAGTTATTTAGATATATTTCTACTGAGGAAGCAAGTGCTATCTCGCGAAATGTGTAGATATTCAATTTATAAACCCCTGTTTCTTGGATCACTGGTCATGTTATGATTTCTGTAACTACGGTTACTTTATTTCTGTGTGTCTATGCGCCAAATATTTTCAAAGACCTCTCAATGTGACTGAATGGCTGTATTTAGATTTTATATATGACTAATTAACTAAACTTTTTTTAAACAAATATGGTTTGTGTCTCCTAAAGTCCAGCGGGCACATTTAGGATTGTATTTGAACATTCATGCGATGACTGGAACACATTCACACCTGATATATGGAGCCATTACACTATTCCGGCACATTGCACTTTCTTTTTTTGTGTCAGAACTTTATTGCTCATTCTATTTACACGGCAATGTTTGATAGTGAATAAGCACATTGAAAGTGTGAAACGCGTCTATCTCTGTAACCTGTGTACCTTTGACGTATTTTAATAAAGGATTCATCTTCCTAGCAGCTGGTGGTGTGCGGATGATCTCTCCTTCATTTCTACTGTTGCAGCAGTGGCGAGCTGAGGCCTGCACCTACAGCACCGGGATTGCTCACCTGAGCGGTGGTTGTCTTCTCATTTCTACATGGCAATGTTAGAATGTGGTGGTTTCTGCCGCAGCCTGCTGCGCTGAGGAAAACTACTGCATGCAGTATTTTTTTGCAGCACACACCACCACAACATAGTGATGTGAACTGACTCCATAAGAAACAAGGCACATTGTCTTGAACTGCACTTGGCAACACCTACCAGCACACTCAACACAAATAATGTTAATGAGCCCTTATGCGCCAAAATGAAAAAGAGGTTACCGTATATACTCGAGTATAAGCCGACCCGAGTATAAGCCGAGACCCCTACTTTTACCACAAAAAGATGGGAAAAATCATTGACTCGAGTATAAGCCTAGGGTGAGAATGCAGGGCGGCGGGCATGGTACAGGAGAATGCAGGGTGACTGGCATGGTGCAGGAGAATGCAGGGTACTGGCATGGTGCAGGAGAATGCAGGGCGGCGGGCATTGTGCAGGAGAATGCAGGGTACTGGCATAGTGCAGGAGAATGCAGGGTACTGGCATGGTACAGGAGAATGCAGGGTGACTGGCATGGTACAGGAGAATGCAGGGTACTGGCATGGTGCAGGAGAATGCAGGGTACTGGCATGGTGCAGGAGAATGCAGGGTACTGGCATGGTGCAGGAGAATGCAGGGTACTGGCATGGTACAAGAGGATCCGGGGTTGTGGGCATACTACAGGAGATGCAGTTCTGTGGGCATGGTACGTGTGGACCAATGCCCGCAGCACTGCATCCCTTGTAGTGTGCCCGCAGACCTGCATAATGGCAGGTAGTGAAGCTGTTTCACTTACCTGTTCCAGAGGCGCCTTCATTTTAAAAATGGCGCCGCCCGGCGCCGACACGTCATTGCGCACACGCCGCCGCTCGTATACTTTCGGCTATTCCCGGCCTCTCCCGAGCGGCGCCGGGAATAGCCGAAATTACACGAGCGGCGCGTGCGCGGTGACATGTATGCGACGGGCGGCGCCATTTTTAAACCTTAAACCCGTCGGAGCGGACAGAATTTTTTTTTTTTTCCTTGACTCGAGTATAAGCCGATGGGGACGTTTTCAGCACAAAAAAATGTGCTGAAAAACTTGGCTTATACTCGAGTATATACGGTATTTAGAATATATACTATTCTGGCAATATATACACAATTTCACATGTTTTACCTCTTTAAAAATTTGACAAATACACAAAAATACCCATTGATCCTATCAGAAATCCAATTGGCTCCTAATACCCTGTTTGGGTTGGAAACACGGTGTCTTTGCTGCCCCAACCAGTGTTGCCAGCATTGCTTGCAGGACTACAAAACTTTGGCTATTCCTCATCCCTCTTTGTTCCTCTCCACATGCAAATATTGATTTTTCCAGCAAAGCAATTCTGCCGTCTTGATTCTCAAAAACGTACTTACACGCTGCATGTGGGAAAAGGGCTCCTGGGAGATTTAGTTCTGCGGTTGTGCCTTCATCAATAGGAACTGAGCTCCCAGCAGCCGCTGCAAGAATTATACAAGATCAATTATATGAAGTGTATAAAGCCCCCTACATGTGAACGGGTTCTGTTCCAGGAGCTCGTTCGTAAGTTCAACTTGTTCATAAGTCCAGCAAACATCAGCGCTTGCAGACAAAGGCTGAGAGGGCTGATCAGTTTGTTCTGGTGTTGGGAGCCCCCTTGTCAGAACACAAAAGAACAGCATTGGAGGTCGCTGCACCAACATTGCTTGTGTTGGTACCGAAATCTGTTATGGGACAGTAGACAGAACCTCTTAATAAATAAAACACTTAAATTGATATTAAATATAATATTAAAAAACACAAGCAATAATTGTATTGAACTAGCTGCAGCCCTTTATTGGCATTAATATTAAATCGAAAACTTGTATGTAACATACACCAAATATATTTATTAAAACTTAAATAATTACCAGCATACCATAAAATAAACATTTTAACTCAGCTATAACAGCTTGAGTTAATACCATTTAACAACCATCCCCTCTCAAAGAAAAGGACTTTAACACCACATAAAAGGACCGCGACATGGGAGGGATGGCGGTACAATCTTCTTCTGCTGTCCCTGCCGACTGCTGAACTGCTGAAACAGTTACTGTCTTATATACTCTTCCAGCTCCTGTAAAAAACTTTTAAAACTGACTTCATAAATTTCAACCAATTACAAATCTTATGCAAATTTGATGTACTTAAATATCAATAAGCACTATCCTTGAGGTCTGTCATTGTCCCATAGGTGTAGGTAGTGCAATATTTGCCTTCCCTCACCTTATATGGGACATTAGACAGACCCTCCTAATAAATAAAACACTTTAATTGATATTAAATACAATAATAAAAAACACAACCAATAATTGGATTGAACTGGCCATGGCCCTTTATTGGCATTAATATGAAATCCAAAACTTGTATGTAACATTCACCAAATATATTTATTAAAACTTAAATAATTACCAGCATACCATAAAATAACCATTTTAACTCAGCTATAACAGCTTGAGTTAATACCATTTAACAACAACCATCCCACACAGCAGGCTCACATACAAGGAGCCTGGCACCCCACCCGAACCGGGGCCAGTTCAATACAATTTTGTATGGCAAGATTAAAAATATCCAGTGCAACATCGGACAAATGAACATCATTCGAGCGAAACATAAAACCCGGAAAATCACCTTCAAGGTCAACGTGTCTATATGAGAAACCTTGAACAGAAGGCATACATTTTGCTAAAGCCCTATTAATACATTTACGAATCTTCTGGCAAAAACAAAGTTCAGGTAATAATGACCATTTAAGTTGAGGAATGATTTCTGAAAAAAACAGGATAGTATGTGGAAACAGAGAATGTAACCGTATAAATTCCAATCGAATTTGAGAGATAATTTACAAAGTCTTTTGAGAACGAATATCCCCCCAAAATGAATAATGATAATGGAAGGAGGAGGCCAATGCAAATATAGAAAAGACAAAAATTCATTAAATTCACACCATTGCATACCCCGTTTCCCCTACCACCAAACTTGAAATAAGTCCAGTTGAAAACCCAAGTTGGAACCATAAATCCTTTGAGCTGCACGACGTGAGGCCCAGAACACGAAAGAATGGCCTATCATCCACACATGCTTTTTTACTTCTGCGAATTAAACAAAAAAATTAGGTCTTACATAAAAACGGTAACAATTAGAAGTCCACCCACCAATATGTTGTGTAACAGGAGCAGATAAACCTAACACAGCAGCTTCAGTAGCCGCCCCTATACGAAACTAATGTGAAGTAATACGGAGGTGTTGAAGATTCAAATTAAGTAAGCATTTCCGCAATACAGAGTAAAACTGATACACAGTAAGTGGGCGGCCAGAAAAATGGATAAGAAGAAGTGAACCATCTGGACGAACAGATAAATATTCATGAAGCAGAGAAACCACACACCGAAGAACCATGCAATCTCCGAAGGGTGATCCATCGGCCACGACCTAACTGATCCTTTCTACTATCGCCAATATATCCCTTTCTACTATCGCATCAAGCTATTGGTAATATGTTTGATGATTTTTTTCACGTATTTGCTTTTGGTTGTATTCACTGGTTGACTACCTATGTTTGGTGTATCATTCTTCATTTTTCGTTTTCTCTTTCTTTTTATGATTTATAGGGTTCTTATTTTCTTTTGGTAATCAGCACTCACCTTTTATTCACTTGTCACATGATGGGCATTTATGCTTTCACATTCTTACTTCCTCACAATATTCTAGCCACACTATGGTACTTCGGATTCACCTCATTTCCACCTTGATACACTGTGGCTTTCTTTGGTATTCTGCTAGCTCTTTTTGATCTTCCTTTTGGACATACATGACCACATTTATTATGATATATATCCCCCATTTTTTCTTCTATTTGATTAGATTTACTTTTTATATAATCACTATGGAATATGATGAATACATTGGTAATTATGATTTTATATATTAATAATCTTTTTCAGATTATTCTGGTCATGATGCTTTTTCTCTACCACTGCCGATTTCTATGATGTGTCGTTCTACTCCTTCTATGGATCAATTCCAGTTTCCCCTCCATCTCCTTCTCCTCATGGTCCGACCTCGGCCAATTTACCTGCCTCAGCCCCGGGTTAGACAGTCGCTGGGTTTTGATGACCTCCTTGTTTGTTGGAACCTTTTTCTTCCTTTTTTGGGCTACCTTAGTAAGTAGCTGTCTTTATTTATATTGGAGCAATGGTTACATTTTTTT
This sequence comes from Pelophylax lessonae, assembly GCF_965119305.1. Classification (NCBI taxonomy): domain Eukaryota; kingdom Metazoa; phylum Chordata; class Amphibia; order Anura; family Ranidae; genus Pelophylax; species Pelophylax lessonae. The sequence continues at coordinate 80,703,766 of NC_138773.1, forward strand.
CTATATATATGCTATATCTCAATGTTAATTTATATTAACAGAGCCAAAATTTCAAACTAGCTCCTGATGAGTGGATGTTGAGCCACGAAACGCGTAGAGCCTATAAAATACGAAGATAAACTATTTGAAGACTGATTTACAGTGTGTGGTTTCTCTGCTTCATGAATATTTATCTGTTCGTCCAGATGGTTCACAACTTCTCCACAACAGTATCTCGAACCTGCCTGGTGTGTTCCTTGTTCTTCATGATGTTCTCTGTGCTTTAAACAGATCTCTGAGACTATCACAGTGCAGGTGCATTCATACGGAGACTTGATTACACACAGGTGGATTCTATTTATCATCATTAGTCATTTAGGTCAACATTGGATCATTCAGAGATCCTCACTGAACTTCTGGAGAGAGTTTTCTGCACTGAAAGCAAAGGGGCTGAATAATTTTGCATGCCCGATTTTTCAGTTTTTTATTTGTTAACAAAGTTTGAAATATCCAATAAATTTCGTTCCACTTCATGATTGCGTCCCACTTGTTGTTGATTCTTCACAAAAAATTACAGTTTTATATCTTTATGTTTGAAGCCTGAAATGTGGCAAAAGGTCGCAAAGTTCAAGGGGGCCGAATACTTTCGCAAGGCACTGTATATATATATATATATATATATATATATATTGTAACGCTGAGCGCTCCGATCCCTGCTCCTGGACCGGAGCGCTCACGGCGTTCGTCCCAGATCCACTCACCTGTGCCCGCTCCGGCTCTCTCCTCCGCTCCCCGCTCACGTGGTTCCCGGCGTGCGCGTCCCTGCACCATAGGGCGCGTGCGCGCCGGCTGTTTGAAATATAAAGGGCCAGTGCACCAGTAATTGGTGCCTGGTCCAAACCTCCCTTCCTGTTTCCTGTTCTCGGTTTCCTGTTTCCTGTTCTCTGTTTCCTGTTTCATATATAAGTGACCTGCCCCTTCTTGCCCTTGCCGGATCTTTGTTGCCTTGTTGCCTTAGTGAAAGCGTTACCTGTGTTATCCTTTGCCTGTTGCCGAACCCTTTGCTAACGACTACCGCCTCTGAACCTGTGCTGCCTGCCCTGACCTTTGCTACATCTGACTATGCCTCTGCCTGTCCCTCTTGTACTACGCCTATATCAGCAGTCGGTGAGGTTGAGCAGCTACCAGAGGACACGACCTGGTAGTTACCGCCGCAGCAAGCCCATCCCGCCTTGCGGCAGGCTCTGGTGAAAACCAGTAACTACTTAGAACCGATCCTCTGGTACGGTCCACGCCAATCCCTCACTGACACAGCGGATCCACTCCCTGAACCGCTACTGCTACCAGTCCGGACCCTGACAGTAAGATCCGGCCATGGATCCCGCTGATGTGCCTCTGCCTAGTATCGCGGACCTTACTACAGTTGTGGCCCAGCAGTCGCAGCAGATCGCTCAGCAAGGTCAACAGCTGGCACAGTTGACCGCCATGCTGCAGCAGCTTCTTCCAGCACAGCCGCCTCCACCGCCTGCATCTGCTTCACCACCGCAGCCTGTGGCCGCCGCCACTTCTAGAGTTTGTCTGTCCATGCCGGCCAAGTACGACGGTGATCCCAAGTTGTGCCGCGGATTCTTATCCCAATGCTCCCTTCACCTGGAGATGTCGGCTGACCAGTTCCCCTCGGAGCGAGCCAAGGTGGCATTTGTCGTTAGCCTGCTTTCGGGGAAGGCCCTGGCCTGGGCTACACCGCTTTGGGACCGCAACGATCCTGCTACTGCCAGTGTCCAGAGTTTCTTTCAGGAATTCCAGAGTGTTTTTGAGGAGCCAGCCCGGGCTGTCTCAGCAGAGACTGCATTATTGAACTTGTCCCAGGGGAGTTCCTCTGTCGGAGACTATGCTATCCGTTTCCGCACCCTGGCTTCGGAACTCTCCTGGAATAACGAGGCGCTCTGTGCTACCTTTAAGAAAGGCTTGTCCAGCGCCATAAAGGACGTCCTGGCCACACGAGAAGTCCCTAGCAACTTGAGTGACCTCATCCATTTGGCCACCAGGATTGACCTGCGTTTTGCTGAGCGACGAGAGGAACTGTTACAGGAAAAGGGAAGTGCTCGTCCCAGACGCTTTCCTCGTCTGGCTCCTATCTTCCAGCATCCACCGCAACCCTCTTCTGGGCCTCCCGCCGAGGAAGCCATGCAGGTGGATCGGTCTCGCCTGACCACGCAAGAAAGGAACCGCCGTAGAGACGAGAACCTCTGTTTGTACTGTGCCAGTACTGAGCACTTTTTAAAGGACTGTCCTCTCCGTCCAACCGCATCAGTGAAACGCCCGCACCTAGTCAACGTGGGAGAGGCGTTGCTAGGTGTGAATACCTCCTCTCCACGCATTACTGTCCCCGTGCGGATTTCCGTGTCCACCAAAATCTCCTTTGCTGCCTCTGCCTTTCTGGATTCCGGTTCAGCCGGTAACTTCATCGACGCCTCGCTGGTGAACAAGTTCAACATCCCTGTGGTTCGTTTACTGAAGCCCATCTTCATCTCCACAGTTAATGGAGAGAGACTCGACGGTATGATGCAGTTCCGTACAGAACCCCTCCAGATGGACATCGGAGTCCTGCATTCTGAGCGATTGGAGTTTTTTGTGTTACCCCATTGCACCTCAGAACTCCTCTTGGGTCTGCCCTGGCTCCAGCGCCATTGTCCCGTTCTGGATTGGACCTCCGGAGAGGTTCGAAGATGGGGTTCGGCCTGTTTCGGCAGATGTCTCAAGTCGGTACGAGTCAAGTCTGCACCTGTTATTTCTCCTCCTCCCGGTCTGCCTGAACCATGTGCGGATTTTCCAGACGTTTTTTGCAAGAAACAAGCGGAGGTGTTGCCTCCACATAGGCCATATGACTGCCCCATTGACTTGCAACCTGGCACTACGCCGCCTAGGGGAAGAATCTATCCTCTCTCCCCTCCAGAGACTCTAGCCATGTCAGAGTATATCCAGGAGAACCTGCAGAGAGGGTTTATCAGGAAATCCTCTTCTCCTGCCGGAGCAGGATTCTTCTTTGTTGCGAAGAAGGACGGTACCCTTAGGCCTTGCATAGACTTTCGGGGTCTCAACAGCATTACTGTAAAGAACCGTTACCCTCTTCCCCTGATTACGGAACTCTTTGACCGGTTACAAGGCGCCAAGTACTTCACCAAGTTGGATCTCAGAGGGGCCTATAACCTTCTTCGCATCCGAGAGGGTGACGAGTGGAAGGCGGCTTTTAACACCCGAGACGGGCATTTTGAGTACTTAGTCATGCCTTTCGGACTCTGTAACGCTCCAGCGGTCTTCGAGGAGTTTGTTAATGACATTTTCCGAGACCTGCTCTATACCTGTGTCGTGGTCTATTTGGATGACATCCTCATCTTCTCTACTAACTTGGATCAACACTGTGCTCATGTCCGCTTAGTACTCTCCCGTCTCAGGAAGAACCGTCTCTATGCTAAATTTGAAAAGTGCTTGTTTCGCCCTTCCTGGGCTACATCATTTCTGCCAAGGGACTACAAATGGATCCTGCCAAACTGTCTGCCATCCTGGACTGGCCTCGTCCCTCTGGCCTTAAGGCCATCCAGCGATTCCTCGGATTCGCGAACTATTATAGACAGTTCATTCCGCATTACTCCACCCTTGTGGCACCAATTGTAGCCCTAACCAAGAAGGGGGCTAACCCGAAATCTTGGCCGCCCCAGGCCGAGAAGGCCTTCAGCGCTCTTAAGTCTGCCTTTGCCACCGCCCCAGTTCTGTCCAGACCAGATCCTACTAAGCCGTTCTACCTGGAAGTAGACGCTTCCTCTGTTGGTGCTGGTGCTTTGCTCATGCAAAAGACTACGAGAGGCAAGTCGGTTACTTGCGGGTTTTTCTCTAAGACTTTCTCTCCCACTGAAAGAAATTATTTTATTGGGGATAGAGAATTACTCGCCATCAAGCTGGCCTTGGAGGAGTGGCGGCATTTACTGGAAGGATCGGTACATCCCGTGAACATCTACACGGATCATAAAAATTTATCTTACCTCCATTCTGCTCAGAGACTAAATCCTCGCCAAGCTCGCTGGTCTCTATTTTTTGGCAGATTTAACTTCCGGATCCACTTTCGTCCAGTGAGCAAGAACCTCAGGGCCGATGCCCTCTCTCATTCGTCTGATGTCACAGGAGAGGAAGTCAAGCCACAGCACATTGTGCCCCCGGAATGTCTGGTCACCGTGGCACCTATAGACTTGCGTAACCTCCCTCCCGGAAAGACCTATGTTTCTCCCCGTCTTCGCCTAAAGGTTCTTAAGTGGGGACATTCTTCTCTTCTCGCAGGACATCCTGGCGTCCGAAAGACTTTACAACTTATCTCCAGGAGATATTGGTGGTCATCCTTGGAGAAGGACATCTCTGAATTTGTACAGTCCTGCTCTGTATGTGCCAGAGACAAAACCCCTCGCCAAAGACCCGCCGGCTTTCTCCAGCCACTTCCCATACCAGAGACCCCTTGGTCCAATATCGCGATGGACTTTGTTACGGACCTACCACCATCTCACGGGAAAACTATAATTTGGGTCGTCGTAGATCGCTTCTCGAAAATGGCGCATTTCATCCCGTTGTCAGCCTTACCATCCGCACCTCAGTTGGCCAAGCATTTCCTCCGACACATCTTCCGGTTACACGGCCTGCCTTCACATTTTGTCTCCAATAGAGGAGTCCAGTTTGTGTCCAAGTTCTGGAGGGCTCTTTGTGGATGCCTTAAAATCAAGCTGGATTTCTCTTCTTCATACCACCCCCAAACCAACGGACAAGTAGAGCGGGTCAATCAAATCTTGGGCGACTACCTTCGCCACTTCGTTTCCTCCTGTCAAGACGAAGACTATAACCACAAAGACTCTTCCGCCACCAACAAGTCTCCCTTCTTCGTGGTTTACGGTCGTCATCCTCTGCCTCCTCTGCCATTATCCTCCTCCTCCGGTGTACCTGCAGTGGATGACCTGGTGCAAGACTTTTCTGCCATCTGGCGTGAGACGCGCCTGTCCCTCTTACAGGCCTCATCCCGCATGAAAATCCAAGCGGACAAGAAACGTCGGTCTCCTCCTGTCCTGGTTCCTGGGGGACAGAGTTTGGCTCTCCTCCAAGTATGTCCGCTTCAGGGTTCCTAGTTACAAGCTTGGTCCTCGTTATTTGGGACCCTACAAGGTCAAGAAGAGGATCAATCCTGTGTGTTACCAACTCCATCTCCCTTCCTCCCTTAAAATTCCCAACTGTTTTCATGTCTCCCTCCTCAAGCCTGCGGTCTTTAATCGCTTTTCCCCCAAGAATCTTCCTCCCACGACTGTATCCGGTACCTCGGATGTCTTCTCCGTTCAGGAGATATTGGCCTCTAAATTGGTCAGGGGGAGAAGATATTTTTTGGTGGACTGGGAGGGCTGCGGTCCTGAAGAGAGATCCTGGGAGCCAGAGGAGAATATCTTGGACCGTAACCTCATCCTCAAGTTTCTGGGTACCAAAAAGAGGGGGAGACCAAAGGGGGGGGGGGGGGTTACTGTAACGCTGAGCGCTCCGATCCCTGCTCCAGGCCCGGAGCGCTCGCGGTGTTCGTCCCAGATCCACTCACCTGTGCCCGCTCCGGCTCTCTCCTCCGCTCCCCGCTCACGTGGTTCCCGGTGTGCGCGTCCCTGCACCATAGGGCGCGTGCGCGCCGGCTGTTTGAAATATAAAGGGCCAGTGCACCAGTAATTGGTGCCTGGTCCAAACCTCCCTTCCTGTTTCCTGTTCTCTGTTTCCTGTTTCCTGTTCTCTGTTTCCTGTTTCCTGTTTCATATATAAGTGACCTGCCCCTTCTTGCCCTTGCCGGATCTTTGTTGCCTTGTTGCCTTAGTGAAAGCGTTACCTGTGTTATCCTTTGCCTGTTGCCGAACCCTTTGCTAACGACTACCGCCTCTGAACCTGTGCTGCCTGCCCTGACCTTTGCTACGTCTGACTACGCCTCTGCCTGTCCCTCTTGTACTACGCCTATATCAGCAGTCGGTGAGGTTGAGCCGCTACCAGAGGACACGACCTGGTAGTTACCGCCACAGCAAGCCCATCCCGCCTTGCGGCGGGCTCTGGTGAAAACCTGTAACTACTTAGAACCGATCCTCTGGTACGGTCCACGCCAATCCCTCACTGACACAGCGGATCCACTCCCTGCACCGCTCCTGCTACCAGTCCGGACCCTGACATATATATATATATATATATATATATATATATATATATATATATATATACCTACTGTATAAACCTATATAAGAACAGGTGTTTGCACATCAAGCAGCTCCTTTGGGGGTAAGCACTATCTATTCATTAGGAATATGGTTTTATTACTTAGATGTAATCCCAAACTGGGCATTTTTTAGTTTGCTAAAGCACAAGTAAACAATTGCAATTTTTTGCCCTATGGTACTTTTTTCACCTTCTTTCATCCTTTTTTGCATCTCAGTAAGCTTACCTTCTTAATCCTTTTTCATTCTCCAGAATTGGCTGTGCAATATTGCTCTGGACCAGGTTACTAACCATGGCATTGGTAAACTGTGCCCATGCAGTTGTGTCAAATGTGTTTCAGCACAGTTGCTTGAAGCCTCCAACAGGAGCGCATGTGACATGGTAAATAAATAAATATCAAAAGGTACAGTGCTTTTTCTATTTTGTATGAGCTGGCTGTAGAGCTTTCTCATTCGTGGAAACTCCGGAATATTCTTTACCTATTTTAGACACAATTTAATACTCTATTCTATTCAATATGATTATATGAGTGAGAGCGGATATTGTTAATCCAGTGTCTCCGCTTTAGTGCAGAAGTTCACTATATAGAGCGGCTGGCTGCCTGTGATGCTCCACCTCTACTGACGAAGTTGAACAGCCCTGTCCGGTGACGCAACGCATATAAGGGGCAGAGACTTCCACGGCAATCAGGAAGCCTTCAGCTCACTCGCTCGGAGTCTGAGGAGATATGTGCTCATAGCCCGCACAGCTTGTTGTGCTGGAGTGTGTAAGTTTTACTATGTTAAATCCCAATTAAACTTTTAAAAACAGAGAGCATTAGATGTCTTTGTGCCTCTCTCTTCCTTACATGCTGTATGGATGGTATGCTGTAAGTGATGTTGGTGATTGCCTGATATAACACATCCAATCCATTGGATTACCCCTGGGTATTTTGAGTCCGAGGAGGAAACATCTTTAACCCCAGAGAGGAATTGCTTTATTTTACCTAGTGGTAACACACAGGTCAAAACTCCAGGTGAGAGGCTAATCTGTGGGTGATGGTGATGACCAGCACTGGCACATTTTGAACCATAGGATAAGCACCTTTCTATTGTTTTACACACCGGGGAGAAGAAACCTGATGGACTTTTGTTTTTTTTATAGACACCTTGGTTTCCAATGATTAATGTGATTGATTATAGCACTTAGTCTCTTTGTCATTGAGATTTTGCATGTTAATGCTATTCATTTGCACTTTCCATTTGCACTTGAGCACTTTGAGTCACGTCATATTTTTTGCACCGTATTTAGTGATTTCTTTCACTGATATTTGATGTTAAAAAAGCCCTGTACCTTAATATTTATTTATTTACTTTTACTTTGCAGTGGTAAGCATAGCCAGTATAGCTGCTGTATTGCACTATATATATATTTATAGTTTGCGCTGATTTATCTATTTTTCAGGCATGTTACATGGTGACAACGCAGGAATAGGATTTTGAGACAGCTGTCACCTCATAACAGGAAGTGATTAAGGCTACGTTCACACTGGCTGATTTGGGCCGGTGCAAATTGTGGTGGCAGTTTCTTCTGTGTGCGTCCAGCAGCGTTCACTGCAGGTAATCACTGACTAGGTAGAGAGCAGCGAATAGCTGTGGTCACCGGCAACCTGTCATTATAGTGAATTGGTCCTGCGGCCAAATCTACCTGCTGAGACCTGCTGAGAGCCGCAGAAGGAACTGCCGCCACAATTCAGACCGGCCCTAATTACAGGTGCTAATGTAGTCGTAAGAAAGACCTTCATGTCAGGTTTACCAGGTGGTATTTTAGTAAAAGCTGCAGGTTTAAAAAAAAAAAAAGACTATTGGAATATACCCTAACCTTTAAAGCTTATATCAGATTTGTGTGTGTGGGTTTTGATTTACTTTATGACCTTTACAGAACCAAAAAGCATCTCTCTCCCTTGGAAGACTTATTAAAGGTAAACTTAAATTTTAAAAAATCATTTTTCACTCAGGGCCTGTGTTGATGGGTTTTTGTTCACTTCAATGGGTTTTACATTCCCATACAAGTCTATAGGAATGCAAAACCCACTTGAAGCCTAGATACAGTGGGTATAGAAAAGAATCACCCTCTTTAAAATAATTGTATTTTGTTGCTTTGCCTAGTACTCACCGGCTGGACATTTGGCCCGTGTGTACTGCAGCCGGTATAACAGAAGTCAGCCATTTGGTCGGCTGCAGTCAAAAAGGCATGACAGAAAAAAGGTCTGCCGATTGGCTCCCAATCAGCGCTCTCAGCCAATGACCGGAGTATTGTGGCGGGGAAGCTGTCCTCCCTGTCAGAACACAATAGCGCAGATCTGGAGATCACTGTACTAACATCGGATCATTAGCACAGCAGCTCCTCCTGAGCCATCAGGTTTTTTTCGTTCAGCCTGCTGGGTTGAACGAAAAAAAACTAATAATGTGTATTCGATTTTAGTCTGTTGCTAAATGTTTCTACTTACTTTGTACATCTAGACTTTGCAATATTTGCCCACTCTTCTATTTGATAATGACTGTTTTTGGACTGCGGTCTTCAAGTCATTCCACAGATTTTCTATGGGGTTAAAATCTAGGCTTTGACTAGGCCATGCAAGGACATTCACCTTTTTTTCCATTAATCACTGTGTCGTCATTTTTGCTGCGTGCTTTGGGTCATTGTCATGTTGGAAGGTAAACCTTCTTCCCATTGACAACTTTCTGGCAGGGGGCAGAAGATTTTCTTTGAGAATTTGATGGTATTTTACCCCATACATATTTCCTTCTATCCTGACAATTGCTCCAGTCCCTGCTGCAGAGAAACACCCCCATAACAGGATATTGCCACCGCCAGACAGGATTTCTGCCAGACATATTGTTGGTGTTGAGGCTAAATAATTAAATTTTAGTCTCATCTGACCATAACACGTTTTTCCATGTGGCCTCAGAATCTACAAGGTGCAAAGCTCGGTTGTGACTGTGTATGTGGACTTTCTTGAGGAGTGGCTTTTTTTTTCTTGCAACCCTCCCATACAAGCCATATTTTTGGAGAATTTGTGATATTGTTGTCACATGCACACAATGTGCACTCTTTATCATAACATCCTGCAACTGCTTCAGGGTTTCTGTAGGCCTCTTGGTAGCCTTGGTTTTCTGCTGGCTGTTTCATCCAGTTTGGAACAACTTCCTGATCCAGGGTGGGTCTGTGTTGTACCAAATACCTTCCACTTCTTAATAATAGACTGCACTGTGCTTCTAGGCATTAATAAAGCCTTTGAATTTTTTCCATCCATCTCCAAGTTGTTCCTGTCCACAACTTTGTACCGGAGATCTTTTGACAGTGCCTTGCCACCCATGGTTGATTGTTTGCTTAATTTGCACTACCAGGGACTAAAATGCTACCAGCATGTCTTTGGAGTGTGGAAGGAGACTGGAGTATCTGGAGGAAACTAGAGAGGATAACCCATGCAGGCACAGGGAGAACATACAAACTCCAGGCAGGTAGTACAATGGTTAAGATGCGAACTGATGACTTTAACTTTAAATGGCCATTTCACCTCCATACTACACATCTCAACATGGAACATATTTACAAAGTGAACTTATGGCACAGAAATCACTTGCAGTATCAGTTCTGAAGCTCAATACTCCAGTTTGTGAGATATTCTTAGATAGCCAATAACTTTGCCAACATGATTGATGCCCAGAAAATGCCCCCTGACAATATTTAATGTATATTACAACCTTATTATATTTTGTAGCCAGTCAGGCAGGCAGAGCGTCTACACAATGTGTCACAAAAATAGATCAGAAATATTATTTACCACAAAATCCATTATTCTTTTCAACATACTGTATATGGTGGGAGTATGAGTCAAGTCTGCAGGCAGTTGTTTCATTTACAATTTTCTGCGTGCCCCATAATTCTCTGCAGAGGTCAAGGAGAAAGAGACAATGGAATGAAAGGCTCCGAGTCAGCAGATGAAATGCATTTTCTAAACTGTAATGCTAGGGCGAGAGACAAAACAAAATAACAGACACATTATGACAGCCTTACAGAGGAAGCAAACTTTCATGATGCAGTGTCCATATTGCGATGGAGATTTCTGATATTAAACTTAATGAAATAGCCAGTGATTAATGTGCAAAGTTTAAGGCCATCTATAAATGGCATATCTTAAATGCTTCATCTACTTTATTGAACTGCTTCCAGCTTGCAATTTGTTCTTCAGTCATTGTCAGTTGACAAAAAATAATAACAGAAAATGTGTTATGACACACTGCAGTTCTGTGATAGTGAATGTTTGATGGCCCATTTAGTCAGATCTGCATTTGAGATTTGCCATAAGTGCAAAACAATAATAACCTGCAGAATTTTTTGATGTGTATTTCCAAAATTTTTACCCAAATAATTTGAATGACAATAACTACATCATAAAATTACTAAATAAATGTTATTACCTGTTCTTTTCTATTTCTGAGTTGTGTTCGCTGCTAGGGTTGAGCAAAATTGAGCATTATCGCTTTGGAAAATTCCTGTGATAGTTTTGACATTTTCTCAAAATGTATGATTTGTGCGAAATGTATTGGAGAGAATGGGGAAGGTGACATTTTTTTTAACCCCTTTATTTATTTATTTATTTATTTATTACAGACACTTACTGTTGGGGAAATGATTAATTGATCCTCTGCAGATTTTGTAGGTTTGCCCACTTACAAAGAAATGAAGGGTTTATAATTTTTACCTTAGCTGTATTTTAAATGATAAAGACAGAATATCAACCAGAAATCCAGGAAAAAAAACACATGATACAAATGTTATAAATTGAGTGCAGTTTAGTGAATAAAATAAGTATTTGATCCCCAAGCAAAACATGACCTACTCCTAGGTGGGGAAACCCTTGTTGAAAGCACAGAGGTAAGACATTTCTTGTAGTTAGTGACCAGGTTTGCACACATGTCAGGAGGGATTTTGGTCCACTCTTTTTTACAGATCCTCTCTAAATCCTTAAGGTTTCTTGGCTGTCGCTTGACAACTCAAAGTTTCAGCTCCCTCCATAAATTTTATACAGGATTAAGACTAGGCTAGGTCACTCCATGACCTTTATGTGCTTCTTCTTGAGCCACTCCTTTGCTGCCTTGGCAGTATCTTTTGGGTCATTGTCATGCTGAAAGACCCATTCATGACCCATTTGGAATGTCAAAGACTTAAGATCCTCCAACAAACGCATGATGGTACTACGCCCCCTCAAGCGGCTAAAAGCCAAGGTTTCCCTCATTACAGGAAATCCATCTATCAGTTTTTAATTTCCACCGCCTGAAAAAACTATGGGTAGGTGAAGTAGTGGGATCCTCAGCAGTAGGTCATAAAGCAGGTACTTTAATCTTGTTGTATAAAAATTTACCTTGCCCCATACATTCGTTCACACAAGATGATCTAGGGTGCAAATTGTCTATATGTCTCAGTTTTTTCCTCACGGTATATACTGTACAAATATCAAACATATTCCCCTATTCCCCTACTGTGGACTTATTTCAAGAGAACGTCATTACATATAGTAGGAGGTGATTTCAACACAGTTGTGCACCCAGGACTTTGACAAAGCACAGCAGTGCGAAACATGTAGTCATGGCAACCCTGATGCTTTCCAGGCTGGGTCCCGACGCTTGCTGACGTCACTTCCGGGTAGCGGCCTCCGCTGTGGATACCTCCGAGTGGCGGCTCCGTGGCACGTCTACACTGCTCCGGTGCGAGCAGCCACACTATCGGGTGGGAGGAAGCCAAGCCACCCTACCGGCTGGTCCGGTCTGCTTTTGGAACATAAGATCCTTCTCCCTCCTGCCTGGTTCCCTGTTGTGATCATCTACACAGTTCCGGCTCACCCAGCGGCTCGGTCATCCTGTGACCCCCAGCAACGCCACAGATCTGGTTTGGAACACATTCTATTATGTTTTAATCATCACTATATATTTTTTATAAATACATTTTTCAAGGTTTTCCATCAAGCCTGCCTGAGTTACATTGTAGACTATGTACCGTGGGATAGCGCTGCTGCCCCTCCCCCCATGCACTAAAAAGGGAAAAGACACCACCATACCAGGTTCTTATTGACTGATTTCACTGCTAAATATAGATGTCAAAATTCTGTCCAAGATTATAGCATCAAGGCTGTCACCTATCTTTCCAACACTCATTCACCCCACACAGGCAGGGTTTGTCAAAGGTCGTTCTGCAACATCTAACATCCACAAAGTTTTGACGTCACTTGAGTATGCTAAAACACATCCCTCAGAACAGCTGGATATTATGACTCTTGATGCAGAAAAAGCCTTTGACAATGTTAATTTCCATTGGCTCTTTCTAACCCTAACGAAATTTGGCTTTTCCGGTTGCGTAGTGAACTTTCTACAGGCTATGTATGCCAACCCATCTGCGCCCATTATTACTTCAGCAGGCATCACCAATGCCACACCCTTACATAAGGGCACCAGACAGGGCTGGACGCTATCCCCTATACTTTTCAACCTTGCTCTGGAACCCCTATCAAGGTACCTACTGACAGCACTACACCTTTTATCATCTATTTCTCGATTTCACCTTATTTAAATAATATTTTACCTCTTAGCATTCTCAGAGACCACTCACGGGGAGTGTCATACACAATACGTTATGCTACAATCAGGTTGGTATAACACTCAGCTTTATTTCCTCTTTTAGACTATTTAAAAACAGTTTAAATACAGGATATACGATTCAGGCTATCACATGACACGGGGGTTGTCAGTGTCACCTATACATGATATATTCCTAAATATGGATACACTCAACTAATTGGGATGTGCTTATTTATCTCTCCAAAATACACCCCATATGAGAACACATTACCTGAAACCCCACCTACAAATGTACTTTCTAACTGATTACTTTCTGTTCCTAATGATACTTACAAAGACTTGTGGTTAACCTTAAGCTAGCAACTTCTCCGTTTTCTATGCAAGTCTTTTCCTGGATACAAAAACTTTAAACCTCAAGGTGATACTCCAGACTTAATTTCGTCAGCATTAAAAAATATCTTTAAATGATTAAAATATTAAATTCTACAGAAACTCAATATTCAAAAAGATCAATATTCCATCAACACCTTAAGCCCTCTTTGGGAAATGGAGCAAAGACTTTCCTGATGCTGACCTGTGCAATAAAATTCTAGAAGGATACCTGAAAATTTGTAAAGGTACCATAAATGAATGATGGCGAGAGATACAATTCAAATTGATCCATAAAGCATATATTCCATTCCTTCCCACAAACTCAACAACTTATTTCCCATTGTACCCACAATGTGATCATACCAAACCAACAATATCCCACAGATTTTGGCATTGCCCTTTCGATTTCCGCTTTCTGGGATCGAGTAACTAAAATGATACAGGGTGTAACAGGCCTTAACATCTTGAAAACACCTCACTTAATGTTATTTGGCCATAGTTCAACCGGACAACCTAACTATGACCATCAAAATTGTGCCATCCCCAATGGGTACACCTACAGTATGTCTCTTAGCTGCAAGGAAAATCATCTTAAAATCTGGACCATCTCATACCCCCCCCCCCCCACAGTATCAGCGGTTAAAAAATAACTTAATACTCTTCTCTACAGAGACGAATTAGACATAGAGATTCAGAACTATACTACCACAAAATAATTCTTTTGAGGTGGCGCTCATACATCGAATATAACTTCTCTCTAAAGGAAACGGCAGCATTTATGACATCTTTTCAATATACGGAATGGTATCTTAAGGTGTCTGACACATTCACTGGGCAAACTGAAGACTACGGCTCCCTAATCTGCTAATTACACCTCTACACCTATATGACACACATCTTTACCTCATACGTCTGACCTATGTTTTTTTTTTTTTTTTTTTTTTTGGGGCTGACCACCTTCACTATTCCTAACCAAAGTTCCTACCTAGAATGTTCATGTAGAAGTTTAAATTACATTCTTGACTGTGAAATTCACACTGAATAACACTTGACTAATGTAATACATGTTACTATTAGTATAGAGTCATCCAAACAATAGGTTGGTTTTCTCATCCTGTACCATGCGAGAATGCCACCCACCACGCGGTTCTTGGTACACCATATAATTCAATATTGGTATGTCTTGTCTATCTAGTAAAATATGTACAAATGCTTTGCTCATACTTTAAACTTCTTAATAAAAATATTTGGGAAAAAATACACCTATCATAAAAATTTTAGACCCTTAATTTCTTTGTAAATGGGCAAACTTACAAAATCTGCAGGGTATCAAATAATTATTTCCCCCCTTGTATATAGTGCTGTCAATTTACACAGTGCTTTACATATACAGTGGGTATTGAAAAGAACCACCCCCCCCCCTTTAAAATAGGCACATTTTGTTGCTTTGCAGCCTGGAATGAAGACAGAAACAATTTTTGTTTTAGCCAGCTGAATTTACTGAATTTATAATAAAAAGTTGAAAAAAGGATCACCCCTCTCCTAAAAATGACTTGTAAACTCAATCAGGTGTAGATAATCACCTTCTCAATGGCACACAAAGCCATTTGACTTTCAATTGTGATTTGCTGTGGTCATTTTAATTATCTCAGCATGAAAAGAGTTTTACTGGAACATTTCAGTCCCTGGTATTGCAACTAAAGCAAACAATCAACTATGGGTGGTAAGGCACTCTCAAAAGATCTACAGAATAAAGTTGTGGACAGACACAAGTCAGGAGATGGATCCAAAAAAAGTCAAAGGCTTTATCAAAGCCTAGAAGCACAGTGAAGTCTATTATTAAGAAATGGAAGGTATTTGGTACAACATAGACCCTCCCTGGATCAGAACGTTGCTCCAAACTGGATGAAACTGCGCAAGGTCTCTAACATCCACCAGCTCCGTGATGTGGTCATGGAGGAGTGGAAGAGGACTCCAGTGGCAACCTGCGAAGCTCTGGTGAACTCCATGCCCAAGAGGGCTAAGGCAGTGCTGGAAAATAATGGTGGCCACACAAAATATTGACACTTAGGGCTCAATCTGTACATTTTCACTTAGGGGTGTACTCACTTTTGTTGCCAGCAGTTTAGACATTAATGGCTGTGTGTTGAGTTATTTTGAGGGGACAGCAACTTTACACTGTTATACAAGCTGTACACTCTACTTTACGTTGTAGCAAAGTGTAATTTCTTCATGTTGTCACATGAAAAGATATAATAAAATATTTACACAAATGTGAGGGGTGTACTCACTTTTGTGAGATACTGTACATTTGTGCCCATAAAAAAACCTTAAAGGACCCCACCAACTGCTATGACATATCTACACAAAACTGGAACCAAGAAGCAAATTATCCCAAAATAAATAAGAAAGAAAGGATGAAAAGTTTTCCCAGTGTCAGCAATCTTTCGACTAAAGACTTCCTGAGACTCTCCTGCTAACCATTCCCTAAAGCCCCACCTCTTCATGCCTGACCCACCGATCCAGTAAGTTCCCATATTTGCTATTTACTTTTCAAAGATAAACAAAAAAAAAGCCTCATATCACAAACCCCTTTAACCCAAGTTATGCCAACCCTACACCTATGTTTCCTTTTTCTTACTCCTGGCCTAACTTGATTAGTTATTTAAGGAGGATTTGTCTCCACACAGCTGTACCCAAGAAACCACACAAGACACCAGCTTGGAGTTAAAATAGCCATAGTAGCGCTTTATTGACAAATTGTATAAGTACCATAATAAAGCACATTAATATAGCATGAATGGAGCCCCAAGGTCCTTGTAGGCACCTACATAGCACAGTACCTGAGTCCAACCAAAAGGTAGGCCTCTAGCAGCAAAAACTACAGACTCAGGGACAACAAAAATAATCACAGATACAACTATACAAAACAATGGGAGCCTACCTCATACAGGACCCTACTAATGTACAGTTGTGCCCATGATAACCTTCAAGGTTTCTGCCACTGCAAAACAAACATGACTTGTTATGCTTGTGTACTCAAGACTGCATCCTATATAATAACATACCAGAATATTTTCTTCCTCTTCTGAGACCACATTGCCCACCACACTTACCAAACTGAGTTCCCAAACATGAGAATACACCAACCACATGGCCTTGTTTACCAAACAACGAATAAGATCCACTGTCAGTCTAAGGCAACCTGCCACAGCCATTGTGGACAAGGAACTTCAAATCACGCCATTTCTGGTGCCAACATGCTGGAACATGTCCCACTGAAACCAAAAGAGAGCATTGGCCAAAGAGTTAGTGCAAACGGGAACATGAATAAAAGCATTCAGATGCAAACAGGATAAGAACAGCTTACGAAGCAAGCATATCACCTGTGGTGACAGCGCCAAAACACTGTTAATGGCGACTACGATAACTAACTTGTCACAAACCATTTTGTTACAAAAATGAGTCAATAATTGTTCCAACAACCCTGGAAATATGCACCATAACCTGCCCACAGTAGCCGTAAACAGTTCCAAATCAAAATCACTAGTTGCCTCCTCCATCCACACCAACCTGCTGTTGTAAGCGTCCAAAGATTTTTCCACACCATCAGATTTGCTTTGTGTTCCCGAGTCGACGATATTGTGTTGACCTGGAGTCAGCACCGCCACTGTGGCTGCCACTAGACGTTGCCCATAGACACCCAGAAATCTGAGAACCCTGCAGGGACTCTCAGCTATGTAGCTAGTGCATGCTAAACTGTGGCCAATAGTATTGTGCAATGTTTGAAAGTCACTGGGCCTATGCACAGAAAGTCATCCAAGTAGTGGATAATTAAAGAAATTTCAGACATGTCATGGACTGATCATTTAATAACAAAACAAAAGTTTTCAAACAATGAAAAGGAAATTGAACACCCCATAGGTAAACATCGATCAACAAAATAGAAACCTTGCCAGTAGCACCCTAACTAATAAAAACTTTGAGGATACAAAGGTAACAAACAAAAAGAGAATTTGCCAATGCACTGCGTCATCAAAGTGTACAAAATTAAACATAACTCAAGGTCAATGGCTTTGTTAACCAACCTGCCTTTGGGGTATGACAGATAATGACTCAGGTATAGTTTGTTAGACACTTTTTTAGATACATCCCCCATAGGTGACCCAATTAAACCATCCAGTGGAAGGGTGGGGGGGGGGGGTCTGGAATGGGCCAGCCACATGCCCTACTCAGTTTATATGGATAGCTTAGTCAAAACCTACTGCTGACCACAAATTGTCTGACAGGGAATAGAATGAAAGTGACCAGGAATTAAAAATCCCTCTGAAAAACCTTTATCAAGCAATTTTCGCCACCTTTGGTCAGGGTATCAGTTTAGAAAATGTAGCATAACAGTGTGACAGGAACCGATGATGGCGCAAGAAATATAAATGATAATCTGAGAGATGAGCCATTTTCTCTCTCCAACAACTCCTCAAAGTTCTGCTGACCTACCCTGCTATCCTTCCTTCCACAGCAACCTCTCTGTTAGCTACTCTGCTTTAATATCACTTCCCATCTGTTCTGCATCCTTACCTGCACCCACACTTCCACAGTCCTTCTCCCTCCCCTCAGGTACCAGCACACCGCAGATCTCTCCATTATTTGGTTATCATTATTAATTATATGTAACTTAATACGATCTAAATACAATATTACATCATTTTACTGTATTTCTGTGGAGCTAAGGTCGAGACTTTCTTTACAGCAGCGTCAATTCGTATCATGGAATTAGACTTTTAAACATTTTTAGATTTTTATATACTTTTTTGTACAGAAATATGTACCCACTAATACTTATAGACATGTAAATTTACATATAGTCTAAAAGGGCCTACTCCACATCTCAAAATGTTTTTTTTTTTTTTTTTTTTAAATATATATTTTAATCACTTTTTTTATATGTATTTTTTCTGATATTCACATGCCTACCTTCTACCATAGATCAGTGCTCAAATATTGTTCTTTACACTTTAACTAGGCAATATTTTTTAGTCATCTTTGATATTTTTCGTACTCTAGCCCTAATGAAGGTAAAGGCAATTCCCCCAAAACGCATTCAATTTTTACTTGTGAACTATATCTTTCAATAAACTTCATAAAATCCAACTTCAGCTGTGATGCTTTTCTACGTCTGGCGCACCTCTATACCTGTTCTATTCAGCCCCTAAAGCACATCACAGTCACTTTCAGAGAGACAACAGCCAGAGACCTAAACCAGTCTCACTGGCACCTTACCTCTATCAGCTATGGAATTCTCTGAAGGACAGATCGACTCTTCATCTGAGACCCAATCAATGTACAGGTCCCATGCAGTCATATACACACACATTAGTTAGTGTCAGTGTGCTATATGTAGGATAAAACTGATACATATATGGAAGGAAGAATCACTATGTTAAATGGAAGGAAGAATAGGAAGGAAGGAAGGAAGGAAGGAAGGAAGGAAGGAAGGAAGGAAGGAAGGAAGGAAGGAAGGAAGGAAGGAAGGAAGGAAGGAAGGAAGGAAGGAAGGAAGGAAGGAAGGAAGGAAGGATCAATTTGTAATATGAAAGTAAAAAAACGAGTAATGCAAAAATGTTTTTAATTTTTCACATTAAAGTATTATGTACCACAGGCATGAGTTCATTTTCATCTATATGTAACTAATGTGATGGCCTCCATGTCTTTATGATACACTTATGACTATTGTATTTATTTTTAGTCTTGGACAGTATACCCCCTGATGAAGATTCTGAATGAACTGAAATGCATTGGGGTACAAATACCTGTCCTTTTGGTCTGTTGTGATGATAACTCATGATCCCAATATGACTATGTATTTTTAATGTTGTTTCACTTGTGGGTGTGGTTTTTAAATGTATGTACAACTAAATGGTTATTCTTAAAAAAAATTTGTTGTGTGACTTCAAAGTTCCAGCAAGTTGCACAAAAGTTTTTCTAATATACATTAGGGATGGGGGCACTTTGCAATTGCATCAGACCTATTTGATATATCACATCATCTTTCACCTTTTAAGACGTTTATAAAGCCAGGAGATGGGGCGAGGTTTCTGATCTTGTGACCACTGTGATTGGCTGTCACAGTGGTCACATGATCAAAAAGCTCCCGATCGCAATTCCAGATTGGGAGCATTCTGTTAGCCACCGGTAGCTGTGCCGGGAGAGCGCTCTCTCAGCACAGCTCTGTTTACATTCACGCATATATGTAGCCTCTCGGCGGTAAGGCCCATCCGCAAAGAGGCCACATATTTACATATTAGTGCAAAGAGGTGAAGGTAAAATTGGTAAATAGTAAACATCCTAACCATATGGTATTTTTGATGTATACGAGTAAAATAGAAAAAGAATTCTAGCTAAAAAAAAAATATGAAATAATAAGCCTAAAAGTTGGTATGCTTTTTACATTTAAAAGACGGGAAAAGCCATGGGAGCCAGGTTCACCCCAAGTTACCACAACCTGTTCATGTGTTATTGGAAGCAATATCACATCAGGGCCAATTATTCTTTTGGGGAAAATCTGGTTCTATATATAATACTAACAATCAATTGTGTATCAGATATTTGGTTTGGTAAACTAAGACTAGCCAGTTGATTGGCAAATGGTTAGTAAGTGTAGAAAAAGAAATAGGTCCCACTCCTTCATGGAATGAAGTTGCTTGAATTTATTGAAGAATCGTCATTCCAAACATCCAAACAGACAGGAACTGTTAACGTTTCATATGGGTCTCCGTGCTTATTCACAACAAACTTGTGCAGCAGGACACAGACCCACAGACACGATACGAAAATCAGAAGTAAAATTTCCTCCGAGGAATAAGCTGCCGATTTTCAGGTTGTTAGTACGGCGCTTTCGACAACCGATTACAAATTTTCCGACAACAAAAACTAGATGTGCAGGCTATAAAATTTTTATCGTACTTTAACACAACGTCCGATTTTCCTTTAATTAGTACAGTTTTCATCCGAAAAAAATTGTAAGAGCAAAACTACACATGCTCAGAAACGAAAGAACACATACAAAACAATTCAGCATATGACATCACTTCTGAAGTTGAATTCTGTCGTATAAGAATTTTCGTATGAAAGTAACCTCTTCACTTTCGATATGAGACTAGCATGCAACAAAAAACAGACGAAAGATCGTTTGATAATCTGATCGTGTGTAGGAGCCTTTAGACTAGTCAGTTGATTGGCTAATGGTTAGTAAGTATAGAAAAAGAAATAGGTCGCACTCCGTCATGGGATGACATTGCTTGAATTTATTGAAGAATCGTCATGCCAAACATCCAAACAGACAGGAACTGTTAACTTTTCATACGGGTCTCCGTGCTTGTTCACAACAAACCTGTGCGGCAGGACACAGACTCTTAAGACCCGTACACACGATAAGAAAATCTGTAGGGAAAATTCGTCCGACGACCGATCTGCCGATTTTCGGATTGTTAGTATGGTGCTTTCGACAGCCAACTCCGACTTTTTGGCTGACAAAATCCTGATGTGCAGGCTATAAAATTTTTGTCGTCCGTAATACAACGTCCGATTTTCGTCTTATTAGTACAGATTTCGACGGAAAAAAATCTTAAGAGCAAGACTAGGCATGCTCAGAGATGAAAGAACACATACAAAGCAATCCAACACATGACATCACTTCTGAAGTCAAATTCTGTCGTACGGGAAAATTTGTATGAAAATAACCTCTTCACTTTCCACATCAGACTAGCATGCCACAAAAAAGGGACGACAGATCGTTTGATAATCTGATCGTGCGTACGGGCCTTTAAAGAATGCACTCAAGATTGGGCCACACCTCACAGAACCTGTGTCCCATCGCCACTGATTAGCAAATGTTCATGTCATTAAAATACATTTTACAAAACTAAATTTGTTTACACGAAATTAGTACATATCACATTTTTTACAGAACCACAACATTGTCATAAAAAACTTTTCCAAGAATGAAATATAAAGACAAATACTATTAAGCAGAGCCAAACATCAAAAGATCACAATCACCAACCATAACATCTTAACATCAAAGGTGAGGATCATTGACCAAAAATTGGAGATGCCTTAAAATAAATGGATAAAATAGGTAAGCCCATTATCTAGGTGGACAAACATTAAAAATAATCCCTGATGCGATATGTATCTACTCCCTTCTCCCAGAGAAAAAAAAGGGTGTGGGGGGGGGGGAGATTCTCACCTGTGTACATCACAGGAAAACTACCTTCCTGGATTTAAACACTGCATGTATCCAACCTCATAATGGTTAGTAAGGGCTGATTCAGGTGAAGAGAGGGTGTGATAATCAGTATTAGCTCTCAGGAGGAGAGCATGTCCTTGGAAACATGTCTTCATTAGATGCAAACTGGCTCAAACAGGTGTAGTATGCAAGGAGAATGCTGAGACGTGCTAAAATTAACATTTAAGCAGCAGTAGCACATTTATTAAGGAACATTAGGATTTAACTGCTGATACTGAAAGTGGAACGCATATGAAACTTGTGAGTATTCTTTTTTTTTTTTTTTTTTAATGTAAGTCTTGTATGATGTTCAACATGCCAGTGTGTTCTGGATTTTGTTTTAGTATCTTATGCTGATTGGCCCAATTAAGAGGAAGAATGGCATGGCAAAGGTATAAGGAGGGCCTTTGGACATTTATTAGCAGGACTGGGTGACACACTCAAGGCACATAATTGGTATTCTATTATATTGAAGTGCAGCTGTGAGTTGTGTATTGTTGAAGCACTATTAACATTTCTAGATATTCTAAATATATGAATATAACACTAGAAGGGATTTCAAGGTGTCACTAGATGTTCCCCATAGCAAAACTTCACTTTTTTAGTTCAGGTCTAATATGAGTTCAGGTCAACTTAACATGTGAAAGAAAGCCTGGAGCTAGATATGAAATATTAATATGAATTTTTTTAGATTTACCAGAAAAGCAGTAAAAACTATCTTTTACATGTTATTAGTTCTGAACATAATGAAGTACACAGAAGTAAAGCAAAACTCCAGGAACTGCTACAAAAACAATGAATGCAGGTATGTAATTATTAAAAAACATTACATGTATATTAAATGCAACTAATATGAATAAAATGATTTTACTTGACTTCAGCCTTTTGGAATTATCTGTAAAGCAGACTGGAAGAGGGAGAAGTAGCACTTGTAATTCTGCTGCGCTGATCTCACATATGTATTTCAAATATTAATTTAGCTGCTTGCCTGGAGCAGTAGAGCTGAGCCTTGGACCCACATCGACAATGAGTTCGATCCAAATCAAGGTCGTACGCAGTTCAGGAAAATAGGGAACTATGCAGTTGTTAAAGAGGAAGTAAACCCTGCCTCTTTTTTTTATGGTCACCGGCAAAGTAAAGGAATAATGTGCTAGCATGCATCGCATTACATTATGTGAAACTCACCTGCAAATGGAGCTCTCGCCATCCCCGCTGGAGGCCACATCCATCTTCCTTTAGGGTCCGCAGACTCCGGCCGCGTTATGTCACTCCTGCGCATTAATGCGGAAGCCACCAGTCACGGCACAGGGCGCTGAAGAAATGGCAGAGGCTTACCTTTAGGTACAAACATGAGAGGGAGGTTTACTTTCTCTTTAACCACTTTAGCTCTGGAAGGCTTTATCCCCTAATGACCACGCGATTTTTTTGCAATATGGCACTGCATTATTTTAACTGACAATTGCGTTGTCGTGCGACGCTGTACCCAAATAGAATTGATGTCCTTTTTTTCCCACAAAGAGAGCTTTCATATGGCGGTATTTGGTCACCTCTACAGTTTTTATTTTTTTGCGCTATAAACAAAAGAATTCCACAATTTTGAAAAAAAAAAACAATATTTTTTACTTTTTGCTATAAGACATTCCCAATACATTTTTTTAAAAAAAAAAATCCATTTTTTTTTCATCAATTTAGGCCAATATGTATTCTGCTACATATTTTTGGTAAAAAAAGTATATGAAAGGTATAACATCTACAAACTATGGGATACATTTATGGACTTTTTATTGCTTTTAATAGTAATGGCAGCGACCAGCGATTTTTAGCAGGACAGCGACATTGCAGCGGACAAATCTGACACCAAGTGACGCTTTTTGGGGACCATTGACACCAATACAGTGATCAGTGCTACAAAAAATTAATTGTTACTGTATAAATGACACAGGCAGGGAAGGGGTTAACACTAGGGGCAAACAAGGGGTTAAGTGTGCTCCTAGGGAGTGCTTTCTAACCGTGGGGGCAGTGGAGCTAAAGCAACCAATTTTAAATAATGCAGCTCCTGAGGGCAAGCAGCTTAGAAGAACCAATTCTAGGGCTTTTCTTAACCCCTTAGGGGAGTTCCAGCCCCCTGTTAATCAAATTCAGAGTGCCCAACAGCCTGTTTTCAGCATATGTTGGAGCAGACATGGAGTGTATGTTGAAGGAAACAAGGCGTAGTTAGGGAGAGATCACAGAATGTTTGCAGGGAGAGCTACTTGTTGTTATACTGCCATAGAGAACTGCAGAATAGTGCTATTTACAATGTCATAGTTTAGGAAGAGTAATAGATAGGGAGAGATCACAGAGTGTTTGCAGGGAGAGATAGTTTCTGCAATACAGTACTACAGAAAAGTTCTTACTGTGCTTTTTTTCTGTAAAATAGTGAGCTCTAATTTTTATTTCTTGTTCTAGTTCTAAAACCTGCCTGGTCTCTCACTTTTAAATTGTGGCCTGCTAAAGCCACCTTCATACACTATATTGTCAAAAGTATTGGCCACCTGCCTTAACATGCACATGAACTTTAATGGAATTCCAGTTTTAGTCTGTAGGGTGCAATATTTAGTTGGCCCACCCTTTACAGCTATAACAGCTTCAACTCTTCTGGGAAGGCTGTTCACAAAGTTTAGGAGTATGTTTGACTATTCTTCCAGAAGCGCATTTGTGAAGTCAGGCACTGATGTTGGACGAGAGGGCCTGGCTCACAGTCTTCACTCTAATTCATCCCAAATGTGTTCTATTGGGTTGGGGTCAGGACTCTGTACAGGCCAGTCAAGTTCCGCCACCTCAAACTCGCTCATTCGTGTCTTTATGGACCTTGCTTTGTGCACTGGTCCAAATCATTTGGTGGAGGGGGGATTATGGGGTGGGGTTGTTTTTCAGGGGTTGGGCTTGGCCCCTTAGTTCCAGTGAAGGGAACTCTTAAGGTGTCAGCATACCAGGACAATTTGGACAATTTCATGCTCCCAACTTTGTGGAAACAGTTTAGAGATGGCTTCTTCCTATTCCAACATGACTGTACAACAGTGGAAAAACAAAGTCCATAAAGACATGGATGAGCGAGTTTGGGATGGAGGCATGAATTAGAGCGATGACTGCGAGCCAGGCCTTCTCCTCCACATCAGTGCCTGACCTCACAAATGTGCTTCTGGTAGAATGGTCAAACATTCCCATAGACACACTCCTAAACCTTGTGGACAGCCTTCCCAGAAGAGTTGAAGCTGTTATAGCTGCAGAGGGTGGGCCAACTCAATATTGAACCCTACGGACTAAGACTGGGATGGAAGTTCATGTGCATGTAAAAGCAGGTGTCCCAATACTTTTGAAAATATAGGGTAGTTAGCATTGAGTCTATTCTTGCTTTTTGCATGAAATAATATACTAATTTAAATTTCCTAATTAAAGTCTATGTGGTCTCCCCCTCTTAAACTACTATTTACTAAAGCTGCTTACATTGAATACATGGAGTCCTTACAATATTTCTGGCTATTGACATTGAAAGATTACACTAACAGTTTTTTTTTTCGATAAAACATGCATTTTCTCTCCCTACAAACTGTGACCGAATAAATCTGCTTACATACTGTGCATTGACTGCAAAATATTTCTGGCTATTGTTTGTGAAATAACAAAGTCTAATTAGTTCCTTATAAAGCCGGCTTTTTCTTTAAATTCTGAATTTTAGCCTAATCAAGATGCTTACATATTTTGCATCCACTGTACAATATCTATTTACTATGAATGTTTTTTTTTTTTTTTTTTTTTTTTTTTATGCTGGATAGTTATTTTTTTACTTAATGTTTCAGTAAGCAAAATCTCTCCATTGATCTTGTTTATAACTTGTATGTGTAAATGATTATTTATTGTTCTTATTCATAAGATTTTTTTTAATTAAGAGTTCCACCTGTTTTGAAACCTTGGTGTCTACCTTTTCTATTTTGCTAACAGCATCCTCTCTCTCTACAATGTCAGAAGAGATTGCAGTTAAGGCCAAATCGAAAAGTTGTTTTACATCAGAGAACCATGTACAGATAATGCTAAAGAAAATTCCTCATCGCCATCATCAGCTCTGCGAGGTCAGTGTCTGCGCTGCCAGCCTTATCATGCAAGGAACCCAATGTTTAAATATTTGCTAGGGACAAGGTGGTGTTGAGACTGAAGACTTGCTTTTTTTAAAATGTAGTGTCCAGGTTGTATTGTTGTCCCTGGATGTGTTTTCTTCAACACAGCCTTATATAATTAAAAAATAAATAAATAAAAAAAAAAGTAAAATAATTTAATATCCTGAATAAAATACTGTTTAAAAAATAAAAACATGATAAATAACCGACTACCTCTGCTTGCAAAACCTCTGACTTTCATTTTGGGATTGGCAGAACTTACTAAATGTGATGTCTACTAAGGCAAAGAGTAGGGCAAAGAGTAGAAAATAGGGGGTGCTTTGGTACACTGCACTGTTGGGCACAAGTAAGTAGGCAACAGATGGTGAAGCTCTCTACTCATGTATGCTGGATGCTTATGTGGTCATTGTTTGCAGGTATGTTTTCCCTTTTTATGGCATTCACCTGAGCTTTTCCTATCTCCTTCTCAGTGTTGCTCTGGGATCACTGTGCCCTTTATGGCATGCACCTGGGCTGTTACTTTCTCCTTCTCTCACCTTAGCTCATATCCCCCTTCCCACAGTGGCATCTTAAGAGCATTATAGGCCCCTGGGCAATGCAGTGCACTGTGGCCCCGCCTACACAATCATCCACGAGAATAAAAATGCAAATCATCAATAAGGCGATATTTATTGGTACAGCAGTGCCAGGCTAATGAAAGCTTCCAAGTTCGGTGGCTGGGTCTGGTGAACACACACACAGACGGGAGTCAGAATCGACTGTCCTGTGTGTGCCTGTTCCCGTGGAGGTGGACAGGCATTCCTGCAGTTGCGGGCTCCCTCTCCACGGGCCAAGTGGCCTGACAGCAGCGCAGGGCCGACAGGCACTTACCACCTGCTAAGTTTGGGGACGGAATGCACACAGGAATCGGGAATAATGCTTGACTGGGGCTGGGCCCCCCAGGCAAGTGGGGCCCCCGGGCAACTGCCCGGCATGCCCATTCGGTAAGATGGCCCTGCCTTCCCAATGCTTGCTCTGTGATCACAGTGTCATGCTGTTTTTCATTTCAGTTTGCTGCTTTGATCTTTCTATGGGGGAACGCTGTCCAGTCAGACCACCCATTGCTTTTAGGGTATAGAGATTAGGTAAATAGTGAAGATTGAGAAAAAAGAAAGCCAATATCTACAGCCCTGTAAGGACGTCAAGATGGAGGAAGCTCTCTAAAGGTCAAGACAAGTCGCTATCTAAGAGCAGACATCCAGGCAATGTTGATCAAGGTCATCATCTCACCACTTATTATCATTGCTCCCCGTTTACAAACATCACTGGTTACCAGCCCTAATAAAAATAAAAAATAAATGCAGCGCCAAAAAATCAATATTAATAAAATACTTCAACCAAATCTATATACAATAAGTGCCAGATGACACATTCCATCAGTGCATTAGCATTGTGCAGTGCAAAAATAAAATTAAAAAATTATATTATATAATGCCCAAAAAATGAATAGATACTAATGTAATACTTCAAACAGTCCGTACATAATGTGTGTCATGTGACACATTTCATCAGTGCAGTTCGACCGTGCAGTGTAAATATAATAATACAAAGACCTGGTGCAGAAATTCCATATAAAAAAGTGCTGGTGCTCACTCCGCCTGTGCATACAGGCTGCTCACCTCAACATCTGACTCCTGTGTCACCAGTGAATCAAAAAGAGCTGTTCCTGTCTGGAGATAGATATGGGTCAGCATACTGCTCTCTCCTCTCCTCCTTACTCTTCCTCCAGATACCACAAACCTCCAATAACGCTCCACGGTATATATGGGGACACACTCTGTCTATCCGGTTTATTTAACATTAAAATCCAAGACTTAGAAATTACAAATCAGGCACTTGAGCAGTGCGGACTAAACAAGCTTCACAGTGTAAATCCTACACTTGGATGCACCTTTGCTTGGATGGCTGAGATGTGAGGTCCGTGCGCAGGCTCTGCCCCCATATGCGTTATGTCTGGGCATAGACATCATCAGTAGTATACCCTGAAAAAGCTAAAGGTCCACCTGCTGCGGTCTCCTCCGACGGTGGAAGCTTTATTAATGCAGCTGGCAAGACACGTCACCTTGCGATTGTGTTTGAAAATTAGACCTAGCTCTGAAGTTCTCCTACTTACTGTAGCATCTGCAGATGCCTGGGTGAGTCTAATGGAAGTGGTTTCATAATTATCAACCTGTTGCTGCACCTGCAGGACTCTGAGGAAAGTGGTAGGGTCTGCATCCCTTTAGACGTGATTTCCTATTGGGAGTATCTTACCAAAAATTAAATATTTGTAGCAGTGGATGCCAAAAAACTGACTTGAATCTTTGTGCAGACTTCTGGGAAAATCAGTGAGCCAATCCCTTAAGCAGGAAATTATGTTTTAGAGGGGTGTTCTGTACACATTCTGTGTAGAGAACACCTCCAAATAGCCATATTGTCTTGCGTTTTACAGACAATTACAGCCCTGCAGGTTGCAAAGGAAAGTGTAGCTACCCTTTAAAGAAGCCTTTCTGGAGGAAGTGAAGAGAGACAAGGTGGTAACAGCTTTGAAAGAGCTGAAATTGGCAGGAGACTCTGCAGCGGATGTATCAGTAGACGTCAATTGATGTTTTTCAAGAGCGGTGTTCACCGCCCTCACGACAAGGAGGGCATTATGGCTGAAGCCATGGTCGGCAGATCCGGCCTTAAAAATAAAACTGGTGCAAGATACCAGACAACGGATCCAATCTATTTGGGGGTAGACAGGATACAGCCATCTCAAGGGTGACCACTAGCAGGTCAGGGCAAATATAATCTGAAAAGAAACAGAAAAAAAATCAGAAAAGGTCCATCATACAGACGACAACTCCCAAGTAGATACAAGAAGGCCAACTCCTATGGACCAGGAAAAAAGATTAGTAAAGGAACTGGAGAAGTACCCAATCTTCATTGTTGAAGCCTTAAAAATCTAAGGCACCTGTCTTGGGAGAACAGGGGAAGTCCTTTTAAGGGTGCACTCATCCAGGGGGTGCCTGTGTAAAACTTTGCAAACACACCTGAATGGAAAATATTCAGGATCAGTGGGCCATATCCGCTATATTGGTGTGACATTGGTGCAAGTTGTAAGGGATGTCCACCTTCCTATCTCTTCCAGCCAGCCAGGCTACCAGATTTGATGGAAAAGTGTAAAATTCTGGTCTAGTTTGTAGCTGGATTAAATGGAAAATGAGCAATTGTGAAGGTTCCAAGTGCCCAGAAGAGATGAGGATTAGGTTCACCTCTGTTCCTAGCAACAAAACAATTCAAAATCAGGTAATCTGTGCCCAGTGCTAAACTTGAAAAAACTCAACAAGCACAGAAAGTTGGTGCTGGGCAAGATAGAGAACCTCCAATCAATTCTATTATTGATAAACCGGGGGACTGGATGCTCTGTAGGTTTATCAGACACCTACTTGTCCCAATTAATCCTCAATTCCTCTACCAGTTTCAGTGCTTCCTCCTTGGTCTGTACACCTCTCCCAGGGCATTCACAAAGGTCTTACTGTCTGCAATAGCGACAGGCAAAAATTCAGTAGAACTTACACAAGGGAAGATCCATCACCTGATGGAGAAAGTCAAAGGTGCTTTGGGAGCGAAGTCTCTTCCAGGAGAACAGTGCCTTGGTTCTTTGTAACTGACCAATTGTTATTTTCAATAGAACATTATCACATCAGACCCCAGCCAGAAAAATTATGAGTATCTATGTGAGTTGTTAGATCTTGTGTGCCTATTTAAATAAAAACTTACTGCACTTAGAGGCGCTTCACCTTTTTTGTCTTTTAGAAAGGTTGGGGGGTGCATTTCAAAGAGCAGGCTGCTCAAGGTCATGGGATGTTAAGCTTATGAGGCAAAGTATCCTTTTATGAGAGGAGCTAGAGTTGTACTGTACCTATACAGCAGTGGAAGGGTAGAATTCTTAGACTGTCAGTGGAACTTCCTGTATCAATATTGGAATTATTCAATTTTGGCTTAGGAGACTCTAGTGTCTCTCTCCTACAGTTGAGCATTGAGTCACCACTGCCTCTGCCAGTTATGACAGATTTGCTCTCTCATGGCCAGTTTTGCCATCCAGCTCCAAAAGATTACTTTTGATGGCATGGAAGTTGAGAGGCAGAGGCTACCAAGTCAAGGGTGCTCAGTGCAGGTAGTGGCTACCTTGTGTCAAGCCAGAGAGGTCTCCAAGAATAATACCAGAGAATAAGGTTAAATTATGGAGATCTCACACAGCAAAAGCCTGGAGTCCTTTATCACCTAAAGCAGATACGGTTCTGTAGTTCTTACAACTGGGACAGAACAATGGCCTAGGTTCAAATATGTTCAAAGTTCAGCCTTGTCTACACTTACAGGGGGTTTAAGGAGTCCTTAACCCTTTAGTGATGCAATTCTTGAAAGGCTTACATGAAGATATAGACCTGCCTGGAAACCATTGTTCCCTCTGTGGGACTTTTTTATGGTCCTCCAGCTCTATCAATGCCTCATTTCTATCCAACAGGTCTGGCTACGCTCTGCAATCTATCCCTGAAGACTGTATTTCCGGTTGCTACAATCTCTGTGAAAAGGGGTGTCCGAGCTGCAGGCTTTGTACTCAAAGAGCCTCACCCAATGTTGCAACTGGATGACGAAATAGTCCTAAAACTCCAGACTAGTGTTGAGCGAACACGGACTGTATTATTCGTGTTCGTACCGAATAATTGGATTTTTGTTACCCGAACACGGACACGGACACTTTACTGTATGTTCGGGTAAAAAATCCGTGTTCGGTCGTTTTATTTCCGGGTTTTGCATGTTTTGGCGCTCTTTTCATGGTGGGCTTTCAACAGCCAATCAACAATCGTTTAACTGGTGTGCCTTAAAGCGGAGTTCCGGGCAGAGAATCGTTTTTTTTTTGGACATACCCCCGGGACAGTCAGGGCTAGCACATTCCACAATGGCTAGCCTCTGATCTGTCCCGGTTCGCACTTACCTTTTAGAAGAAATACTTACTTAGAAGTTTTCTTCCACAGCGTTTCCATCTCGGTTGTGGGCAGCTGAAGCCGGCGCGGTCCTCTTCTCCGTCTTCTTCCGCGTCTTCGTGTCCCAGAATGCGCTGCACCGGCCCCTCTCGTCACTTCCGGTGCGGCGCCGCATTCCTAAACAGCTTCTGGGCATGCCCAGAAGCTGTTTAGCAGGGGAATGCGGCGTCGCCCGGAAATGACGAGCGGGGCCGGTGCGGCGCATTGATTCCTGGGAGCTATGACGTTCAGCTCCCAGGAATCATAGCGAGACAGGAAGTGACGGGGTGAGCCGCGGCTCCGAGGGAGGAAGCTGTCATAGGTGAGTATTTACGATCGTCAATTACAAGGTGAGTTTTTAAAAAAAAAAATCTAACTATCCAATTCCTTTTCAGGTTAGGCTGAACTAGCGGACGGGCACAAAAAAAAAATATCGTTTTTGTGCCCGGAACTCCGCTTTAAGCTATCCCAGCCATGCCTGCAAATGTATGAGTAGCTGTGATTGGCCGTCTGAAGCATGTGACCAAGTCTTTATAAGTTCGAGGCACCCGCAGCGGCGTCATTCTGCTGCTTAGCTCAGGGACAGAGCACACATACGTGCTGGCTGCTGATTAGGGAAAGACAGGCAGGGAAAACAAATTGGTGTCCGGATAGAATTAAGGGTCAGGTCGGAGTGTTTAGGCAGGGCGAGTTGTAGGCATTTTAGGGATAGAGTCTGCTGAATTATAGGGTCAGTGTGTTCTACAAACTACAATCGATATTGCTGTGTGGGGTGGGGTCTGCACTTAATCCTGATCTACGATCTCTTCTCAATCCTGTTAGGGAGAGGCTGCTGCTGAAATATAGGGTCAGTGTGTTCTACAAACTACAATCGATATTGCTGTGTGGGGTGGGGTCTGCACTTAGTCCCGATCTACGATCTCTTCTCAATCCTGTTAGGGAGAGGCTGCTGCTGAATTTTAGAGAAAGTGTGTTCTACAAACTACAATCGATATTGCTGTGTGGTGTGGGATAGGAGATAGGCAGGTGTCAGTGATCCACATCCATTTTTCTGTGTGGGCTGCAGTGAACACAATCTTTTTAGGGTGCAGTGAACACAATCCTTTTGGGGTGCAGTGAACAAAATCTTTGTGGGGTACAGTGAACACAATCTTTGTGGGGTGCAGTGAACAAAATCTTTGGGGGGTACAGTGAACACAATCTTTGTGGGGTACAGTGAACACAATCTTTGTGGGGTGCAGTGAAGACAATCCTTTTGGGGTGCAGTGAACACAATCTTTGTGGGGTACAGTGAACAAAATATTTGTGGGGTACAGTGAACACAATCTTTGTGGGGTACAGTGAACACAATCTTTGTGGGGTGCAGTGAACAAAATCTTTGGGGGGTACAGTGAACACAATCTTTGTGGGGTACAGTGAACACAATCTTTGTGGGGTGCAGTGAAGACAATCCTTTTGGGGAGCAGTGAACACAATCTTTGTGGGGTGCAGTGAACAAAATCTTTGTGGGGTACAGTGAACACAATCTTTGTGGGGTACAGTGAACACAATCTTTGTGGGTTGCAGTGAACAAAATCTTTGGGGGGGAACAGTGAACACAATCTTTGTGGGGTACAGTGAACACAATCTTTGTGGGGTGCAGTGAAGACAATCCTTTTGGGGTGCAGTGAACACAATCTTTGTGGGGTACAGTGAACACAATCTTTGTGGGGTGCAGTGAACAAAATCTTTGTGGGGTACAGTGAACACAATCTTTGTGGGGTACAGTGAACACAATCTTTGTGGGGTGCAGTGAAGACAATCCTTTTGGGGTGCAGTGAACACAATCTTTGTGGGGTACAGTGAACACAATCTTTGTGGGGTGCAGTGAAGACAATCCTTTTGGGGTGCAGTGAACACAATCTTTGTGGGGTACAGTGAACACAATCTTTGTGGGGTGCAGTGAAGACAATCCTTGTGGGGTGCAGTGAAGACAATCCTTGTGGGGTGCAGTGAACAAAATCTTTGGGGGGTACAGTGAACACAATCTTTGTGGGGTACAGTGAACACAATCTTTGTGGGGTGCAGTGAAGACAATCCTTGTGGGGTGCAGTGAAGACAATCCTTGTGGGGTGCAGTGAACAAAATCTTTGTGGGGTACAGTGAACACAATCTTTGTGGGGTACAGTGAACACAATCTTTGTGGGGTGCAGTGAAGACAATCCTTTTGGGGTGCAGTGAACACAATTTTTGTGGGGTACAGTGAACACAATCTTTGTGGGGTGCAGTGAAGACAATCCTTTTGGGGTGCAGTGAACACAATCTTTGTGGGGTGCAGTGAACAAAATCTTTGTGGGGTACAGTGAACACAATCTTTATGGGGTACAGTGAACAAAATCTTTGTGGGGTACAGTGAACACAATCTTTGTGGGGTGCAGTGAAGACAATCCTTGTGGGGTGCAGTGAAGACAATCCTTGTGGGGTGCAGTGAACAAAATCTTTGTGGGGTACAGTGAACACAATCTTTGTGGGGTGCAGTGAACAAAATCTTTGGGGGGTACATTGAACACAATCTTTGTGGATTACAGTGAACACAATCTTTGTGGGGTGCAGTGAAGACAATCCTTTTGGCCTGCAGTGAACACAATCTTTGTGGGGTACAGTGAACACAATCTTTGTGGGGTGCAGAGAACAAAATCTTTGGGGGGTACAGCGAACACAATCTTTGTGGGGTACAGTGAACACAATCTTTGTGGGGTGCAGTGAAGACAATCCTTTTGGGGTGCAGTGAACACAATCTTTGTGGGGTACAGTGAACACAATCTTTGTGGGGTGCAGTGAAGACAATCCTTGTGGGGTGCAATGAAGACAATCCTTGTGGGGTGCAGTGAACAAAATCTTTGTGGGGTACAGTGAACACAATCTTTGTGGGGTACAGTGAACACAATCTTTGTGGGGTGCAGTGAAGACAATCCTTTTGGGGTGCAGTGAACACAATCTTTGTGGGGTGCAGTGAACACAATCTTTGTGGGGTGCAGTGAAGACAATCCTTTTGGGCTGCAGTGAACACAATCTTTGTGGGGTGCAGTGAACACAATCTTTGTGGGGTACAGTGAACACAATCTTTGTGGGGTGCAGTGAAGACAATCCTTGTGAGGTGCAGTGAAGACAATCCTTGTGGGGTGCAGTGAACAAAATCTTTGTGGGGTACAGTGAACACAATCTTTGTGGGGTGCAGTGAACACAGTCCTTTTGGGGTGCAGTGAACACAATCTTTGTGGGGTGCAGTGAAGACAATCCTTGTGGGGTGCAGTGAAGACAATCCTTTTGGGGTGCAGTGAACACAATCTTTGTGGAGTACAGTGAACACAATCTTTGTGGGGTGCAGTGAACAAAATCTTTGGGGGGTACAGCGAACACAATCTTTGTGGGGTACAGTGAACACAATCTTTGTGGGGTGCAGTGAAGACAATCCTTTTGGGGTGCAGTGAACACAATCTTTGTGGGGTACAGTGAATACAATCTTTGTGGGGTGCAGTGAACACAATCCTTTTGGGGTGCAGTGAACACAATCTTTGTGGGGTGCAGTGAAGACAATCCTTGTGGGGTGCAGTGAAGACAATCCTTTTGGGGTGCAGTGAACACAATCTTTGTGGAGTACAGTGAACACAATCTTTGTGGGGTGCAGTGAACAAAATCTTTGGGGGGTACAGCGAACACAATCTTTGTGGGGTACAGTGAACACAATCTTTGTGGGGTGCAGTGAAGACAATCCTTTTGGGGTGCAGTGAACACAATCTTTGTGGGGTACAGTGAATACAATCTTTGTGGGGTGCAGTGAAGACAATCCTTGTGGGGTGCAGTGAACACAATCTTTGTGGGGTGCAGTGAAGACAGTCCTTGTGGGGTGCAGTGAAGACAATCCTTGTGGGGTGCAGTGAACAAAATCTTTGGGGGGTACAGTGAACACAATCTTTGTGGGGTACAGTGAACACAATCTTTGTGGGGTGCAGTGAAGACAATCCTTTTGGGGTGCAGTGAACACAATCTTTGTGGGGTACAGTGAACACAATCTTTGTGGGGTGCAGTGAAGACAATCCTTTTGGGGTGCAGTGAACACAATCTTTGTGGGGTACAGTGAACACAATCTCATACTTCTGAAGATTTGAGGGTGCTGCATGTTTCATCCTCCTCCTCCTCATCCATCCTTTTAGGGGTACAAACAATAGTAATTGGGGCCTAGCGTGCTTCTGTACGTGTGAAAAACATACACTTTTTTTTGATCATATTTCCTATTCCGCTATTCAATAAAAACCTTTGGGGATCAATTAAATTGCGGGATAGTCTGTGTCGGTACGTGTGAGATCCACCTTTCCAAGTTTTTGGGGTTCATCTCATACTTCTGAAGCTTTGAGGGTGCTGCCTGTTCCATACTCCTCCTCCTCCTCATCCATCCTTTTAGGTGTACAAACAATAGTAATTGGGGCCTAGTGTGCTTCTGTACGTGTGAGATACATACACTTTTTTTGATCATATTTCCTATTCCGCTATTCAATAAAAACCTTTGGGGATCAATTAAATTGCGGAATAGTCTGTGTCGGTACGTGTGAGATCCACCTTTCCAAGTTTTTGGGGTTCATCTCATACTTCTGAAGCTTTGAGGGTGCTGCCTGTTCCATACTCCTCCTCATCCATCCTTTTAGGTGTACAAACAATAGTAATTGGGGCCTAGTGTGCTTCTGTACGTGTGAGATACATACACTTTTTTTGATCATATTTCCTATTCCGCTATTCAATAAAAACCTTTGGGGATCAATTAAATTGCGGGATAGTCTGTGTCGGTACGTGTGAGATCCACCTTTCCAAGTTTTTGGGGTTCATCTCATACTTCTGAAGCTTTGAGGGTGCTGCCTGTTCTATACTCCTCCTCCTCCTCATTCATCCTTTTAGGTGTACAAACAATAGTAATTGGGGCCTAGTGTGCTTCTGTACGTGTGAGATACATACACTTTTTTTGATCATATTTCCTATTCCGCTATTCAATAAAAACCTTTGGGGATCAATTAAATTGCGGAATAGTCTGTGTCGGTACGTGTGAGATCCACCTTTCCAAGTTTTTGGGGTTCATCTCATACTTCTGAAGCTTTGAGGGTGCTGCCTGTTCCATACTCCTCCTCCTCCTCATACATCCTTTTAGGTGTACAAACAATAGTAATTGGGGCCTAGTGTGCTTCTGTACGTGTGAGATACATACACTTTTTTTGATCATATTTCCTATTCCGCTATTCAATAAAAACCTTTGGGGATCAATTAAATTGCGGGATAGTCTGTGTTGGTACGTGTGAGATCCACCTTTCCAAATTTTTGGGGTTCATCTCATACTTCTGAAGCTTTGAGGGTGCTGCCTGTTCCATACTCCTCCTCCTCCTCCTCATCCATCCTTTTAGGTGTACAAACAATAGTAATTGGGGCCTAGTGTGCTTCTGTACGTGTGAGATACATACACTTTTTTTGATCATATTTCCTATTCCGCTATTCAATAAAAACCTTTGGGGATCAATTAAATTGCGGAATAGTCTGTGTCGGTACGTGTGAGATCCACCTTTCCAAGTTTTTGGGGTTCATCTCATACTTCTGAAGCTTTGAGGGTGCTGCCTGTTCCATACTCCTCCTCCTCCTCATCCATCCTTTTAGGTGTACAAACAATAGTAATTGGGGCCTAGTGTGCTTCTGTACGTGTGAGATACATACACTTTTTTTGATCATATTTCCTATTCCGCTATTCAATAAAAACCTTTGGGAAATTGCGGGATAGTCTGTGTCAGTACGTGTGAGATCCACCTTTCCAAGTTTTTGGGGTTCATCTCATACTTCTGAAGCTTTGAGGGTGCTGCCTGTTCCATACTCCTCCTCCTCCTCATCCATCCTTTTAGGTGTACAAACAATAGTAATTGGGGCCTAGTGTGCTTCTGTACGTGTGAGATACATACACTTTTTTTGATCATATTTCCTATTCCGCTATTTAATAATAACCTTTGGGGATCAATTAAATTGCGGAATAGTCTGTGTCGGTACGTGTGAGATCCACCTTTCCAAGTTTTTGAGGTTCATCTCATACTTCTGAAGATTTGAGGGTGCTGCCTGTTCCATACTCCTCTTCCTCATCCTCCCTTTAGGGTAGGAAAAAATTTAATCGGGCCTAGTCTGTGTTTGTACGTGTGAGATACACAGTTTTTTATCCTATTCCGCTATTCAATACACACCCTTTTGGTGTAAAAAACATTAAATTGCGGCATAGTTTGCATATTTGACTGTGAGATACACCCGTGCGATACTGTTGTTCTTTTGTTCTGCTATTCAATAAAGACCTTTCTAGGGCAAGATCTTAAATTTCAGAAATATGAGGAGAGCGTCAAATAGGGGCCGTGGCCTGGGTCGTGGTGCTGCTGCTAGAGCTCCTGTTGCAAGGAGAGGACGTGGTCAAACTGTGCCAGCTACACGCACAAGTGAAACACCTTCCTCAAGTGTGAGTAGGCGACAGAACCTGCATCAGTATTTGGTAGGGCATCATACGCCTCTAGAAGTGATGAGGCCAGAACACGTAGAGGCGATAGTAGATTGGTTTGCTGCTGACAGTG
This sequence comes from Pelophylax lessonae, assembly GCF_965119305.1. Taxonomy (NCBI): domain Eukaryota; kingdom Metazoa; phylum Chordata; class Amphibia; order Anura; family Ranidae; genus Pelophylax; species Pelophylax lessonae. The sequence continues at coordinate 80,741,086 of NC_138773.1, forward strand.
CCTCCAGTTCCTTCACATTGTCTCCCACCCAGTCTACTGCAGAAAGGTCAGAGTTGGCACCTGCAGCCAATGTCCAACCGTCTTTCACCTCACCCCCTTGCAAATCAGGCAAGCAGTCTGAGCCCCAAGCCATACAGCAGTCTCTTATTCTTTTTGAGGACTCTGTCAGCAGGGTTTCCAAGGGCCATCCACCTAGCCCTGCCCCAGAAGTGGAAGAGATTGAGTGCAGCGATGCCCAACCACTTATTTCTCAAGATGAGTACATGGAAGGACCATCACAGCACGTCTCCGATGATGACGAAACGCAGGTGCCAACTGCTGCGGCGTTCAGCATTGTGGAGACCGACAGGGAGGGCAGGGGTGAAGACTGGGTGGAAGATGATGTGGAGGACGATGAGGTCCTCGACCCCACATGGAATGAAGGTCATGCAGGTGACCTGAGTAGTTTGGAGGAAGAGGCGGTGGTCGCACAGAGCCACCAGCACAGCAGAAGAGGGAGCAGGGTGCAGAAGCGGAGCGGCCGTGCCCTAGACACTACGCCTGCTACTGCCCAACGCAGCAAGGGAACGAGCGCACCAAAGTCAGCTCAAAAGAGTTCTCTAGTGTGGAAGTTCTTTAGAAAATGTGCTGATGACAGGACACGAGTGGTTTGCACCCTGTGCAATCAGAGCCTGAAGCGAGGCATAAACCTTCTCAACCTGAGCACAACCTGCATGATCAGGCATCTAAGTGCAAAGCACGAGCTGCAGTGGAGTACACACCTTCAAAACCAAGAAACGTCTCTGGCTCATCCTGCTTCCTCTTCTGCTGCAGTCTCGGCCGCTCCAGCCACCTCTGTAGTCATACCGGCACCTGCCACCCCGCAAACAGACGATCTGTCAGCAACACCACCACTTGGGTCACCAACAACCATCTCCACAATGTCCCGTGGAAGTGTTCAGCTTTCCATCTCCCAAACACTTGAGAGGAAGAGGAAGTACCCCCCTACCCACCCGTGATCCCTGGCCCTGAATGCCAGCATTTCACAATTATTGGCCTTTGAAATGCTGTCATTCCGTCTGGTGGAGACGCCCAGTTTTAAAAAGCTTATGTCGGTGGCTGTCCCACAGTACGTCGTGCCCAGCCACCACTACTTTTCCAGGCAAGCCATCCCTTCCCTGCACAACCAAGTGGGGGAAAAAATCAGGTGTGCACTGCGCAACGCCATCTGTGGCAAGGTCCACCTAACTACCGATACGTGGACCAGTAAGCACGGTCAGGGGCGTTATATCTCCCTAACGGCACACTGGGTAAATGCAGTGGCGGATGGGCCTGAGGCGGATAGCAATTTGGCGCATGTCCTTCCACCACCGAGGATTGCAGGGCGCTTCAGTTTGCCTCCTGTTCCTAACTCATCCTACTCCGCTACCTCATCCTCTACCGCCTCCTCATCCGGACAGCGTAATACCTTCACCACCAACTTCAGCACGGCCAGGGCTAAACGACAGCAGGAAGTTTTACAACTTGCCTGTTTGGGGGACAAACCACACACCGCGCAGGAGTTGTGGAGGAGCATGGAACAGCAGACAAATGAGTGGTTGCTGCCAGCGAGCCTCAAGCCCGGCCTGGTGGTGTGCGATAACGGGGGAAATCTCATAGCAGCTCTGGGCCTAGCCGGTTTGACGCACATCCCTTGCCTGGCGCATGTGCTGAATTTGGTGGTGCAGAGGTTCCTTAAAAACTACCCCGATATGTCAGAGCTGCTGCAGAAAGTGCGGGCCGTCTGTGCGCACTTTCGGCGTTCTCACCCTGCTGCTGCTCGCCTGGCAGCGCTGCAGCGTAACTTCGGCCTTCCCGCTCACCGCCTCATATGTGACGTGCCCACAAGGTGGAACTCCACCTTGCACATGCAGCAAAGACTGTGCGAGCAGCAGCAGGCCATAGTGGAGTTTCAGCTGCAGCACGCACGCGTGAGTCGCTCTGCGGAACAGCACCACTTCACCACCAATAACTGGGCCTCCATGCGAGACCTGTGTGCCTTGTTGCGCTGTTTTGAGTACTCCACCAACATGGCCAGTGGCAATGACGCCGTTCTCAGCTTAACTATCCCACTTCTATGCCTCCTTGAAAAAACAATTCGGGCGATGATGGAAGATGATGTGGCACAGGATGAGGAGGAGGAGGATGAAGAGGTAACATTTCAAAGGCTTTCAGGGCAGTCATTCGCAAGGGGCTCCGAGGGTGGGTTCCTGCACACACAAATGCCAGGGACACAATTGTCCAGCAGGGGCACAGTTCTGGAGGATGAGGAGGAGGAGGAGCTGGAGGAGGAGCTGGAGGAGGAGATGGAACCATGTTCACAGCAGGGTGGCACCCAGGCCAGCTCATGGCCATCACTGGTGCGTGGCTGGGGGGATACAGAGGACACGGACGATACACCTCCCACAGAGGACAGCCTTTCGTCGCCTCTTGGCAGCCTGGCACACATGAGCGATTACATGCTGCAGTGTCTCCACAACGACCGCCGAGTTGCCCACATTCTAACTTGTGCTGATTACTGGGTGGCCACGCTGCTGGATCCCCGTTACAAGGACAACGTACCGTCCTTAATTCACTCACTGGAGCGCGATCGCAAGATGCGCGAGTACAAGCGCATGCTGGTAGATGCGATGCTGCTGGCATTCCCATCTGACAGCGGGGCCACAGTGGAAGCACAAGGCAGAGGAGGAGGAGGAGGAGGTCGCCAACGCAACCAGGGCACCGCCAGCACCTCAGAAGGCAGGGTTAGCATGGCCGAAATGTGGAAAAGCTTTGTCAGCACGCCACAACAAACAGCAGCACCAGCAGCTCAGATGGAACGTCTTAGCAGGAGGCAGCATTTTACCAACATGGTGGAGCAGTATGTGTGCACACGCCTACATGTAGTGAATGAGGGGTCTGCCCCCTTCAACTTCTGGGTCTCCAAATTGGGCACATGGCCTGAGCTTGCCCTTTACGCCTTGGAGGTGCTGGCGTGCCCTGCAGCCAGTGTATTATCTGAACGGGTATTTAGCACGGCTGGGGGCGTTATAACAGACAAGCGCAGCCGCCTGTCCAGAGACAATGTGGACAAGCTCACGTTCATTAAAATGAACCAGGCATGGATCCCACGGGACTTTTCCGTACCTTGTGCAGAATAGCAATGGATACCGACCTTACCCACCCATTGTTCCATTTTTGCTCTTTCTCACTCTTTTGGGGTGTACCCTCATTTAAAATTTGTGAAAAGAAGCAGTGTTGGCTACCTCGTCCTCCTCCTCAGGGCCAGATTAACGTAGGGGCTATTGGAGCTGCAGCTCCAGGCCCCTACCTTTTATATAGGCCCTGGGTTGGCCATATTCACTGTGACCGCTCTTCTGTCACTTGTAAACACAGAAGTCTGGCTTCTATGCTCGCTTCCCCAGGCAGCACCCTCAGAACCTCCCCACACAGCGCGAAGGCCTGACAAGGAGGGACAGTTGCCGATGCATGGATGTGTTTATGGGCTTCAGAGACAGCATCCCATGTTGAATTAGGCATGCATGGCTGCACCCTTCCTCCTCTGGGTGCATGCCAAGGCACGGCCCTTAAGGCCCTTCAAAATCCTCAGCACCAAGACCATGATGCTCTTAATCCGGCCCTGGTCCTCCTCCACCGCCGCTTCCACCTACACCGCCCATAGGTGTGCGCAGCCTATTGCATTAGGGTGTGCACCCCAAAGTTGAAATACACATGCATGTGTTTGCCTACATGTACATGGCCCCGATACATTACTCTCCCTGCTGGCAAAGAGAAATAGAGCAGAGCAGGTCCGAGGGAGATCTTTCCCATCTCCTCACTGGCAAACAGAGCGATAATGCTATGTGCCCTAGGTGATTAGGGTGTGCCCAGGTACACCAGGCACACCCTGTGCGCACGCCTATGACACCGCCACATCCACCACCACCTCAACCTCCCTCCTACTCCATATGGGCCTCGTCCTTCAGAGATGAAGAACATTGTTTTATTTTTCTGTTTTTTTTTTTGTTGTTTTAAGTTATTTCCCTATCTACATTTGTTTGCAGAGCACTTGCCATGCTCTTAACTACATTTTGCTGCCATTTGCAGCACTCTAGCCCTTTCCATTGGTGTTTTAGAGCCATTTTAGTGCCTTAAAGTTGGGGTCCCCATTGACTTCAATGGGGTTCGGTGTCCGGGAAAAGTTCGGTAAAAGTCCGGGACACGGACCCGGACTTTTTTTTAAAGTTCGGCCGAACCCGTCGAACACGGACATCTAGGTGTCCGCTCAACCCTACTCCAGACTGCTTTTTAAAAGGGCTTCTTAGAAATTCTTAAAATAAAATGTCTGCTATGTATCCTTAAGGAGGAGGGAGAGCAAAAGGGCACAATAACAGCACTCGAAAAAAAAAGGGACTGCTATGGACCCTACATGAAGAGGAGGAAAATGGTAAAAAAGTGGCTGCTATTTGATCCTAAGGAGGAGGAAATGGTGTGTTAACAGCACTCTACAAGAAAGTGGCTGCTAAGCATCCTTTAGGAGGAAGAGGAAAATAGTGCATTAGAAAGTGGCAAGAAAGTGGCGTCTATGCACCCTTGAGGAACAAGAAGGATGGATATGTCTTTTGCTACCGGCTTGTGTTATTGATGTGCAGCTCTCACCAAGCTCTGTGTTTCACCTTGCATTTGTTATACCAAGCAGTTGTTACTTTACCGCTGCCTATACACTACAGGCAGAGGCTGCAGACCACAACTGTGCTGAAGGCATCAGACACATTCAGAAAGGCCCAAACTGCAGAGCTGCAATCTTTTCCTATTTGCTGCCCATTCCAATGCTTACAAACTATCCTGACACTGACTACTTTATCCCTAAAAGATAATATAATATAGCTTCGGAATATTTTTGGGGAATAATTGGGAACCGGGGGATAGGAGAGGTTTAAGGAATGTGGGGTTGTCAAATGTTTTTGCATACTCTGTTTTAACATTTTATTACATTTCTAAGGCAATGCGGTATTTTACTGGCAATAAAGAAGCTCACAAGCTATACTATGAACCTGTTTTGCCACTGGTGAATTTGTATAAAGAGCTTTTTAAATAAATATAGTATATGAAGACATCTATGGAAATTAGCAGCATATAATTTTATATTTCAATATGTTCATTCGTTTTTAACCTTCTTAGCGGTGATCCAGAGCGTGACTCGGGGTTAATTTTTACTGCCAGGAGCGGTAACCCCGAGTCACGCTTGGGGTAACATTGCAGAGTGCCAGCGGAGCCCCCTTACCTGCCAGCGGAGTCCCCTTACCTTCTCCTGAAGATCCAGCAATGTCCTTCGCTCTGATCACCGGCTGGCCGGCGTCTGACTTCTTGGTTCCATTGCCTGCGAGCAGCTGCAGCGCACGGGAGCGGAACTGGGTGGGAAATTTGAAAGTATAAACATAAATAAAAGAGGCGATACATAGTAATCTGAGAGGATTACACTGTATTACCTCAGATCTGACACCTAACACATTACAGTGCCCCTTGCCTGACATTATACTGTCATTTGTGCCCATAAGAAAAATATAACATGGCATCAAAAAAGCGCCACTTTACTAAAGCGCTTTTGGACCAGTTGAGTGACAGCGACAGCGACATGGAGGTGCTCGCTGAACTGAGCGATAGTGAGTCGTGGGGTGATTTGTCATGTGACACTGATCTGGCATGTGACAAAGGCGATGATCCTGCACCTGACCTCAGCCATGTGCGCACTTGGTGCGCTATTGACTGCAATACGGACCAGGTAGCGCCCCCAAGATTCCTGTTCATTGGATCACCTGAGATGTTGAGTGTGACAACCATCTGGCATACCTGCAGTTATTCCTCACTGAGGAGGTAATTGAAAAAATTGTCACAGAAGCAAATCGCTACCAAGAGCAGCAATTCTCTACGCTGCATGCCAGGTTTTCCAGAAGCAGAAAGAAGGAACCAGTGACGAAAGAGGACATCTGGCAGTTTCTGGGACTCATAATTCTTCAAGGGTTGGTGGGGAAACTGTTCCAGAAATGGTCCTGGTCCCTGGACCACCAACAAGGTACTGGCCACTCCACTGGCACCGTGATGTCAGAATATCAGTTTTTCCTGATCATGAAGTATTTCCACTTCACAAACAATGAAGAGTTTGATGAGGCCACGCATCCTGCGCCCAAACTAAAAAAAAAATCTGGGAGGTATGGCAATTATTGTGACCAATTTCAGATGGACCTAAGTGCCAGAAAGGAATGTCAGCGTGGATGAAAGTTTGATGGCCAACAAGGGATGCCTAAGCTGGACACAGTACATTGTTTCCAGAAGAGCGCGGTTTGGCATCAAATCCTTCATGCTCTGTGAGTCATCCACTGGGTACATCTGGAATTCAGTAATTTACACCGGTAAAGGCACGAAGTTCAACCCCAGGTACAGTTGCTATGGGATGGCCACATCATCTGTCCTTACACTACTGGAGCCATTGCTGAACCAGGGATATTGTGTGACCACGGACAATTTCTATACATCTCCGGAACTGTATGAGGTCTTGCTACAAAACAAGACTGACGCATATGGTACCATTAGGCCTAACCGACGTGACATGCCATCTATGTTTGCGAAAAAAAAAAACTAAAAGCCGGAGAAATGGTTGCCTGGCAGAGGGGTAAGATGATGGCAATGCGATGGCGAGACAAGGACGTGTGTCTCATGAGTACTGTGCACAATACCTCCACTGCCATGGTCCACACAAAAGGTGGGAAAGATGTGCTGAAGCCGCAAGTCATGATAGACTATAATAAAACCATGGGAGGTGTCGACAGAGCCGATCAGGCAATGACATTTTACCTGACTATGCGCAAACAGCAAATAAAATATTATAAGAAGATATTCAGACATCTTCTGGAACAATGCCTTTGGAATGCATGTATCCTGCACAGAGCAAAGAGTGACAAGCCTCTTGTTCATTCTGAGTTCATCTGGAAGGTGGCTGAGCGGATTTTTGTCAACCACCAGACGCCATCAGTAGTAGTAAATAGACCTGGACGTCGTGCTGTTGACATTTTCAACCCAGAACGCCTGACTGGTCATCACTTTGTGGATTATATCCCGCCAACCGCAAAAAAAGGCAGCACCTACCAGGATGTGCATAGTTTGCTGCTCAAAGAGAGATGGCAATGGAAAGAAAGTCCAAAAGGCAACCAGATTCCATTGTCCTGATTGTGATGTCGGACTTTGGGCAGTCCCATGTTTCAAAATTTATCACACTCAGGATGTTTATTTTGTTTGACAAATTTCATTATTTATTACATTATTGAATAAAATTATATTATTTATTAGATTATAATTCATGATTTTGTGTTTAAAACTTTATCACATCTGGGATGTCTACTAGAGTCTTGTTTGGTCAGGTTTAAGTCCATAATTACTAAGAATTGTAGGCCTACAATACATAACACCAAATTTCCATGCAAAAAATTGTATCGCTTTCGGTACAAAATTCCAGACATAGAAAGGAAAAAAAAAGTAAAAGTAGTAAAAAGAGCAAGAGCAGCTTAGATATCCCCCTCCCCCCCACCACCTCAGACACCCATAACAATTGTAGCACCCTACAGGTAGGTGCTAGGTAAACGTATAGTGGGCCTTGTCTGCCTAACAGCAGGGCTGTGATTTGTTTAGTCAGGGTGTCATGGTTTCCAGGTGTGCCTGCTGAAGGGGGAGTCTCCCCACTGGCTCCTGTGAGAGGCTTCTCATAGGGCAGTGGAGGAAACCCAATCAGGGGACACATCCAGGCTTGTAACTACCGCAGAAGGCAGATTATGCTGCAAAGGATTCTGGGAGAGGGTATAATTCTGGGGGTGGCGCATGACACGATGTCTTTGGCGGGAGCAGAGTCCCAGGAGTGAGAGAATGGCTGTCTCTCCTCCTGTCTGAGGAAGAGGATCTCGGGGTGTTGCCTGCAGATCCAGAGAGTGCTGAGCTAAGCTGAGGGGATCCGGTGTGCCGAGAACCTGCAGAGAGTAAGAGGGGTCCAGTCCCAGGAAAGCCTACACAGGTCGTGAGCACTGAGGATTGCCCCTAGGGGTCTGCCTGAAGTTAGAGCGGACCACTCTGGTGGAGGTTCAGGGATCCAGTGCCAGCTAGTGGTGAAAGGGGGTACCTAGGTTGAGGACCCTGAAGTGACAGAGGGGGTACATAGTCAGTGGACCCTGAAGAGTTCAAAGTTAAAGGGGGCGCCTGCAGTTGGGCCCTGAATTGTACAAAGTGTGCCAGTTGGAAGTTGCAGCTTTTCAGAATCCTACAACATACTACCTCAAGCCAATGCAAGGCGGGAGGGAAGTATTCAGTGACTTTGTGTCAGGGAACTACCAATATCCTGGCGAATCAGCGAATTCGCGCATTGGCGCGAATGCGCATGCGCGCCCAAACACGGGCAAACGCAGTTAGGAATGTGCGTGCGCCAATGCGCACGCGCGTACGCCATGCGTAATGGCGCTTGGCGCCAAACGGCCTATTTATTTTTTTGAAAATAAATTTTTATTGAGGAAATAGTATACATGAACAATAACAAAATGCAGAGGATATTAAACTGTGCACATGTATGGCCAACATAGTACAAGTCAAAAGAGAAAAGGATCATATAGATGACTCAATAATATAGACATATAAATATAAATATAAAAATATAAACTGGAAACATATAAAGTGAATTCTAATAAGATTTGGGTCATAGAAGGGATAGGAATACATTATATGGTAGACGGACCCTCACCCCGATTGGGCACAAACTGTGATGGTACCGCCCCCATCTGACAAAAACCTCCTAACATAGGTGTCGCCACCACCCATGTATGACTCCCTCCTCTGAGTCCCATAGGATGTTAATTATGAGCATCCTTAATGATGGAGTAACAAATCAAAGAAACAAATGTGGGATGTGGTAACAGTGGAGAATAATAATGGGAGGGGGGAGGGGAAAGAAGGGGGGGGGGCTGCCACCAGAGCACTACACCATGCAAAAAGGGATATTGCATGAAAATCAAGAAACAAAAATAAGTTTATTTTTTACATCATGTCAGGGGAATGAGCAATCCATGATTGCCACTGTTTTTGGAATGTGGCCACTTTCCTATTTTTGAAAGCGAGCATTCTTTCCATTTCAAACTGAATGGCAACTCTGTGTTTGATAGCTGACAGGAGCGGGGGGTCCTTAGTCCTCCACTTGGCTGCTATCGCGATTCTCGTGGCAAACATAATATGAGCCATCACCCTCCGAGGACCAGGGAGAAAGGAATCCAGACCTATTCCCAGCAATGCTAAGGCCGGGGAAATTGCACAGGGCAGTCCTAACAGGTGAGAAGCCCAATCAAAAACTTCCATCCAGAGTGGTTGGACCACCGGGCAGCCCCAGAAAACATGTAAGATGTTTCCTGGGTGTTGGCATTCTCTCCAACAAAGGGGAGAACATTTCTTGTCCATAGCGTGAAGCCTGGCAGGTGTCATATAATATCTGTGTAAGAGTTTCAGGGAGTTATCCCAGTGGTCCACACACGCCGAAGAAGAGCGACTGATCTGCAATGCTTTCAACCACTGAACCTCAGAGAAGGACTGGCCTAGCTCATCCTCCCACTTGAGGATAGTGGGGGACTTGCGAAGTGGAGGGTGATATTTGCAAAACTTATAACACAAGGAGATACCTTTAATATTAGAGGGTGACTTTGCGAGCATAAATTCCCAAAGCTTCACCGGTATTGGGGGAATCTTCGATTTGTGAACTTTATTGTAAGCCTTAATTTGGAGTTTAGTCAGCGCGTCCATGGAGGAGCAGATTTGGGGCGAGTGAGCGGAGAAATGGAAGCCTTGATTTCTCCAGTGCAAGGTCGATACTTCCGGTAGTAGTAAATCATACATTGCTAGTGGAGTATCAAGGGTTACGCATTCCTCATCTCTAAAGTCCTGCGCAAGAAGATGAGACCACGTTTGTAGGGTAGCTTGAATGGTGGGGTAAGGAGGAATTTTTAGTTTATGAAGTAAGGTGGCTGCAAATATTAAGGCATGTAGATTTTGACCCGGAGAAATTCGTCTCTCTATCTGATTCCATAGATTATCTTCCTGGTGCACAAACCAATAGCGGGCCTGTGTCAAGACTGCAGCACGGTAGTAAGCCTGCGCATCAGGAAGACCCACTCCCCCCAAATTATGGGGTTTATATAGAGTGGATAGTGCCATTCTAGGCGGTCTCCCATCCCAGATAAATTTTCTCAGTTGAGAAGCCAGTTTGTTGAAGAACAATTGGGGGATAGGGATGGGGAGCGTCCTAAAAAAGTACAGTATCTTCGGAAGTACTTACATTTTATACGCTGCAATTCTGCCTAGCCAGGAAAGGTGGACCTTCCTGATCTGGGAGAATTCCTCTTCAACACGATCCAATAGCGGCAACATATTACATTCATATAGCTTCGCAACCGGTGAGGTGAGTTGGATGCCCAGGTAAGTTATCGAGGGTGCCTCCCAGTTACATGGAAACAACCTGGCAAGGGTGGTGAGGTCAGCAGACGGGACAGAGATAGGAAGGGCGCAGCATTTAGCAGTGTTAACCTTATAATACGATATTTGACCGAACAATTGGATAATAGATTGAAGTTTACGCAACGACTCAGTCGGCTCAGTCAGGGTCAGAATTATATCGTCGGCAAAGAGTCCCAATTTGTGTTCAGTCTGGCCAATTGTTATACCTTTAATACAAACATTGGATCTAATAGCCTCTGCAAGAGGTTCTATTGCCAAGGAAAAGATGATTGGGGAGAGGGGACACCCCTGACGCGTGCCATTGGTCAGGTCGAATGTATCTGATAGGATGCCATCTGTGAGTACTCTCGCCGAGGGCTTAGTGTAGAGGGCCATAACAGCCGAGTGTATAAATCCATGAAGCCCAAACTTAGTGAGAGTCCTGGACAGGTAGCCCCAATGGACCCTATCAAAGGCCTTTTCAGCATCTAATGCCAAAAAGACCGTTGGAGTGGAACGTTCCTCAGTATACGATAAAAGGTCGATCATTCGACGGGTGCCGTCTGTCGCCTGCCTGCCCTTCACGAATCCCACTTGGTCTAATCCCAGCAGATAGGGTGTGCATAAAAGGAGTCTATTAGCTATTACTTTTGCATAAATTTTCAGGTCTACATTCAAAAGTGATATGGGCCTAAAGTTAAGGGGGGTATCCGTCGTTTTTCCTGGTTTAGGTATAGTCACAATTGTAGCCTGGAGCATTTCATTCGGGAGATTGCCAGTCACCGGGGCCGAGTTGAAAAGGGGGACTAGATGGGGAACAATTACTGGGGCCATTAATTTGTAATATTCTGCTGAAAATCCGTCCGGGCCTGGAGATTTGTGTAGTGGAAGGGAGTTAATTACTTTATGAATTTCGTCCTCGGTGATGGGTCTATTCAAGATTTCCAGTGAGGCGTCATCTATTGAGGGCTGAGAGAGTGAGGACAGAAATTTGTCAATGTCTTGGACAGAAGGAGCGTACGTGTCTGGGTCGTCCTTAAGGTTATACAAGGAACTATAATAATCTCTAAATACGTTGGCTACGTCCTTAGAGTTTTTGAACACTTTGCCCGTATTATGATGTTTTATCAGGGGGATATTAGATTTAAGGCGCTTCTTCCTGAGCTGGGATGCCAGAAGTTTACTTGCTCTATTGCTTTGGGAGTACCAAGTCAATTTCAACCTCTTAAAGAAAATGTCATGATCACGTAACAGGGTAGCCCGCAGGTCGTTCCTTAAGTTTGTGAGGTCGGTCACAACATCGGGGGAAGTAGCTCCCCCAGCCTTGTGAATTCTCTCCAATTCTGCAATTTTAGATTGTAAATCTGTAATGTGTGCTGTTCTTTTCTTCCTATCTCTAGCCGTCTGCTGAATTAAGAGACCCCTAGCCGCCGCCTTGTGGGCACACCAGACCACCTCAGGGGCTGTTGTACCGTTAGCGTTAATTATAAAGTATTCATCAATCTTAGCCTTAACTTCTGCACTGTACTCCGGGTGAGCTAACACAAAGGTATCATTGCGCCAAATGGGAGCATGGCGTCTGTTAGAACCATCCATTATATCCATAGTGATAGGGGCATGGTCCGACCATGTGATAGAATGGATGTCTGCTCTGACAACCTACTGTAAAAGGTACTTGTCTGTTAAAAATAGATCTATTCTAGAATAGCTACCATGAACAGCTGAGAAAAAGGAATAGTCTCTCTCAGTGGTTCGCAGACACCTCCATGGATCGTACAATTCCTCCTCTACACAAAGAGGCCCCACTGAGGAGCAATCCAAATCTGCATTCATAATTACATTAAAATCCCCGCAAAACAACAGACGCCCTTTAGCTTGTTTTTTTGCCCACAAGAAAGTTTTACGTAGGAATTTCAGTGGATGCCGATTGGGTGCATAAATGTTCACAATAGTGTACAACGTGTCGTTAATTTCAACCATCAGCAGGAGAGCCCTGCCGTGGGGAGCTTCCGCTCTATGTAACAATTTAAATGATAATGTGTCCTTAAAAGCCACAAGGACTCCATTCTTCTTGCCAGAGTCATTAGCCGTGAAGACGTGAGGGAATTTAGGGTGAGAGCATAAAGGGGCTTTAATACCTGCAAAATGTGTTTCCTGTACGCAGAGAACGTCACAGTGTTGCTGTAATGCCGTTTTCCAGAGGCTTCTTCTCTTGTAAGGGCTGTTGAGACCCCTGACATTGAGGGACATCACTCTAACGACCATTGCTGCGAGAGACAAAGCGAGTATAGCTCCTGGTGGCAGAAGGGAAAAGAAGGGTAGGGAAGAAAAAGGAACATAGGGCGCCAATGCAGCCCATCCAAGGCCAGGTAGACATGGAGAGTGTCAGGAATTCACACGGGAAACACAGAACCTGGAGTAGTGCAAAATAATCAAAAAAAAAGAAACAAGTAGTTAGGCAAAACAAAAGAGTTCCAACAAGGGTGCGGGCAATCCCGCACACAGACATAGGGGGAAACCAAGTCATATGAACCGCACAACGGGTGCGCTGTTATCCGATCGGCTGGTGGATTTAAAAGGTTGATGATGTCTGGATGGCATGTAGTAGGTTCAAGTAGTTGCTGTCTGGGAGGTGGATGCGTGACGTGGGTCTCCCTGGGGTGGGACTGCATTCCTGTCTTCATCCTGAGGAAGATATCCCCACTTCCGGAGAAGTTCCAGACCCTTGGGTAGTGATGAGATAGTGTGGGACATGTTGTTAACTGTAACTGTGATTTTGGCAGGAAAACCCCACTTGTACAGGATTTTGTGATTCCTGAGTATCTTGGTTATAGGAACCAAATTGTGTCTGGCTGAGAGGGTAGCCTGAGATAGGTCAGTGAACAGAGAGATACCTGCGTACGGGTCTGGGAGAGCAGGATGTTGCCTGGAGAAGCGCATTAATTGGTCCTTTACATGAAAAAAATGAATGCGGGCAATCACATCCCTAGGGACCGCATCAGGGATATGAGACGACTTCGGCAATCTGTGAGCCCTATCAATGAGAAGGTCCGCAGGGCTAAGCGTGGGTAGAGCAGCTTGCATAAGTTGTTGCAGGAAGGGGGTGAGCTCCGCTGGCTTCACTGATTCTGGGATCCCCCGGAATTTAATGTTATTTCTGCGTGCTCTATCCTCCAGATCAGCTACCTTCAGTTTAAGATTTTTGAGCTCGTCTTCCAGTTCAAAGTGGGCATCCACTAAGTCATTATGTGCTCCAGTGAATTCACACAGCTTATTCTCTGTATAGTTCACCCTGTCTCCCAAAGAAGCTATTTCCCTCTTAGTAGCCCTCATGAAAGCTGCCATGTCTTGTTGTAGAGCCCCCCTCAGTGTCCTCATCATGTCCTTCATTGCCGTATCTGTAATAGCCTGTCCAGTGGTGGGATAAGCATCAAGTTGCTGGCCATATGAAACGGTCTGTTCCATATCCTCCCCCTCCTCCATTTCAGGGCCATCCTGCTCCCTGTCCTCACTATCTCCCGTCAGCCGTCTCCGCTGCTTGAGAGGGCTTGTAAAGGGAGAGAAAGGCTGTGTAGTAGGGTCTGTTGAGGACTCACCAGTGTCCAGGGTTGCCGTAGTGGAGTGGTTTGATCCTCCCTTGCTCGCGGCGGGAGTGCCGGACCTCGCGCCGGCGCCATTTTGGCTGAGGCGGCCCGATGCAGGGCTGAAGAATTCAGTCAGTTTTTTGGGCTTGTCACGCTGTTTGCGCTTCCCGGTGGAGGCCATACCGATTCCAGGCACCTTTAACGGGGTAACCGACCGGATGGAAAAGCTGAGTGATCGCTTAGGAAGGCTTAATCAGTCCCGTTGTAGCAGAGCGGCGTGATCAGGCGTCCATCCGCTCTGGCTGCCGGCTCCGCCCCCCAAATGGCCTATTTAAAGCCAGCAGCCACAACATCTAGTTGCTGGATGATCAACAGCCTCCCGTGTTCCCTGTGCCTTGTTTACCTGCTGATCTTGCCTTCTCGTTGCCGACCCGGACTGTCTGACTTTGCTTCTCCTGGCTCCTGACCCCTTGGCTTGCTCTCGGATTCCTGTTGTCTTCTCCAATACTTGACCTCGGCTTGGCTCCTGACTTCGGTCCAGTATTTCTCCCAGTCTGTTCCTGTCTGCACCTTGTAACTGCCTGGCTTGCCAAAGTGTTCCAGACCTGCTTGGGACTTCTCAACAAGTTGGTTCCTGCTTCCATCCTGGTCATCCCAACCGGCAACCCGTGCTACTTCGGGCACAGCACTCCCTGTCCCACTTCCAGGGGTACTCTGCACCTAGCCGCAAGGGGAGCCCTCTCTACACTCCGGCTTCGGATCAGGTACATGACAGTATCATCCAGCCATGTCAGAAGCCGAGAGAGGTGCCTCCCCGCTGGAAGCCCTGTGCTAGCAAGTGACAGCATTAACCCAGGCGGTGAAGAATCTTCAGGATGGGTACTTCCAACTGGAAGGTCGTTTACAGTACCTGACTACACCATCTCTGGCAGCGACTCCAAATCCACCCGCTGCAGTCTCCACCTCCGCTCCTGCAACTTCAGGACAGTCAGCTCCAACTCCTACGATGATGGCTCCGCCTCCAGAACCAAGAGTACCTATACCTGAACGCTTCTCGGGCTATCGCCGCAAGTTTAAGTCATTCAAAAATGCCTGCCTGTTATACCTGGCCCTGCAACCCAGAACTTTTTCTTTAGAGACAGTTAAAGTGGGGTTTATTATTTCCCTGTTGTCTGATGAACCCCAGTCCTGGGCCCATCAGTTACTGGAACAGAAGGATCCTGCTGTCAGTTCCGTTGAGGTTTTCTTCGAGGCTATGGCACAGCTGTACGATGACCCACAACGTATGGCCACTGCCGAGGCTACGCTCCATAAGCTACAGCAAGGCCGACGCCCTGTAGAGGATTACACAGTGGACTTTCGTAGGTGGGCCGCAGACACAGGGTGGAATGAGGCCGCCCTCAAATACCAATATCGGTTAGGTCTGTCTGAAACCCTGAAAGATGAGTTGGCACGAGTAGAGACCCCCACCTCATTAGAGGGGCTCATTCAACTCGCCATCCAATTGGACAGACGTTTGCGGGAACGCAGGTCTGAACGAGCTCAGTCTTATCAGCCTACTTGGATGTTACCCAAGGTGCCACCATCTCCTGCTCCTCTACCCACTGCTACCAGCCCAATGTCTCCTGAAGAGCCTATGCAGATCGGAGTGGTCCGCTCAGCCTTAACCCCTGCTGAAAGGCTTCGTCGCAGGCAATTGAACTTATGTCTTTACTGTGGGGAAGATGGACACTTTCTCCGTGACTGCCCAGTGAGACCAAGTAAGCCCGCTGCTTTCAACCATCTGCATCTCCAAATTCCGGGACCCTCTCCCGCTCACCTAGTCCTTCTTGTTTCATTACAGGTGGCAGAAGGAGAGATCAAGCTGCCAGCAATCATTGATTCCGGAGCCTGCAGCTGTTTCCTGGATATCTCTGTGGCAAGAAACCTTCACATTCCCCTCCAGACCAAGCGCCATAAACTGGAAATCCACCTTGCAGACGGCACCACTCCCAGGTCCGGGCCCGTCATTCAGGAGACCTTACTCGTACTTGCCACTACTGGCCTTGGCCATAAGGAACTTCTTCACTTTGACGTCCTTCCTTCACCTATGTTTCCTGTAATTCTGGGAATTCCGTGGCTACGGGCCCATAACCCGTTGATAGACTGGTCCAAAGGAGAAGTATCCTTCAAATCAGTGTACTGCCTCCAACATTGTATGACTCCTGAGATACCTCCTCCTGCCAGCTGTCTTGCCATTCAGCCTGTTTCCAATGCCAGCCAAGACGTTCCTTCCGCCTATCATAGTTTTCTGGACGTATTTGATAAGAAGAAGGCGGACTCTCTACCACCTCACCGTCCCTATGATTGCCCAATAGAATTGTTGCCTGGTGCTGAGATCCCTTTTGGCCGTATTTTCCCACTTTCAGAGACGGAACTTGAAGCCCTACGGCAGTACATCGATGAAAACCTCAGCAAGGGCTTCATTCGTCCTTCTTCCTCTCCGGCCGGAGCCGGAATCTTCTTCGTGGAGAAAAAAGACCACACTCTCAGGCCATGTGTGGACTACAGGGACTTGAATAAAATAACTATAAAGAACCGGTACTCACTCCCTCTCGTTCCTGAACTCTTCCAGAGGTTTCGTTCTGCTCAAGTCTTTACTAAATTAGACTTACGAGGTGCCTATAATTTGGTGCGGATCCGCGAGGGCGATGAGTGGAAGACTGCCTTTCGAACCCGTTTCGGGCATTTCGAATACTTGGTTATGCCCTTCAGGCTGTGTAATGCCCCCACCACTTTCCAGCACTTTGTAAATTATATTTTCCAAGAATTCCTGGACAATTTCCTCATCGTTTATTTAGACGACATCCTTATTTTTTCTACTACCCTGGAGTTGCACAGAATACATGTACAAAAAGTATTGGCCACTCTCAGAAAACACGGGCTTTATGCTAAAGCAGAAAAATGTGAATTCGAGAAGTCATCCATACAATTTCTGGGTCTGATTATCTCCACTGATGGAATAGCAATGGACCCTCAGAAAGTGTCTGCCATCCTGGAGTGGCCTGCCCCCTCTGACAAAAAGGGCATCCAAAGGTTTGTGGGTTTCGCAAACTTTTACCGAAGGTTTATTAAGGACTTTTCCCGCATCATTGCCCCCATTACGCAAATGACTCGGCAAAACACTCGGTTCCAATGGTCCCCAGAGGCCCAAAGTGCATTTGACAAGCTCAAGGCTGTATTCACCAGTGCTCTTGTGCTACAACACCCAGACCCAGCCTTACCCTACATCCTTGAAGTTGATGCTTCAGAAGTGGCCACGGGAGCAGTCCTATCGCAAAGCCAGGGACCCAAGGCATTGCTTCACCCAGTAGCGTTTTTTTCTAGAAAACTCAGTCAGCCCGAGAAGAACTACGATGTAGGGGACCGAGAACTATTGGCCATCAAGGCCGCATTAGAAGAATGGCGATATTTGCTGGAGGGCACAGCCCACCCAATAATGATATTCACGGACCACAAGAACCTCGAATATCTCAGATCAGCCAAACGCCTAAGACCTCGGCAGGCCAGATGGGCACTATTCTTTTCGAGGTTTAACTTCCATCTCACATACCGGCCAGGCTCTAAGAATGGGAAGGCAGATGCCCTCTCGCGGATGTTCCCTGAAACCCCTGTGGATGTCACCCCCAGTACAATTCTGTCCTCTCAAAACTTTCTTTTACTCCAGCCTGATCTTAGGACTACCCTTGAACTGGCCTCTGCCCGCTGTACTGCTCCTGAGACTGCTACTCTCAAAAGACAGGGAAAATTTTTCTTGCATGAAGACAAGTTCTTTGTACCCCAGGAAGCCAGACTCACGGTCCTTAAAGCTCTTCATGACCATCAACTTGCTGGTCACTTTGGGGTCCGAAAGACCTTAGAACTAATTCAGCGATCCTATTGGTGGCCAAACCTAAGAAAGGACTGTAAGGACTATGTGAGTTCCTGTACCACCTGCCTTCGGAGTAAAGGCAGTCACGTCCAAGCCTGGGGTCTGTTGAAACCACTTCCGGTCCCAAGACAACCATGGGAGATGTTGTCCATGGATTTTATAGTGGACCTACCTTCTTCAGAGGGATTCTCCACAATTATGGTGATAGTAGACCGCTTGTCCAAAATGGCCCATTTTATTCCCATGGTTGGCACTCCTTCGGCTGTGGACACGGCACATACCTTTGTCAAGGAAATAGTGAGGCTACATGGTCTACCCGGCAGCATTGTATCCGACCGTGGAGTACAATTTACTTCCAGATTTTGGAGGTCTCTCTGTAAAGCCTTGAATATTGAAGTCTGCTTATCTTCAGCATATCACCCCCAAAGTAATGGTCAAACGGAAAGAACCAACCAAACCCTTGAGCAATATCTCCGCTGCTTTTCCACATTTTCGCAAGACAACTGGGTATCCTTACTCCCGTGTGCGGAGTTTGCCTACAATAACACAATCATGCTTCCACCCACCAGTCTCCATTTTTTGCAAACTATGGGTTTCACCCATCCTTTTTACCTAACCCTGTGTCTGAGACTACAGTACCTGCTGTTCAAGATAGGGTAGCCTTCCTGCAAGAAAATTTTCTGCTATTACAGAAGACCATGCAAAAGGCACAAGAAGCCTATAAGGAATGCTACGACAAGAGAAGGAGGGATAGCCCGGCCTTGAAGGTGGGAGACAAAGTGTGGCTGTCCACTCTTAATCTTAAGTTGGCCTGCCCATCCAAGAAGCTGGGTCCAAGATTCATTGGTCCCTTCCTGATCAAGAAGATGGTCAATCCTGTGGCCTTTGAATTATGCCTTCCGGATACTTACAAAATTCACCCAGTCTTCCACGTGTCTTTGCTTAAACTGGCCAATCCTGGTCCTTTTCCTGGAAGAGATAGCTTGCCTCCACCTCCAGTTGTAGTAGATGGAGAAACGGAATATGAAGTGGAATCCATCCTGGACTGCCGTAGACGAGGAAGGCAAGTCCAGTATTTAATCAAATGGAAGGGCTATTCTCTGGAGGAAAGTTCTTGGGAACCTGCTGGAAATATACACGCTCCCAAACTGTTACGTGACTTTTTCAAAAGATTCCCTGAAAAACAGGCTCTGTTAGGCATCCGGAGGCTGCCCCTCAGGGGGGGGCACTGTCAGGGAACTACCAATATCGTGGCGAATCAGAGAATTTGCGCATTGGCGCGAATGCGCATGCACGACCAAACACGGGCAAACGCAGTTAGGAATGTGCGTGCGCCGATGCGCACGCGTGTACGCCATGCGTAATGGCGCTTGGCACCAAACGGCCTATTTAAAGCCAGCAGCCACAACATCTAGTTGCTGGATGATCAACAGCCTCCCGTGTTCCCTGTGCCTTGTTTACCTGCTGATCTTGCCTTCTCGTTGCCGACCCGGACTGTCTGACTTTGCTTCTCCTGGCTCCTGACCCCTTGGCTTGCTCTCGGATTCCTGTTGTCTTCTCCAATACTTGACCTCGGCTTGGCTCCTGACTTCGCTCCAGTATTTCTCCCAGTCTGTCCCTGTCTGCACCTTGTAACTGCCTGGCTTGCCAAAGTGTTCCAGACCTGCTTGGGACTTCTCAACAAGTTGGTTCCTGCTTCCATCCTGGTCATCCCAACCGGCAACCCGTGCTACTTCGGGCACAGCACTCCCTGTCCCACTTCCAAGGGTACTCTGCACCTAGCCGCAAGGGGAGCCCTCTCTACACTCCGGTTTCGGATCAGGTACGTGACACTTTGCTTGGCAGCAGTGTTAGCAGTTCCACAATTCACAGTCCCGGACTGTGACTTTTGGACTTCAAGTTGAGGATTGAGCTCTTCTATTGAGTGACCAAGTGCTCTCAGAGTTAGTGAGCATTGGCTGCTGCCGGCTGGCGTCAAGGAAGCGCCAACGGGAATTTTTCAGGAACAAAGTCCCAAGTGTATAAAGTTGAAGCCTAAAGGAGTATCCCACTCATCCCCTTCTCCCATCCCCTTTAAATAAAAAAAACAACAAACAAAGATGTCGGAGTTGTCGATGTCTCAGTGCTCACACCCAGGGTCACAGCTCACATGGGCTGGAGAGGTAACCGGTACCGATGGCAGACCCACATCAGGCCACAGGCCTGGAAAATCTGCTACACAAGATATTTTTATTTATGGTTGTCATGGTTTGATTATTATGGAGGGTGTATGTCAATTTATAATCGTGGTCCAATTGAATTTTTTGTTTGAGATTGTAAAGTGTAACTATTGGTTGATTCCAACACCATACAATGGTTATTCTGGCAGCAGATAATTTGATATATTGAATATATAGGTGTGGTAAGTAGGTATACCAACACCCAAGGTGGTTGTTTTGAGGCTAAATGTGTTATATTCCTTCTGTAATTTAAAGTCATTGTAACTTTACAGGGCAGTTTAAATTGTAACAAATTCATTTGAACTGTTTCAAAAACAATTTTTTATGTTTATAGAAAAAAGTACAATTGAACGATTTTAACACATGGTGTCAGGTCTACATTTGGCACCTTTAAAGTCCAACCCTGTCTGAGGGATTTTTGGACATGATTATTTAGCAATGTGGTGTCTTGATTACCCCTTGTACCACAAAACAAGTGTTCTGATTTTACATAATGTTCAGCACATGTAATGCCAGAGAGGACTGTCAGAGATCACAGGAAATGAGGACTAGAGAAATATTGTTAGAAATTTGAGACATGCTGCAGAAGATAGTGAAGAACTGGATAAATGCTACACTAGGTTAGTAGAGATCACTGCTATAATCAATGCTCACTTCAATGGGGATATTGGACACTTTAGGCCTCATTCACACCATGGTGCAGATATGTCAGTTTTTCTGCACGTGTTTTGCAAGGACTCAAGGAGAACAATAGTTCTCTATGTGCCCTGTTCACACCACAAAGTGTGAATTTTTTTCTGCGCAGGAATCTGCAACGTATAAGCAGTTTTCTGCATGGGGAAAAAAAGAAAAAAACTGACATGAGATCAACATTAATTTGAACAGGGCACATAACTGTCATGAAAACTGATGTCAACGTGCATAAAAATTCACTGAAACGCGTATGAAAACTGATTTAAAGTGATGCCCCTGGAAGTGAAATCTGCAGGGTTTTTCCCATCAGTTTTAATGCACTTATGGTGTGAACGAGTCTTTATACTAACTACGGACTGCTGACATCCAAGGGTTTCACAGCAAGTACCAAAAGGCTGCATGCAGCCCGTAGACCACAGGTTGGATACCAGGGGTATACTGTTCTCTCCAAACAGCCCTAGGGTTCATTACAGGGCTTATCACCAGGGCCCATAAGGCCACATTTTGGTATTTTAGGGTACACTACTGTAGCTTATGTGCTATAAAAACACATCCAGAATTCTCTGTAAGCGCTTGGGACATAGGCTATGCCTACTATGAGAATGGGATTCTTCTGATTAAGCAATGACTTTTTTTTTCAGCCATTCACACAGAGGGATAAAAAAATATTGAACAATTTATTTGATCAAATTGGTCACATAGAAAAAAAAAACACAAATGGCTATAAAACCCATTGGTAGGATAAGAACAAGCATAATATAACTGGGCGGTTCAATTGGTAACCATATGCCAACCCACAAAAGCCCCAAGCACAATCTAGTGGCTGTGTCAGCCTACTTGCCACAGATGGCGATATTGGGGTATAAATCCTCGGCTGTTGGAGAGTGCACTGCACAGGATGCCATCTGTCAGAACCTGCTGATGGACTAAATTGTAGATGGCCCTCGGCTACTGTGGAGGCCCCCAACCCCGGCGCCAATGGTAAGGTTGGTTAGAGGGAAACCACAATATAGCCCTTTGCAGGAACACGGCATCAGGGTAGGGTGGCTGGAGATGATGTCCCAGAGCTGCCCTGGAAGATGGAACCTGCCAAATGGAAGGCCGCTCTGGGTGGTTGCAGAGTGGAAAGCAACCCAGTGTATCAGTCAGTCACCATGACAATGCAGTTTGCATGCCTACTCCTTCTCAAGTCACGGGACATGCTATGCCTCACATTTGAGTGGATTTAGGACATTTTGTAGATTTGGGAATTTCAGAGTTCCAGTTGCCAAGGGACTAGAAATTTTGGCATACCCTACCTGTCCCTCTCTGGCATGGTCTGACTTGTAGTTCCTTGGCAACTGTTGGCAGCAGTTTGGTCATGGTTGCTGTATAAAACTACATTGTACTGTGTCCCACTTGCCAACTAAACAGATGTCTGGGCAACTTGGCAATAAAACTAATCTTCAACCTTACTCGCGTAACAATTTATAGTCTAGAGCATTACATTTGCATTGTTTAGGAAACTGGGAAGCAATCTAGCTAATTAGCTCCTGAAACAAGAAAACAGTCAACGTTTTTCTTCCCCTTATCAAAATAACATATTGCAATTTAAACTTCTTCAGAGGAGCCGAGCTATAAATAAAAGTAGAAGGCACTAAAACAATATCACAAAGAGCTGCACAGCTCAAAGGTTTTTAATGTGACTAATTAGACGGGGCTTTATTTGTGAACAAACCTGCTGAACAAAATGACGTTGCGGTATCATCGTCGCAAATGATAAAAGACTTTCTGCAACTGGCAACACTACAGATCCGTTTAGGTGTGTTTGAAGATATCACAAGCTACTCAGTATGTAAATAGCTTTGTGTTTCCTCTCAGCAAAACGCATTAGGTAGCCTTCATCAATTGCATTGAAATATTTTTAACTGAGCTCAATATAAAATATATTTAATATAATAATATAAAAATGTGGTAGTATGCACTGTTGATTATATATATATATATATATATATTCTGTATAATAAAATATAAATTATTATATATACATTAGCCCATACCTTTTTTCAATTACTAGACTCCTAAATTGATCTTAATTATATAGCCCTATGTTATCTTACAAATTACATTTGAGTCTTTTTCATTTTGCAAATTCAAATTTAGCTTCTTTATTCAATATTTATTTCATGTGTTTTTAAAACATGAAATTTGCAAACATCTGACAATATAACCCTTTGATCAAAAACCGTACACTTTTACAAACATCACACGTTCATTATCCGATGAAACTTTCAACTTTTCATTTCCGTGCACCAGTTGGCATCTGGTTAACATTTTATTTTTTATTTTTAGGTTTTCTACTATAGAAATGACATACATGATTTTTTAGTTTGGTGTAAAGAAAGTGACACTTTTATAAATTGGCATACTAGTCAAAATACTTTGTTGCTGAAGGTGCACCCTTTCTGTCAAATAGGCCTAATGGTTTTAATAATTTGAGAGTCCAGAGTGGTGCGGCGTCAGAAAAACACTCAGAGACCAGTTGCAGAAAAAGTAACTACTGTATATTGAAATTGAGATTCGACAATAAATAACAAGCCCAGAGGGAGGGAACCTGAACCAGGAACACTCACAGAATGTAAGAGCAATGAGTAGTAGTGGAAGGTCTCGGGTGTGCTGACAGCATCTGTATTGTGGGGAAAACATTGGCCTGGCCCGGTCCATACCCAAGTGGGGAGACTTCCAGGATGGATGGCGTGTCCCTGCAGTTTCCCAACACTTTTGGAATCTTTCCCTTATGCTAAGCACTGTCCCTGACAGATGGGTGACCTGTCCCCACTCTAGCCACACACGAAATGCGTGCCAAACCCAGGAGCCAGGGTCTTAAATAGACACAAGATGGCTGCCAAAGCCACATGGGATCCAATAGGATGTTGCCTCTCTGTGACCGAGGAAACCATAGAGGAACCAGGTTCCTCTCGACTTCCTCTTTTCTCCTTCACCTGCAATGCCACTGCAGATGAGCGCCACCAGCAGTGGAGAAAATAAACAGCACCTGGCTACATATACACCAATGTTAATTTCCTCATTGTGGCTGCAAAGGCATTCCACTGTCTCCATTACAATCATGTTTTCTGCAATCCCTCACTGTTCCTTCCTCTTTTTCAGCCAATGACCAGTGTTGGGGGTAACGAGTTACAATGTAACGGATTACAGTAACTACATTACTTTTTTGGGTAACGTAGTACCGTAACGCGTTACATTCGTAACATCGGTAACTACATTACTTTACAGGGCTTGAGGAACGCACTTTCCTGCGTTACCCAAGCCGTGCTATACAATCAGGCAGCTTTATTTATTATTTTTGCCTTGCCTTCTTGCAATCTTTATTGTTTCCCTGGGCCCCATCTGCTCAAAAGAGGGTCCCAGGAGGCTGTAGCAGAGCAGGAACTTTTTTTCCATTTTCGGGCGGAGGTATATGATGTGCACTGCTGCACATTATAGTTCCGGCCGGCCGCCCACTGCCTATGCTCTGCCCTCCTCGGCGGAGTGATTCTTTGTAACTCCGCTCACTCCGCAGGTGCTGTGGAGTGAGGGAGAAGTTTCTGACAGGGCGCAGATCAGCAATCCCAGTGGCGGGTGGCGGACGGTGCACAGGCAAGTGGCACAGTGACAGTCTCAGACAACTCAGAGGACTCGAGGAGGAGACGCGGGGGATCGTGTGGCCGAGGAGGAGGCGGGAGGACTGATGAGAAGACGCCCACCACTGCAGGTAAGTGCACTGGTCTCTCTGGCGTGGTCACTCTGGCATTGAAAGGGGGAACACTGTGGTCAATCTTGGGGCACGATGTGGTCAATCTGGGGGCACGCTGTGGTCACTCTGGGGGAACACTGTGGTCAATCTGGGGGCACGCTGTGGTCAATCTGGGGGGCACGCTGTGGTCAATCTGGGGGGCACGCTGTGGTCACTCTGGGGGAACACTGTGGTCAATCTGGGGGCACGCTGTGGTCAATCTGGGGGGCACGCTGTGGTCAATCTGGGGGCACGCTGTGGTCACTCTGGGGGCACACTGTGGTCAATCTGGGGGGCACGCTGTGGTCACTCTTGGGGCACACTGTGGTCAATCTGGGGGGCATGCTGTGGTCACTCTGGGGGCACACTGTGGTCACTCTGGGGGGCACGCTGTGGTCACTCTGGGGGGCACGCTGTGGTCACTCTGGGGGGCATGCTGTGGTTACTCTGGGGGCACACTGTGATCACTCTGGGGGCACACTGTGAT
The DNA here is from genome assembly GCF_965119305.1 of Pelophylax lessonae. Classification (NCBI taxonomy): domain Eukaryota; kingdom Metazoa; phylum Chordata; class Amphibia; order Anura; family Ranidae; genus Pelophylax; species Pelophylax lessonae. The sequence continues at coordinate 80,766,260 of NC_138773.1, forward strand.
CACTCTGGGGGGTACGCTGTGGTCAAATTGGGGGGCATGCTGTGGTCACTCTGGGGGCACGCTATGGTTAATCTGGGGGCACGCTGTGGTCACTCTGGCATTGAAAGGGGGCACGCTGTGGTCACTCTGGCATTGAAAGGGGGCACGCTGTGGTCACTCTGGCATTGAAAGGGGTCACACTGTGGTCACTCTGGCATTGAAAGGGGGCACACTGTGGTCACTCTGGCATTGAAAGGGGGCACACTGAGGTCAGTCTGGCATTGAAAGGGGGCACACTGAGGTCAGTCTGGCATTGAAAGGGGGCACACTGAGGTCAGTCTGGCATTGAAAGGGGGCACGCTGTGGTCACTCTGCATTGAAAGGGTGCACGCTGTGGACACTCTGCATTGAAAGGGTGCACGCTGTGGACACTCTGGCATTGAAAGGGGGCACACTGAGGTCAGTCTGGCATTGAAAGGGGGCACACTGAGGTCAGTCTGGCATTGAAAGGGGGCACACTGAGGTCAGTCTGGCATTGAAAGGGGGCACACTGAGGTCAGTCTGGCATTGAAAGGGTGCACGCTGTGGTCACTCTGGCATTGAAAGGAGGCACGCTGTGGTTTATATATATATATATATATATATATATATATATATATATATATATATATATATAAAACAATAAATATTGTATTGTTTTTTTGTGCACTACAAATAAATATGCGCATTGGAATTTGTTCATATTTTTTTTCAAAAGTAAAGTAAAGTAATAAGTAGTGAAGTTACTTTTCAAATGCAGTAACTAGTAAAGTAATTTCATTACTATTTACAGAAGTAACTAGTAACTAGTAATTAGTTACATTTTTTGAGTAACTACCCCAACCCTGCCAGTGACAGTATTTGCACTTTTGGGTGTGGGGGAGCATATGACCTGTTCCTTATGACATTGCTTGGGCCTATCAATGGAATGAGGTCACCAATCTCCATTGGGAAGGGGTGGCAAGGAAGTGCAGGCAAAGTGTGTATAAGAGGTCAGACACACAGTTACATCCCCCCTGCATAGGCAAGGTAAGAGTGTTTTTTTTTTTTAAGGACAAACTCCAGCTGAAAATGCTATTTTAGTTTTAGTGCTATTTTTAGTTTAAAATAGAATAGAGTTTAAGAACAGTAGATATATTTCAGAACTTCAGTCAGCATTGTGCTGCTGTAGTTGACTCCTTTGTGAAATGTGTTGCTGTAACACCAGGACAAGGAATTAGGGGCACAGGTTAAACAAATACAATAAGCCACTCACACCCAAATTCATGAGGTTTTTGCCCCTTTCCCACATTACTTAAGGGGGGAGGGGTGCTCTGATGTAAAGGCTAATGCTGTGGACTCTGATGTTAAGTGGAACTCTGATGTAAGGGGGTCTCTGCTCACCAAAGCCTCCCTTACATCAGAGTCCACAGAGCACTCCTTACATCTGAGTCCCTCTAACATTAGTATTCACTGGGAGTCAGGAGAGAGAAGGAAGGGAGGGGGGATACTTCACAGAGGATGGATGGTGAGCATCTGTCTGCACCTTTCCTCTTCTGGCTGCTGGGCTTAAAACTTCCCGCCCACACTTCCCTTCTCTGAGGTATGGAACTGCCAGGGAGTGTGGGCGGGCAGACACAGGAGGAGAGGGCAGGAGGAGAAGCTGATCATTCATCTCTCTCTCTCTCTCCTCTCCCATCTGTGTGGGGGGAAGGGAAGAACTGTCAGCGCTGGCTGTGGGCTGTGAGAGACATTCGCAGCTCAGATGAGGAGCTACAGTCCGGGCTCATGGCTACCCTCCACAGTGGTGGAACTCCAGGGCCCAATCGCAAGTGCGACCCTTGTGACCCTGGTAGTTCCGCCACTGACAGCAGCCTTATCCGCGTTGATGCACTCCACTTGATATATTCCTCTCTAAGCTATAAAAATAAACCCATTTTGATACACTACTACCAACCCATTCCTTACTACCAACCCATTCCTTTTCAATAGGTTTTTATTTATTTCTTTGGCACCCTTGTGTGCTTTACTCTCTTTTTTGCCCTAGTGACCACTCCAACCCAATCCTTCTCAATAGGATTTTTATTTATTTCTGTGTCACCCTTAGTGTGATTTTTTTTGTCCCCGTGGCCACTGGTAAATTTGTCAGTGGAGATACCTCCTCTAGTAATACATCACTTTGGAAATAATTTCTCAAATGTTGAATCTTCAGGAAAGGAAATCTTCCCACTTGCACACAGACAGTGAAAAAAAATAAAAAAAAAGTGATAGTGCTTCTGTATACTATTCCACACTAAACAAATTGAAAATGTTTTTGGCTGTAGGTATACTTTAGTTCATAAGTGTCCAACCTTTTGGCTTCTCTGGGCCACATTGAGTATAGAGAAATTGTCTCGGGCCGCATATAAAATATATACTATAGTTAAGGTATATAAGTAATGAAACGCCGCCGCGCCCTTCCCGAGCTGCCGCGCCCACCCCCCCAGCACTAATTTAACACAACTAGTGGATGATTCCCCTCCAAGACTGCCTCTGTGGCCGTGCCCCCGACTCGAATTCCTTCCTCCCCAGCAAAAAAATAAATAAAAATTTTCAGGGGGCAGTGGGCCGCATTGCCTAAGGTTCTGGGCCGCAGGTTGGACATGTCTGCTTTAGTTAATAATTAACTAAACATGCCACCCTTTTTATATATTGCTAATAAACATTAAAAATAGGTTACTAATTCCTTAGTCACCACTGGTTTAGACAGATAATTAGTCTCTCGTGAATCAGTTAGCTGGGCTATACCAAAAAATACAGTGTGGGCTTTTCTAAGTAAGTTTATTGCATTTGATACAAGAAACTCTTTTGTAAGAGAGCTTATGACAGACTCAATGGAGTATTTTACTTCTACCAATCAATGCATTATCAAGATGCCAGGTGTCCCTGAGGAACATATGAGAACAATAACACATGTATTTTGTTTCTTTTCTGCACATTACACTACATTTTTCTTCCCTACACTTAGTGAAACTCAGAATGATCATTCTGCCTGTAATCTGATAGTAGAGCTGGTCACTGATGATTTCTATGGGCAGACCATAGACAGTGTGAATTTCTTTTCTGCAACTGTGGGTTGCAGGAAAGAAATTTTCACAATTCCCCCATCAACACAGACAGTGCTGATTAGAGAATCCCTCCTGCCGAGCAATTTTCTGCTCCTGGCGGGTATGGGCGGGAAAAGCCATCCCTGCTGGGAGAAGACTGTGATATTGCTAGCGGCTATAGCAGTCGCTAATGATAATCGCAAGTGAACCTGACAGGCTGGTTGTACCCAAGTTGATCAATCTATCAACTTGGTACATTCAGCCTGCCCACATATGGTTCAAATCTTGGCCGGTTCCTTCTGAACCGGCTGAGATTCAAACCATCTATGGCTAGCCTTACTTTCTATAGAGCTTTTTACGTTCCCCATTCTTATTCTCATGCTCAAGTCTCAAACATTGTCTGCAGTACAGGTAGCAAAATATGGACCCAGCAGTTAAAAGAGTGGAAAGCTGTGTAAACAATGAACATAAGGCATTACTGAGTTTAAAGACACATAAGTGTCAATGCATAGCACAAATTATTGATAAAAGTTATCTTCCATCATCTATGATCATTTAAAATGGCAGAGTCCATCAGAACCTAGCTGGTGCTCTTGCTCAGAAAATAGTATGTGTCAATAACCAGTTCTAGCACAAAGGCACATAAACGCTCCTACATGTGCCCCCAGCTTCTACATGGTGAGAGAAAACAGAAAATGATATCTCTAAGCAGATAAGAAAACCAAACCGTGGATAACTCCTGGGAATATCCGATTGCCTCTCGGGGGATCAGGAAGGAATTATTTTCCCCTGCTGTAGCAAATTGGATCATACTTTGCTGGGGTTTTTTTGCCTTCCTCTGAATCAACTGCGGGTATAGGATTGTGTATATGGGATTGTATGGTTGGGTTTTCAATACCGTTTATTTATTTTTTTTTGGTTGAACCAGATGGACTTGTGTCTTTTTTCAACCTGCAGGTAGGTGCTAGGTAAATGCATAGTGGACCCTGTCTGCCTAACAGCAGGGCCATGATTTATTTTTGGCAGGGTGTCATGGTTTCCAGGTGTGTTTGCTGAGAGGGGAGTCTCCCCACTGGCTCCGTGAGAGGCTTCTCATAGGGCAGTGGAGGAAACCCAATCAGGGACACATTCAGGCTTGTAACTACCCCAGAAGGCAGATTCTGCAGCAAAGGATTCTGGGAGTGGGTATAAGTCTGAGGGGAGTGCATGACTCATTGTTTTTGGCGGGAAGCACAGTCCCAGGAGGGAGAGAACGGCTGTCTCTCCTCCTGTTAGAGGAAGCGGATGTCTCAGGTGCTGCCTGAGAATCCAGAGAGTGCTGAGTTGAGCTAAGGGGGATCCGGGGTGCTGAGAACCAGCGGAGAGCGAGAGGGGTCCAGTCCCAGGAAAGCCTACACAGGTTGTGAGTACTGAGGATTGCCCCTGGGGGTCTGCCTAGGGTCAGTGGGGACCATTCCGGAGAAGGTTCTAGGATCCAAGTGTCAGCTAGATGTAAAGGGGGTACCTGGCTAGAGGACCCTGAAGTGATAGAGGGGGTACCTAGGTTGAGGACCCTGAAGTGTTAAAGGGGCACCTGCAGTTTTGGCCCTGAAGAGAAAGTGCACAGTGTGAGTGCACCTGTTGAGAGTTGCAGTCATACAGGATTTCACAACAAGCTACCTCAAGCCAGAGAAAGGCAGGAGGGGGGTAGTCAGTGACATTTGAGTGCAAGCAGTGTCAGAAGTCCCTATGCTACAGTCCTGGACCTTCTGGACTTAAGTCGGAGTTCCAGCACAGCTTTCAGAGTTACAGTATGTTTCAAGTGTCAGTCAACGTTGGCTAGCGTCGGCTGGCATCAAGACAGCGCTAAAGGGCATTTTTCTACAACAGTCCCAGAATTGTATATAGTCGAGCCAAAGGAGTATCCCACTCATTCCCTTCTCCCATCCCCTAAAATTACAATAAAACCACCAACCAAAGATGCTGGAGTTGTCGATGTGTCAGTTCTCACACCCAGGGCCGCAGTTCACATGGGCTGGAGAAGTAACCGGTAACAATGGCAGACCAACATTAGGCCACAGGCCTGGAAAACCTGCTACATAACTATATAACTATATAACTGGTTTAAGGGAGTAAGGCCCAGTTTACATCTGCAAGTTTTTTGTATGTTGCACATAGGAAGGGCTGAAAAATTCCTACTAGATGCATCTTTCCTTCAGTTTCTAGCACAATGTGCATTACAAAGGGAACAACGTACATAACCCACGTACAATGTATGTGAAGTGAGTCTACATTTCCTAAAATGCACAAAAATGCATATTCTTGAACAGAGCCTTACATATATTGCACAAACAGCTAATGAAGATCCCTTGAACCTCCTTTAGGGAAAGGGAGCCTTGACTGCTGGAAGCATGGCGTCACTGTGGGTGTGAACCTAAAAGAGAAGTTAAGTAGCTGCCTTAGGATTGGCTACAAAACCTGAGGTGACTGGATGGAGCCTGAACTATAGGAAAGGCTATGCTGGGGCACATCCAAGTGCTCTGAGGAGATTCAGCTTTCACAAGAGTTGTCCACCCCCCCCCCACCCATTGTGATGTTTGTCACAGATTTATTGGCAGTTTTGACATTGCCAGCAATTGATGTTGCTTTATGAGCTATGCCCTCAAGTTAAATTTTGGGGTCAGTCTAATGTCTGTCTGGCACTGATGGTAAGGACAGGCCTCTTAGACTATGTGAGTTGATGTTTTATGGGTGTTCATGGTAGAACTGTGACTGGCATTGTTGTTAGGTAAATTCTTGGGTAAGGCTGATGCCTGTCTGGCATTGATAGTAAGGACAGGCCTCTTAGACCATGTGAGTTTATGTTAATGGATGCTCACAGTATTACCGTGACTGGCATTGTTGTTTGGTACATTTGGAAAGTTGTTACTTTTGAAAAGTTCAATAAAGCTGTGGCCTTGCCCTATTTCCAACTTAATCAGCTTCCGTGTCTTTTTTGGGGGGCAAGGTATTGGTTTATTAGTTGGTCATAAATGAGCCTATGCTTCTCAGCAGTCAAAGCTTATTCCGTGTGTATGATATATCAAGATGGTTTTTTTGGCAGCAGCATGCAAATAATGCAATGGGGCTGCCACTTTGGATCAGCTGGGGGTTTTGGTTGAAGACACTAGATCCAAAATTAGCTTATTTCCTCATTGTGAAGGTAAGTCTATAGCGTGGAGGACAATAATTATGGCTAGACTGCACTCCAACATGAAGACATCCAACATTACAAATATGTGTGTGCATTATTTATATATATATATATATATATATATATATATATATATATATATAAAAGTATTGGGACACCTGCCTTTACACGCACATGAACTTTAATGGCACCCCAGTCTTAGGCTGGCCATTCACTATACAATTTTCTTATTCAATTTCCTTTAGATTTACCTTAAACTATGAAGAAAAAAAAAAAAAAAAAAAAAAACCTTAAACTATGTAGTGCAAGGGCCTGCCTGATTGCATACAAATTGAAAGTGTTTAAGTTTGACCCTATATTACATGGTTTTGGTAAATCTAAAGGAAAGTTGAACAAGAAAATTGTATAGTGTATGGCCAGCCTTAGTCCGTAGGGTTCAATATTAAGTTGGCCAATTCTTTGCAGCTATAACAGCTTCAACTCTTCTGGAAAGGCTGTCCACAGGTTTAGGAGTGTGTCTATGGGAATGTTTGACCATTCTTCCAGAAGAGCATTTTTGAGGCTAGGCACTGATGTTGAATGAGAGGGCCTGGCTCCCAGTCTCCACTTTAATTAATCTGAAAGGTGTTCTATCGGGTTGAGGTCAGGACTTGGACCTTGGTTATGGACCTTGCTTTGTGCACTGGTCCAAATCATTTGGTGGAGAGGTGAGTATGGTGTGGGGTTGTTTTTCAGGCGTTGGGCTTGGCCCCTTAGTTCCAGTGAAGGAAACTCTTAAGGTGTCAGCATACCAAGACATTTTGGACAAATTAATGCTCCCAACTTTGTGGGAACAGTTTGGGGATGGCCCCTTCGTGTTCCGACTGCGCACCTGTGCACAAAGCAAGGTCCATAAAGACATGGATGAGGGAGTTTGGGTTGGAGGAACTTGACTAGCCTGCACAGGCTCCTGACCTCAACCCGATAGAGCCCCTTTTAGAAGAATTAGAGCAGAGACTGCGAGCCAGGACTTCTTGTCCAACATCAGTACCTGACCTCATAAATGTGCTTCTGGAAGAATGGTCAAATTGGTTTTACCTATACCTGGTTGTATCCAAAGGCAAGGAAAAAAAATGGTTCCTGCATACAGTGGCAGAATTTATGGGGACATAACTTTATATACAAAACTGTGTTTAAAGGTGTTTGTATTCCTTAAGCAGAATATTGTGTCCCGACATTTCATCTGGAAATCTTCATAATTTTTTAAACAATGTGCTTTCTTCATAAAATACAATTAATGAAAACCATGACCTGTGCTGACTTGAGTCATTAGTGAGAAGCCTTAAATTGTTAAATTTCCCTGCAGTCAGTTAGAAAGTCCCCTCTGACTCTACTGGGGATTTGTCGTTCCCTGACATGTGAATATGTTCCTGGAAGCTGAGTAGCTCAGCTGTGTCATGTATCTGCTTCCCCTGGAGTTTACTTTTCTTAATGAGGTTCTTTCTGTTCTTTTAAATTCTGCTCAGCCTTGTAATGAGTCCGTAATGTTATCTTTAGACTTACAAACAAACCCAATTACAACAGCACAAATTAAACCGAATCTATAAAAATGTAATTTATGTTTGTGTGTGGGTGGACATGCAGTTTTGTTTTTTCCTGTTTTCAGTAGGGTTGCAATTGTTTTTGTACAGTTTTTGCATATCATTTTTCAGGTTTGGGACCAGTGAGGTAATTTTTCCGTTAATGGTAGCAGACCTCCGTGACTTATCAACTATGGCTTGTCACTCTGAAATGGAACTTGGAGAAGGACAACTATAAGTAAAGTACTCAGTAATGTGCAATGTGGTAACAACCCTTTTTTCATGTACTGCTTGAAGAATAAATGATGTTTAGGAATTTTAGCAGGAAATAAAGGCAGTTTATGAAACATACCACTAAAACACTGGTCCTACCGCATCTGGAGTATTCTGTCCAGTTCTGGTCACCAGTCCTCAGAAGGGATATGTTGGAGCTAAAAGAGTCCAGAGAAGGGCAACTAAACTGATTAGGGGATTGGAGGACCTTAATTATGAAGAGCGCTTACAAGCGCTTGATTTATTCTCTCTGGAAAGGAGACGCCTGAGAGGGGACATGATAGCGATTTATAAATACCTCAACGGTGATCTAAGCATAGAAAAAAAAAATGATTCAGTCGCAAGGAAGGCATGAGGACATGAGGCCATACAATGCAATTAGAGGGGAAGCATTTTAACCTCAGGCTACGCAGTGGGTTCTTTACAGTAAGGGCTACAAGACTGTGGAATTCTCTACCACAAATGGTAGTAACTGCGGGAAGTATGGCATTGGCTACTTTTAAAAGACTCTTGGACGTAAATCTCAAGGATCACAACATTCAGGGGTATGGGAAATGATTATGGCCACACACACCTACACGGGTTGAACTGGATGGACTATTGTCTTTATTCAACCTCAACTACTATGTAACTATGTAACTATACAATGCAGCTTTTCAGCATGCAGTCAACATCCTTGAAACTGAAGTTCCTCTCTTACTGAAAAAAAAGGTTCTCTACAACTAAGTGCTGTCTGTTCTTATGGAGAAACGTTCTGGCACTTTCTGATATTGCCAGAGCTTGCCCACTCCTTCCTCCTCCTACACTTTCCTGTTGGCCATTGAGGCAGCTCAACATAGTGCTGGCTGGGCCAATAGGAATATGAGTGTGTTTGGGGAGGAGTGGGGAAGTTTAGACACTACATGGCCCGGAATGAACACAGATCCAGAAGTTGATAGTATTTGTCATTGGAGTATCAGCACTGAATTTATTGTCACCTAAAACTATATATGAGTGTAATTTTGTAATTCATGCATATTTAGCACATACACTTATACTGCATATTCTACTTCAGTGCACATTTTCTACATGAAATAACAAATTTATCACACCTGTCCTGTTCTGTCCCACCTAAATGTATTTTAAGCAACAACACCTAAAAAACTGATTTATTTACACCTACATAGAAAAAATATTAGTAAGTAAATGACTTCCTTCAACCTAACTCAATGCTAAACTTTAACCTAAGTTCAAAATAAAACCTACCCCCTATAGTTAATCTTTAATATTGACCCAATCGATTAATCTCAGCCTAAACCCAACCCTAAAAATAAATATTAGGCAAAGCCATGATATGTATCACTGTCAACAGCTACAATAAAATTTTCACTAATTATTGTGCCCACACTATTCATAAAATGTCACTTGTCAACAAATCTGTTTCCTAACATTTTAATAATTAAATTGATACTAAACACACACTGTTTAATTTACATTGTCCATTATCTTTCTGTATATGGATGAGGCTACTGTAAGTATTAAAAAAATACATATTAGAAACTACTTGGGAGGGATTAAAGTGCAGAGAAGACAGGCAAATCTGAGTTCCAGTGCCACCTCACGAATTCCAGGCTGGTTGGACAACAGAAGGAGGATCTCCCCATCACCGCTGATCTTGTCTTCAGGTCTCTGATGCAAAGAGAGATGCCACATCACAATCATCCTCAGGGGCTCCTGCAACTGGACTTTGCTGCAATATTTATCTGAAGGTATAGGGACTCTTGTTGGGCCCTTTGCTGATAATACCTGTTTGTACATTGGATTTATGTATTAAAGTGATGCTAAACACACACTGTTTAACTTATATTATCCCTTCTGTTTCTGTATGTGGATGATGGCACTGTAATTATTTTACAGTACCTTTTTCCTAATCAATATACAGCTGTCACATGACCCAGATCTTTCCCAGCCTGTCTATAGGGACACATAAGCAGGAGGAGCTTCTAGTTTAGTCTCAGTCCCAGTTCTAGTCTAGTTGCATACAAGTACTTCATGACAGACTTACCTTATAACCAAGCCTTCCATTGGTGGAATGTCACCACTTACAGGGCTTCAGTCTTCAACCCGTCTTCCTTCCAGGCTCATGGCATCTGGCTAATTTGAAAGGCTGAGCCACAATGACGGGAGAATAATATCCTGTAGTAGAGCAAAGATTGGTGTCAATAGTTTTTATTTTTATTGTTTTTTACATTTTTTTTTATTGTTTTACAATATTATTTATTATTATTTATTTTGCAAATTTTTTTTTAGGAGCCTCGTTGGGGGGGGGGGGGGGCATTGGTGAAATATCAAGGGTCTGAACAAACCTCGGATGTCTCACTTTTGAAACAGAGAAGAGGACTGGGGACAGAGATTCCCCAGTCCCTTTCTCTGCAGCCTCAGTTACACTGGACAGTGAATTAATGGGAAGTTCTCTGTGCTGCGCGACTTCCTGTTCATTCACAAACTGAAGCATAGTAAACATAGTTTACTATGCTTCAGTTGAGAATGAATACAGGAGCAACTGGTACAGATTCCTTAGTGTGTTCATTCAGAAAAAGAAGGGGCTGGTAAATTAAATATTTACTGCCCCCTTCCTGCATTCCCCATCCTGAAACATTCTCCGCAGCAGCAGTGGGAGAAGAGAGGAAGGAAGCTGGCAGCACTGCAGGTGGTAGACAGGGGGTGCCAGGAAGCAGGAGACATTAGGGTGTGCTCCGGCACCCCGGAACACCCTTTATGCACACCTATGGAGCTATGATATGTAAGGAGTGACAGGGCTGCGCTACAGAGATAACTTACGAGAAGTATTCAAATTTGCTAGCAAGTTTCTGGGCTCATTGCAAGTTATATAAAAAAAAAAAGGAAAAACACTGCAAGTGAGCATTTAAAATGCCTGATTTTTGTGTGCTTTTACCTGCAGTTTCTAGGTAGGTGACAGAGTCTCTTTAGGATGTAGGAAGACTGCATCCTAAAGAGACTCCTTGCTTTTCTATACTTATATACCAAGTCGCATCGCTTGTGTGTAGTTGCCAGGGGCAACCCTATTTTTTCTTTGCACCAATTTTTATCAGTAAGGCCCCCCACAGGGCTAATCCTGGGTGGGTGCACAGGGTGCTCTGCACCCAGGTGCCGCGAGCTGAGCAGTGTTGCCAACCGCCCTGTGACTGGCTCAGCTCCAAACTGCACAGGCACATTTCCAGAGATGCCCGAGAGCCAGCTGTCCGAGATGATCAGAGCCTCTAAAGCTGCCACAATTGCTCCGCCCCCCACCGCCTCTCAGCTAATCAACATTAGAGCTCCACTGTAACCAGCCCCCCCCTTCTGCAGCCCGCCGCATTTGACAAGAAGATGCGAGCAGCTGGAAGACAGTGGGGCTGTACTGTATCGAGGTGGGTTGGAGTCTGCTGTTCCCAGTAACCAGACCAGTGAGTAGGTGAATCAAATAAACAGATTTGGGCCAGAAAGGGGAAGCACTACCAGTGAGCAATAGTCTTTTTATTGTGTTTTCCGGGCAGGCTCAGGCTGGCAGCACATGACACCCGAAGAGGGATGGGAGGAGGAGGTCACAAGGATGGATCTCAGGGATTCATACTGGGACTTGTAGTCCCTCACTTTTGGGGATTTGACCCCCCAAAAGTGAAGGACTACAGGTCCCAGCATGAAACTCTCAGAGCTGAGGATGTATCACACCCCCCCCCCCAACTAGTGAAGGACTACAGGTCCCACTGTCTCAGCATAACCCCTAAGGGCTAAAGAGGTTTCCCCCCCTGGCCCCCAAACTAGTGAAAAACGACAGGTCACTGCATGAACCCCTTAGATCTAAGGGGTCACATCCTAAGATATCAGGGGTTAATGCTGTGACTTGTAGTCCTTCACTTTTAAGGGGGATCACATTTTTAAAGCTCAGGGGCTCATGTTGGGACATGTTGTCCTCCACTAGTCGGGCGGGGGGTGTTGCGTCCTCAGCTCTGAGGGGTTCATGTTGGGACTTTTGGGGGATGTGCCCCTCCCAAAAGTAAAGAACTGCAAGTTCCAGCATGAACCCCCCAGAGCAGAGGATGTGTCACCCCCCAACTATTGGAGGACAACAAGTCCCAACAAGTGTTTATTGATTGGTTTGTGCAAAATGTATAGCGTCTTCAAACTATGGGATATATATTTTTTTGTACTAGTAGTGGTAGCGATCAGCGACTTATAGCGGGACTCGTTGCCATAGAAACATTTGTAAAGGGGAGGAGTTAGTAAGATGACCCCGCCCATGTAGGGGCGCCAAAAATATGTCTGCACCTAGGTGTCTGTGACCCTAGAATTGGCCATGCCCCGCCATATTTACTCCTGCACAATTACCGACAAATGCACTTCTAGCTGAATCCTACAGTGTCAAACTGATAAGGAAAAAAATAACATCTCACTACTTGCTTTACTTTCTCTCTTGTAGCTATTGATTTTTCCTGTTTTGTTTGTATATTCAATCAGAAGGTTACGTTTATGTTGGGATTTGATCAAAGCAAACCTCCAGAGCTGGAGCAGGTTTTTCTCTCCCTTTCAATGTATAAAAAAAACACAAAATCGTGAAATATTTCTCAGCAATATTTACTGTAGAACCTTCGCCTCTGTTATTCCTGCTCTAAATCAATATAGACTCCGGGTCAGCTTTGAACTGAAAAGTCAGAAGTGCGCAGAAGCATCACTGAATACAATGAAACGCTTACTCTTTTGTTCTAGTAATACTAACAGGCTTTATGTTTTAGTTTCAGGTTTGTAACAATGATTAGTCATGATACAGCCAAGAAGCAGCCTTAAAAGTCACTTGTGGCCAAAACTTTTTTTTTTTTTAATTTAGTTTTGGATAGACTTAGGAAGAGTAAATACTGCTTGGCTTTTGTATTTCTATTCATGATCCCATTATGGAGATTTTACCCCACTTCCTGTCTTGGTGACAGCCTATAAAAACAAGACAGGAAACGAGAGAGTAATCACCTAACAGGTTTTCTATTGCTCTCCCATTGTACCAAAAAAAGTATTTTCTTGTAATCACTGTCCCCACTGGCGAAATATCTTTAGGAGGGAGGCGTGCCATCATTACATCATCGGCGGTCCGTGCTGCAGCCGGACCCGATGCACTTAGAGATCCTCAGCCTGTCATCATATGATTTTCTGCTCGTAACCATTCAACCTAACTGTAAGTGCAAGTCTGTATATAAATAAATCGTATATTAAGGTAATGCACTATTAGTCCCATCCATTCTTTTATGTACTTTGGAGCATCGCGGGGAGTCTATCACCCCAAAAGAATAGGAGACACACGCTGGCTTATACAGAGGGAAGAAAGTGGGAATGATTTCATCCATCTACGGTGTTAAGGAAGCATCCTCATGATCAGGATATTTAGAGGCTTGATTGTCTCTTACATCTGGTAAGAGGCTTGCATATACCTATCACCCGGGTGACCGTGCACGTGTGCAGGTGGAATTAGAACACTGGCTTTATCTAAATAAGAATATCATTATCAGGCACTTACCTTCTTTCCGCCAGGTAAGGAGGCATTTCACCAGGTGGAGGGAACACTACATCATCACCTTGATTCCTAATTGGATTTTCTTCACCATTTTTTCACATTTTTGGATCACATTATTTAATGGACTTTTATTTCAGTGTTCAATTTGTTTAGTCACACTGAGTGTTATTTGAGAATTTTTGTTCATTTTACACACACCTACCCATCACTGTGATTCCCATTGGGTTTTTTCCCCATTTTTGTTATATATTGTTTAATATATGATTTTTCACAAACAAGAAAAGCGCACCATCACTTTTAACATATACACGTCTTATCATCTGGTTGCAGCCTTTCACCCAATCAGCGCACCCCTTTCTTTTCAACATTCCTAAGAATTACAGGGCTACTATATAAAACAAAAAAATTTAGTCCTTTCTGTTTCTCTTTGAGACTTGTAAATTGCATATTTTCTATAAAGATGTTTGAAAAAAAAAAAAAAAAAAAGAAACCCGTTTTAAAATAGTATGAAGCCCTACATTGGACTACAAAAAAATGTACAATTTCAAAATTTGTAAGTAACAAAATAGAGATTAGTTGATGGTGGGGGGAACAAAAGGTGAAGGGATGAATGCTCAGTGTTTAGCTTTAATATTAGCCTTGCATGCAAATACTTTGTATAAAATAATTTCTTAATCCATATGTCATGCTTACATTACGATCTATGACATTTTCCACATTGATATTTACTTTTGGTGATCCCACTTATGGTGGGGCCTCTCTGACAGACAAATGTCTACTGGTTTAGGTTATGTCATCCTGATCTGCGCCTTGGTAGCAGCTACTACCTCTTCAGTAAAGATGGGGGAATGGTTCGGCCCGAGCATGAGTTTGGGCTGAACATTGGCTGTTCACCTGACAATCGAACATTCTTAATTGTCAGGGCGTTTGTTTGTATGTTCGGCCCGCCAAACGACCACAAGTAGAAAGAAATGAAGGCTTTACCCATTCAGGGCACGGAGCACTATCAGAGCCATGATTGTAGAAAGTAATGATGACATTGCTCTTAGTCCCACCTTGCACTATAAAGTTAAGGCAGTATATTTCAGTGCATTACTGCACGTTTACTGCAGTATATTTCAGTGCATTAGTGCAAGTGTAACACAGTATATTTCAGCTCATTAGTGCAAGTATAACGCAGTGCATTAGTGCATATTTAATGCAGTATATTTCAGTGCGTTATTGTTCGTTAAAAGCAGTACATTTCAGTGTGCGTTACTTCACGTTTAACACAGTATATTTCAGTGCGTTATTGCACCTTTTAACACAGTATATTTCAGTGCACTAGTGCAAGTTTACCACAGTATATTTCGGTGCGTCAGTGCAGTTTTACTGCAGTATATTGTAGTGTGTCAGTGGAGTGTGTCTGTGTGCTGAGTACTCAAGTTAAAGTGTACCAAACACCACTTTCCATTGATTAAAGTGCATCTATGTACACATTTCCACATCTTTATTACATTTTGTTAGTAAGCACCCCCCCCTCATCCCCACCCCATTATGTCTGGGAGGCCAACAAGGTGAGGCAGACTTTCTCGTGGCACTGTTAGGGGGCCAGCTGTGTATATGTGCCCACAGGCAAAGGTGGACATGGTCTGTCCTCAGGCAGGGCATCATTTCCTCTGTTTAGTAATGTTGCCCATGCAATCTAGCCACAGCATGTAGAGGAGGTGGTGGACTGGCTTACTAAACCATACTTATCCTTCTCATCCTCCATCACCCAAGCAGAGACTAGTGCGCAGTCCATTGCAGCTGCCAGAGTGGATTATTCGGCCTCCTTGTCCACAGCTTCTCCTGCCATAGCCCCAGCCAGCGCTAAGTCTTGGCCTAGGCTGTCAAGACCCAGGTCTAGGATGGCACTTTGTGGGGCGCAGAAAAAATGCTGCCCCCCGCATGAAAAAAAGCCTCCATCCGAGTCCCGGCTCTGCCTCCCGCACAAAAACAGTCCCTGGTGGCTGACGGCTTGCTGTAGCCAGTGGCGTACTATCAGGGGGGCAGTCTGCCCCACGTGCCACACATTGGGGGTGTGTCAGGGGGGTGTCATTCTGGTCATTCAGTCCTCTCTCCTGCCTCCTCTCCTCGTGTGTGTGTCATGCTGAGTGGCAATATCCCGCTGTGTCACGGAGCTTGGATTTGAAATGTTCGGCAGCTTCTGTAACAAAGTCTCACCTCCTGGACTGGCTCCTGTGATATATGGCACACTGATTCAATGCCGAGAAATTGATTTAGTGTGATGTGTATCATAGCACCCAGTCTTGGAGGCAGGACTTTCTTACAACGGAAGCCCGAGCAATTCAAATCCAAGCCCTGGGACACAGCGGGAGATCACCGATCTGTGTGATCTAGGCACTGGTATGCTGTATTTAATGGCCACTGGCAGGCTGCATTTGATGGACACTGGTAGACTGCATTTGATGGCCACGGGTAGGCTGCATTTGATGGACACTGGTAGACTGCATTTGATGGGAACTGGTAGGCTGCATTTGATGGGCACTGGTAGGCTGCATTTGATGGGCACTGATAATGCTGCATTTAATGGGCACATGTGAGGCTCTGTTGAGGCTGCATTTGATGGGCGCTGGTGAGGCTGCATTGATGGCCACTAATAAGGCTGCATTGAAGGCTACTGATAAGGCTGTATTGTTGGCAGCTGATAAGGCTGCATTGATGGGCACTGATGAGGCTACACTGATGTGCACTGATGAGGCTGTGCTGATGCGCACTGATGAGGCTGCGCTGATGGGCACTGGTCTGATTGCATTGATGGGCACTGATCAGGCTGCATTGATGGGCACTGATTAGGCTACATTGATGGGCACTAATGAGGCTACGCTGATGTGCACTGATGAGGCTGAGCTGATGCGCTCTGATGAGGCTGCGCTGATGGGCACTGGTCTGATTGCATTGATGGGCACTGATCAGGCTGCATTGATGGGCACTGATCAGGCTGCATTGATGGGCACTATGAGAAGGGGAGCCTGGCACCTCTAAGTGCAGCATTAACAATGTTTACTGGCACACAAAGACATAACACTTACAAAATAGTAGTGTATAGCGGACATATCAGGGCATTGTCAAAAAAATAGTCTTAGGGGTTGAGACTATATATAGCGCTTGCTAAACCATAAGGTGCTGAGTGCAATAAATCAATAGATATCTCTATGCTATTAATTAATGTGGCAATAAATCATACATAGACAGCTAAATAAATAAGTAAATATTATCCCAACAATAAAAATTTCATAAAGTGCATCAACTGGTGTACAAAGAAATAGTAGTGCAAATAAATATATCAACATATATCAAATCCAATAAATTGTACAATTAATAGTCCATATGAGTGAAATTAAAGGTGACTGTAGTGGCAAAGTCCAAATTTTCCTTGTGCAAAAGAAGAATCTTCCAGTCTTTAATCAAAGTGCAGGTGCTCAGTATCTACAACTTTATCCAACATGTCTTTGTGACTATAGGTGACATGGGTTCCTTTTTCCACAGTGATTTAATATAAGGGTGGATGACTTACCAGATTTAATGGGTCTTATGTACCTTACAGCACTAAGACCAATCACACTTGTAGGCCCACAGGGCCAGGGTAGGTTCCCTTGTGCCGCTCCTGTATGAGGTAATAGTGGATTCCTCCTCACCTTTTCCTTGCATCCAGAATGGGGCCGGGTTATAAAAAAAAATTGCTCCAATAGTGTATTAAAGTTTTAAAAGGATTTATTTCCCATCCATGGGTTAAAAGAGAAAAACAAGGAAGGTTTTCAGTATTAGTGACAGTGCTCAGCGTTTACTGCACAGTGGCGAGCGGAGTGTTCCAGCTGGCATTCCAAATCTGTGTGCTGACGTCACGCCGTGCGTTCCAAATCTGACACGTTTCGTCACTTCCTGTGGCGTTTTCAAAGGTCCTTCCACCTGCCTATTCTCTGCTGTGCATATTGTAATGGGCTGCTTTGCACTCTGAATGGGGGGCCATTAATCTTCACATATGATCCTCTTGACTATCAGGGATATTAATTAAATCTATGTATTCCCTTTGCAGATTTTCTGGTCATCATCAAGCGTGAACCCTGAAGAAGCAATTTTGTGTGAAATGCGTTGGTTCCATGTGTTTATGTGCACAATACTGTTACAGTATATGATTATATTTGATCAATCTAGCCAGTGTGACCTGCTGATTTGGTTTTAAGAGACGATGTTACATTTTAAATACATACAATAAATATGTTTTTTATTGAATTCATTTTATTTCTTGTTAACTTTCCCATTGTTTTGGCACATTTAAAGTCAAGCCCCCCCCCCCCCCCATTTTGGGAGGAGAAGGGGTGTGGCCACTCCCTGCTTTTTGGGTTGCAGCTCTCTCCCTTCTTTCTTCCATTCTTTTTTCTTTGATATACTTTGACATTTTTTTTTTTTTTAAATCTCCATAAATTAAACTTAAGTTGCCAATTTTAATATACTCAGACATTAAAAGATTTCACTTGACTTTATATTTTTCTTCTTCAGATTATGACTAAGGTGATGCCACTCTGCAGATGCTTATTGAAATATTACGCATTTGGTTTATCTAGAAATAAAAATTGTATACAGTAAAAATATACTTCTTTTTTTTAGGTTGGAAATGTGGCTTCCCTAGCTCTGCAAATTTGCCTCCCACTATGATTTCAATTTCCTGTTATGCCCTAGTTTCGGCCTTTCATTTTATCTGCAGCCTTTCACCCTTGGATTAGGACCTTGTGCTTTAATATATTTCAGGGGTCCCCCACTGTCTCTAGGCTGATATCTTATATCTACTTTAGCAGTTATTGTATGGTCTCTGAGGGGGATTTATCAAGCAAGTTGCTGATAGAATAGGGCAGCTGTCTGGAGAAATCCTAGCTGCCTATCATTTAAAGATTTTACAGCCATTCTGTGTTTATTGAAGACCCTGAAACTGCAATCCTGGACAGCTGACTGATAATTTTACAAACATCTGTAACAGATTTAGGATAGATATACAGTAGATGGCTGTTCAAGAGGCCACCTGAATAATAATTCAATCAAAGACCATGTCCACAACTTCTAGGGTACATTGAACTTTATGTGTACTAAACCACTGTGTGCATATGCAGTTTGGTGTTTGGCATCTCAGAGGAACCACTCCCTGGATTCTATTCTTTGTGTCTTCAATTGGAAAAGTCACCCTCTCTCCATGTACATTTGATAACTGCCATTAAAGGGAAAGTCCAAAATTTATAATTGTCTACGGCGGTGGTCTCCAAACTGCAGCCCATGGGCCAGAATCGACTCTTTGTTCGCCTTTATCTGGCCCTTGAGGTGCTTTTCCTACCACTGATACAAGATACTATTCCTTCCTCTGATAACAATAGGACGCCTTTCCTTCCACTAACATCAACGACTGGGCCCTATTCCTTCCACTGATGCCAAAGACAGGGTACTATTTCTTCCATTGACACCAACAATTGGCCACTATTCCTGCCATTGGTACAAACAATGGGGCACAATCTCACCCATTATTATCAATGATGGGACACTTTTCCTCTTCCTACTGACCCCAGGCACTGTGTAATTTTCTTACTCCCATTGTCAATCAAGCCTGAGGCACCAATGACACAGGCCATTTTCTACCCCCTTTGGCCCCAGTATTGCCCCCCTAAAGTCTGAATGACAGTAATCTGTCCCTTTGTTTAGAAAGTTTGGAGACCTCTGGTCTACGGAATAGGAATAAAAAGACAATTCCTTAATGGAGACACTTGTTCTGGTGACAACTGTCTAAAAGGGGATTTTCCTTATTTTGGAAATATTTATTTTTAAGTATTTCCCATATTATGGAGAGATTTTCAATTACTTATTTCCAATATTTTGAGAGATTTCTTACTGGGCCTAGGAGACAGGAAATTAAAGTTATTCTCTCCAAAAGGGACACATGTGGCAAAAAGTTAGAGGGATTTTAACCTCTGTTAAATTTCCTAAGCTCTCAAAATTAGTTTAATTCAACCCTGCCACAAAAAAAATCAATGTTCTCTGTGTAGCCTGTGAAGAAAGGCAGTTAATACTTCCCTTTTCTGGTTTCCATGCTGCCAAGTGCTGCTCTGTTTATAACATTGTACCCCCTGCCACATTCACTGGTTTCTCCCTCTAACCTCATGTCACTTTTTCCTGTAGTGACCTGAAGTCTTTAGGAGGAACCAGCAGGTGTTACGAAGGAACCAGGAGAATGACACTCCCAGAAGTGTCAGTTTCCCAGATGAATTGTGGGGCTCAGAACTCAAATGTGTGTTCAGCGCCACAGGCAGTGGGAAAGGTAAGTATTGACTGCATTATTTTACAGGTAACAGTAGCTTTAACAATAATTTTTCATGAAAGTGTCACTTTAGATAAGCCACAATGTTATTAGGGCATCCTACTAAAACAAATACAGAAAAACCAACAAAGCCTGATTTAAAGTGGTTCTAAAGTGGTTCTAATGCTATCAAAAATATTATGTACATTCATTTTCTCGATAAATAAGGTTAATGTTCTTACCATAGTGAATCTCAGAAGAAGAAGACTATTGAGTCTTTTTAGTGATTATAAATTACAAGCTTGAAATAAAATACCAACTAATACATCAGTCCAGTGTAAACATGACTGTGATTAATTGCGGGCCTGCATAGTACTGTGAAGTTACTGGAGGGAGGATAGACACATTAGTAAGTTGGTATACATTAGGGGGAATGATCTGCTGAACTCAAAGGGAAATGAAAGCCCCCTTGAGCCAGATCCACCATAAAATAAATGTACATTTTCAACAGGCATCATCAGTGCCAAAATATTTGATTGCAAACATTGCATTCTATTAAAAAATGCTTTTTGTTAGTTTGGATAGAGTTTGGAAGAAGGAGATTGAGCCTTGTCAATTTTTTTTTCCTTCTGTGCCAGGGGAGAATTTCCAGGGCATTGCTCCAAACTGAACTTACTATTTCGCCCTCTCAGAGTTGCATCATCCGTGCCCTTTTGGAGACTCTGCTATTATACCCAGGGCCGGGACAAGGGGTGGGCAGGAGGGACGGCTGCCCTGGGCGCAATAGTTTATTGCAGGGATTTTTGAGTGCCCTGATCCTAACCCTAAAGGGAAGGGGTAGCACTGTTTAGCATCCCTGGGAGCTGTATGGCCTTGTCCCGGCATTGATTATACCACTGACATTATCATTAGCCTCTAGAAATTTCTCCTAAAATAATAATAAGAGAAATTCAAACCAGGGAATGGAAACAGGAAGTACATACTTTCTATACTCACACAGCCGCACCATACACCCCCCCCCCCCGGACCACACCAGGCCGCACACCATACCCCCCTGCAGGACCACAGCAGAACCCCCCCGCTCACTCACCCTCCCTGCCTGGACATCTGCTGCAGTGGCGGCTTTGGCTTCTTCCCCCTCTTCTGCGGCTCCTCCTCCCTCCTCCTCCATGCTCAATGGCATGGCTTCTCCTTTCGGCCAATCAGGAAACTTGTCTCAGGACCCACTTCCTGATTTGCCAGGAGGAAGATCAGTGTGACAATAGTGAATATTTATTCGCTATTGTCACACAACTGGGTGGGCTTGGGGCGCAGTGCTCTATGCCCTGAGCCCACCCTTTTTTTAGCCTATTAGAGCCTCTGGCTCTAATCACATGGTTTAAAAAAAAAAAGTCTCATTGAATTCTATGCGTCCGGCGCCCTGCATGTAGATTAGGGGGCCGGACACATGGACAGGGGGGTGGCGCCCCTGCGCCCCCAATGCACCAGCCGCCACTGAATCTAGAGATTGTTGTTCAGACCTGTCTCCGTCATTACGTCATCGGAGGTCCGTGCTGCAGCCGGACCTGATGCAAACAGAGATCCTCAGCCTGTCACCATTTGATATTCTGCTCGTTGTTCAACCCAATAGAGTAGGAGACTAACGTGGTGTTAACAGAGGGAAGCAAGTGGGAGCCATCCATCCATCCGCAGTGTTAAGGAAGCATCCTCATGTCCATAGTGTTATCTGACACTTTAGAGGCTTGATTGTCTCTTATATCTGGTAAGAGGCTTGCATTGTTTTAACACCAGTGGGATTTTGCACGTGTGGAGGTGGAAATAGAACACTGGCTTTACCTTTATAAGAATTATCACTATCAGGCACTTACCTTCTTTCCGCCAGGTAAGGAGGCATTTCACCAGGTGGAGGGAACATCATAATCATCACCAGATTTTTTATTTGGACTTTTCCACCATTTTCCCAATTTTTGGGATCACTTCATTAATTGGACTTTATTTTTTGTGTATCACCTATATTTTGGTATATTTTGATTGTCACAATTCAGTGTGTTTTTTGAAGATTTTGTTTATTTATTCTTTACACAAACACTGTGACACTTATTTGTACACACCCCTACATTGTATATATTGCACATTATACAATTTTTTATAATTTGAAAAGCGCACCATCACCTTTTAACATTTATATTTCACATTATCTGGTAGCAGCCTTTCATTCAATCAGCGCACCCCTTTCTTTCCACAACTGAAAATACTAGCCCACCTGGCTCTCTCGCTTTAGCACTACCTCTACTCTTGGTCATACAGAGTCCTTCAGTGTGGACGACTTCACACTAACGCACACAGCTCCTCTAGTGTGGATGGCTCCTCATTAACGCACACAGCTCTTCTGGCACCAGGCCATTTACTGTCTCTTACAGACACACAGGCTTTGGCTGCCACATGCAGCCTCTCTGACTACTGGAGATCACCTGTCTCCCTTGGGTGGAGCAGTCTCTAACTGGGAGCCCTGAGGTCTTCCTAAGGGCTCTTTCACACGGGCGGTCTGATCAGATCCGCCTGTCAGTTTTTTATGCAGATCTGATGCCCCATTCAGCCCTATGGAGCAGCGGATGTCAGCGGTGACATGTCCGCTGACACCCGCTGCCATCCGCATCAGATCCTGTCCGTGAAATCCGGACGGATGGAAACCCTATTTTCCATCCGTCCTGGGGATCAAATCGGATGGGATCGGATGAGAGCGGACAGGCGGTCCGCTCTCATCTGATTCCCCATAGAGAGCAGCGGGGGCTGTGACACCTCCCTCTCCGCACTGCAAGCGGAGACGGAGCTGTCATCCGCCGGCTCAGCGGGGATCGCGGATCGATCCCCGCTGAACAGCACGGATCCTCCTACGGAGGCGGACCGTGTGAAAGAGCCCTAAAACTTTATTATAGAGGCTGCGTGCACCTGACCACAAACCCTGCTGGTCCTCCACAAAGCCTGGACACAGGGTTTGAGATTCCGTCCCACCCAAGACACTGTGGAATCTTTAAATTACCGATTTTACAGTGACAGCATTTCCTCGTGTCACACCATATATACTTCTCCTTAGGTGCAATCCATTGCCATTTTTAAAATTACAGTTTTAGGGCATTTCAAAGTGTAAGTAGGAAAAGAGATCCTACCAAAAAAGTGGGTAATGGCTCGAGGTGTCTAAGCCACCATCCTGAGGAAATGGAAAAGGACGAAGAAAAACAAGACAGAGGGGAAAACACAAATAAAGAAGGAAAAAAGAGACATATGAAACAAAAAGGGAAAAGGAAAGAAGGAAAAAAGGAAAATGGGAAAAAAGAAGCACTAGAAAAGGGGAAAGAAGAAGGTGGGAAGCAGGGGGAGGGATGGGGGAAGCAAAAAAGGAAAAAGGGAGAAAAAATAGGGAAGGGAAGAAAATAGATATAAGAAAAAAGAAAGAAGAAAAAGAGAGGAAAAAAGAGGAAATGAGAGGGAAAATGGGACGGATGGGGTAAGGAGCACTAGTAGAAGGAAAAAGTATAGATAAAGAAGTATATATATAAGGGCTGGTAGGGCATTAGAGATACCATAATGTGTGTTCCCAGATCACCAGACCATAGACTAAAGGGAATATAGATTACCAAACCTGATTCCAGCCTTTGTGCAATGGGTGCCAGTCCTTCTCTGTTGATTAGATGAAGAGATAGGAAAGGTTTAATGATGTACAATACTACACAATATCACCAAGTCCATAGAGGGTCATAGCAGGCCCAGAGGTGTTCAAAGATATTCCTATTAATGGTGTATTATCTGCCTATATACAATATATTTTTTTTCTTTCTGCTCATGAGTCTATCAGGTAAACCAAGCTGTAGTGAGCTCTTTTCTTTAAAACTATCTAATTATGATAATCCATTATTCTTGAAGTTGTTCAACTTTCAAGATTAAGTCTGTGAATTAATGGCATCCTTCCTTTTAATTGCATTATGTGTACAAATGAAATGTACTATTGATAAAAATGTAATGAACGCTGAAAGGGCGGTGGAGTGGAATAAGCAAAATATTAAAATTTTTTAACATTTTGAAAAATGATGTGCTACAAAAATATAAATAGGAGCATTAGGAAGGCTTAAAGAGGAAGAAACATGTATTGCAATATACAGTATGTGATCCTAGTTTAAACCTTTGGAAATGTATAAGAGCAGTTTAAAACATGACTAGGGTAGTTCAGATCCCACCTGTTAACCATATTACCTGGATCAGTACCCAACACCACCCCCTTTACTTTTAAATGACAACATTAACTCAGCATTGGGATTAAATGCCCAAGTCAGCCTTTTATTAAACAAAACCATAAATAACAGAAAAAACATAAAACAGTCAAACCAATCCAGATCAAAGAATGATTGCAGATCCTTGATGATACCATCTCCCACAACTTTAGAGTCTGTGGTACCATTAAGTTAGGTTCTGTCCCCAGCCGCCAAAACACCGCCTCCAGGACTATCCTAACTGACCACAGACCCCTACCACCTTACACTACCCTAGACTGAACCAGACCAACCATAGGACTCCATACCTGAGATGGGTCCCACCATTTTATCTTTTAACACCATGTTTTATTCACTCGTCAAGGACCCCAACCGCCAACGTCCAACCTCCTTAGCAGATCGTCAGAAAACGGCATCACTAGGGCGGGCGAGAGGGACGTTTCTCCTATGATCTCCAGTCTGCAAGTGAAGCCGCTTCAATCCTCCCCTCCAACTAATCTTTCTCCTGCTCCTCCCCATCACCTTGTCTTTTCTGCCAATAAGATAAGAGTCCTGACCTCTCATACCCCAACAACTAATTTAACCCCCTACTGCCTGGTTTTCCTTCCACCCTGTCATGTATGCATTATGCTTATCATTTCCTTCAAGCTCCAGACATGTATTTTATATTCTCCCAAATTGCACTGCAGATACCCTGCAGCCTCTCTGCAGCTATCTTCTGTTTACAAGCATTCAGGTAAAAAGATGAAAGTAGGCAGAAAAAAAAAAACAACAACCCACATATGGTGAGGTTGTGAAAGACTATGTGATATGGTGAGAACGTGTGTGGAGAATACCTCTGTCTCCATGCAGGACGAGGAGTAGGTTGCTATTGATGCCTTTGGGAATCTGGTTCTCGCTCATGGGGAACATCAGGAGGGGGGTTGGCTGGTCTATCAAGGAGAGAATGTCTGATCGACTGTTTGAACAGTAAAGGCACCAATGGTTGGCGTTTTAAGACTGAAATCATTTTTTTAAATTTGGACATAAAATATATTCATTACTAAACAACAAAGATGCATTTTGTAGCTAAAATATGCAGTGTTCTCTGTTTAGCCATGTTCACACATTTCCCACTCATTCTATTTGTTTGGAACTAGCAGTGCATGTTAGTTGTGTGGCGCAAGACAGGGTTGCTATGTTCCTAGATACATTGAGACAATGTAGAATGAGCATAGCCACCCTCCAACAGGAAGTCAAATCACAGCAGCAAAAAACTGAATTCGGAGATTTGAAAGAAGCTGAAAAGAATAAAAGGTACTTTTTTGACTTAGGAATACATATATATTATACTTCAGTTCAGTATCATTTTAACTTAAAAAAAAATCCCTTCTATTGCAGGGTAGTGGCTGGCTATATACAGTGGGACAATAGAGAATAAATGTAGTCACCCTCCAACAGGAATTCAGATCACAGCAGCAAAAAGAAAGAGAATTTGGAGATTTGGAGGAAGCAGAGTTAAGAATACATACTTTAATATATTTCATGTATACTGTGTATATATATATATATGTATATATATATATATATATATATATATATATATATACACACACAGTTTTTCACAAAAGTGAGTACACCCCTCCTCACATTTTTGTAAACAGTTTTATATATCTTTTCATGTGATAACACTAAAAAAATGACACTTTGCTACGATGTAAAGTAGTGAGTGTACAACTTGTATAACCGTGTAAATTTGATGTCCCCTCAAAATAACTCAACACGCCAAAATCGCTGGCAACAAAAATGAGTACACCCCTAAGTTAAAATGTCCAAATTGGGCCCAAAGTGTTAATATTTTGTGTGGCCACCATTATTTTCCAGAATTGCCTTAACCCTCTTGGGCATGGCGTTCACAGGTTGCCACTGGAGTCCTCTTCCACTCCTCCATGACAATATCACGGAGCTGGTGGATATTAGAGACCTTGTGCTCCTCCACCTTTCATTTGAAGATGCCACACAGACGCTTAATAGGGTTTAGGTCTGGAAACATGATTGGCCATCGCCTTTACCCTCAGCTTCTTTAGCAAGGCAGTGGTCATCTTGGAGGTGTGTTAGGGGTCGTTATCATGTTGGAATACTGCCCTGCGGCCCAGTCACCGAAGGGAGGGGATCATGCTCTGCTTCAGTATGTCACAGTACATTTTTGCATTCATGGTTCCCTCAATGGACTGTAGCTTCCCAGTGCCAGCAGCACTCATGCAGCCCCAGACCATGACACTCCCACCACCATGCTTGACTGTAGGCAGGATACACTTGTCTTTGCAATTCTCACCTGGTTGCCACCACACACGCTTGACACCATCTGAACCAAAAAAAGTTTATCTTGGTCTCATCAAACCACAGGACATGGTTCCAGTAACTGATATCCTTAGTCTGCTTGTCTTCAGCAAACTGTTTGCGGGCTTCTTGTGCTTCCTTCTGGGACGACAGCCATGCAGACCAATTTGATGCAGTGTGCTGCATTTGGTCTGAGCACTGACAGGCTGACCCCCACACCTTCAACCTTTGCAGCAATGCTGGCAGCACTCATGTATCTATTTTCCAAAGACAACCTCTGGATATGACGCTGAACACGTGCACTCAACTTCTTTGGCCGACCATGGCGAGGCCTGCTCTGAGCGGAACCTGTTCTGTTAAACCGCTGTATGGTCTTAGCCACCGTGCTGCAGCTCAGTTTAAGGGTCTTGGCAATCTTCTTATGAAAACCAAGATGGGATAAATGAGGGTGTGTGAAAAACAGCCGATACCTAGTTTGAATTACTTACCCACCAGTCTGCTAACAAACCAAAATAAACCTGTCTAACAAATAAGTTAAAAGCAATCCAATCCACCTATTGGCAAGCATGTACTTCCCTTTGTGAAGACACTTATACACTCAGGTTGAGCAGTGTTATTTAGTGTTAGGTTCTGCAAGAACGCAGGATGCCTTGTCGCTGGCCTTGCAGCTTCCGCATGCATTTGCAAATATGTGTTAACTAAACTCCTGCTTTTAACTTATTTGTTAGACAGGTTTATTTTGGTTTGTTAGCAGACTGGTGGGTAAGTAATTCAAACTAGGGATCGGCTGTTTTTCACACACCCTCATTTATCCCATCTTGTTTTTCAATTGACAGGGATGGAGACACTGTGCAGTGCTCGCCAGTTCTCACATAAAGTCCCAAATTGCCCATTTCTGGCAATCTTCTTATAGCCTAGGCCATATTTATGTAGACCAACAATTCCTTTTTTCAAAACCTCAGGGAGTTCTTTTCCATGAGGTACCATGTTGAACTTCCAGGGACCAGTATGAGAGAGTGAGAGCAATAACACCAAAACTAACACACCCTGCTCCCACATCGGGGAGGGAAAATGGCTAATTTGGCCCAATTTGGACATCTTAATTTAGGTTATGTACTCACTTTTGTTGCCAGCGGTTTAGAGTTATTTCTGCAGTTTTGCCACATGAAAAGATATAATAAAATAATTACAAATTGTGAAGTGTGTACTGTTGTGAGATACCGTGTTGTGTGTGTGTGTGTGTGTGTGTATATATATATATATATATATATATATATATATATGTTTATATATATATATATATATATATATATATATGTTTATATATATATATATATATATATATATATATATATATATATATATGTAATTTTTTTTTTTTATGAGTTTAGTGTCAATTTGACTCCTTTGGGTTCCAGATTCCATTAAAGCGGAGTTCTGGCCACAAAATCGACATAGTCGATTTTGGGCCATCCGCTTCCTATTTGTCACCTGAAAAATAAATGGGAAGTTACGATTTTTTTTTTTTTTTTACTTACCTTGTAATTGCAGAAAAAAAATACTCACCTTTCTTCCACTTCCTCCCTCGGGCCGCGCAGCCCGCGCCGTCACTTCCGCTTTGCAATGATTCCTGGGAGCTGAACGTCATCGCTCCCAGGAATCAATGCGCCTGCACCGGCCCCGACGTCAGTTCCGGTTCAGGCACATCATACCTTGCTAAACAGCTTCTGGGCATGCCCAGAAACTGTGCAGGGATGACGCTGCGGCCCCGGAAGTGACGGCGGGGCTGGCGCAGTGCATCGTGGGACCTAAGAGGACGGAAGAGAACGCAGAAGAGGATCGCGCTGGCTTCAAGCTGCCCACGCCTGAGATGGCAACGCTGGAGAAGAAATTCTAAAAGTGAGTATTTCTTCTAAAAGGTAAGTGCGAACCGGGACAGATCAGAGGCTAGCCATTGTGGAAAGTACTAGCCCTGACTGTCCCGCGGGTATGTTCATTGAAATTTTTTTTTTGTGGCCGGAACTCCGCTTTAAATGCACCTGTAATCTATCACTTGCATTTATATATATATTATGTATTTTTCTTCAAGAGTCACTAGCATTGCATGGGTCATTCTTGCTGCCAGCCACTCATTACTAAGTCGAATCCTCCAATTCCCTTTTTTCATTTTAATGCCTCTGTCACCTCAGCCTTCTGTATCCTGTTCATCTGTCCTACTTCTTGTGTAGAGAGTGTTCCTTGTGCCCTTTCTCTCCTGTTGTCCATCTATTTATCACGGCGCCTCTCAGACATGTCCAGCACTTTGCTAGGATGGCATGCATTGTTAGTGCTATAACCCTGGTGATGTATAACAGCGATGCCATTACTTGGGTGATGTACGACAGAGGAGAACCAGATAAAATACATTATAATGAGTGATGGGCTTAATCTAGCCCAGCATGTCATTAGTGCTCAGGATACCTAATGATATATTCCACTTACACCTCCAGACCCTTCTAGCTGAGAGTGCATCTGTAGGACAGAATTAAATTTTTTACAGGAGCTCGCAAGGCTGGAATGGCTTTGAATTGCATACAATTGTTGATAAAATTGATTAAAAATTATCATTATATTGAAATGCTGTTTTGTTAAGGTTTGATATAAGGCCTAAAATCGCCATGAAAGCCATTCTACAGTTTAATGTCAATGAAAATTATATTTCCTTCTCAATCTGCTGCCGTCCACGATTTTCTATAATTGCCAAAGTAAAATTATAATTTCTCTTTGTTGCGCCATGGCAACAGACTACAGCTTATAGTCCTCGTACCCTTGCTTCTGTAATTGGCTCAATTTCTCTATTACAACACGGTGTGCAAAGCCTGTGGTTGAATTAAATACAGCCTGTGTTATGATTTATGTAATCCCTGGCTTTTGCTTAAACGTGAATGAA
This sequence comes from Pelophylax lessonae, assembly GCF_965119305.1. Taxonomy (NCBI): domain Eukaryota; kingdom Metazoa; phylum Chordata; class Amphibia; order Anura; family Ranidae; genus Pelophylax; species Pelophylax lessonae. The sequence continues at coordinate 80,795,718 of NC_138773.1, forward strand.
GTTGCAGGGCCAGGTATAATTAAATAGATATTTTTTTTAAATAAAGCAGGACTCCAAAAATTAAACCTTGCTGCATTGGATGTTATAAAAAGAGTTTATTAAAAATATTCAGTGTATAGGCAGCTTAAAGTGACTCTATTTACTATTATAAATGTAGCACTGCCCCCTAAATGACTGCTGAATAGCGGGTGTTCCTCTGTACTCACCTGACCCTGAGAACTCTCAAACCAACCTGACATTTTAGGTTCAGACATGACAGGTATATTCTCCAAAAGACGCACTGACACAATAAAATTACAGTTTGGTAATTTTACTTGGACAGATAAACAGGTACAATTTAGTAGTAAAGAAATGTATTAAATGCAGTCTATCAAACCCCGCCACACTCAGTGGAATCTAACAGACTGACACAATATGACTATAGAAGATTAATAAGAGATGTCTAATATCACTGACCTTACAGTCACATAAAATGTTAGGAAACCTCTGATATGATTAGTGTCATATTGAATAGCTATGGTCTAATAAGAGACATTCGTTACAACTTCAGCTATTACTGGTCCTAACTAATAGTAACTCTAATTACTGTAGTTAACCCCCTATGAAGCAAACAAATGCTGAGTTCCCCTCCCTAGCAAGGCCTTGATAAATCTTCACAGGCAGTTGGAGCTCATATCACTGTTCACTGTGATATTTGTAATTACAGGGTGGTAAAAGATGTAATCCTGTCTGCAGTCAGTGTGTTATGAAAGGAGAATTATACTTGCGATTAGGACTTCACCAGGCACTCTTCCACAGACAGTGTTCAAATATGACAATCCTGTGACCGGAGACAACTGACCCTCCCACACTCCGGCGTCTGGGAGTGATCGATACTCGGCTGTCCCTGTCAATCAGCTCAGCTTCCACCTGCTCTCCTCTCAGCTCCACTGGATCCGTTACCTTTGTGTAGTCACCAGCCTCCGCACCGCTGAGGATAGGCTCTGCTTTTACTAGGCCGCATACACAAGGCCTCAACCACCATCAGTGTCCCATCACACCTCTCAGGCAAGTCTGCACTTGCTGAGTTCCCGGAAGCAAGAGAGCGCTCTGTGTAGCAGATAGGTTTATGGGCTCCCCTATGATCCTTCACTCTCTCAAAGCTCCCTGGGAAAATAGTACTTTTAGCAGTCTAAACAATGGTCTGCCTTCAGTCTCGAACTACATCTCCCACAATCCAATTCCTGCAAAAGCCAATCCTCTTCTCGAAACAGCCTTAAAGGGGCACTCCAGCAATATCAACAATAACATATACACCTGAATATAAGTGTGTGTATGTGTATATATATATATATATATATATATATATATATATATATATATATATATGCAATATAAACCTACGGTAGTCCGGTCCCGGCTACATAAAAAAAAAAGCAAATATGTATGTAAGCAGGTACAGTCTATTTTCTCCACTGTAGGTGGCACTCGACTGCAGCGGCATTGCAGTTGCAGGGGAAGTTAAAGGAACATGATTCCTCTATGGTTTCCTGGGTCACTGGGGAGGCTATCCTATTGGATGCTGCCACCTCAGCCATCTTGGTTCAGGCAGAACCTGTTTAAGGCCCTGGCTGTCATGCTTGGTGCTCATTTCACCTGTGGGTAGTGTAGGGGCAAGTCACCTGTCTGACAGGGACAGTGAGGGCAGGGAGGTAGGGAAATGATCCAGATGAGTAGGGAAAGGATAGGGAAACACTATCCTTCCTGGACACCTGCCTATTTGGGGAGATGCCAGTCCACATTTCGCCCCTCAAGGCAGATGATGTCAGCACACCTGAGACCTGCTCTTCTACACACTGCTGTTGAATACTGTAAGTGTTCCTGGTCAGGCCCCTACCCGCTGAGCTTGTTGTGTATTGCTGAACTTTAACATTAATACAAGTTCTGTTCTTTACGACTGGACTCTGAGTGTTTACTGCTTGCACCAAGCTGAGCCTTCCTACACTTGGCGGCATTTTGTCAGATTATGTCCCTTCTTGTAGCAGGTGTGGAAGGAGGAGCAGAAACCATCATGGCATTTCTAGGATCGGCTCTGGCGCCATAGTTTAATAGTGCCTGCACTTACATCTGACTCTCCCTTCACCCACAGCTTTCCCCCGACAGAGACTAGGTGATATGTGATCTTTTTTGAGGCTCAGTGTGAAAAGATCTTCCTAAGTGAGGCCCGACTCTGGATGTCTTGACCACGTGACTTGTAACTTCAGCAAGCCAAGAATATTCGTCCTGTCCACTTCCACTTACAGAGGAATGCAGAGGGCAGCACACATGTGGAACTTTGGGTGAAATTTGGAAGAACATTCTTCTGAATTTATGTAACGGAAACAACATAAATACAGTGTTGTTCGAGTACTCTGAGTGGATGGAGTCTTATATGGTTTGAGAGAGACCTATTTCCATGTGCATGGTCTGGCCACTTGTAATTCAGTGGTCATTTACCTCTGGTAAGCAGCTTGTGTTACTCATATTGGGTGTTGAGCAGGAACACTATCAGTCATCTTCTGTTTAACATCATTCACTCCCACCTTCACCTGTGGTGGTTTCTCGTATGGAAAACTTGAGAAGGACTTTTCTATGTATCCGCTCTTATGGACACTTCACTTTGGCCTATATGTCCTTTAATATCTGCAGTTTCATGACTGTATTTGTTAAATTATCAATTGTGTTATATATATATATATAGATTAAGATATATCTATCTATCTATCTATCTATCTATCTATCTATCTATCTATCTATCTATCTATCTATCTATCTATCTATCTATCTATCTATCTATCTATCTATATATATATATATAGATTAAGATATATATATATATATATATATATATATATATATATATATATATATATATATATATATCTTAATCTTAGTAGTTTCTAATATGTCATGCAACCTGACCTCTACTAGGGATGATCAAACTTTTTGAAAAATTTGGTTCGACCAGAACACCCGAACTTCCCGAAAGTTCGGGTCCGGATTCCAGAACCCCATTGAAATCAATGGGACCCTAACTTCGGTAATCAAAAAACACAATTTTGAAGCCCTAAAACCCAATAAATGCCCCTAAAAAGTGCCTAGGGTTCTGGGTCATGCCCCAGGGACTACTAATCACACAGAAAAAGTTCTTAAAAATTGTCGTTTTTGATAGAGAGCCAATTATTGAAAAAATTATTGATAAAAAAAAAAAAAAAGAGAGATTTCTTTGGATTTAGTGTCTGGGGGGTCTAAAAAGTGTACCTGTGAAGTTTCAGCTCTGTAGCATGTCCAGAACCAGAAAAAAAAAGATTGTTTGTCTTAGAATTGCAGTAGAGCAGGGATATGGCTCCGCTATTTTCACACCTGGGCGTTTTTGTTGCAGGCTTTTATTGGGCTTTTTTGTGGACGTCTTTGTAGGCAGGCATGACATCTGAACTTCTGTGTAGGGGTATATATACACACACACATGTATGTATATATACACATACACACATATAGGTGTGAAAGTAGCAGAACCCTATGCCTGCGCTAATGAAATTATTTGCAGGCATAGGGCTCCGCTCCTATCACACCTATATGTGTGTATGTGTATATATATATATATGTGTGTGTGTATATATACCCCTATACAGAAGTTCAGATGTTATGCCTGCCTCCAAAGATGCCCAAAAAATGCCCAAAAAAAGGCCTGCAACAAAAATGCCCAGGTGTGTTGTTGTCTCCAAGAGACAGGAAGTGTTTATACATAATTATACATAACACTGTGATATTAGAAGTAAACAGTAGAGGGCAGCAGATCTCTACATCTCCTAATAGGAATAATCTATAGTCAACAATCCTTTTGATCAATATGACGAAGTGCATGTCAATCAGTAGGTGAAAGATACAATCGTAAGCTTTCAATCACATCTTTATTCATCAGGCAATCTCATTCTGATTGAAATACAATTAAATTCATGAACAAAGCATCTTAATGCTACCAATTGATGCAGCGCAGTCGATAATTCTCCATCCTGGCTGATCGATTTAATTTGAACAAATCTGATTTAAATCAAACTTAAGACAACATTTATATTAGCCTGCATGGTAAAATGCAGCATTTTACTAGTGCACTGTTGGCTCTGGTAGGTAGCAGTGAAATGTGCACTTTCTAGTAGAACTAAAGGAAATGAGACCCATAGAAAGTAATAGGACACATTGAAAACAATAGAAAACGATCTACTATTTGCAATAGTTGTCGCTTGTGATTATCCAATGCAGAAAAATTTTGGTCACTGCACATAGCGTGAACGAGAACTAAATCGATTGGAAGGGTAGTTATGCCTATTGGATTGTTTGCCTTTCTGATCATTTAGATCAAAAAGCACCTTGAAATTTGCTCTAGCACCCTCTTCATGTTTGAAATTCAGGGTACTCTGATAGTGCTTTGTACTAGGTACTATAAAATATTTTTTTACCATTTATTGAAAATGTATGTGAGCAGGGGTAACACATGCTGGGATTGTTTTACTAAAGGCAAATAGGCTGTTCATTTTGCAGTAGAGGGGTTTTTTACTTTGGAAGGGAATTTGCACCAGAGCTTAGTAAAGGAGGTGAAGCGTTGAGGTATTCCCTCATGTAGGAAATCCAATCATGTACAAGCAAAATACATTTTTTTTATTCTCCTTGCACGTGATTGGGTATTCCTTTAACCAGTTTCCGGCCGCCCGCCGCAGATGTACTGCCGCAGGCAGCCACTCCCAGGCAAATCGCCCTAACTGTACGGTGCTCGCTCTCTGGAGGCTAGGGGGCGAGCGCGCGCTGCCGCCAGCAGGGAAGCCGATGCAGCGGACAGGCGGCTCCAGTTGCAGACCCAATTGCTGCCTGACACCCACAATCGTTCCCCGCTGAGAGAGCAGGATGGGCAGCTGTTGTAAACACAGCTGACTGTTCTTCTCCCTGAAGTGATCATAGATCCTTCTATATAGGATCACATGTCTCTATGGTCATTTCAGAAGCCCCACCCCCCCACAGTTAGAATCACTCCCCTAGCGATCTGTCCACCGCAATGTTGCAGTCCTGCTAAAAAGCACCGATTGCCGCCATTACTAGTAAAAAAAAAAAAAACCAATAAAAATGAAATAAATCTTTCCCGTAGTTAATAGACGCGATAACTTTTGCGCAAACCAATCAAAATAAGCTTATTGCGATTTTTTTTTACTAAAAATATGTAGCAGCAAATTGGCCTAATATGTTAAAAAAAAAAATTATTTTTGAGAATGTCATTTACCAGAATGTGAAAAATATTGTTTTTTTTTTTTCAAAATTGTCGCTATTTTATTGTTTATAGCGCAAAAAATAAAAATCGCACAGGTGATCAAATACCACCAAAAGAAAGCTCTATTTGTGTTTAAAAAAGGACATCAATTTTATTTGGGTACAGCGTTGCAGGTCCGCGCATTTGTCCGTTAAAGTAACGCAGTGACAATTTACAAAATAGGGCCTGGTCAGGAAGGGAGTAAAACCTTTCGAGCTGAAGTGGTTAAAGTGTATTTTCACCACATTCACTAAGCTAAGGAAAAAGAGTGAACAGCTTTTTTGTCCTTAGTAAATCAACTCCTATACATACAACAGAAATCATGCAATACTTCTATCTCCTATTTTAGGACTTTGAATCTATTCTGTATTCGAAAAATGAATGTTACCCAGAGCAACCTTTCCTAATTCGTTTTTTGCTGATTTCACATTGATCATCCTATTTGATGTTTGATTGACACGATAACCAAATCTTTACAGCTTTGCTTTGATGAGCTAGTTGAATTTGGACCTAGGTGTTTTTTTCTTTTTTTGGGCATCTGGTAACAGTTGATAGGGATTTACTTTTGGATATATAAAATGAGAAATAAAGGCAAAACTTTTTTCTTTTTGAATAGAGTAATGGAGGGTTATAACTTATAACCCCTGATTTTTTTATTTTTTTACCATCTATAAAATCTTACAGTCTATACACAATTTTATAGCCACAGTTGATCCAGAGGAAGGCAAAAAATCCAGCAAAGCATGATCCAATTTGCTCCAGCAGAGGAAAAAATTCCTTCCTCTTCCCCCAAGAGGCAAATGGATATTCCCTGGATCAACTTTACCTATAATATTTAGTACTCAGGTAAATTTTGTTTCAAACTCAATTTTTATTGTGTTTTCACAAGAAAATTACAACAAAATCAGTAACAGGTAAGTAGGGGGAGCAGGTGGGGGGGAGGGGTTACAGACTGTGGCATTGCTTTGTACAAGCATATAACAACATACAGTGGTAAAAGCAGTAGTAAATAATTGCATACAGTGGTAAAAGCAGTAGTGAATAATTAATTAGCATTCCATGGTAACCAGGGTTTCCAAATATGTTGAAAGGACGGTACCTTTCCTAATCTAATAGCTATGAGTCGTTCATACTCATATACGTGGTTCACGTATAAACGTACCTCTGAGACATTTGGGATAGAGGTAGATTTCCACTTCTTGGTGACCTGGACCCTAGAGGCCAGGAGGATATGTGCTACTATGACCCTATAGTGAGGGGGAAAGTTTTCTATCTGGAGGTTCAGTAGGACCAGCGCTGGGTCGGGCGTGGTAAGAATACCTGTAACTGAGGAGATGAGTCTGAATATCTGGTTCCAAGAGCTTGTAAGACTCTTGCAGGATCATAGTATATGGAGGAGGTTGCCTACCTGGCTGCACTCCCTCCGGAGTGGGATGGGTAGAAGGAGTGGAGACGAAAGGGGGTCATATACCATCTAGATATTACCTTGTATGAAAGTTCCCAGTGGTTAGCACAGTGGGAGATGGAGTATGCAAGTAGAATGGCTCGTTGCCATTGGTCTAAGGTAAAAGTTCTGTGGAGATCAGTTTCCCATTTCAAAAGAGATGGGGTTTTGATAAGTGTGTCTTTATGTTGGAGTGATTGGTAGAACAGTGAGGTCCCTTTTGTCGCTAGTGAGCTGTTCGTGAAGAAGCTCCAAAGTTTGGGGTGAAGTTTAATAGTCGGTATAGGGTGGGTTTAGATAAAACGTGAGATGCATATGTAATTGTACCTCTCGTTGGGAGGGAGGTGTAGGGCGGGGAATGATTTCAAGGAGGTGCCTTCCTGTAACTGATCAACCCAAAGCATGTCGCTGTCCAGCCAGCGTCGGAGGTGCAGGTATGGGATAAGGATTGTTAGTGTTTCTAGGGGAATACGTATTGAAGGGGAGTTTGTAAGGTCAATATAGTGTAGGAGAAGGGATATCCATGTGCGCATGGAGACTTGGGTAGTGGGAGGGTACTGAGAAAAGGTGAGGTGCTTCCAGCAGTCTGCCATCAATAGAACAGGTAAAGAAGGTACATTTCTCAAGGCTTGTTCCGCTAGCACCCATTCAGTGTCAGTCTGGGGGGGAGAACCAATGTTTCATGTGCGTCAACTGGGTGGCTAGGTAGTGATCATGTAGGTCTACCACTCCCAGTCCTCCGGCTCGTTTGTGTTTGATTAATTGTGACCAGGGGCAATGTGGCAGTTTATCTTGCCAAATATATTTTTTTAATAAAGATTGGAGGGAGGATATGTAAGAAGATGGAACCGGGAGTGGTAGAAAATGCTGAAAACATATAGCACCTGCGGAAGCACCATTATCTTCAGTGCAGCTATCCTGCCTATCCAAGAAAGTTCTGTATACTGTTTCTGAGAAAGGATCTGAGACACCTTCTGGATTAAGGGTTTGTAGTTGGCGTCCACTGGGGCTTTCAAGGAAGAGGTTAATTTAATTCCCAAGTATGGGATGGTGGATGAGTTCCAGCAGTATGGTAGAGAGTGTTCCAGATGGGATCTGGTGGAGCGGTGGGTCCCTAAATCAAGGATGAGTGATTTGTTGAAGTTGACTTTGTAATAAGAAATCTTACTGAACTCCTCTAGGGTTTGGTGTGCGAATAGGAGTGATACGATGGGGTTAGTAAGGGACAGGATAACATCATCTGCGAACAAGCTGATGACATGAGAGGATCCCTTGAGTCTAAAGCCCGAGATATGTGGATTACAGAGGATGGCCTCGGCAAGGGGCTCTATCATGAGGTTAAAAATGGAGGGGGAAATGGGGCAGCCCTGCCTCGTGCCGTTGGTTACATTAAAAGGTACCCAGTTACATTTTGTACATTTAGGAAAGAATCCAGGCCTTTTTTAACCACTTTACAACCGGAGGATTTTGCTGTCTTCCGTCCAGGCCACTTTTTGCGATTCGGCGCTGTGCGACTTCAACTGACAATTGCGCGGTCGTGCGACGCCGTACCCAAACGAAATTTACGTCCTTTTTCTCCCACAAACAGAGCTTTCTTTTGGTGGTATTTGATCACCTGTGCGATTTTTACTTTTTGCGCTATAAACAAAAAAAGAGCGTTTATTTTGAAAAAATAACAATATTTTTCACATTTTTTTATATGAAATTCCCCCCAAAAAAGATGTAAAAACCAATTTTTTTAAAAGTTTTTGGCCAATTTGTTTTATGCTACATATGTTTGGTAAAAAAAATCGCAATAAGCGTATTTTGATTGGTTTGCGCAAAAGTTATTGCGTTTACTAACAAAGGGAAAGATTTCTGTCATTTTTGGTGTTTTTTTTTTAACGCGTAATGGCGGCGATCTGCGATTTTTTTTGCGGGACTGCGACATTGCGGCGGACAGACCGGACCCCTGACTGACATTTTTGACACTTTTGGGGGTACCAGTGACATTACTGCAGTAATCAGTGCTATATATATGCACTGTTACTGTAAAAATGACACTGGCAGGGAAGGGGTTAATTTTATTGGAGAGGGAGGGGTTAATGTATGCCTGGTGCTTACTGACGTGTAGGGGGGGAGGTGACTATGTGATTCATGGACAGATCGGATGTCCAGCTATGCTGAACAGTCCGATCTGTCACTCCCTGTCACTATGGAGATCCGCCCGCTGTGTTTACACACAGCGGGCGGATCTCCAGACTCGATCCCCGACGATCGGGTAAGAGCAGCGGCGATCGCCGCTGCTCCTCCCCTGGCCCGACTCCCGCTGTGAATGAAAACAGCGGGAGCGAGCCTCCGGCGGCGCGCAAGCGCCGCCCAGAAGGGGAGGAGTCCAGTCACGTTAATACTACGTGACTGGACGGGAACGAGCCACTCTGCCGCAGTACTATTACCGTGAGCGGTAGTAGAGTGGTTAAAGCAATCTACTGAGCTGGCCAGAACCAGCTCTTGAGGGAGTCTATTCCACACTTTCACAGCTCTTAGGCTGGCCATACATTATACAATTTTCTTACAATTTTCTGTACAATTTTCTTTAAATTTACCTTCAACTATGTAGTACAAAGGCCTGCCTAATTGGATACAATTAAAAGTGTTGTTTAGCTTTGACCTCATATTATATGTTTTTTGGTAAATCTAACAGAAAATTGAACAAGAAAATTGAACATGTATGGCCAGGGTTACTGTGAAGAAATCTTTACGTATTTAGAAATCTCTTTTCCTCCAGACATAAAGAGTGCCCCCTTGTCCTCTGTGATGACCTTTAAGTGAATAACTCAACAACAAGTTCACTATATGGACCACTTATGTATTTATACATGTTGATCATATCCCCCCTTATTCTCCTCTTCTCAAGAGAGAATACATTCAGTTCCTCTAAGGCCTCATGTACACTGCTGCTGATCAATGGATGTTTAGGAGCAGTTGAGCATTTTTTTTCAGCAGCCCCTGAACTCTCCTCTTTGTTATCTTGTCTGTCCATGTACACTGAGGGTCCATGTACACGGGACGCTGGAAATGGTCGTTTAGGAGCAGTTGGGCGTTTTTTTCAGAAGCCCCTGAACCCATCTACATTTTATCTTATCTGTCCATGTACACCGGGTCGTTTACAGTCATTTGCAGGCAGTTGCGTTCAGGGACTTTTTTTAGAACGCAATTATTTGCGTTCGAACGTGTGTTTCCCGGCGTTTCAAACGCACAAACGCGTCCGAACGCGTCTAAACGCGTCTGAACGCGATGACCCGCGTTTAGCGTTTGCGTTTTTCCATTTTAAAGGGGAATAATTTTTTTAACCTCTAGGAACGCTTCTAAACGCAAACGCCGCTAAACGCGGGTACAAACGCGACCGAACGGACGTTTCAAACGTCCTAAAAATTCCAGCATTCAAAGGGACTTTTAACAACGTCCCGTGTACATGGAGCCTTAGATGTTTAAAGTCATTCAGAAGCTGTTGAGTTTAGTGGCATTTTCTTGAAAGCAAAAAAATGCGTTCAGATGGAAGGTTATTGGCATTTGAAATGCCAAATGCTTGTAACAGCGTGCAAACACGTCTAAACGGGGTAACTCACATTTATAGCAAGTAACATTATATGCAATTTCGTTTATAGGTGTTTTTATTGGGGATACATTTCTGACCATTTTACAATGTAAAAATGCTTCTAAACGAAAACACCACTAAACATGCATAAACACATCATGTAAACGTGGCAAAACTGACGTTTTTAACCGTCGGTTACTAGCTGTAAAGTTTCAGCATTCAGGAGAGGTTTTCAAACCTCCCATGTACATGAAGGCTAATCGTTCCTCATAGCTAAGCTCCTCCATGCCGCTTATCAGTTTGGTTTCCCTTCTCTGCACTTTCTCCAGTTCCTCGATATCCTTTTTGTGAACTGGTGCCCAAAACTGAACTGCCTAATCCAGGGTTCCAGGGTAAGTGTAAGAATCATTAACCACTTCTCTCTGAATTCGGTCTTTTAGCCAGTGTTCTATCCATTAACAAATTGATTTTTTCCAGGCCTGTGGCGAGCTGTGTCAAACACTTTTGCAAAATCCAAGTATACCACGTCCACAGCCACCCCTCTAAGGTTTTACTTACCTCCTCATAAAAAGAAATCAGGTTTGTCTTACAACTTCTGTCTTTCCTAAACCCATGCTGTCTGTAGGTCAAAATATTTTTTTCCAGCAAGAACTGATCTACGTGTTGTTTTATTAAACTCTCCAGTATCTTCCCAACTTTAGAAATGTAACTAACAGGTCTATAGTTACTTGGTAAATATTTGACTGTTTTTTAAATATAGGCATCACATTGGCCTTACGCCAACCCAGTGGTACTATTCCAGTCATTAACGAATCCCTAAAAATTAGAAACAATGGCTATGAAATGACAGTGATAACCCAAAATCTGGGATTTTCTTTGAATTTTATTTGTGATAACAGTAAAACAGGACAAATAGTGGGGCTGAATCTTCCTAACAGGGGCACAGAGAGCAGTGAATAGAAATAGACACTCACCAGTCCAGGAGTCGAGCGCTGTCTTTACCCAGGCTGGTTCTTCCCCGGTCTTTGGATCCCCTGTGCTGCCATCTTGGCTGTGGGAGCAGGTGTGACTGTTCCCCGCTGCACATATATGAGATCATGCTGTGCTTTCAGACTGGTCCCGTAGCCTTCTGGAACATGTCACATGTCCTAGGAGTTAGCTGGTAGGGAGGAGACTGGGCCAAACTTTTCTTGCCTAAGCGAGAAATGTGAAAGTGGGAGCAGGTACAGGTACAGCAGGTCAGAAAAAAAGCACCAATAATGTCACAGTAGAGGGGAGAAAGATGATAAGCAGGAATTTTCACTTTTAACTACTGTTTGTAGTACAAATCACAGCGGCTATGCCATGATGATAGATTTTAATGGAAGTGAACTGACAAGGAGTCCATAGCAACCCTTTACCAGTTAATTGTTGGAAGGATTAAAATAAATTAAACGCATTGGTTCACCAGGAGAAAAGTTGGGGAGCCACAGTGAACATCCAGCTGGATAGTCACCATGTTTTGGACTGATCTGGGTTGAATTCAAGTACACTACTTATTGGTTGTTATGTATTCCATTTCTTTCTGTATTATTGTTTCTGTTGGCTCTGCCTTATTAAATAAGCCTATTTGTGTATCCACAGACATTGAATGTGATGAGATATGAGCTTCCACTCCCTAACAATTCCAGTTTGTTTTGGCATAAAACACTTCTTTTGTACTCTTTATTCAATTCAAATCTATAAAACAAAAAATCCTCCCACTGTAGACTATAAAATGTGCTGTTCCTTCCTAAGTACTAAGCTAAACAAAAGAAGCAAGATGAAGAAATACTCCTTTATCTCAGATAATACCATAAAAATTTCAAGAATCTTCTTTCCCTTTTAAATACAGAAAAATTTGCACAGGAGAGTGAGCAAAGCATTAGGAATGAATGACAAATATAACTTCAGAAAACAAAATGAAGAATCATCCTAACAGTGAAAAAAAAAACGAGGTATAAGTCTACTTTTTGGGCAGAACTACTTGTATAGTATCTGTGTATATATATATATATATATATATATATATATATATATATATATATATATATATATATATATATATATATATATTGTGACAGGAAGTCAGGTAAATCTGTGAATGTTGTCACAGACAGGAGATACACTTCTGCTTGGGTTAGACAATTCACCAATTACTATAGGGTGTCGGCTGAAAATGTAGCCAGGACGGCTTAAGGAAGTTGAAAGGCCTTCAGCTGTTCGGAACGAGGAAGTTAAGGCCTCTATAATTTGTCCAAAGGAAGTCTATTGATTGCTGCCTCCTGAGGCTGTGTGAGCTGGGGATAGGAGGACAGTCAGATGTGTGCCTCCCGACGCTGTGTGAGCATGGGAGAAGGATTGCTGCCTCCTGACGCTGTGTGAGCTGGGGAGAGGAGGACAGTCAGATGTATGCCTCCCGAGGCTGTGTGAGCATGGGAGAAGGAATGCCCCCTGAAGCTGTGTGAGCATGGGGAAGACCTCCTGGAGCGATATGCGCTGAGGAGGGTAAAAAGTGTGAAGACTTCTCAAGGTGAGAAAATGAACTATTTCTATGTGAAGAGTGTGAAGAGAAAAACCAATGGATGTTTTCTATGTGAAAGGAAAGTCCAATGAACATGTGCTGTGTGAAGAGAAAAGGGACATTCTCTATGTGAAGAGATAATAAATGGACTATTGATAGTCTGCTGTATGATCAGCCAAGTCTGCCCAACAGTAGGTTGGGGACAGACTTCCTTAGATAGGTTCCTGTGTGTGAGAAGGCCCACAGTGGCAAGGATTTATTTTGTGTTTTATTTTATTTTAGATGTTTTTGACGCTTGCAGTCTGGTGAAGAAAATTGCATGAATAAACCAAAATGTTGTTTGCAACCACTTTTCGGCTATCTCCCTGTGTAACGAATCCCCCCAAGGGGTCATCCACGCCCGCCACCGAGCTAATCCCTCACAATATATATATATATATATATATATATATATATATATATATATATATATATATATATAAAATTCAATGGCTGCCACCGCACACAAATTAGGGATAAAAAATGGGCCCGGGTGCACAGCAGAGACTGCAGTGCATAAAAACTGGGAAGACGAGCTTGTGCCTCGTCAAAAAGTTGATTAAACCCCTCATTGTACGTTCACCTTTCAAGGTCAAATCTCTTTTTTTGGTGTATATATATATATATACTGTACATATAAATTACTATTTTTATAATGTTTCCGTGCTTGAAAAAATTAAATTTCCAATTGCCCAAACAGCAGCTTTAAGTAGTTAAATATTACTCATTACTTAGATACCAGTTTTGCAAATGTAGCACTACCCCCGTGAGGGTTGCTGGTTAATGGGTGTTCCTCAGCACTCCCGTGACCCTGTGAACTGTCCAGCTCACCTGACACTCTAGGTTCCGACATTGTGAATATATCTTTAAGAACACACTGACACAAAATAAATGAGTTTTGACCTTTTACTTAGGGAATAAACTAATATAATTATGTCAATCAGCCGAATCCTGCCTAAACCAGCAGGGTTTAGCAAGACTGACACAAAGAAACAACAAAAATAATGAATTGCAATATGAAAGAATAATGTTAAAATAACACTCTATGGTTTAAAACAGTGACTAATAAACTTTATGGTAAGGATGCAATTCTCAACTTGAAGAAGATCTCTGAACTATCTCTTTACTGTTAATATTCTAGCTAGCAATACTGCGACAAAATAGAGCGTGTCCCCTTTAAGAAGTAGCAGATCTCGACACCCCTTCCTTGGCAAGGCCTTGCTATATCTTCACCAGCAGTTGGAGCTCTTAACACTGTCCAAGGGGATTATAAGATAGCTGAAGAATCAGATGTTAATTTGTAATCCAATAAAGAGTGATGTATACAGTAGTGTCTGCAGTCAGTGTGTAGATATACATGCGGTTAGAACTCTACATAGGCACCCTCTCTCTTGGATGTCCTCCTTGAGGGTCCTATAGGATAGGCAATGTGCTATCCCACACTCCAGCGTCTGGGAACGAGTGGTGCTCTGCTTCCTCTGGCTGTCCGGCGGCCTTGCTCACTTCCCCTTCAGCTGTACTGTGACAGTGTCCACAGTATAGCGATCAGCATCCGTTCCGCTGAGGATGAGTTCCTGTGCGTGGGTCAAGCCTCGTGCACTAGGCCACAGCTGCAATCAGTCCTTCACACACAGCAGGCTGATGTGCACTCACTGGGTCCTGGAAGCAAGAGAGCTTTCAAGCTGTGAAGCATACAGATTTATATCCTCTCCCATGGTCCTCCGCTTCCCCATTGCCTCCTGGGAAGATAGTCCCCCCAGCAATCCATTATGATGATCTGCTATCTGTCCAGAAGTACATCCCCCACAATCCTGTTCTTCCACTTTGTGTGAGAGGCTGATCTCTTCTGAAATCAGTCATAAAGGGGCAAAGGAACAGCTCCAGCAACAAAGAGAAGTATATATATATATATATATATATATATATATATATATATATATATATATATATATGGACACATTTTGGTAGTCCTATCCTGGCTAGATGATGATGTCAACAAAACTACCCCCTGCCTGTGCTAGACATGTGCTTCAATAATATTAAAGAAACATGTGAGTGGGGCTTTAAGCACACCACTTATAGTCTAAAAGCATCATGGCATATTTCGTTTTTTTTTTTTTTTTTTTTTTTTTACGCACAATAAATACATTCTTGTTGCAGAAATTTCCCTTTGGTTTCTTTTTCCCTTCCATCTTTAACAGCCCATAGAAAAAAGTATATTGTCTGTGGAACAGAAGCAGGTAGGATAATCTAATAGCTGTCCTAAAATTGTGCTAACATTTTAAAATTTAGTTCAAGACTGAACTCCTGGCAGATAAAAAATACAAAACTTGATTAAGCTCAGTATTCATTTATACATCTGTAAATTTATTTTTTGACTTTAAAAACACTGCTTTTACAGGCATCTGAAACATTATTTTTTTTACTCTGCCTCCAAACTCCCCTTCATGTTAACCTATGTGTCCGTGTACACTATAGATGTTTACAGGAGTTTAGAGGCAGGAAAGTTTATAGGTTTAAAGTGAACCTTCATCCTAAAAAATCATGTTGTTCTACTCTGCCTTCTACCCCCTCCCTCCCTCTCTTATAAATGGACATTTTTATTTTAGAGAAATGTCTTTTATTTGCAGCACTTCCGTGTTTCTTCTATGTTCCTTGCCCAAGCAAGAATTTATCCCCACCCCTGCACATGCACAGATGTGCTGCAGGGCCCGGGTATCGAGAGAGCCCTGTGGAACACTTGCACATTCGCTGGTTTCCTCAGGCATCTGCATACGTGCGGGGTTTCCTGCACACACGCTAAGACTAGGGAAGTTCAAAATCTTCAATGACTGTGTACATACAGAAAATCCCTTGCTCATGCGAAGATGTGCTGATGAACTCTGCCAGCATTCAATGGTCAGAGGGAGTCCATGGGTACATCTGCTCATACATCATAATGGTGGCACCTGAGAGGCAGACTCTGCTTCCGGTGATGTTCTGCTTTAATGCAAGGAGACAAACAAAAAACAACAAAATACTATCAGTTTTTGGGACTGCTGTGAATTGTAGCTATGGAGCTTCCAGATGACTATTACTTATAAGACTTGCTGCCACATAAGAGGGCTATGGTTAATTTCCCAGTTTGCTCTCCCAAATTCAAGACTTGACTGTCCCAAGTAAGGCCATATGCATTAAAAATAATAATTATGAGAAAGAGGAAATCATGTCAGTGAACTCCAATAACTAAGGTTCCTGTGGTCCGTATTGATGTTATTTCGGGCCCTTTCAAACTAATGGGCTTTTGATGTACAGTAAACCCCCGCTACATCGCGGTTCAGTTTTTGCGGTCCCGGTATATTGCGTTTTTTTTTTTGTAATGTTATTTTACTATAGAAATCATTAAAAATGAAATATTTTTGTGTTTTCCATAGCTCTTGCTATGTCTTTTATGTGTTTAAATGAGTTTCTATTGTTTTAAAAGTGTGTTTAAAGACCTTAAAATGCTTTTACACGTACAGTGACAGTAAAAAAAACATGCCTACAATGCATTTTAATAGGGTTTTTCTATTTCGCGGATTTTCACTTTTCGCGGCTGGGTCCGGAACGTAACCCCCGCAATGGAGGGGGGTTTACTGTATTTCCATTAACTTACAATGGAGGTTGCCTTTTTGGTGCACTTTAAAAAACTGCACCAAAAGTGCAACATACAGGACTTTTCAAAGTGCAGCAAACAGTCAATGTGAACAGTTAGATAGGATTTAATGGGGAATAGTTTTTGTGTGCTTTTACTGCCCTGGGAAAGTGGACAAAATTGCACCAGTGTGAAAGGATCCTCAGAGAATTGGAATGAGTGGAGTGATTTCGGTAAAACTGATCTGGCAAAAGCACAAATTCGCTCACTGAGCTGCTTAGACAATATTTGTTTGAGCAAAAAAAAAAAAATGTACTCTTTGTTTATTTAGAGGGTGTAGTTAAGTTTTTTCCATTTTGTATTCTTTTGAGTTGTCTATTTTTATCTCAATTGTTATTCGTGTACTGCTTTTTTTTTTTTCTTTTTTCACTGTTTTTTTCTTTCTGTAAAAAAAAAATAAAAAAATATTGAGTCTAATGAGGGAATGTTTTATTACAGGTCAGGTTAGTAAAATACCTTTAGGAGACAAATAAAGCCAACCATTAAAAAACATCAAAAATCATTTTGTTTTTTCCATTGACTATAATGTTTTTAAAAAACAATGTTGTTTTCCCCCAAAATGTCTGGGAAATAAAAACTCTGAATTGCACTTAGCCCTATTAGACAATTCCAAGACCAATTTCTCAATTATTTATAACACATTCTTGGCTATTCTTGGCCAAGTACAAGATAAACTTACAAAGGGCAAGGAGGCACATCTGTACATCTGGAGGAAAAGAGATTTAACCTCCACATACACCTTATATATATATACACATGCCTTCCACTGGATCAACTGTATGTATGCACATGGAAGTTTTCTATATATTTATTTTTTATCTATTGGTTGAAGTAGATAGACTGTCTTTTTTTTAACTGGACTAACTATGCAACTACAAATACACCATGACACCATCTACCATCTACTACTATACATACATATTATATATCTTTACCCATAAAATAGACAAGGAAATAATCTTTGTTTTGAATTGGTGATTTGAACATCCAAGAATTTTGAGCAGATCCTCTAACATGTTTCCTCTTTTTCTCTTCATTTCTATATATTTACAAGATCCCTTTTCCAAGAAACATGTGCTAACATTAATGAAAATTGCAAAAACTGCTTTATTACCCTCATCATAGAGACTGAACACTATTTTGATTTAATTTTACCTTGTTCTATAAAACCAAAAATTGCTCCTATATTTTTATTCTATGAACTTTAAAGAGTAACGTAAGTTACAAAAGCGAAGCTGTAATAAAAAATAAAAAAAGTAGAGGGCAAAGAGCTGGTCACTAGGAGTTTATAAAATAATGTTCTGCACTATGTCTCTGTGTGTTGGTGGCCATCTTGGCTGAGGCAGGGCTTCCTCATGTCAGAGCTTCTCTCTGATGACTGGTGATCTGATGGCTGGTGGGAAAATATTTGAGCACCAACAGGAACACACAAAGTAACAAAATGGATAATGCAGAGGCAGGAATTTATTTACACTACAGGTCCACAGGTACAGCTTTCCCTCCAGCAAGAAGAACAGTGAGCCGCACAGTGGTGACATCACTAAATCTTTGAGTGTACTTTTTCGGTTCAGTTAACACCTGTAGATGTTGCCTATAAGATAAGAAGTCTTTACTTTTTGAGTTCAGGTCTACTTTAATGAACATCAACTTGCAAATATCAGCATTATGGCTGAGGAAGAATGGGATTTAATCAAGCTTACATGAAAAGCTTATAAACACTCAAAAAAAAAAAAAAAAAAAACGTATAACTGTTATCAATGCAAAAGGTTGTCTAAAAAAAAAAAAGAAAAAATAAGACTTGAAGAATAAATACTAAACAAACAGTATGCTCCAGTTTTCCTTTTTTTTTATTTGAAATATTGTCACTTTTAAAACTGTTTGGTGCTTTTACCATCTCACTTCAGTGTACTTGAGCAACGTCCCTGTCTTATGCTGCCTGTCACACATGATTTTCATTTCCAATGTCTGTCTGGGACTCTTGAACTGGAAGTACGTGTAAAACCCAGTGGAACTTGTTGGCACGAGTATGAAAAAGTGGACTCTGTTACCAAGGAAACGATATGTCTGCTACCCTCATGTGGAACACAACCATCTTAGGCATGGTGGATTGTATTACCCATGGGATCAAGGCATCAAAAGTTACAACAGCAGCCGAAAAAGATGCAGAAAAAATACCCTGGCACTTAAAGAATGGGATTCTTAACTCATTTAATTGAAATAAAAAAATAAAAACTAAAAAAAAAAACAACAGCTTTGTTTTAAAATATTTAAATAAAATTAGGCATACTTTAAAAAAAAAATTAGATTGTATTATGCATGCTGCAGATACTTTCATGCTACAGTATATAGCCATATAAAAAAACAATCAAATAATTGTTTTCCGATCTCTACAGTATGACAAAATGTTTGGGACATGCCAATTGACTTTTCTGGGTAATAAAAGTAGCTCTTTGGGATTCCATGCACATAAGATTTGCATTATTTTGAACCACCTAGAGCAAAAATAAATTATGTGGGCTGAAAGTGTTATTATAAATATTAATATTTTTCTGTTAAATAAATGTACCATTGACAATTCCTATGTTAAAGTGTTGTTCCTATTGTTTTTGATCGCACTGCAGATATACATATGGTACAAAACCATGTCCTTACTGCTGCCTGAATCATACTGCATACCTCGAAAATCCTTTGAATAAAGAGATGTTTGACTGAAAGTGTTCATTATTGCATGAATGTTGGAGAACATCTCATAGCTGTTACCTTTTCTTCAACATTAAAGAAAGTAGCCTTTTATGGTACTTGGTTCGCAATAGAATACCTGCATAGTAAAAAGCTGATGGTTGGCAGGAAAGCAGGTCGACAGTCTGTTACACTTTTTTGTTCCTTGCACCTCCTATATACACCTCCTTTGCTAATTAAAAATTGATGAGCTATTTGCAAGTTCTTTTGTTTGCAGTGTTTGCAACACACTCACGCATGGCAAGTCCTTATTTGCCTTGGGCAAGTCTCAACATTTCATATATTGCTGTATCTTTAACCACCAGCTCTCACACCATCAATAAGCAAATCCATAAATCATTTCTTATGGAAATACTGTCTTGTGCAGTATTTGTGTCTTCAACATTGATAGTTTTAAAACAACTAATGTTATCATACATAAAGATGAAAAATAATAGGCAAGGTAAGAATGAGGGAACTGAAGGTTAATAAAGAGTTATGAACAAAGCAGGTCACCACGTCAGATGTCGCCTTCACCCCGGCCCAATACCTTTTGCACCACTCCCCTACTTCCAGTAGGACCTATTCTAAATCTCTAACAATACTTATGGTGAATGCCGCCAGACAATGCATTCCGGCACTCTGGAAGACAGCGCAGGTGCCCACCGTTAAGCAGTGGTTCCAACGCCTCTCTAGGGTGGCGGAGATGGAGGAGCTCATTTCTGTCGCGAGGGATACTCCTTCCAAGCATCACAAAAAATGGGCGTGTTGGACCCACTATACGTCCACACCGGAATACTCTCAACTCTGTCAGTAAAGTCTGTATATATTTCTATTAGCCACTTCACCGGATACTCCGTTCTCTGGGCTCATCTCTCTATCCACCTTCCCTACTCCCCCCCCTTTTTTTTTTTTTTCTCTCTCTTCCTTCCCCCCTCCCCACCTTTACTCCCCTCCACCTCCCCCTCCCCTTCCCTACATCCTCATCCACCTCCTTTTGTCCTGGGAGCCTAGTTGTTACTGGGCAGGCCCGGTCAACTGGCCCCCCCTCCTTTATGCAATTTAGTGACTCATTTGCCGACTCCCCTTTCGGACGACTCCCCTGTCTCCCGTCCCTGGGTACTGTTCACCCAGGGTATGGGCCTCACTGCGGCCCTGTCTGACTTGAATGCTCCGATCCCCTGATGGCTCGTTTCCTCTTTCTTGCCCCTTCCTCTTACCTCTTCATTTACCACCTACTCCTTCACGCTGCAGGTCTATACTTAACTATGTGTAAGCCCCACAGGGGGTTGTTGTCCTATGCTCCCTTGATTACCAATATTGCTCGTTATAAGCCATTCTGTATTTTTACATATGTCAACTTGTGCTGAATGTATGTTTGTACTTTTACATCTTTATAACTCAATAAAATATTTGGAAAAAAAAAAAAAAGAAAAAAAAAAAAAAAAAAAAGAGTTATGAACCAGTTTTTGGGCGGTGCATGGGAACAAAGGGCAGAAATAATCCCGTACTCTACATATATATATATATATATATATATATATATATATATATATACATATATATATATATATATATATATATATATATATATATATATATATATATATATATAGCGGTTCCATGCTGACAGCATGTGTGGCTTCCATTTTTTGACCTCCTCTATTCCAGTTTGGTTGATATGGGGGAAATTGAAAACCTCGGTCAGATATTGTAAGTACTTCAATCTCTCTGAACCACTTTTCAATTGCCTTTTTTGTTGTTTTACACATTTATGCTTTAGACATTTATGGGAGTCTATTTTGGAGGTCCAGGATTCATGATAGCATCTTTGTACTAAGATACTTTGAAGTCTCATGACTTGTTGTTGACACCAATGGCTGAGAATGTTTCACACTGGACTTCATCCAATAGTGACATGTGGTTGACTTTTTCTTCATAAATGTGTCTACCTGGTATATAAAATCACCATTTGGGTAAGTTGGGTCTGCAACGCTTCATATGTTAGAATGTCATTCTATTTCCTTAGAAAAGCCGTAGCTAGCGGCCATGTTGTTCAGGAATGATTGGTCAGCCATGACAGTCTTGTACAACAGTTACACATTGCAGCAGTGATCTTATCCCTCCTCCTTTAATTCATGGAATTCATAGGCTTAACTTTAGCACACTTCAAAAGAGCCGTGATCTCAGCTTAGTGACATCAGAAACCAACGCTTAGGCCTGTGCAGAGCTGTAAACAGCTAATTGAGTTCTGACAGGATGTCTGTTCCCACTGTCCAAGCCTGTCAAAAAACTATGACCAAATCCATTAAGAATGCATAGCATGCCATAAAAGGATACTCAGAACTAATGGGAATCGTAAAAGGCATTCAGAGCAAGAGGTGAACCGTCAGAGACCTCTGCCCAATTCAAAACACACACCGATTCATAATATCAGACAGAAACATGCCACATTGATAATAGTATATATTTGAATGGGGAATGTAATACTGAACAAATTAAGGTCATACATGAATATGCTAGCTCCTACAGATTGGAAGATAGCTGTCAGATACCCCCTGGGTGACAAGTTTATCTTAGCTACCCTGTGTTTAGTATCCCTGGACACGAAATTCAATGCTGAAAAATAATCTATCAGTTTCACAAATGCAACTGGTACATATTGGGAGATATGAATGGTGGTATAAAAAAGCCATGTGCATGACGAAAAAATTAGTTTACTTTTGTTTCATTGTTTCCTTTAGATTAGTTAATCTAGTTATTTTGTTTTGTTAAATTGTTTAATTTGTTTAATATGTATTCTGGATTCGTATTCGGAATTCTTATTCAGAATTAGTTTTATGCCTTTTTTGAATTTTCTGCAAATTTACTGATTTTGTTTTTGATTCCAACCGTTCAAATCGATTTATTTTGAATCGGTCGAATCAAAAACTTTAGATTTTTTTTTGTTTTTTTTAATATGAATAGGGGAAAGTGAACAAACAAAAGAAAAATATTCATCAAATGTTAACAATGACTCTTTAAATCATCTTTGGCTTAACAAAAACAGTATTATTTTGAAATGGTACTCTATAACACACGCGGCCTTTGATTTCAGAAATAATTTTACAGTTTGAATTCAACTGAAATTCAATGTAAAATTCAATTCGAATTTCAAATCGAATTTCAAAAATTTGGACAAATTTATTTTCATTATTCAGAGCATTCAGTAAACTTTGTTTATAATGGAATTTGGATATATCTGAATCTCCAAATAAAAAATGTGGCTAAATATTTATTCAGAACAAAATTAACTGCACATGTCTAGTATAAAACTGTGTGTAAAGCCAGGTCATGATACTGTCGTAAACCCAAGATAGCCCATGGACACTCCTTAGACGTCTAATTGGTCAGGTGGCATTTGTCAACACCCCTTTAATCCCAGAGAAAAAGGGAGATGCCAAGTCAGTTAACAGTTTATTTCTCTGTTGCTGTATTATGTCTTTATTTCTTTGAAACACCTCTTTTTTTCCTGTAATGATTTTATTTGCATCAACTTTGACCTTTTCATTATTAAAACCTTATATATGTTATTAATGATTAACTCATTACTAACCTTGTCACTAAGCTCTTTATGCAAGCTAAAAAAAGAACCTGTCTCTTGAAGAGTGCTGCTGTATAGGATGAATCCTATGAACATACCTGTCCTGTGTAGATAGTGTGTCTACAGATGATTATTCTAAAATCATAATTGGTATTGCTAAAATTATGAGTTCCTCCTACTCTGTCCAAGGGGGTGGTAGTAGCTAATGAGTTAATTGTTTAACATAGCCCAGTGACATTCGCTCCCAGGCTGCTGGCACCTAGATTGTAGTCCCACAAGCTTGAAAATCTTTGTGTCGGCTGCAGCTTAGAGGAGCATAGTTACGTAAGTGCCCGCGTGGTAAGAGATTGGCCAGTCCTTTGTCACAAGTTAGTGAGAAGGGTAGGGATCTGATCAGTGTTGGCTTTGTTTTCTACCAAAATCATAATACTTTCCTTCTCTTTTTTCCCCCATTTCTCCCCCCATCCTCCTTCCTCCCCCCTTTTTTTTATTTCTCTCTCTTCCTGCCTCCTCCCCTTTCTAGGCCATCATGGCTATATTATATCACTATGAAATATATTTGTAATTGTATTTATTCAGTTTATCATGAATTGTAATGAATTTGGTATTTTTTTTTGTAAACCTGTTTTTAATATATACCTTGTTCTTTATTAGCTGCACTTCTGATTTATCATCAGCCATTAATAGGGATCCTAAGAAGCCTGAAGATAGACGAAACACGTTGATCCCGAGCTTCCTTACGGTTTTTCTCATTGGACACCCATCCAGTGGAATGTGCAGTTACCAATATGTTTTTATGAATATATTAATTATTTTGATATAATAAGTGCATGTTTTTAACAAATTCAAATATGTTTTGTTGGCACACTAAATATCCCCATTTTTCTAATGAATCTTCCTCTTTTCAAGGTTACGTGAGGAAAGTCCTAAACTTATGCAATTAGGATACTTTTTGAGGATATAGCCCTACATATATAGATGGAATCTCCCTAAATTTTAATGCATTAATAAGAAGTTAATTGTTAATTATTGCAAGGATCCTTTAAGGGCTCATTCATACAGGTTTATATGGACCAGAACACAGCAGTACTGTAGACTATACAGCCCATCTGAACAGCTGTTGTATGGTCAGTTTTCCCCCTAGAGCTTAGTGGGGTAAATCAAAACAAATAAAACAAAAACCTGTGACCATGGTTTGATTTTACAAGCTTATTGCGTGCTACGCAAACAAACGTTTGTGTGAACATTACATGCACACATAAATAAGGTCATTAGTTTTGAATGACTGAAGGCCAACATTATTCCTCACCAGCAACTGCCTACACCTTATGTTGACATCATCCTCAAGGCTCTAAAAGAGTCATCACTAGGCAGTGACAAAGATCTAGGTCATTCTGCACCTGCACTTAAGCGCTGCCCAAGGCCCATACACACGATCAGAAAAATTGTACACAAAGTATCGCTTTGAAGGTATCGTACAATATTCTGATGGTTAGTACACAGCTTTCGTCCATAATTTTCTGAAGGGACAAACACAAAAAAAAATTTTGTACGATTC
This sequence comes from Pelophylax lessonae, assembly GCF_965119305.1. Taxonomy (NCBI): domain Eukaryota; kingdom Metazoa; phylum Chordata; class Amphibia; order Anura; family Ranidae; genus Pelophylax; species Pelophylax lessonae. The sequence goes on from NC_138773.1 coordinate 80,820,166, forward strand.
CAGATCATACGATTTTAGTTTATTAGTACAGTTTTCATCCGAAAATACAATACAAATAACATGCACTACATTATATCACTGAATTTTTATTCTGTCGTACAAGAATTTTCATACTTTAGTAACCTCTTTATTTTCGATATGGCGACTAGCATACAAAAAAGAACAGACGATCGTTCATCCCATATTTTTATTGTGTGTAATAGGCCTAAATGATTGGCTCATTCAGGGCTGGAAGGGTGTAAACATAAACAAAACGTAGGTCATGGCAACACGAATACACAATGATCTTGGCCTTCAGTCATTCTGAATGGCTGAGGGCCGAGGTCATTCTGCACCTTTACGGCTGCCTAGTAATGACTCAAATAATTAAAAATGTATGTATGCATCCCAAATCTATATGGGCAAACGTGTATGTCAGGATGTACTATGCAGGATCTTTCTGCCAGCATTTTACCACCAAAATCCTGAATAAATTTCTACACCCGAGTGCATAATCCCTAACTGACATTGAAGCAGACAGCCTTTGATAAGCACAGGAAAGAACAAGTGTAAAAAAGATGTAAAAATATTATTGTTACAGTGGGGTTGATTTATTAAAACTGGAAAGTGCAAAAGCTGGTGCAGCTGTGCATGGTAGCCAATCAGCTTCTAACTTCTGCTTGTTCAATTAAGCCTTGACAATAAATTGAGTATTGCCAGCATTAGCTGAACATACTTGGCTGTTTATTGGCAGTGATCTTTATGTAGCGCTATCCCCAGAGGAGCCGCTTAAATATTTGTAAAAGAGAAAGAAAAGGAGGCGCAACACCTAGTGCATTACCCGTGGTCACCATATAAAATGTTTTATTAAAATGCCAAATGCATACTCACAGACGAGAAGAATGTAAAATCGCATTAAAAGAGTCCACCACAGATGGAATAGAACACGTCCTTGTAGATGAGACCGCTAACGGGTTTCGGGAGTCAAGCTCCCTTCATCAGAGCTCAGATGAAGGGAGCTTGACTCCCGAAATGCGTTAGCAGTCTCAACTACAAGGACGTGTTCCATTCCATCTGGGGTAGAATCTTTTAAGGCAATTTTACATTCTTCTTGTCTGTGAGTATGCATTTGGCATTTTCATAAAACATTTTATATGGTGACCATGGGTAATGCACTAGGTGTTGCGCCTCCTTTTCTTTCTCTTATGTATCCCAGTTGGAGTTCCCCGCCTGAGGAGAGCAGCACGCCGGTCTTCCCCTTCAGAGTGAGCGCTTAGCTGAATTGATTGCTTAAATATTTGTGCCGAGTCTCCCACTGATTAATCCACAGCCAGTCACAGGGTATTTTCACACAGCCAGGCGCACACACTTTTCCACTCGTTATCGCCAATGACTAGTCCAGGGGGATTTGTTTTTGTGTTTTATTTGGAGAACTTGGATAGGAGGAGGGAGTTAGTAGGATACTCCAAATTACCTATTCACAAGAGAGGACAACTCTCTCAACAGAACTGTGTAGTAGATTATTAGTAGGACCATACAGCAACTGTACAGAATGAACAAGTCCCTTTGTAACAGAAGGAACTCAGTGAACATTGCCTCTTCAAGACACTAGCCAGTGTCCCCTTTAGCTTGCATCCAGCTGCTGACTTCTAGCACCCAGAAGGGGATCTAGCAGCACAAATCCCAGGGATCTCCTGTGTGGGTCTTTACTCACAAGGCTCCTGAAGCACCAGTGGCAGCCTTCCTCAGTACCAGACAGGATCCGTGGACATCCTCCCTCGGTCAGCTCTCTCAAGAACAATGGGTTGCAGCTTCAGTGCCCACCTGAAGCCGCATGGCAGCCTAAGCTGAGGAGGGGCAGCAGCCCCCTTCCCACCTGGACCTCTCTCTCCAAAGGAATACCCAGAGCCCACGTGCTCATAAAATATAAATACAGTCACCGCGCATGCCTTTGGGCACATTCCCTTCTAATTGGCCAGGGCTGTATAGACATCCATGCTCTCATCTGCAAGGTATTCTCGCACTGTTCAGTACATTCCATAGCTACTAGACCAGTGTGAAATGTTCAAGACAGCATGACCAGCACCAGAGCACACGGAGCAGACTCTGATAAACAATCACAGCCTCTGTTAAGCAGAAGGGACACACATTTGCTGCCTAACTGTCTCTCCATTGGGCAGAGAAACCAAAAACAATATACACTTACTCTAGAACCTACCTAGGAGGGCACTACATCTATGAAGGTTTTTTGCCCTTAATAGGTTCACACGGTTCACACGGTCTACCCTCCAACGTTCGGCCCTGAAAAATAGCCACTTTTACACATAAAGATTGGGGTGGAATACCAATGGGAATGAGAATGGCCATCCATATGAAGTGAGAACTCCTAAATTCTTGGATTCTCTCTTATTTTCCTTGGTGTTGGGTGTAGACTTTTTCATACACATGTACCCTTTGAATTGGTATGCTGTACTGTACTGAAATATGGACTAAAGAATATCACAAGGTGTCTGTTGTAATATCACATATCTCATCTAAAAAAGTAATGCAGTAGCTGCTTTTTCTGTATAGACCCCCATATGTATTTCCTCAGAGCTCCATACATAGACTGCCGATGACAAATGTATGTTATAATATAATGACACTATCTGTAATGGGATGCTAACTCTATTATTGACAGGAGGGACTGGGGCATTTGGGATAGAGCTCTTTAGATCAGGACTCCAGCCAAAAATACAGAGATAAAATGAACTGGTCTTTGAAAAATACAATACCAAAACCAGTTTTTGCTGTCATATTCAGATTAAATGCAGAGATTTTTGACGCAGTACTTTTTTCTGCCACTAGATGTCCCTAGACTGAGGGGCAGCATTACTTCCTCTGAGTCCAAGTCATCCTTGATCCCTCCAGTTTGTGAAAGGACAGTAATGACCTCATCAACAGTGTGTCACCCTGTTTTATTTTCTTATCAGCATGTTCCTTGTCAGCACAAACCAATTGGCTCCTTATGCTGCTTCTTTCTCTCACATTCCTGCCCTGCTGTACAGGGACTGAAAAAGGCGGAGAACAAATGAAACTCAGATACTTAAACAGCCCGCATTTAAAAAAAAATGAATGAATGACGTTTTATTGATTGCAGACCTGTATTCCTTTGTATCTTTTACAGTGAGGGAAAAAAAAGTATTTGATCCCCTGCTGATTTTGTACGTTTGCCCACTGACAAAGGAATGATCAGTCTATAATTTTATTGGTAGGTTTATTTTGACCCCAAGAACATAATATCCACTTTCAAACATGGAGGTGGAAACATTATGCTTTGGGGGTATTTTTCAGGGACAGGATAACTTCACTGCATCAAAGGAATGATGGACAGGGCCATATACCGTCAAATTTTGGGCGAGAACCTCCTTCCCTCAGCCAGGGCATTGAAAATGGGTCATAAATGGGTATTGGATAACGACCCAAAACGGCCATGGCAACAAAGGATAGGCTCAATAAGAAGCACATTGGTTCTAAAGTGACCTAGCCAGTCTCCAGACCTTAATCCCATAGAAAATATATGGAGTGAGCTCAAGGTTCAAGTTACCAAACGTCAGCCTTGAAACCTTAATGACTTGGAGAGGATTTACAAAGAGGAATGGGACAAAATTCCTCCGGAGATGAGTGCAAACCTGGTGGCCAGCTACAAGAAACGTCTGACCTCTGTGATTGCCAACAAGGTTTTTCCCACCAAGTACTAAGTCATGTTTTGTGAACGGGGTCAAATACTTATCTCACTTATTAAAATGCAAGTCAATTTATAACTTTTTTGAAATGCATTTTCTCAATATTTTTGTTGTTATTCTGTCTCTCACTGTTAAAATAAACCTACCATTAAAATGATAGACTGCTCATTTCTTTGTCAGTAGGCAAACGTACAAAATCAGCAGGGGCTCAAATACTTTTTTTCCCTCACTGTATATCTGCCTAGAAGACCTGTGTTTCGGACCTTCGTCCTTGAATACACTGGGCCCTAAACGTCAGTGCCACTCTGTACAGCATTCAGCCCCATCCAGCTGCAGCCTGCCATGGACCTTGATAGGATTCCTGCAACAGGGCTGGATGCTGGACCAGTCTTTACCAGGTACACTAAAACGACAGGAGGAACACACTACAGCTGCCACACTTTTATAAAGTACTCGAAACCCATACTTGAGTAAAAGTACAAGTGCGCGATCAAAAAGTGACTTGAGTAGAAGTGGAAGTGCTCTATCAAAAAGGGACTTGAGTAGAAGTACTAAAGTATTCAACATTTTTTGTACTTAAGTATTGCAAGTAGTTTTTTTTTTTTTTTTATTTTGCTACTCAAGTACTGAAAGTAAACATACCAGTAGTTTTTTTAAAAAAATGTGCTACTCAAGTACTGAAAGTAAAAGTACAAGTACTGTGTTATGTAGTTATTAAAGAAAGAAGTCAACAGTTTGAACATTATATTGTTTTTTATTATTTCAAATGATTAACCTAAAGGATAATCATAATTCCTTTGACTGTAACTTTTTGTAAACAAAAACAGATAAAGTATGTCCCTCCTTTTCCCCTTTAACCTCTCTAGCGGTAACCCCGAGCGTGACTCGGGGTGGATTTTTCATACCAGGATCAGTATCCCCGAGTCACGCTCGGGGTAGATGTGCAGAGAGCGCAGCGGTGTTCTCTTACCTTCTCCTGGCGATCCAGCGATGATCTCTCATTGCTGTGACCGCCAGCCGAGATCCCTGCCGCTCTCCGTCGGCCTCCGTCGGTCTGATGACTTCCTAGTTCCGTTCCCTGCAGCAGCAATGCTGCATGGGAGCGGAACTAGGGAGGGAAATTAAAAAAAAAAAAAAAACGTTGCACAAAACACAAACACATTACACATTTTATATTATATATATATATATATATCTGTATATATGTATATATGTATATATATATATATATATATATGCACACACATACACATATATATATATATATATATATATATATATATATATATATACACACACATATATATATATATATATATATAAAATTATATTATTGATTCGATTATAATTCATGCGTTTTATATATATATATATATATATATATATATATATATATATATATATATATATATATATAATATATAACGCATGAATTATAATCGAATCAATAATATAATTTTATTATATATATTATATACTATATAATAAAATGATATTATTGATTCGATTATAATTCATGCGTTTGTGTTTCAAATTTATCACATCTGGGATGTCTACTAGAGTCTTATTTTGGTCAGGTTTAAGTCAGTAATTACTAAGAATTGTAGGCCTATAATACATAACGCCAAATTTCCATGAAAAGAATTGTACCGCTTTTGGTACAGAATTCCTGACAGAATCATACCGCCAGGGAGGTTAAAGCATCCCTCCTTCTCTTCCCTGTATGTTTTTTTTTCTCCACAGCTTATTGGTGTGCAAAATCATATATAAACCAATGTGATATACAACAATATATTCCAATAATGAAATAAAGGAAGAGTGTATGAAATCAAAGTCAATATAAAGTCCATATATATAATGCCAAAATGCCATAATACCATATATATATGTGACAAAACAAGATGAATATATTTTCAAAGGTGCAGGAATCAGACAGGTGCTATTCCAAATAATAGGTGCAGACTCCTACCACCTTGTGGATTTCCCCCTTACCCGGCAGATGAAGGTAAGTGCAAAATAATATACAAATAGACTCTTCTAGTGAAACAAAACTGCAAAACCTGTGCTCTCAACTTCCAGTGAAAAAAGCAAAATCAGCCTCTTACCAGAAAAAAGGTCTATGTACGCTTGTGACTCTCCTTGGTTGGGGGAGGTTCTCTTTCCCCTTAACAGCAGATATGTAGACCATTTTATTTATACATACAGTAGCATTTATTTTCGTATGCGCTGATTTACACATGACATTATACACATTTTTTTGAACTTCATGAAACCTGCCATCTACTGTTCTGGCAGTGGAAATTTGTATAATGGTAACTATGCAGCACAAAAAAAAATATTGGAGTAGAAGTTTTGAAATCCTCGAGAAAAGGTAGTGAAGTAAAAGTGGAAGTAGGAGAAAAAAATTATACTCCAGGAAAGTACAGATACCACCTTTCGGTACTTAAGTACAGTACTTAAGTAGTTCTACTTAGTTACTATACATCTCTGACAGCTGCATGACCTCATGTACAAGTGGCCTTAAGCACTCTAACTAGTCTAACAATAGAGGATTTCTCCTATTTGCTAACAGTGTGCTGACCTGTTCTTAAGAATAATAGAACATATTGCCTCCCCCTCATCCCTACTGACAGGAAATGTTGGACAATGCGATTTGTCCATGTATGTTTAGCCTTAATTCAGACGCAGAGTTCTGTTTATCCCTTTCAGATCAGCATCTCGAGCTGAGCAACACAGAATGCAGGATGAGTCATATATTATAAAATAATATAACTTTACTCATCAAACCAAGCTCACAGTGATTTGCGTATTTCAATCTTCGTCCATGCTGAGTTTTTTTACTTTCCAATAATCTCAATAAACACAATAAAAAAAAGACAAAAACAGCGGCCAGTGAGGCATGGATGGATAAATGTGCAACATTAAAAGAAATAAGTTGCATCAGTTCAGCTCCAAATAACAGATTACAAACAGATGACACTCTCAGCGGGAAGGCGGTTTAGATAGCAGGTACAGCTGCCTTGCCAACTAATGGCTTCTCTTCTGTAAAATTAGGCCTTGTTATCTCGTTGTCAATTTTATTTTAATATACATTTGAAACCCTTGGAATACAAATCTTGCTCGTCTGCCAGTCAGTCCCAGTGTGACAAGGCTAGCCGGGGATCAGTTACTTGGGCATGGCTCTGCATATATAGACTCTTACTAAACTGGAAAGTCTCTGTGTTAGCAATGTAATTATGGATCCTAAATACAAAAATAATGAGCACAGAAGAAATGGAAGGGAGCCATCTGGGTTATAAGATGATGCTTCAAACCAAGGAGCCGGATTGATTTGGAAAACTACTGTATCTGAGTCACCTAATGTCGAGATTGCTCTTTTGCTGCCCAAGATTAAAGCTGGGTGTTACAGTATTTGGAATTGTTCCTGTTGGAGCTCAGACTGCTTTTTATAAGAAAGAAATGTAAGTGATTTAGATGTGGACATGCTGCCAGTATCTCACATGCTGCTGCTCAGGAGCGCAAACAGACAAAGGGGCCCATCAGAGCTATAGAGTGGGTCAGTGTACCTGGAATGAGGTCCCTATAAAGATGGTTGCTGTTCCTTATTTCCATTGTAGTATTTTATGTATATGAATTTTTTATCTTAATGCATTCTAAGCAATAAGATAAAAAGCCTTCTGTGTGCAGCAGCTCCCCCTTAGCCCTCCCTAAAACTTACCTGAGCCCCATCTCTATCCAGCCATGTTCACGATTGCCTCTGCCATCCAGGACTCTCCATCCTGATTGGCTCCATTGACGCCATGGACTCCCACTGCTGTCAATCAAAGTCAGTTAGCCAGTTAGAGGGGTGGGGCGAAAACCCCAGCTCTGTGTCTGAATGGACACACAGAGCTAAGACTTGGCTCATCTGTCCCCATAGCAAGCTGCTTGCTCTGGGGGCACATGACAAGAGGGAGGGGCCAGGAGTGCCAGCGAGAGACCCGAGAAAAGGAGGATCCAGGCTGCTCGGTGGAAAACCACTGCATAGAGCAGTTAACAGGTTTGTTATTTTTAACCACTTAAGGACCACCTGTCGCAGATTTACTGCGGCAGGCAGCCCCTCCTGCACGAACCGACGTAGCTGTACGTCGGTTGCGCGCCTGCAGCTAGGGGGCGACGCGCTCCTGCCCCCACTCAGCAGCGGGGCCTCCGATGCACGGGGCCGGCAGCTCCCATTGCCGCTGGGCACACGCGATCGTTCCCCGCTGAGAGAGAAGGACAGTCAGCTGTTGTAAACACAGCTGACCGTTCTTCTCTCTGGAGTGATAACAGAGCGTCTGTGATCCTTCTACGTAGGATCACAGGTCCCTATGATCATTTCAAACAGTTAGAATCCCTCCCCTAGGCTTACATTTAACCCCTTGATCACTCACTGTTTTAACCCCTTCTCTGCCAGTGTCATTATTACAGTAATAGTGCATATTTTTAGCGCTGATTACTATAGTAATGTCACTGGTCCCCCCAAAAGTGTAAAAAATGTCAGTTCGGGGTCCAATCTGTCCACCGCAATGTCGCAGTCCCGCTAAAAATCGCAGATCGCCGCAATTACTAGTAAAAAAATAAAAATAATAAAAATGTCAAATCTTTCCCTTTCCCATAGTTAGTAGACGCGATAACCTTTGTGCAAACCAATCAAAATACGCTTATTGCATTTTTTTTTTACCAAAAATAGTTAGCAGAAAACAAATTGGCCTAAAATGTTAAAAGATTTTTATTTTTAATTTTTTTTTTTGGGGGGGGGGAATGTTGTATAGCAGAATGTGAAAAATATTGTTTTTTCTTTCCCAGAATTGTCTCATTTTTTTGTTTATAGCGCAAAAAATAAAAACCGCACAGGTGATCAAATACCACCAAAAGAAAGCTCTGTTTGTGGTGGAAAAAAAGACATCAATTTTATTTAGATACAGCATTGCACCATTGTCAGTTAAAGTAATGCAGTGCTGAATCGCAAAAAATGGCCTGGTCATTAACCTCCCTAGCGGTAACCCTGAGCGTGACTCGGGGTGGATTTTTCATACCAGGATCGGTATCCCCGAGTCATGCTCGGGGTAGATGTGCAGAGAGTGCAGCGGTGTTCTCTTACCTTCTCCTGGCGATCCAGTGATGATCTCTCATTGCTGTGACCGCCAGCCGAGATCCCTGCCGCTCTCCGTCGGTCTCCGTCGGTCAGATGACTTCCTAGTTCCGTTCCCTGCAGCAGCAATGCTGCATGGGAGCGGAACTAGGGAGGGAAATTCAAAAAAAAAAAAAAAAACGTTGCACAAAACACAAACACATTACACATTTTATATTATATATATATATATGCACACACACACACATACATATATATATATATATATATATATATATATATATATATATATATATATATATATGTATATATATACCTATATACACACATATATATATATATATAAAATTATATTATGGATTTGATTATAATTCATGCGTTATATATATATATATATATATATATATATATACACACACACACATATATATATATATATATATATATATAATATATAACGCATGAATTATAATCTAATCAATAATATAATTTTATTATATATTATATATTATATAATAAAATTATATTATTGATTCGATTATAATTCATGCGTTTGTGTTTCAAATTTATCACATCTGGGAGGTCTACTAGAGTCTTATTTTGGTCAGGTTTAAGTCAGTAATTACTAAGAATTGTAGGCCTATAATACATAACGCCAAATTTCCATGAAAAGAATTGTACCGCTTTTGGTACATAATTCCTGACATAATCATACCGCCAGGGAGGTTAAGGGGGCAAATCCTTCCGGTCCAGAACTTTAGTATCACTTTAAATTGCTTCTAAATTATAGTGGATGTCTGGGCTAAACCTAATAAATCTTAAACCTACATCTACCCCCATCAGCTTCCAGGTTGCTTTTTTTTTGTCAAAGCATAATTGAACAAGCTGAAGTTAGAGGTTGATTGGCTACCATGCAGAGCTGCAACAGATTTTGCACCCTCCAGTTTTAGTAAATCACCCCAGGGTGCGGTAAGTTCCAGTGCAGAAAATAATGTAGAACATGCTGCAATTTTTTCTACACAGAACTGCAGGTGAATCTTCCAGGTGCATGCATTTTAAATTCAAGTGATTTATTCACACACAGTGAATGTTTGATGACTGTTACATTCAATTCTTCATAAATCTGTCATTTTGTATCCATAAGCTAATGTGCACGCAATCCACTTTAAAGCTGAAATCTCAACTTTTTTTTTTTTTTTTTCTGGAAAGATTAGGTCAAATATAAAATGTGCTTAACATCTGCATCACTCCTTTTTAGTAGGGTCTAGCCTGTACTTTTATAGCAGGCAATACGTTTTACACTTGCAAACCTACTGACAGTTCAATAGTGAATCCTTGTTATGTACATTGATGCTGGTCACATGTTCTCAGTCTAGCAGCGCATACATTATAACATGGCTGTGTTACATCTTTAAGGAAAATGGATATTACTTTTATACATTTTTTTTTTTTTACGTTTTAATCTTGCATATTGGTGGGAGTTAACATTACTGAAATTGCTTTTATTTAATGTTTAGTCTCAGTTTTATGCTGGAATAGCAAAAGCCTGTTTGTTAAATAGAGTGAAGGAGGTTCTAGTAGTATGAATACCTTCTGCCTGTTATTTTAACAATACTGTGATGATTAGCAGCATGGATTATTTACCATGGAATACGTTATTCAGAGTGGAGCAGTATGGAGTATCTAATGTTCTGCACAGTTTATAGAACAGAGCAGTCTGAAGTATATAGCATACAGCAAAGCGTGCAGAGAGAAAACCCCACCGTTGACCCCTATACATTCAGCATCACCATGCATCCTATTACACTCAACACACCCCAAACACACCCCATATACCCTAATCATTCCTAACATTATGATGACCCACCTAATATTGATTAGGTCCCCCTTTTGCCACAAAAACAGTCGAGGCATAGACTCCACTAGACCTCAGAAGGTCTTTTGTGGTATTTGGCAAAAAGCCATTAATAGCAAATTCTTTTAAGTAGCTAAGATAACTTAGAGTATAAGGGCTCTTTCACACTTGTAGTCCGTCAAACGGAGCAGGAGGATGACAGCTGCGGAGACACAGCTGTCAGTTCCTCATGCATCTCTATGGGGGAAATCGGATGGGAATGGACCGTCGGTCCGTTTTCATCCGATCCTATCCCGATCCGTTCCATCCGTTCTGATCCGCTGGATGGAAAATAGGGTTTCCATCCGTCCAGATTTGACGGATCGGATTGGCTCGGATGTCAGCGGACATGTCTCCGCTGACATCCGATGCCCCATAGGAATGCATGGGGGGAACTGTTCAGATCCGCCAAAAAAACGAACAGGCGGATCTGAACGGTTCGCCTGTGTGAAAGGGGCCTAACTCCCTTTTTGTCCTGTAAGTTGCTAGGTGGGGCCTCCATGGATCTGACTTGTTTTCCAGCACATCCCACAGGTGCTCAATTGGACTGAGATCTGGAGAATATGGAGGCCAATTAAACACCTGAAACTCGTTGTATTCCTCAAACCATTCCTAAACCATTTTTTCAGTGTGCATTATCAAGGTGAAAGAGGCCACTACTATCAGGGAATACTATCTTCATGAAGGGTTGTACTTGGGCATTAACAATGTTTAGGTAGGTGGTACATGTCAAATACCATCCAGATGAATGGCAAGGCCCAAGAATACCCAGCAGAACATTGCCCAAAGCATAACACTGCCTCCACCGGCTTGCCTTCTTCTCATATTGAATTTTGGTGCCATTTCTGCTCTAGATAAGGGATGCACACACACTCGGCCATTCACATAATGTAAAAGAAAATGTGATTTATCAGACCATGCTACCTTCTTTCATGGCTCTTTGGTCAAGTAGGTAGGCACTTTTAGCTGTCGACATGGGTCAGCATGGGTTTAGTCATTACAATTCGCTAAAGTTGCTAAAATTCTTACCATTTTTTCTGCTTTCAAAACATCAATGTCAGGGACAACATGTTCACTTACTGCCTAATATTATCCACCCTCTTTTAGATGCTATTGTAACAAGATCATCAAGGTTATTCACTTTACCTGTCAATAATCTTTATGTAATGGCTGATCGGTTTATTCAGCACATACAGCTAACACATGTCATACCAATCTCAAAGGTTCTATCAGTGGATCAGCAAGCTTAGCTTAGCAAGCTTACACTTGTCAGGCTTCAGATACATCTGCACATGCTGGCCAGCAGTGTCAGGTCTCTATGGTAGTGAGCTCTTGTAGAAAGCCAACTCTGGGTTCCCCAGGGCACAGAGTCTAAGCCCCAGCCTGCTTCTTCAACAAGGCTTTTTATGGTGGGAATAGACTTGCAGCAAACAGGAACCAGGTCGCGTCCTCCAGGTGCATCTGGCTGACAACATAGAGAGCACTTGCGTGTGCAGAGTACAGTTGTTCAGGAGACATAAGAAAATCCAGGAAACGAGCTGAACTCAGGGCGGGTGGCAGGCAAGGAACAATGGTAGACGGAGCTGGGGTTTGTGCACTGGCAGTGAGGCACAAAATACAAGTAATACAGGGCAAACCAGGAGCACAGAGAAACTAAACTAGGAAGTTGCTCATACAACCCGGGCTGCACTGAACATGTCTATATATAGGGAAGCAGACTGGGAGGCAGGCCAGGAAACGATAGAAAGGGATACAAATCTACAATATAGCAGGCAATGCTTATAGGTGAACACAGAAGCCAGTAGCGCATGTGAATGGAGTTACAGATCCAGAAGAACCACTGCAGAGGGAGTTAGGAATTTCACAAACAGAAAACTGCAAGCTAGACTGCGACTAGCAGCCTTCTTTTTTCTTGGCTCTATGCATCAGTTCTGTGCCCCACTACCACCTCTGTCTTGTAAGAGGATGTGGGTAGGGTAAGCCCTTGCCCCCACTCCCCGACCTTTGTTTTTTTCTTTTTTCTATAGGATTTATCATGGCTTTTAGAAGATAAAGGTCTTATGAAATCATTAAAATGATGACATCCTGCTTATCTCCTGAAAAATGATAGAAGTTAAAACCACTACCCTGTGTTACAAATGACTGTCTGATATGTGCATATCAGTTCATATTAATTGATGCACATCTCATACTCGTTTTAATTGTGCATGGGGACATTATGTGGATTTTTGTACATTGCTCGATCTGAGATCTCATGTCAGACGACCCCTAGTTCTTTACTGACTTTATATTAATCGACTAAAAAAAAAATCACTCATTATTTTGTAGCTTTCTTGCACTATCTTCAAATGCCATGACAACATCCTCGAGGGAATCTCCAAATCGTGTCCAGCAGCCTCAGCATTTTTGTCAGCGTATTCCATATATCAAAGTGCTTATGAACAGTAAGTTGAGTTGACCTATTAACAATGCATGCCAACTTGTTATGTAATATACTTTTTTTTCAGCTGATGTAATGTAGATTTGTGTAGACGGTGTTATTGTGTTATTTGGTAAATTACCAAGTATCCTTTAACTTTTTAGTATTTATTTTAGATTTCCTTCAAGTTGCTCATGCCTAGCATAAGAAGCCCATACACATTAAATGCCCCCACAGCAGGGGGCACAGGGGAAAGGCTCCCTCTACCAAATTCTGTCTCAAGATTACAGTGTAACACTTCCTAACTAAATCGATAATGTAACAAAGCCCCCTTAAAAAAGCTGGACTGATCGGAACAAATGTTGTTGCCTGCTGACATTTTGCCACATTTGATTACATTCTTCCAAGGAAAGAAGTGCCTAAGGGCATAAGCAGAATGCTGCTGCATGTGCCTGGACACCAGGGCCAGATATAGCCTATTTGAATGGGGTGCAGTAAAAAATGTCAGGGGGCAGAGGATGGGAGGTCAGTAGGAAAAGTACAGGGGGTCAGCAAGACAAAGGATAGGATCAGCAGTTTGTAGGCTAGTGTACTGGGGCTATTAGTTTTAAGACAGCATACAGGGGTCAGCTGGGCAGTGTACAGTGGGTCAGCAGGGGAGTGCACAGGAATTGGTAAGACCATGCCTGGACTTGCCATAGGGCACACCGGGCACCTGCTAGGTTTGCCGGGGCCGCCAGGCCACATATCCTTCTGGGTCCTGACTCCTTACGAAGCTGGGCGGCTGCTTAGGCACCACTCACCCAGGGAAGAGGGTCACATGTCCTTCTGACTGGGTTCTGACTCCCTAGGTAGCTGGGCTGCTCCTTGGACTGGCGCCGCTCACCAGTAAAGTTCCAGTAAATGTAATCCATGTCCTTAGTCTGCTTGTCTTCAGCAAACTGTTTGCGGCCTTTCTTGTGCATCATCTTTAGAAGAGACTTTTTTCTGGGACGACAGCCACGTAGACCACTTTGATGCAGTGTGCGGCGTATGGTCTGAGCACTGACAGGCTGACCCCCCCCACGTCTTCAACCTCTGCAGCAATGCTGGCAGCACTCATATGTCTATTTCCCAAAGAAAACTTTTGGATATGACGCTGAGCATGTGTGCTCAACATCTTTGGTCGACCATGATGAGGCCTGTTGAGTGGAACCTGTCCTGGTAAACCGCTATATGGTCTTGGCCACCATGCTGCAGCTCAGTTTCAGGGTCTTGGCAATCTTCTTATAGCCTAGGCCATCTTGATGTAGATCAACAATTCTTTTTTTCAAATTCTCAGAGAGGTCTTTGTCATGAGGTGTCATTTTGATCTTCCAGTGACCAGTATGAGAGAGTGAGAGCAATAACACAAAATTTAACACACCGACTCCCTATTCACACCTGAGATCCTGTAACACTAATGAGTCACATGACACAGGGGATGTAAAATGGCTAATTGGGCCCAATTTGGACATTTTCACTTAGGGGTGTACTCACTTTTGCTGCCAGCAGTTTAGACATTAATGGCTGTGTGTTGAGTTATTTTGAGGGGAAAGCAAATTTAAACTGTTATACAAGCTGTACACTCACTACTTTACATTGTAGCAAAGTCACATGAAAATATATAATAAAATATTTACAAAAATGTGAGGGGTGTACTCACTTTTGTGAGATACTGTGTATATATATATATATATATATATATATATATATATATATATATATGTGTGTGTGTATATATATATATATATATATATATATATATGTGTGTGTGTATATATATATATATATATATATATATATATTTTTTTTTTTTTTTTTTTTTTTGTGTGTTTGTAATTGTGGTATATTTGTTACTGGCTGTGTAAGTACAGTGCAGCTTTAAAAAAATTATATATACACTTTAAATGCGGGGCGGCTTTTGTGTAAATGTATATTCACACAAAATCTGGTAGTATCGTGAAAAAACTTGTGCCAGAAAAATGTTTCCTCTTGAAAAGTGCCAGTGCTCAAAAAGTACTTGAATAATGCTTTTTCTTCTATATATAATACAGTGCCACAGTCTCCACCTGCTTTTAAAGATTGTTTTTTTTAAAAAACAGACATGTCATACTTACCTACTGTACTGATATAGTACATGTAATAGTAGTACATGTAATGGTACATGTAATGGTTTTTCACAGGGTGGCCCCGATCTCAGGTCCCTTGCCAGCGCTCCTGGCTTCTCCTCTCTTGCTAGTGTAGTTAGGTGCTAGTAATTGCTCTTTTGCTTATCAGGGAGCAGGAATTCTAGTTTTGCCTGTTACATATGTCAATGTGTGATTTACTTGGTCTGAGGGAGTGTCCCCACTGTGTCCAATAGGGGAGCCTGTTGGACAGTGGAGGAAACCCAGCCAGTGACACACAGGCTTTTGTGACAGTCCCAGTGGGAGTGCTCAACTGCAGTACATCCTGGGATTGTTCATAAAAGCCAGGGGCACATGTGACAGGATGTCTTTGGGCAGGAAGCCAGGTCCCAGGAGGAGGGTGACAGCTGTCTCTCCTCCTGTCAGGTTGGAAAGTGGTCATAGGCAGTTGGCTTTGTGGACCAGAAGTGTGGGGCTGAGCTGTGTGGTCTGGTGGAAACTGACAGTGGAGCAGTGGCAGAGATTCCTGCGAAAAACAGTGTCTGTGAGTACCAGGGAGCTTGCCAAGGGTCTGCCCAGGAAGGGGATCACTCCAGGGAAAGTCAGTGGACAAGAGCCAGCACACACATTGAGTAAGGAAAGGGGGTGCCAAGTTAGACCCTGAACAGAACCTCAACATATAGTTCACCTTTGAAATCTTCACCTAAGTGGCAAAGTGAAGCAGTGGCCTTGCCGCACACATCTCAGATAGTTGTCCTTAAGTTTGTGCATAGTTGCTAGTGGGAGTATCCCACTCATCCCTTCTCCCATCCCAGTTCCAAATAAATACAAAAACAACCAAATACCCTGGACTGATCATTGACTGAGCCGAGGACATAAAGCGATACGTTTATTTGCCTGTTGCTATAGGTAACCCAGGGGAATCCATTCTCAGCAGCTCCCATGGGGGCAGTGCTACACTAGTGCCAGGCCCAGACTGGCCACAGGGCATTCCATGTCCAGGCCTGGGTAAGGCAGTGTACTGGTAATTAGTAGGGTAGAGGACAGTGGGTCACTGCTGGCAGGGCAGAGGACCAGGGTCAATGCTGGCAGGGCAGAGGACAGGGGTTAATATTGGCAGACCAGAAAACAGTGGTCACCTCAGGCAGGGCAGAGAACAGAGATAACCCCTGACAGTGCCGAGAATAGGAGTCACCCCTGGCAGAAGAGAGGACAGGGGTCACTGCAGGCAGGAGAGAGGGCAGGGGTCACCACTGGCAGAAGAAAGGGCAGGGGTCACCGCTGAAGAGAAAAGGAGGACAGGGGTCACCTCTGGCATGGCAGAGGACAGGGGTCATGACTGGCAAGATAAAGGATAGGGGTCTCCACTGGAAGGAGAGAAGAAAGGAGTTATCACTGGAAGGAGAGCGGACAGGAGTCACCACTCGAAGGATAGAAGACAGGCGTCACCACTGAAAGGAGAGAGTACAAGAGTCGCGATTGGAAGAATAGAAGACAAGGGTCACTGCTGGAAGGAAGGAGGACAGGGGTAAACATTGGAAAGAGAGAGGTCAGGGATCAGCGCTGGAAGGTGAGATCACAGGGTTCACCACTGGCAGTAGAGAGGGCAGGGGGTCACCACTGAGAGGGAAAAGATGACCAGGGTCACCTCTGGTAGGGCAGAGGACAGGGGTATTTTCTGATGAGATAAAGGACAGGGGTCATCACTGGAAGGAGAGAGAACAGGGGTCAGTGCTGGTAGGTTAGAGGACAGGGGTCCCTACTGGAAGGATAGAAGACAGGGGTCACCACTGAAAGGAAAAAGAGGCCTGGGGTCACCTCTGGCAGGACAGAGGACAGGGAACACTACTGGCAGGAAAGAGGACAGGGGTCACCACTGGCAGTAGAGAGGGCAGGGGGCCACCAATAAAAGGCAAAAGAGGACAGGGGTCAACGTTGGCAGGGAAGAGGACAGGGGTCACCACTGGCAGGATATAAGACAGGGGCCACCGCTGGCACAATAGAGGACAGGGGTCACTGCTGGCAGGATAGAAGACGGGGTCACTGCTGGAAGGAGAAAGTATAGGGGTCACCGCTGAAAGGAGAGAAGGCAGGGGTGACCGCTGGAAGGAGAGAGGACAGGGGTCACTACTGGAAGTATAGATGACAGGGGTCACTACTGGAAGTATAGATGACAGGGGTCACCGCTGGAAGGATAGAGGACAGGGGGCAGTGCTGGAAGGATAGAGGACAAGGGTGATTGCTGACAGGGTGCTTAGGATAGCTCCCATCTCTGCACTGTACATACACGGCCTAAACATAGGCAGCAAGATCTCCTCCTCGGCTCTTTCCGACACAACACAAAGCTGAAATCCAATTCTCTTTCACACAACTGCATTGTGTGTAGCTGGCGATTATGTTGTATTTGTGACCTTTGTAATTCACTGGTCAGAATGGCAGTGCAGCTGTAGTCACCAGCTACACACAGTGCAGTGCTGCGTACGCAGCTGTGTGAAAGAAAATCAGATTTCAGCTCTGTGTTGTGTGTGGATGAGCAGAGGAGGAGATCTTGCTGCCTATGCTCTGGTTCTGGATCAGCCCACCCCAGCACCCCCCTGGATCCGGCCATGCTGGACACAGGAAGCGAGCTTGAAGAACAGTAGTGGAATCAGAGAAAGCAGCATAGCAGACAAGAAGGAGAAGTCAATAAGAGCAGCAGGATACACAGCAAGAAAAAGCAGAGGAGAAGCTGCTCGAAGTATGCACCAGTATGCATGTAAGGGCAGGGAAGGTGTTACCGCTCCAGGTGTCAGTACTCCAAATTACACCTCCTCCATTAATCATAGCTGACCACAAATGCATGTAAGGGCCCTTTTACACAGGCGGACTGATTGGGTCCCTCTGTCAATTTTCAGGCAGACCCAATCAGATCCTCCCTTCTCCTTTACAGAGTCTGCAGTCATATGAACCTCCACTGCTGCCCATTCCAGGATCTGAGACATTTTATCTACCACATCAGTTCAGGCTCACTTCCAAATGGTCTTGTCGCTACCCCTCATTTTGATGTCATCAGGACCTGTGAATACCCCTCTGATGGACAGCCAATGGAAATGCAGATGCCCTTTACCTTGCCTCTTGCCAACTATTCATTAGCAATATCCAAAATGTGTACCCTTATAGATATAAATAGTTGAGTATTATATGTCCAAAAAGTAAGGTGCAGTTATACTTACACTACTATCCCCACTCACCCAGCGCTATTCATATTATCTCTTCAATCAAATCAAATAAATTAAATAAAAAAAAAAAAAAAATCATAAATCCCTTAAAGGATAGCTGCTGCTATTCAATTAAAATCGTAAATGGCACAGGTGCAAAATTGGCTCAAAAGCAAAAATACTTGAGTCCAGAATCACACTAGCAGCTATTTTGTCAGCTATGACTTTTATATCTAGTAAGTCTAAATATGATGGGAGCAATGATGCTAAATCATTTTAACACCAAAGTCTGTAACAGTCCAATAGGCAGGGTAGGTGAATAAATCTCCAATGTTCAGTGCTCAAACAATCACACCATGCACCTCCACCGCACCGCAGTGATACCCCTATGGCAATGCTCACTCACCAGATATGACTTTAAAATTGCGCCTTTGTTATCAAGACCACACCGATATCAGTGTCTCTGGGCGAAATCCTTGTCTCGCTCCTCAACAGGTCAGGATCTTCCACTTATCCCCAGACACTGCTCAGTAAACTATGGCAATTATCCCGATAAAGCTCCCAGTTCATGGAGGCGACATGTAAACAAAGGAGGAGGACTCATAGTGTAACATGCATACACCATTTATTAATTAAAATTGCCCCCTTCTCCCCCGTATAATAAACTCACATTTCACAATAAAACATAGGGCATTGCATATACATTATACATAGCGGTAACCTTACACTCTTGAGCCGACTCCACTGTCCGTCTCCGCCGCTCGGTACCTAGCCGGCAGAGTTCCATGGTGTGACGTCAGACGTTGGTTACTATGGTGAGCGTGTTCTCACTCCCTAACGCCCCCTACATGTATCGAAAAGAGTTGGATGAGCTTGTTCAATTTGGATATGATAGAAGGATATTTAGCAGTGATGTCTGCCGCTAAGGATGCTATTTTTTTCTTAAAAAATAGACAGTTAAATATGGAAAGTATCTTTACAGATGATGCTAGTAACGATACGTCACATGATTTGAGTACCAATTTAACTGTGTTAGTAAACCTCCTCCAAAAACAGGTACATAATTGGTGAGATATCTGCACTTTTGAGCAGTATCTCAAAGAACGTATTAGTATGAGGAGCTTGAGGTGGGAGGTAACTCCCCAGGATGCTATGGACGACGAGTCTTCCAAATCAGACTAGTTGGACTTTTTCAATGGGGTTGGGATTAAGCTCCAGGAATTAGTCCTTAAAAAGGAAAAAAAGAAAGATGGGGATCCTGGAGAAAAAAAATTGCTGAGTTACAACTCACCATAGAACCTGATAAAGATACTCCACAGGTCAATAAATTTAATACGGATATCAAAAAGAAATTGGAAAAGATTGATCGTGAAACACACAAGAAAAAAGTAAAAAAGTTTTGCAGAGATATGGAAGATTTCAAAAATAATCAAGTACACCTTTGGCAAACTCCGGGTATAAATGGTAGAGAGAATCCCACTTTTACCCACTTTTAGGGAGGTCCACTCGGTTGGGATGTATTGCGAAAATTCACAATAACATACCCCTATGAGGGGAAGAGAGGCCAAAAAAGTGAAACAGACTAAAGGTCCGCAAGTTCATCAAACACAGATTAAGAGAGATGTACTTAACAACTATGACCCTGGAAATGTGGGATGGGCCCAATGGCAGCAACCTCCACCTAGCATTAGGGGTGATTTTAGTGGAAATCATTCTCAGCGGAATGGGCCTAGGCATAACATACCAGATCCAGTACCAGTGTACAACCGGTATGAGAGTCTCTCCTATTATGAAGATCCACAGACCCCTGTTCCCACCCCGGTTCGCCCCTTTTTTGGATGGGAGGCAGAGGCAGGGGAGGAAGAAGAGGGGGCAGACCTTGGAGGGGGAGACCCACAGGCCCACTGTTTCCACAGATGGAATACATGAGGAATCAGGATGCACATCAGGACCAACCACAGGAACGACAAAGGCCCAAAAGAGAACGTCAACAGGAGGCTGCAGAGCTGGATGAAAGTTGTAAAATAAGAAGACAGGAAACTGATTAAAAGGGATCTACAATTTGGCAGAAGTACCTCTCACTGACAAGGAAATAAATATCCTCAACGCAGGCCTTAATTGTGCAGTGCATAAACCGGTCAATAAGTTCAATGTATACATGGACATCCATAAATACATACACAAGATAGACTTAAAAAGGTATTTTCTGAACACTAATAAAGTTATAAACATGGAACCAACTCGTAAAACCACACATATGATGGGAATAGACAGTGGTTAAAAAAATAATTCTCTGTTTAACCCTCCGCAGCCTTCCAATCAATATGTCAAAGTTTTTAAACAGCTGTTCATCAGGGAATATGAATCCAATACATATTAAGGAAGGTTTAGAAGCATTAGAGAAGTGTAAAGATGTCATCATACGACCGGGTGGAGGTGTGGTTATCCTGACAAAGGATTCTACCATACGCAGTTATCGGGTATGCTGTCAGACACAGCAACATATGCGGTATTGAGACCCCACCTCCCTGTATCCAAAAAGAGTTGGATGAGCTTGTCCAATTTGGATATGATAGAAGGATACTTACCAAAAAAGAAAAAAGATACTTGATGCTGAGTTTTATCCGAATTCCAACAATATATACACTACTTAAAATTCACAAGGATGAAAAAAATCCTCCAGCTAGGCCGATTGTGAATAGCATTAATTCAGTTTCGTCTAGACTCTGTGAATATTTGGATCATTACCTACAGGGTAGTGTGGTGAAAACGAAATCCTATCTAAGGTATACAAAGGATTTTTTACGTACCCTTGGGAGTATTGAATTACCTGATGCAAATTACATTTTCTTGGTAACTACGGACGTGGCCTCATTATACATGGTCATTCAATATGACGATGGCATTAAATTGGGCGTTCAGTCAAAGGCCAGACCTACCGGACCCCCAGAAAAGGTTCCTAGGACGTGTACTGGATTATTGTCTCTCACACAATTACCTCTGGTATAGGGGGTACGTTCTATAACCAGAAGAGAGGCGTGGCGATAGGCGCAACATTTGCCCCCTAGCTTAGCGAACCTTTTCATGGGGGAATGGGAAGATTGTTACATCTATGCCACACAGAGAAGTGAATTGATTCCCAATTGATTATGTACAAAAGGTATATTGATGACCTGTTTTTCATATGGGCAGGCACGGAAGGATCGTTGGAAAACTTTGCCTGAAAGACTAAATTCCAACTTTAATAATATTAAGTTGGAGTCCAGTTGGAGTGTTATCTTGATGTGGAGGTGATGGTGCGGAATAGGAATTATTTTAAGCCTACCGACCACAATGGCCAATTCAAAGCGGGCACCATCAACATTGGCTCCTACGGATTAGGAGAAACTGCACTAAAGATTCTGACTACCAGGTTCAAGCTCAAGTTATAAAGGACAGATTTTTGGAAAAGGGATATAACAGCCAGAGCTTGAATAGAACCATCACTGAAGTTGGGAGGACCTCGCAGGAAGAATGCCTCAGGGACAGAAATAAAGTGCCCAGTACCAAACATGAATGGGGTTTTATTACCCGTTATAACACTCAATACAAGGAAGTGGAACAAGTGGTTAAGACACTGGGGAGTCCTATGCATGGACAAAATTCTGGGAAAGGTTCTGCCCAGAGAACCCGTGTTTATTTACAGGAGAGGACCAACTTTTGGAGATCAGATTGTCCAGAAAGTACTGGACCCCCTGTGTAGACCAAAAATGTTGTGGGAGAATAGAAAGGGTTTCTACGCCTGCCAGAGATGCAAGGCCTGTAGGCAAGTTAATACGCACTTGAGAGGCTTCACTTCCTTTGTGTCTTCAAGTAATGGACGTACATTTTATATAAAGGAGTTTATATCATGCCATACTACTCATGTCGTCTATGGTTTAGAGTGCCCTTGTGGCCTGATTTACATCGGGAGCACAAAGAGGACTCTTGCCAAAAGAATCTCAGAGCACATAGCAAATATACGTAATTGATTTAAGGACCATAGTGTCTCTTTACATTTTAAACGTAGACACAACAAGGATCCTTCTGGCCTCAGGTTCTGGGGCATTGAGAGGATAGATCCAGTTTGGAGGGGCTCCAATATGGTCAGGGAGCTCTCCAGGCGTGAAACTCATTGGATCTACCTCACCAATGCCCTATATCCTAATGGGTTAAATATTGATCTTGACGTAAACTGCTTTATAAGAGGTCTGGAATGGAGTATATTACAATAACGATCCCCCGGTGTGTTGGTAGTGTTCTAGTTAGTCCGAGAATCATCCTCATAAGCAGACCTGGAGTGAGCACCGCCCTCTGGGGAGGGAGTTAAGAGGTGGTGGCCGTGCCGCGTGCCCACGCCCTCCGTAGAAGTCCTTTGATGATAAAACGTGTTAGGGCGTGAGCACGCGGTCACCGCGGTAACCAACGTCACACCACGGAACTCTGACGGCTAGGTACCGAGCGGCGGAGATGGATAGTGGAGTCGGCTCAAGAGTGTAAGGTTACCGCTACGTATATGCAATGCCCTATGTTTTATGGTGAAACGCGAGTGTATTATACAGGGGAAATGGGACAATTTTAATTAATAAATGGTGTATGCATGTTACACTATGAGTCTTCCTCCTTTGTTTACATGTCACCTACTTGAACTGGGAACTTTATAGGGATAATTGCCATAGTTTACTGAGCAGTGTCTGGGGATAACTTGAAGATCCTGACCTGACGAGGAGCGAGACAAGTATTTCGCCCAGAGACACAGATATCGGTGTGGTCTTGATATCAAAGGCGCAATTTTAAAGTCATATCTGGTGAGCGAGCATTGCCATAGGGGCATCACTGAGGTGCGGTGGAGGTGCACGGTGTGATCGTTTGAGCACTGAACATTGGAGATTTATTATAATGTAAGTGGTAAACTCTGCGCTTATGGAATATTGGATATAGGTAAGTAATGGATGAATCCTAGGCTGCAGCCTCCCTAAATTATAGTCAGAAGACTATATAGACGGTGAAAGGGGGGGGGTAGGGTAATGGCGCTGCCTAGTGGCAAGAAGTGTATATGAAATGTGGAGTGCCAGAGGGATGTGGCAATAAATATGTAGGTAAAATCTAAGATTCCAATGATAAGGTGTAAGGCGGTGATGTAAAAACTATAAATATAGATGTGTAAGAATATAATATATATAAAAAAATGTCAATGGGTCAAAGTGACGTGTGCATAAATAACCTTATAAGGTGACGTGTGCATGTATAACCATGCATATAAAATCCAAAAGGTATGAATGAATCATTATCTAAACAGGTATATATAAATAAATGAGTGCCAATAAATCAAAATAACATGTGCATAAGTGACCACAAGTGATGTGAGGTCCAAGATATACAATAATGCAATATAAATAAACTCAAAGTGACTGGTGCGTGAATAGCCAAGGCTGATGTGCACCAACATAAACAAGTGACAAGTAAATAAATAGCAAAGGCGTGATAGTGTATCCAAAGGATAAGTCCAATATTGGATATTGAATTGATCAATAATAAATAAATATTAAATAGTGATAGAGTGACTGGAAACGTCCAAAAAGTAATTAATTAATAAGCAGGTGACCCTGACAATCTTCGTGTAAAATATACACAATGAGTGATTGGAGATTTATTCACCTACCCTGCCTATTGGACTGGTACAGCCTTGGGTGCTAAAATTATTTAGCAGCATTGCTACCATCATATTTAGACTTACTAGATATAACGTAGCACTGCTAGTGTGATTCTGGACTCAAGTATTTTCCTTTTTGCACCTGTGCCATATAAAATAGTAGAGTATGCTTTTGAAACTCATTAGAACTACAGAAACCACTGAGTGGGGGGCAGCAGAGTGTGTTCAATATTACTGAACATGTCTAGCTGACTTACTTACGACTAGCCATACCTTAACTTGCATAAATCTGAGCTTTCAGAGACATAACATTAATGGTAAAAGGACTAGGAATGCGAAGTACTCACCAGCTTTTATCTTTACTAATGTGGCATCTAGGTCCTCTTTATCACATCAACCTCCACCTAAAAAAAAAAAAAAAAAAAGAAAAAAAGGAACATGTTATTATGTTGTATTAATATTAAGACATGTTTAGTGCAGACAAGCATCTCCATGTCTTGACAAAAAAATATAGATTTCTGATCACACTTCTGCCTAAATTGGGAGTCTCCAGGGATGTGAAAAGTATGACTAAACCTACGCATTTCAACTTCTTTGATATTTTGTCATACCAGGAAGCCCATTATCCACAAGCCCTTTCTTCAGCATGCTGATGAGATGCCTTTAAGCTTTTTTAATTGTCCTGTCAAAGTGACAATTATAAAACTAATCATTACGAAGACAATACAGCATACAATGAATGGCACAGCAACTGCGCTTTTTATATAATTAAGGACTTTAATGAGCTGGAGGCTACAGAAATGGACTCGATCTAGTTAATTAAGGAACAGCCATATACAGCGTGAAGAAATTTAACTTACAACAAAGCATTTCTTTTGAACCACAGATAAATGTTGTGGCATATTTATAAAGCAGTGAGCATTTTATTTAACATTCGTTTGTTACTTACTCGCCACTGAACGCCTGTCAGACTATTACAGGTAGTAATGAAGTACATATGCCACCCATGTGTTTGCTAAATTTAATGTCATTCGCTGTACCGCTTTAAATGGGAATTCTGAGTATCAGTAACATTTATTGTGTATTTGAGTGCCAAGTTTCAATATGGTATTGAACATTCTCTGTTGGTGAAGATGAATCTAATTTTCATTAATGATTCACCATTTATTCCTATATAGGACTTGTGGCATCTCATTGTTACACACCAGGGATAAGGTTGAGTTTCACTGCCACCATGGGTTTGTGGCAAATCCTGTGGGTTTGAAATCAAAGTTTTCGCAATTTTATTTTTCAAAATGTGATGCTTCTCCTTTGGACCATGTCCAACAGGCTTAGAAGAGCCAGAAGGTTTTTTTTTGGATAGGCCAGCCCCCTAACCACAGAGCACAGAGAAGCCATGGTGACAATGTAATGAAGTTAAAGTAGGAATACATAGGGAAAGCTGAAAAACTGCCTAGGGAGAGAGACTAGGGCCAGTTGGGAAACTGCAATATTTTTTCTGATTGTTAGCTCTTTTGGCATTCATCCTCTTTACTACTATTTTTGTGTTCTCATTATTTCTGTTCTTATTTTATTATTTCTGCCTTTATTTTATTTTATGATTGGTTTGAGATTAGTGGTCATTTTAAATTGCTTTTAGCAAACTGATTTTTGGGGGCTGCAAGGCTTCCTTTTAAAAGTAAGCGTTTGTTTCAGGATGTGATATAATGGCTTTTTTTACTCCTTTTGGCATTTACTGTTTTTTTTTTTTTCTTTTATGCTGATAGAACAACAATCACTTGTTACTGACCATCTATTCACAAAGATGTCTTTTCTTCACAGCATGCCACTGTATTATTATTATTATTATTATTATTATTATTATTATTATTAATAATATTATTAATGATTCATATAGCACCAACAGTCTGTGCAGTGCATTACATTGTGAGGGCAGACAGTACAGTTACAATATAATTCAATACAGGAGGAATCATTAGAGCTTACAATCTAAAAGGGGGGGTCAAGTGATACAAAAGGTAATAACTGTGCGGGATCAGCTGATGGAGAAAATAAAAGTACAGTTGTTAGGTGGAGACAGAATAGGCTTCTCTGAAGAGAAACGTCTTCAACTATCGCTTAAAAGTATAAGGATAGAGTTGGAGATAGTCAGATAGATTGGGCTAGGGAATTTCAAAGAATAGGAGAGGCTCGGGAGAAAAGAGAGGCGACAAGGGAATTAAAGAGCAGGAGGTCTTAGGAGGAAAGAAGAGAATGATTTGGTTGGTATTTTGAGACTAGGGTAATAATGTAGCTGAGGGCCAAGTTGTGGATGGCTTTGTAAGTTATTCTTAGCATGTTGAATGTAATTTGTTGGGTGAGTGGCAGCCAATAGAGGGATAGGCAGAGAGGGATAGCAGACACTGAGTTGTTTGTAAGGTGGATGCATCTGGTAGCAGTATTCATGATAGCTGAATAGGGGATAGCCTTTTTAAAGGTAAGAAAATGAGGAGGGAGTTACAGTAGTCCAGGCCAGGCATGTGGTGGACCGGGTTGATAAATTACTGGGAGGGCCTGGGCATGACCCAGCTGTCTTGGTCCACCTTGGAACCAATGACAGAATATATGGAAGGGGGGAGGCTCCTTAAGAACTAACTTAATGAACTAGGCTGCACGCTGAAGAGAAGGACCTCCAAGGTGATATTCTCGGAAATATTGCTCGTACCATGTGCAACACAGGAAAGACAGGGGGAGATTAGAGAGCTGAATGCATGGCTAAAGACCTGGTGTAAGAAGGAGGGATTTGAGTTTTTAGAGCACTGGGCTGACTTTTCATTGGGGTGCAACCTATGTGCTAAGGATGGTTTGCACCTAAATGAAAGGGGGGTCTCCTATGCTGGGGGAGAGGTTTATGGAAAGGCAGGAGGAATATTTAAACTAGGGGGGGGGAGGGTGAATTTGATTATAATGAGGCAGACAAGTCAGGCAGGGGTCAGCCCCTATTGGTGGGTGGAATGGGGAAATATGGGGGGAGAGCGATGGCAGAGGATAAGACAGTTCCCATGTTACAAACAACCATTGGAAATTGTACTTTTTGTACTAAAATAAAAAATATGCAAAAAAAATTTGACATTTAGTGAAAGTGTTTGTTCAACAATGCCAAAAGCCTGCCAAGCAAAATAGGTGAGTTGGAAGCTTTGGTGCACAAGGAGAACTATGATTTATTGGTATTGCTAAATCTTGGCTTAATTCTTCACATGACTTGGCTATTAGTATTCCTGGCTATGGCTCTTTCAGAAGCACAGGGTAAAATGTAGGGGTGGTGATGTCTGTCTCTATGTGAGAAATGATTTCAAAGTGAGTGTGAAAGAGGACCTAGTTGATGGAGAGTGTGATGAGTCTGAAGCAGTATGGGTGGAAATATGGGTGTGTGTAATACAATGATTATCACTGAATTTTGTTATAGACCTCCCAGTGTTAATGAGGAGGTGGAGATTCAGCTCCTGGCACAGATGGAAAGGGCTACAAGGGCTGGGACAGTGATAATAATGTGGGATTTTAACTACCCAAACATTGACTGGAGCAATGGCACTGCTGGAACAGTTAAAGGGCAAAAATGTATAAACCTATTAAAAGACAATTTTATGGTGCAGTTTATTGAGGCCCCGACTAGGAATAATGCTCTGTTGGACCTGGTAATCTTAAACCATGCAGAGCTTATTACCAATATTCATATCAAAGAACATCTGGGTATCAGTGACCATAACATAATTTCATTAAATGTTAGCTGTAAGCAACAAACGCATATGGGAAATACAAAAACACTTAACTTTAAGAGCAAATTTTCCAAGGTTGAGGGCTGCTCTCCAAGACTGGGAGGGAATATTAGCATTGATGTACACAGAACAGAAATGGGAATTCTTCAAAAAGACTGTATGCAAACTCACTGCAAAGTATATTCCCATGGGCAATGAGTTTAAAAGGCTAAAATTAAAACCTATGTAGCCCACGGCCAAAGTTAAAAAAAAAAAAAATAAATAGTAAGAAAAGAGCTTTTAAAAAATATAAAAACGAAGGAACACTATCATTTTTTTTAAATGTTATAAAGTATACAACATAATATGTAAAAAGTAAATCAAGGACGCAAAGATTCAAAATGAACGACAGATTGCAAAATATAGTAGGAC
Organism: Pelophylax lessonae; assembly: GCF_965119305.1. Classification (NCBI taxonomy): domain Eukaryota; kingdom Metazoa; phylum Chordata; class Amphibia; order Anura; family Ranidae; genus Pelophylax; species Pelophylax lessonae. The sequence goes on from NC_138773.1 coordinate 80,848,477, forward strand.
AAACCCCAAAAAAATCTTCAAATATAATAATAGTAAAAAGGTTATGTCTGAGCATGTAGGCCCTTTACAAAAAAATCTGGAGTGGGTGACTGGGGACCATGAGATGGCAAAATTATTGAATACTTTCTTCAGCCCTGTGTATACAAGGAAGCATGGGGGAGCTCATGACTAGTGATGTCGCGAACCTAAAATTCGCGGTTCGCGAACGGCGAACGCGAACATCGGCAAATGTTCGCGAACCGGCGAACCGGGCGAACCGCCATAGACTTCAATAGGCAGGCGAATTTTAAAACACACAGGGACTCTTTCTGGCCACAATAGTGATGGAAAAGTTGTTTCAAGGGGACTAACACCTGGACTGTGGCATGCCGGAGAGGGATCACGCAAAAAAAAGTTCTTAAAAATTATAATTTTTTGATAGAGAGCCAATTATTGGAAAAATTAAAAAAAAATAAAAATAAAAAATTTCTTTGGATTTAGCATCTGGGGGGTCTAAAAAGTGTACCTGTGAAGTTTCAGCTCTGTAGCATGTCCAGAACCCCTAAAAAACAGCATTTTTCTTATATTTTCAGGAATATGGCTTCTCTGCGGCTGGCTTTTACTCTTGCAGGCATTTAGCGGGCATTTTTTTAGGCAGGCATGTCATTTTTTGTATTTAGTGTCTGGGGGGTCTAAAAAGTGTACCTGTCAATTTTCAGCTCTGTAGCATGTCCAGAACCCCTAAAAAACAGCATTTTTCTTATATTTTCAGGAATATGGCTTCTCTGCGGCTGGCTTTTTCTCTTGCAGGCATTTAGCGGGCATTTTTTTAGGCAGGCATGTCATTTTTTGTATTTAGTGTCTGGGGGGTCACAAAAGTGTACCTGTCAAGTTTCAGCTCTGTAGCATGTCCAGAACCCCTAAAAAACAGCATTTTTCTTATATTTTCAGGAATATGGCTTCTCTGCGGCTGGCTTTTTCTCTTGCAGGCATTTAGCGGGCATTTTTTTAGGCAGGCATGTCATTTTTTGTATTTAGTGTCTGGGGGGTCTAAAAAGTGTACCTGTCAAGTTTCAGCTCTGTAGCATGTCCAGAACCCCTAAAAAACAGCATTTTTTTTATATTTTCAGGAATATGGCTTCTCTGCGGCTGTCTTTTTCTCTTGCAGGCATTTATCGGGCATTTTTTTAGGCAGGCATGTCATTTTTGTATTTAGTGTCTGGGGGGTCACAAAAGTGTACCTGTCAAGTTTCAGCTCTGTAGCATGTCCAGAACCCCTAAAAAACAGCATTTTTCTTATATTTTCAGGAATACGGCTTCTCTGCGGCTGTCTTTTTCTCTTGCAGGCATTTATCGGGCATTTTTTTAGGCAGGCATGTCATTTTTTGTATTTAGTGTCTGGGGGGTCACAAAAGTGTACCTGTCAAGTTTCAGCTCTGTAGCATGTCCAGAACCCCTAAAAAACAGCATTTTTCTTATATTTTCAGGAATACGGCTTCTCTGCGGCTGGCTTTTTCTCTTGCAGGCATTTATCGGGCATTTTTTTAGGCAGGCATGTCATTTTTTGTATTTAGTGTCTGGGGGGTCACAAAAGTGTACCTGTCAAGTTTCAGCTCTGTAGCATGTCCAGAACCCCTAAAAAACAGCATTTTTCTTATATTTTCAGGAATACGGCTTCTCTGCGGCTGTCTTTTTCTCTTGCAGGCATTTATCGGGCATTTTTTTAGGCAGGCATGTCATTTTTTGTATTTAGTGTCTGGGGGGTCTAAAAAGTGTACCTGTCAAGTTTCAGCTCTGTAGCATGTCCAGAACCCCTAAAAAAAAAAGCATTTTTCTTATATTTTCAGGAATACGGCTTCTCTGCGGCTGGCTTTTTCTCTTGCAGGCATATATATCAGTGGTGGGTGGGCAGTGGCACAGTACACTCTCTGTGGACCTGGCAGCAGTCACTGGCACCCAGGCAACTGCAATTTAAAAAATATATATATATTTTTTTTACTTTGCAAGCTGCTGTGCCACTTTATATATCAGTGGTGGGTGGGCAGTGGCACAGTACACTCTCTGTGGACCTGACAGCAGTCACTGGCACCCAGGCAACTGCAATTTAAAAAAAATATATATATTTTTTTACTTTGCAAGCTGCTGTGCCACTTTATATATCAGTGGTGGGTGGGCAGTGGCACAGTACACTCTCTGTGGACCTGACAGCAGTCACTGGCACCCAGGCAACTGCAATTTAAAAAAATATATATTTTTTTTTACTTTGCAAGCTGCTGTGCCACCTTATATATCAGTGGTGGGTGGGCAGTGGCACAGTACACTCTCTGTGGACCTGACAGCAGTCACTGGCACCCAGGCAACTGCAATTTTAAAAAAATATATTTTATTTTACTTTGCAAGCTGCTGTGCCACCTTATATATCAGTGGTGGGTGGGCAGTGGCACAGTACACTCTCTGTGGACCTGACAGCAGTCACTGGCACCCAGGCAACTGCAATTTAAAAAAATATATATATTTTTTTTACTTTGCAAGCTGCTGTGCCACCTTATATATCAGTGGTGGGTGGGCAGTGGCACAGTACACTCTCTGTGGACCTGACAGCAGTCACTGGCACCCAGGCAACTGCAATTTAAAAAATATATATATTTTTTTTTACTTTGCAAGCTGCTGTGCCACCTTATATATCAGTGGTGGGTGGGCAGTGGCACAGTACACTCTCTGTGGACCTGACAGCAGTCACTGGCACCCAGGCAACTGCAATTTAAAAAAATATATTTTTTTTTTTTACTTTGCAAGCTGCTGTGCCACCTTATATATCAGTGGTGGGTGGGCACACAGTGGCACTGCAGTGGGCACAGTACACTCTGTGGACCTGACAGTCACTGGCAGCCCAGGCAACTGCAATAATAAAAAATATTTTTTTTTTCAATTTATTGCAACAAGATGCTGTGCCAACGTATATATATCAGTGGTGGGCAGTGCACTGCAGTGGGTACAGTGCACTCTGTGGACCTGACACAGCACTCACTGCAATTATGACAGAGGAAAAAAAAATATTTTTTAAAATGCCAGGTACTGTGCCTGTGCCACCCGAAATGAGTGTGGTGTGCACACAGTACAGTCTGTGGTAGGTCTGTGGCCTCTCACACACAGCGGGCAGGCAACTGCAGTGTACAATAGATATATATATATATATATATATATATATATATATATATATAAAGAAAAAAATCTATTACCTTACCAGCCCTTAAAAGGGCTTTTGGGGACACTATATATATATATATATATATGTATATATATAAATAAAAAAATCCTCAATTACCAGCCCTTAAAAGGGCTTTTGGGGACACTAGATAGATATAGATATATATATATATGAAGAAACAACTCAATTACCAGCCCTTAAAAGGGCTTTTGGGGACGCTAGGTATATATATATATATATATATATAAAAAAAAAAAAAAAAACACAAATACCAGCCCTTAGAAGGGCTTTTTGGGGTGCTGATATTACAGCAGTAGTGGACCAAGAACACTGCAAGACCAGGAACACTGACTAACTGTCCCTAGCTTAACAGCAGCAGCAGCAGCAGCAGCAGCTCTCCCTACTCTCACTACACACACTGCTTCAGAATGATCTAAGATGGATGCTGCCCTTGCTTATTTATAGGAGGTGGGAGGGTGTGGGAGGGAGGTACGCTGATTGGCTGGAAATGTGTCTGCTGACTGTAAAGTTCAGGGTCAAAGTTTGCCTCAATGATGTCTTATGGGGGGCGGACCGAACATCGCATATGTTCGCCGGCAGCGGCGAACGCGAACATGCTAAGTTCGCCGGGAACTGTTCGCCGGCGAACAGTTCTATACATCTCTACTCATGACCATAATAGGGATGGTATTGACACAGCCCCAAATGATCCACAATGGCTCAAATGTAATATGGTCCAGAAATATTTAGACAAAATAAACGTGGATAAAGCAGCAGGACCAGATGGCATCCAGCCATGGATCCTTAAAGAATTGAGCTCTGTCATTTCAAAGCATTTGTTTCTAATTTTTTAGGGACTGGACTAGTACCACTGCATTGGCGTAGGGCCAATGTGGTGCCTATACTTAAAAAGGGATCAACCTCTCTACCAAGTAATTTTAGACCTTAACTTTTATAGCCGGGAAGACACTGGAGAGTTTAAGTAGGCCACATAGATGAGGTGGCTGTGGACATAGTATATTTGGATTTTGCAAAAGTGACACAGTTCCCCACACACAGCTAATGTGTAAGGTAAAGTCTACAGGCTTGGAAAGATCCATTTGTAAATGGATAGAAAACTGGCTAAAAGACTCATTTCAGAGTAGTGGTTAATGATTCTCACTCTGAATGGTCTAAGGTTATCAGTGGTGTAACACAAGGTTCAGTGTTGGGACCCTTACCTTTTATTATACAGTATGTATAAATGATATAGGGTCTGTGATTAAAAGTACTATTTCAATCTTTGCCGATGACACCAAGCTTTGCAGTGGAATAACTTCCTTATAAATGCCTCCAATGTACAAGCCGACCTCAATGCACTGTTTAACCACTTCAGCTCTGGCAGGTTTTACACCCTTAATGACCAGGCCATTTTCTGCCTTGCTTTAACTGACAATTGTGCGGTCATGCGATGCTGTACCCAAATAAAATTGATGAATTTTTTCCCCCACAAATAGAGCTTTCTTTAGGTGGAATTTGATCACCTCTTCGGTTTTTATTTTTTGTGCTATAAACAAAAAAAGATTGAGAATTTTGAAAAAAAAAAAAATTTTTACTTTCTGCTATAAAACATTCCCAATAAAAAAAAAAAAAATAATAATCCAATTTTTTCATCAATTTATGCCAATATGCATTCTGCTACATATTTTTGGTAAAAAATTTCAAATAAGTGTGATTTGATTGTTTTGCGCAAAAGTTATAGAGTCTTCAAACTATGGGATACATTTTTTCGGACTTTTTAAAATTTTTATTGTTTTTACTAGTAATGGCGGCGATCAGCGAGTTTTAGCAGGACTGCGACATTGTGGCAGACAAATTTGACACGGGGTGACACTTTTTGGGGACCAGTGACACCAATACAGTGATCAGTGCTAAAAAAATGCGCTCTTACTGTATAAATGACACTTGCAGGGAAGGGGTTAACACTAGGGATGATCAAGGGGTTAAGTATACTCCTAGGGAATACTTTCTGTGTGGGATGAATGTACTAGAGAAAAAGAAAGATCTTTGTTTCAGCTTAGCTGGAACACAAGTTCTCTGTCTTCCTCTGTGACAGAACAGCCGTCTGCCTTGTTTACATAGCCGTTCTGTCATTTTCTTGATGTCCCCACAAAGTGCCCCCACCTCACATCAGGATCCCCACAGAGCCTCCCTCCTCACATCAGGGTCCCCACAGAGCCTCCCCTGATATCAGGGTCCCCACAGAGCCCCCCTCACATCAGGGTCCCCCCAGAGCCCCCCCTCACATCAGGGACCCCACAGAGCCCTCCCCACATCAGGGTCCCCACAGATCCCCCACCCCACATCAGGGTTCCCGTCAGAGCCCCCCCACATCAGGTTCCCCGGAAAGCACCCCCCACCCCACATCAGGGTCCCCACAGAGCCCCCCTCACATCAGGGTCCCCACAGAGCCCCCCCACCACATCAGGGTCCCCACAGAGTGCCCCCCACCCCACATCAGGGTCCCCACATAGCCCCCCTCACATCAGGGACCCCACAGAGCCCCCCATCCCACATCAGGATCCCCACAGAGCCCCCCCATCCCACATCAGGGTCCCCAGAACTGCTCCTACTTACGTTTTTTAGGCTGACACTCAGACTCACTGTGCTGTGCTGTGCTGGCCTGGCCTGGAGTAGCTGGAGGGAGGAGGTGGGTGGAGCCAACACTCCACTTGGCATGCAGCAGAGGAGGAAGGAGGCTCCACAGAGAATGTTGGGGCCTCGCTCTCCTCCTCAGGTGACCTCACTGGTTGCTAGACGCTGGGCGGTGATAGCAACCAGTGCACTGCAGTACAGGCCAGTGGCACGGCAGCTCCGCCACCGCTGCTGGCCTGGGCTGGGACTCGGAGGTGGGGGACTCACTGGTCTGGCTCTGGACTGGAGTAGGAAATATTCTCGGGGGGGCAATTGACCCGTCCCCCCCCCCCTGGATCCGCCACTGATCCAGGGAATATCCTATTGTCTCTTGGGGGTTCAGAAAGGTATTTTTTCCCCTGCTGTAGCAAAGTGGATCATGCTTTGCTGGAGTTTTTCACCTTCCTCTGAATCAACTGTGGCTAAAGGACTGGATATGGGATTGTATGGTTGTGTTTTCTTTTTTTTTTTTTTAATTGGTTGAGCCAGATGGACTTATGTCTTTTTGCAAACTGACTAACTATGTAACTATGTAACCAGGGGGTGGATTAGGAGCTTTGTGGTGTCATTGAGGGGGCGTATTTTGGAGATGTTGCGGAGGTTGATGCGGCAACCTTTGGAAAGTGATTGGATGAAGGGCCGAAAGGAGAGTTCAGAGTCCAGGACTTCACCTAGCACCCTGGCATGCGGGGGATGGGTTGATGGTTGTACCATTGATCTTGATAGAGATGTCAGGGGAGGGGGCACATGAGGGAGGAAATATTATGAGCTTGGTTTTGGACAGATTGAGTCTGAAGAAGTGATGTGACATCCAGACTGATATGTCAGTCAATAAATTAGTGATGTATGAGGAGACAGATGTTGTGAGCTGAGGGGTAGAGAGATAGATTTGGGTGTCGTCAGCATAGAAATTATATTAAAGGCCATGGGAGGGTATCAACTGACCCAGGGAGGGGATGTAGATTGAGAACAGGAGAGGTCCAAGAACAGAACCCTGGGGGATGGAAGAGAAGAGGAGAAAGTAGAAATGCAAGTGACACTGAAGGTAAGGGGGGGATAGGTAGGATGAGAGCCAAAGAAGAGCACAGTCATGGAGACCAATGAAGTAAAGTTTGAAGAGGAGGGGGTGGTCAACTGCATCAAAGGCAGCCAAAAGGTCCAGAAGTAGGAGTACAGAATAGTGTCCATTTTTTTTATCTGTAGGTAAATAGTTTGTGAGTTTTAGGAGAGCAGTTTCTATGGAGTGTTGAGGGTGAAATCCAGTCTGAAGGGGATCAAGAAGGCTATTCCTTATGAGGTGGTTATTCAGTTGGTTGTAGACCTGGTGTTCAATAGTTTGGAAAAAAAGGGGAGCAAGGAGATGGGGTGTAGGCTGTTAAGATTGGTGGGGTCCAAGGAAGGCTTTTTAAACATGGGGGTGACTAGTGTAATATTTGAGAGGGAACATGGTCCAGGGGACAGGTGGTAAGGTTGACATTAGAAATAAGATTTGAAAAGTCGTCTATAGTAGCAGGGTTGAATGAGGGAAATGTTGATTGTACCCGTGGATATGGGGTGTTATGTATGGGGGGGGGGAGATCTGTAGAGTGGAGATCTTATCATAAATTGTATCAATCTGATTTTTGAAGTGATTGGCATTCTCCTGGGCAGTGAGTGAGTTGGTAGGTGGAGGCAGTGAAGGGTAAAGTTGAGAGTTAAAGGTAGAGAAGAGTTGACGGGGACTGGATGAGAAGGTGTTAACGAGAGTGATAAAATTAGATCTGCTTTGGGGCTGTTTCTCTGCTAAAGATACAGGCTGACCTTACCACATTGAGGGGCCAATGGACAGGTCCATGTATTGTAAAATCTTGGATGCAAACCTTCTTCTAGTACACTGAAGATGGGTCATGGATGGGTCTTCTAGCAATGACCCTCACTTTTTGATTTACATTGTCCATTCTTTTTCTGTATAAGGATTACGACACTAATTATTCTCATTAACCGCTTGCCGATCGCCGCAAGTACATATACTGCGGCGGTCAGCCCCTCACAGGCAGAGTGATGTATCGGTACGTCACTAGCCTGTGAGGCTCTGGGGAGCGAGCGCGCGCCGCCGCCGGCGCGCTCCCGCGTTGGTCACGGACCCCCCGCGCGTGTGACCGGCGGACCCGATGTCCGCCGGTCACTCTGCAATCGTCGGGGGAGAGGGAGAAAGGCAGGCGGCTGATGTAAACAAGCCGCTTGTCATTCTCCCCTGTGTAGAAACACTGATCATACGGTTCTACTATGTAGGACCGTTGATCAGTGTTCCTACAGCTCAAGCCACAGCCAATCACAGTTAGAATCACGCCCCTAGGGACACACACAGCCCCTCCCTCTCAAATAAAGTTAACCCCTTCACTGCCAGTGTAATTTTACAGTAACAGTGCATATATATAGCACTGATTACTGTAGAAATGTCACTGGTAACCCCAAAAGTGTCAAAAATGTCAGTCAAGGGTCCGATCCGTCCGCCCCAATGTCGCAGTACCGCAAAAAAAATCGTTAAAAAATTTAGATTTTTACTTTTTTTGGGGGGGGAATTTCATATAAAAAAATGTGAAAAATATTGTTATTTTTGCAAAATTGACGCTATTTTTTTGTTTATAACGCGTGATAAAAAAATCGCACAGGCAATCAAATACCACCAAAAGAAAGCTCTGTTTGTGGGAAAAAAAGGACGTCAAATTAGTTTAGGTACAGCGTTGCACGACCGCGCAATTGTCCGTTAAAGTCACGCAGTGCCGAATCGCAAAATACCCCCTGGTCTTTTAGCAGCCAAATCCTCCGGGGCTTAAGTGGTTAAAAAAAAATAAATCAAAATGCCTTTTTCCTTATCAATATATAGCTGTCACATGACCTAGCTCTTTCCAAGCCTGTCTCCAGGGAAACATAAACAGGAGGAGCTTCTAGTCCTCTGCTGTTGGTTACATCTTCAAAAAAAAAAAAAAGAAACCTTTGGAATACAAAGTAAAAATAAATAATTAATATAAAAAAACTGCTTAAAACTGTCATACAAATATATACATCATAAATAACTAGAATGTGCATGGTAGCAAAGGCAAGTCTAGAGCCTGCAAAAGTGGCAAGACTTTCCTGCTTTTATGGATATGCTCCGCAATGTTTTTCTATTAGTTTTCAGCATGCTTTGCATTGACCCAGCAGTAAGCAAATACTTTTCTTCCCAAAGGTCACCTAAAGGATATTTTAATAAATTCAGTACTGTGTCCATAAAAGTCATTTTACTATTGCAGAAGCTCTATGCGAAGTGCAGATTACGGTATATTATGATACTTTGTTCTCTGTTTGCATTTTGTGGCATCAGTAAGTGGCTGTGGGAGTTCTATTGGGAAGAAACAAGGAGCTTTAGCACGATTGATATGAGCAATATTAACATTGGGAAGCAGTTATATGGAGCAATAGGAGATGTTATGAAGCAATTTAATGTTGCAGAAATTATCAAGCCAATTTTTTTGCCCTTTTTCTGTCATTCCCTACCCAGTTCTTTTTACGCAGAATGTATTGTTTTTTGAAGTTTGTGTTTTCCTTTTTCTTGTTCTATGTTCAAGCTTAACAAGCCTAATGTAAATAGGCATAAAACTAAAATAAATAAATAACATTTTAAACCTTGTTTTTTTTATCTAGTTTATTAAATGTAAGTGAGCAGGGCTGCTGTTAGAAATCACGGGGACCCGTACAGCCTACCTGATAGGGATCCCCCTAAAAAAATATCAAAACAATATTTTCGCTAAAAATACACAAAAATCATTATTAGCAGACACAAACACAACTTAACTTCCAAACTTTTGGTGGAACAGGAGGGTAGAGTACGGGGGAAGGGGACAGAATGGCACAAGTACAGGGAGGCAGAAGGGTACAGTACAGGAGGGGAGGAGGGCACAGTAAAGCTGTTAAGAGCATACAGTACAGGGGGGCACAGTAAGAGAGGGACAGCAAAGTACAGTACATGGGGGGTAGATGGTGCAGTATAGCGGTGCAGGAAGGTACAGTCTAGGGGGCAGGAGGGCACAGTACAGTGGTTAGGAGAGTACAGTACAGGTGGGAGCAGGAGGGCAAAGTACAGTGGTTAGGAGGGCACAGTACAGGGGAGAGCAGGAGGGCAGAATACAGTGGGTAGGAGGGTACAGTACGGGGGGAGCAGGAGGGCACAGTACAGTGGTTAGGAGGGTAAAGTACAGGGGGGAGCAGGAGGGCAGAATACAGTGGTTAGGAGGGTGCAGTACAGGGGGAGGGTAAGTGGACACAGTACGGGGGGCAAGAGAGTACAGTACAGGGGGGCAAAGTAAGGGACAGGAAAGTACAATATGGGGGGTTAGTACAGGGGGGGAACAGGAGGGCAGAGTACAATGGTATGAGAGAGTAGAGTACAGGGGGGAGCAGAAGGGCAGAGTAAAGTGGTTAGGAGGGTACAGTATGGGGGGGGGGGCTGGAAGGCACAGTACATTGGTTAGGAAGGTATAGTACAGGAGGGGAGCAGGAGGGCACAGTACAGTCGTTAGGAGGGTATAGTACAGGGGGGAAGCAGGAGGGCAGAGTACAGTCATTAGGATGGTAAAGTACAGGGGGGGGGAGAGAAGGAGTGCAGAATACAGTGGTTAGGAGGGTACAATACAGTGGTTAGGAGGGTACAGTACAGTGGTTACGAGGGTACAGTGCAGGGGGAGGGGTAAGTGGACATAGTACGGGGGGCAAGAGAGTACAGTACAGGGGGGTAAAGTAGACGAGAGGCAGGAAAGTACGGTATGGGGGGGGTTAGTACAGAGGGGGAGCAGGAGGGCAGAGTACAGTGGTTAGGAGAGTAGAGTACAGGGGGAGCAGGAGGGCAGAGTACAGTGGTTAGGAGGGTATAGTACTGGGGAGAGCAGAAGGGCAGAGTAATGTGGTTAGGAGGGTAGAGTATGGGGGGGCAGGAAGGCACAGTACAATGGTTAGGAAGGTATAGTACAGGAGAGGAGCAGGAGAACATAGTACAGTGGTTAGGAGGGTACAGTATAGGGGGAGCAGGAGGGCAGAGTACAATCTCTCAGTGTCCTGACAGATCCCTCTGGCACACATGGCAGGATCATATGTCTCTCCCTCTCTCAAAAGGAGGGAGAGAGAGAGAGACACACACACAGGGCATTGGCATTGTTTCTGTAACTGTCACTGTGCACCGATCCCTCTTCCTGTTCGGGCCCCAATGTGTGCCTGGGCCCACTAAAAGAGGACCGGTGGTCCCCCCTATCAGCAGCCCTGCATGTGAGGGCAGCCATATATATTTTACCTTTACTGTTGGAAGATAAAATGTTGGTAAGTGTTAAAAAATATAATAATGACTTAACAAATCGTGTCCTTCCCTGATAACTACATAAATCCTGGGTATATAGCAGCTTGTAAATCTTTTTCCAATATAAAGCTGTGGCTGCCAAGAGTATAACTATAGACATGGCAGACCACGTACTGCTATGGGGCCTGGAGCTATCTGGCTATACAGTGATTTTTGCAAGTAGCAATTTGTCAAATACATTCGGAAAAAAATATGTATAATGTTCTGGGAACCTCTATATGATTGCCACAAAAAAAACACCAAATAATTTTTCCCAAAGACTCTTTTTAGCCTGCTATGTAATAGCAAAGACTGAGTGCATTTAATCGGGTTCTGGATTTCAAAGACATTATTTGGCTTTTACTGTACTGCAAGAAGAGTGCTGCCATGCACTGCTAGCTAACACTTTTGGCAATGTTCATAAAGCTTCTGAAAACTGTCAGCAAAGACCTCTTTAGGAATCGATCGCAGAACTGCTATCACACATTCTTGGATTGCCGCCATGTCTGCAAAACGTGTACCTTTCATGGCACTTTTCAGGTGGGGAATTTTTGGGGGAGAGGATGAACACCATTCCATTGATTGCCACTTGGATTTTGGATAAAACTGGTAGCACCAGGTCTCATTCCCTGTGACGAAGGTTTGCGGAAAGGACGGATCCTGGTCACATATGGTAATGAAATCTCCAGAGGTTTCCATCTGTTTTGCTTTCTGTTCGTCTGTCAGCTTGTGTGACACAAACGGGGAACAGATCTTCCGCTTACCCAAATCTTCACGGACGATGGTGCGTACCGTGTCCTTGCTAATGCCATTATTCATAGAGTCAGTCGCCAATCTCATGCCAGTATTTGTGGAACCTGCTCAGTCATGTCTGGGGTTCTGCTTGTCCACGGCCAACCTAAATGTAGCTCATCCTCAACCATTTTCTTCCCGTTGCGAAAGTGTTTGAACCAGTCGTAAACACATTTTCTGCTTTTTTCCTTTGCGTTCACTTGCACCAACATTTCATGTATCTCCGTTGCCGTTTCCCCTAATTTGTAGCAGTACTTGATGTTCACTCTTTGCTTCATTGCACTGTGACCCTACCTCTCACACTGACTATGTTTGACTGCCCACAGCGGGTTTACCCTGATGGTCATGTGCACTCCACACCAGGTGGCGCTTCTTGACCTGTCTCTGGATAGCCATGTTGCCGTTGAGATATCAGACCATTTAACAAACTTTTAAGACAAACCCTTTACGTACAGGTAAAGGTTTTTGGAGAAATCCATAGATTCCCTCATCTACGTTAAACAGCATGGATGGACAAATCTCCCTCTGCCGGCTATTTAATTCTGACAACTGCCACCTGTCAGATTTCCTGAACAGTGCCAGCATCTGATTGGCTGTTGACGTTTTTGGCCTACCAGCTTCGTATTCTCATTTATCAAGTCAGGTGGTGTCAGCAGGGCTACCGGAATCAGTCAAATTTGGGCCGTATATTGCTGGCTTAGGTATCTTGCTATATAGCTAGGTGACCCAATACAAGTACCCTATAGTTATAAAAAAACATTTTGAATCACTAGAGCAATTGCCTTTTGAATAGAGATTAGAAAGACTGAGATGGATCCCTTAAAATGACATATATTTAAGATTCCTGAAAAGAAGAAATACTTACTTTTCCTGCTGATCGCACTGTTGAACTTTGTTCTGCTCATAAGGAACAATTCCTGGAAGAAACAACGTTTCCAGGAGTGTTGAACGCCTGGGTCTGTTGCAGCTCTCAAATCATTATTATCTCCTGCAGTGACGTGCAGGTCAGCACGAAGAACAAGTGAAAGCTGTAGAGACCAGGAGTGTCACTCTCCTAAGTAGATTTCAGGGGGACCATTTCTTATGACTGGCATGCAGTGATGATTTTTTGATACTATATACTTATGTGATTGGGTTGCTCTAGTGGTTTTAATTTGGGGCTTCATCACATGTAGTTATGGCTCTGAGAAGTGCATGGCAGCAAAATAACTGAACTGAACTGAATCACAAGGATGCAATGTGGACTAGAATTTAATATAACCAATGTGTTTTGACATCTTTGCTATATTAATGAATGTATTAACCACTTAAGCCCCGGAGGATTTTCCTGCTAAACGACCAGGGGGTATTTTGCGATTCGGCACTGCGTGACTTTAACAGACAATTGCGCGGTCGTGCGACGCTGTATCTAAACGAATTTGGCGTCCTTTTTTTCCCACAAACAGAGCTTTCTTTTGGTGGTATTTGATCACCCGTGCGATTTTTACTTTTTGCGCTATAAACAAAAAAAGAGCGTACATTTTGCAAAAATAACAATATTTTTCACATTTTTTTATATGAAATTCCCCCCCAAAAAAATGTAAAAATCAAAATTTTTTAAAATTTTCAGCCAATTTGTTTTATGCTACCTATGTTTGGTAAAAAAAAATCGCAAAAAGCGTATTTTAATTGGTTTGCGCAAAAGTTATCACGTTTACTAACTAAGGGAAAGATTTCTGTCATTTTTGGTGTTTTTTTTTTAACGTGTAATGGCGGCGATCTGCGATTTTTTTTGCGGTACTGCGACATTGGGGCGGACAGATCGGACCCTTGACTGACATTTTTGACACTTTTGGGGTTACCAGTGACATTTCTACAGTAATCAGTGCTATATATATGCACTGTTACTGTAAAAATACACTGGTAGTGAAGGGGTTAACTTTATTTGGGAGGGAGGGGCTGTGTGTGTCCCTAGGGGCGTGCTTTCTACTGTGATTGGCTGTGGCTTGAGCTGTAAGGACACTGATCAACGGATCTACATAGTAGATCCATGTGATCAGTGTTTTTACAGCGAGGAGAATGACAGGTGGCTTGTTTACACAAGCTGCCTGACATTCTCCCTCTCCCCCGCCGATCGCCGAGTGACCGGCGGACATCGGGTCCGCTGGTCACACGCGCGGGGGGGTCCGTGACCGCACGGGAGCAGGAGCGCGCCTCCGCAGGCGCGCGCTCGCTCCCCAGAGCCTCACAGGCGAGCGACGTAGACCTACGTCACTCTGCCTGTGAGGGGCTGACTGCCGCAGTAAATATACTGTGAGCAGTCAGCAAGCGGTTAACTGCTTTGCCTACCTTGCCAATTTTTTTAATCTTTCACATTTTCTCATTTTTCACATTTTTTTCATGCTGAAATCAGCGTTTTTTTCTCTAAAAAATAACTTAGAACCCCCAAATATTTTTTTTTTATTTTCTGAAAGCAGAGGCCCTGGAGAATTAAATTGTGACTGTTGAAATGTTTTTTGTTACACGATGTTTGCGTAGCCATTTATCAAATGCAAATTATCAGGAAAAATATAATTACACTAATAATACCTAATATTTTGGTTAAATATAAAAGATGGTGTTGCGTAGAGTAAATAGATTACAAACATGTCAAGATTTAAAAAACTGCGCACATCTGTGAAATGGCAACAAAACTACAGTCCCTAAAACTGTCCATAGGTTACTCTTTAAATGCTATTACAGGCTATCAGTTCGGAGTTAACTGTGAGCCTTGGCACTAGAGTTATTGCTCTCACTCCGATGTTCATGACAATACCTCCCATGTGAGGTGCAATCACTGTTTATATGTGCGCGCCGGAACTAGATGCGCATTTGATTTGCATGTAAGCATGGGGGAATGGTGGTGCTATTACTTTTTGTTATTGGTTTTTTTTTTATTTACATTTTTTTTTTTTACTCTTAATTATTTCTTTTCATTTACTTATATTGCTATCACAAAAGGGCAAACAGGCCCCCTTATGATATCTTTGTCTTTATTGAGACATCCAGGGTCTATTAGACCCTTGATTTCTCCCCTACCTTTCAAACGCTGAGGTCTCCCAAAAGTGGGGACAGGCACTTGTCAAAAACAGGTACCACCCCCCCCCCCCGAAAGGTGCCAAATGTGGCAATGGAGGGGGCAGGAGGCAAACAAGCGGAGCTTCCCCATTTGGGCGGAGCCCTGCTTTAATACACACTGAATGGCATATCCCCATCACCCTACATACCTGAACCGCCAGTGTTTTCTCCATTGAGCGTCATGGTCTTTTTAAAATTTAGTGCGACAATAAATGGCTCTGCCCTCACAGCCACATCATCCATTCTCAGATTCATTCTCCTAGATCTGTGAATGGAAATATTACAAGTTCCGTCATCACACTTAGAGGTTCATTGTTTCTTTTCTCCAGCCCCATAAACAAAGATCCATATCCCCATTGGACCTGGGGCTGGGATATGAACAATGTTGGAGCCTGTCCATTGCACCCATAACACACAGACATTTTTTCAATTTTTTTTTTTTTTTGCAAAAGGTTGACTATGCCTTTCATAGCCTTTTTTGCAATGTAAATGTACACTATATTGTCAAAAGTATTGGGACGCCTGCCTTTACACGCACATGAGCTTTAATGGCATCCCAGTCTTAGTATGTAGGGTTCAGTATTGAGTTGGCCCACCCTTTGCAGCCATAACAGCTTCAACTCTTCAGGGGTGGCTGTCCACAAGGTTTAGGAGTGTGTCTATGGGAATGTTTGAACATTCTTCCAGAAGCACATTTGTGAGGTCAGGCACAGGATAAGAAGGCCTGGCTTGAAGCCTGTGCTCTAATTCATCCCAAAGGTGTTCTGTCGGGTTGAGGTCAGGACTCTGTCCAGGCCGGTCAAGTTCCTCAACCCCAAACTCGCTCATCCATGTCTTTAATAGCCTGCTTTGTGCACTGGTCTAAATCATTTGGTGGAGGGGGGATTATGGTGTGGGGTTGTTTTTCCAGGGTTGGGCTTAGCTGTTTAGTTCCAGCTTTGTGGGAACAGTTTGGGGATGGTCCCTTCCTGTTGCAACATAACTGCACACCAGTGCACAAAGCAAGGTCTATAAAGACATGGGTGAGTAAAGCCCCGTACACACGTACCGATCGTCGGGCCGAACGATCGGCCGTCTTTTGTCCGAGGGCTGTCGTGTCTGTTGAAAACTGCAAAAGACTGCACACAAATTTTGTCGGCCAACAACAGCCGACTGCAGAAGTGATGTCATGTGATGTTTAACTTTCCTTGTCTTTTTTCTTTTCTGAGCATGCCCAGTCTTGCAAATCTGCTGTCTGTCGGCCGAATTCTGTACTGACTGGCGAACAATCGGCCGTTCTGGTGTCGGCATACAAAAATTTTAATGCTTGCACGACAGATTCTGTTTGGCCAAAAGTGCGCTGTCGGCTGTCGGAAGCATCATACTAACAAGCCGAAAATCGGCCGATCGTTCGGCGGCCGAACATTTTCGGTACGTGTGTACGGGCCTTTAGTTTGGGGAGGAGGAACCTGATTGGCCTGCACAGAGTCCTGACCTTAACCTGATAGAACACATTTGGGATGAATTTGAGTGCAGACAGCGAGCCAGGCCTTCTCGTCCAACATCAGCACCTGACCTCACAAATGCGCTTCTGGAAGAATAGTCAAACATTCCCAAAGACACACTCCTAAACCATCGTGGACAGCTTTCCCAGAAGAGTTAAAGCTGTTTGGACCAGTGCACAAAGCAAGTTCCATAACCAAGGTCCAAGTCCTGACCTCAACCCAATTAAACACCTTTGGGATGAATTAGAGCAGAGACTTGAGCCAGGCCTTCTCGTCCATATCAGTGCCTGACTTTACAAATGCACTTCTGGAAGAATTTTTAAACATTCCCATAGACACTCCTAAACCTTGTGGACAGCCTTCCCAGAAGAGTTGAAGTTGTTAAAGCTGCAAAGGGTGGGCCAACTCAATATTGAACCCTATGGACTAAGACTGGGATGCCATTAAAGTTCATGTGTGTTTAAATGCAGGTGTCCCAATACTTTTGACAATATAGTGTATTTTCATATTTTTTTTTTACAGTATTAATGTGTTACTTTTCCATTCAATGATTTTTTTATTTTTTATAAAACCTGGCTAAAGGGGTATTTTGTTACACCTGTATAACCTTTTAAAGCATTTATTGCATCCACTTCTAAATGGTTATATAGTGCGCTTTGCCATTAGGGTAGGTTGCGACTTTGTTTTGTTATCCGCCATCAATGAACTAGAAAATACTATATACTATGAATTTTTGGTCTTCATTGTCAGAAGGCCGTACTGCTATAATTAAGGAGGGCGATAGGAGCCCATGACTGTGTTCAACAAGCTGCCATTAGCAGCCAGTAAACGCACACGTATGTGGTAATAAATGTAGGCTTCACATCTTACTCTATAAATAAAACGATGAGACGGAGTGTACATGTAGTTGTTTCTTTGTTAGGCACGACTTTGGATGGCCACAATACACTTCAGGTTGGGGTCAGGGCTATGGAACTTTCAACAAATTCTCCTGCTGTTAGGCCCTGCTGGTTGCTGTGGTAACAATGGTCTACGGGCAACAGCACTGGATGCTTGTTCATTATTTACCTGTTACTCGGGGAGCTCTTCTCTTGTTCAACTGTGTCAGGAAAGTTTCTCAGAGAGGGAATGTATGTAGAGAGAGATGTATTGGAAAAGAAACAGGCTATGGTAACGCAACAAACTTGTTCAAAAATGTTGTTTTTCGTAACGCTCGTTTAATTTTATAATTGGTTAGTGGTGTCATTTAAAAATTTATATTAGACTAGAAAGACAAGAAAATTTAAAGGAGCAGGATGGAAATTTTTTTTCTCAAAGGTAATTCTAAGGGCTCTTTCCCACAGAAATCAAAAATAGATCGTTGGGTCGTGTTTTTTACGCTTCCTGAACGCCTATCAATGCAGTGATTGATGATGAATCTACACCAGGAAGCTTTTGTAAATAAAGGACTTGTCAAAAACTGTCTAATGTCTTTTTACACTAGACATTTTTTATTTGGTGAATGAGTAGGGGTACTACAGTATGTATCCCCTACTCATTAACGTAGGGGGGGGGCCTGGAATCTGGGGGCCCTTTTTTAAAGGAGGCTTCCAGATTCTCATAAGCCCCCCTGCCTGCAGACCCCCACAACCACCGGCCAGGGTTGTGGGGAAGAGGCCCTTGTCCCCAGCAACGTGAGGTCAAGTTGCTGCCCCCCCACCCCAAAGACCCTCCCATGTTGAGGGCATGTGGCCTGGTATGGTTCGGGGGGCACGCACTCATCCCCTCCCTCTTCTGACCTGCTAGGCTCCAGGCTCAGATAAAGGTTTGGTATAGATTTTGGGGGGGACCCCACGCCATTTTTTTCTGAATTTTAGCATGGGGGTTCCCCTCAAAATCCATACCAGACCCAAAGGGCCTAATGTGGGTTGGGGGGACCCCACACTATTTTTTTCTGAATTTTAGCATGGGGGTTCCCCTCAAAATCCATACCAGACCCAAAGGGCCTAATGTGGGTTGGGGGTACCCCACACTATTTTTTTTCTTAATTTATATTGCATTATTTTTTTACATTCAGCTGTTAGCAAGAAACCTCGCTGACAGCTGATGACTCTTCGTTGGTCAAGGACACAGCAGCTGCTAACTCCTTAACAACAATGACAGTTTTTGGTTGTTAAGGACACTGGCACTGCCTGCTCCTTAGCAACCAGCTAGTGACAGGCTGTGGAAAGCACGCTGGCCACTATCGCCGATAAATTACCGCAGGCTTTCACTACTAAAATACTGCACGACTTCATAAAATAACTCATGCGGTATTTTAGTAGCGTTTATTAATGAATGCTAGAAAACTTTTTGAAAAACGTTATGCTGTACCTTACTGCATGCTCGAATGCGGTAAAATATTGGTTTGTGGATTTTTCTTAAAAGTCTGAGGGTGCTGATTGTTTGTGTTCATTATACCAAACTTAGGAAAATCACAGATCTTTACTTTTGTAGTGCACAGAAAGGGTTACAAGATAGGTGTCATGAGCCAAGTGAAAAGAAATGGATATTACATGGCCATTTGGCTTACATGGCTGCTTAGTCTGCAGTCTGTTTTACCTGCCAATACTACAGCCATGGAGACAGTGCCTGGACACTTCTCCTCGGAAGATGGATGCCTTCCGATTTAATCAATCCCAAATAGCCGCCTAGGACGCAAGAAAGCAATTAATATATGCAAGAAGCACTAATTCAACAAACTGCTGTAAAAAGTGACAGAACAAGAAAGAAAATTTCAACTTAAAGACACATTCCAATAAAATATGGCAATTTTATACCTAAATTACTCCCAGTTCAGTTGTTCCAGTTTTAAGCTTGGTATGCATCTTTTGGCTCTGTATGTGCTCATAACTTAAAGAAAGCCTGATGCTTGCTCCAATAAATCTGAAAATGTTCTGCAAAAAAAAAAAAAAAAGGGAATACTCACCTTTCTGGTTGGGAAGGGGGTGTATACACATTGATTTCTTCTTGTGCAGCTGATATCCAATACTTCTGGGGTGTCAGATAGCATGTGCCCTTGTTGTTCAATGTGGTTCCTTCTGGTAACCCCAATCTCACTACAGAACACAATAGTGATACAGGGGTTAGAAAGAGTAACCACAGTGGACAACAGAGTGCATGCTATCCGATACTCCATAGGTGTCAAATACTAGTAGTGCCTGGACCTCTGGCACAGAACAAAGTTTCTGCACACCACCCACCAGAAAAGTAAGTATTCCTCTTCTTCTATTGGCGGGTTGCTTATCTGCTTGAGCAAGCAACAGGGTGACTTTAAAGTGCATTAATACTTTTCTCTTGCAAGGTAAAATAACAGGTTGACTTGAATCCACCCCCACCCACCCCCAAGCAGCACATATTCATCTTATCTTTGTCCCTGACCTCACATTCCCCTGTTCAGTTGGCAGATGAAAACAAACCCTCTATAAGTTATACGCTGTTCTGATCTACTGTAAGTAGCCTACACAGGGCTATAAGATGCTACACATGTCACAATGCTTGGTGTTTGTGCAGAGTACAATGAAATCTAAAGCTGGAAAGTTTTTTGTTTCTTTTTTAAGCATTTTTCATGTACTTGCCATGACTGACATTCATGGTGATCTCATGAACAAGAACTGACCTGATTACCAGCACTGCGTTGAAAACATTAATCTACAGTTGGGAACAGGTTGAAGTGGAACTTAACTGTATCTGAGCACCACAGATTGAGAATGCTATTTAATTCATTTTTAAAATTCAAAGCAAACTTACCCATCCATCCATGTCTCCATGCTTTATTTTTTAAATAAATCACTTTGAAAAACACCCGTCTAGCCTTTCTAGCCATGGCCATCTTGAGTAATGATTCATGTAGCATGTACTTCCTGGAATCTATCTGTCCTTAGCTCAAGCATGCAGGCAAGGGGGTGTGCTTAGCTGAGAAAGCCACTTCTTCCCTTTCTCCAGATGAAAGAAAAAAAAATGCCATGAAGACTTCTGGGGTGTATGACATAATTTTGATATACCATATTTTGCGGCGTATAAGATGACTGGGCGTATAAGACGACCCCCTAATTTTTAAGTTAAAACATAGGTTTTGGGCTATACTCGTTGTATAAGACTACCCCCTTCCGAAGCAAGGCAACACCATTGAGAAAAACATCAGATTTCTCATAGATCTCCAAGGTACCCTAGTACTGTAATACATGTAATCTCTCATAATATCGCCAAGGTACCCTAAGTATTACCAATAGATGTAATCTCAAGATGCTGGCTGTGCGGGAATCCTGTACCGGTATACCGTATGTACCGTAGCTTCGGCTACATAGAGTATACCGCGCTAAGCCAATCACAGTGAGCGATGTATTCTATTATTGAATGCAAAGCCTGCTCGGATTGGCAGAGTCAGAGAGGCGGGCTGATGTTACTCCGCCAATCCGAGCAGGCTTTGTATTCAATAATAGAATACATCGCTCTCCCTGATTGGCTCAACATGGTACACTGTATGTAGCCGAAGCTACGGTACATACGGTATACCGGTACAGGATTCCCACACAGCCAGTGTCTTGAGAGATTACATCTACTGGTAATACTTATACTTGGGTTACCTTGGAGATATTACACTCGGCGTATAAGACCATCCCATTTTTGGGGGATTTTTTTGAGGTTCAAAAGTAGTCTTATACCCCAGAAAATACAGCCAGCAGCATAAGGATTAAAATAGTAAATGTTGATTGTGAGAGATTATTTTAGCTTTAAAGGAAACTTGTACTGAGGAAACTTGGAGGACACCATTGCTAAATTCTCCTTCTACAAATTCCAGTTTACTGGCTGTAATGAAAATCTATTGTCCTCAATACTTTCTAAATCACTGACCTTAGAACAAACAGGCAAATTAGGACTTGTGATCTCACTCTGACTTTCCAGACCTGCATACTTGCAACATCTGATGGAAATAAGTGTTACACAGCAACCATCCCCTGATTGCAGATATGCCGAATTTACTGTAAGTCCCAGTTCACACGCTCTGCTCTGCTTATCACAAATTCATTCCACTGCCCCCCGAGCAATATGGGCTCCCCTAATCCAGACATTTTTACAATGGACATAGCATTTGGAAATACCCAAATTTTATGCATTGGATATGAAACACACAAGGACACACAACACAAAATTTCCCTCTCCAATGGACTATAAATCTGGTTGTGTTAATACTTTTTATTGAGTGTCTTCTAGAAGTATTTAAATGTGATTTATGGAAGCCAATTATCCAAAGGGAATGATGCTGTGACGGTTCAATAGACTCCCGCACCGGTTCATAAAAAAACATTTGGATCAGGCTCAGCTGCTCGAGAACCGATAGCAGAACTTGTGGTATCAAAGAAATCAATCAGGACAAAAAAAATTACCTGCCACACTTACGAGGTGACATTTCACAAGGTATAATTTATATTGTTTAACATTGGACTGCAATGCTACCCTGAGTGTCAAAATGAAGACACTGCCGAGGAATACAAATCATTGAACATCCGTATATCTCTCCTTTTCTTCTGTCGCTGTTTTTTTTTTTTTTTTTCATCACAGTATCACTCGGTGCCCAGCCTGAGCCAAACTCCCAGACTGCTTTGGGGTGCATGTATGGCTCCTCAAATTGTTATAATTTAAAAAAGAGCTTTGGCCTGTCAACATGGACGAAGCTCTGCATCTCATGATATATTACAACCTTGCCAGGGGTCTTGCATCTTTGTAGAAGAAACCAAGAGTGTAATTTTGTCTCTTTGCTTATTGAGTCTCCAGGCTAATAAAAAAATAACATAAAAAGGAATGCTAGTAGGGTCTGCTCAGTGGGAAAAAAAGTGTAACATTCCTACATTTTTATATGAGGATAGTCTACGGTCTGTTCTCTAAACAATCACCTTGCATTCTGCTAAAGGTTAATTTTGCATAAGAAAGTGTCTGAAAGAAGAACTATCTGCGCTGCTCACAACACCTGTCGAAATTCTCCTTTCATACATCTTGAGCAATGAAAGTGAAAAGGGTGGGAATGGCTCCAGAAGGTGCTAAAGGGGTTGGCTTGATTTCAGTAGGCTAGATTTCAAGCTCAATTTGCCCCAACCCTATGCAACGGAGGAGCATAATCAAACAAAAACTACTACATCGCTAACTGGTAAATGGGCTACTGCAAAAAGCATGTGGCCCCTGGGGTTCTTTCCTAGGAAATACTTTTTGTAGTTGCTCTTTTTGGTTATGTCCCCCACACTATAACTTAGTGAGCTGGTGGCCAGTGGCTTAGATATCAGTCCCCTTTAAGAGGGTATTATCTATATGGGCTGCTGTCAATTGTTTTTAGCTCAGGGCTGGGGTATTTAATTTCCCCTCCCCCATCATCTCTGTCCAGCTGTCTTCTCCTATCCCATTGGTTGCTTGACCTTTGCACCAGGAACATTAGCCATACTGTACATGGCACACCAAGACTAAGGATGGAGTTAGAGAGGAGAGTCCACCCTAACACTAAAATCCCTGCATCTATAGACCTCCACGATCTAACACTAACCTATCTACCCCTGTAAAGAAAAAATCAGTATACATACCTTTTATGAAGCCGATCTGACCCGATCCCATGCTGAGCTGTCAGCCACGGCTTCTCTGTGTAGGTGGGTGCAGAGGACACAGCCGACAACCAAAGCTCCATAGTAAGTATTTGGGTGAGGTCAGTTCCCATTCATTTCACAACCGTTGTCAGCCGTGTTCTCTGCAGAGCTTCTACCGCTGGAGACCAGGTCGGATCGGCTTAAAAAAAGGTATGTATACTGATTTCTTCTTTACAGGGCTAGATAGGTTAGTGTTAGATTGTGGAGGT
Organism: Pelophylax lessonae; assembly: GCF_965119305.1. Classification (NCBI taxonomy): domain Eukaryota; kingdom Metazoa; phylum Chordata; class Amphibia; order Anura; family Ranidae; genus Pelophylax; species Pelophylax lessonae. Next base: position 80,871,909 of record NC_138773.1, read on the forward strand.
CAATAGATGCAGGGATTTTAGTTTTAGGGTTGACTTATCCTTTAAGGGAAGGGTAAACTATCATCCTTTTCTCCTAACAGTTGGGTTCTAGGTGCATTGCCCAGAATGGGTATGCAATATTCCAGAAACAAATATGTGCAAAGGATAATAAATCAGCAACAATGTGAACTCATTTAGATTGCACTGGCAGGCAAAGTGTTGATTTGAAACCTCTTATACAGAAAATGTGTTACTAACATTCAGCAACATTATGTGTAGGTGGCTGTGCACTGCCCCTGGCAGACCTGCTCCCCTCAGCCATGGACTATATATTAGCGCATATATTAGTTATAAAATGATCAGGGCCTGACCTGTATTCTGTTATTATTCCAGCTGGTACACATGTAGCACCAAGCTATTAGCATTTGTTGTAAGTTTTTTTTTTTTTTTTTTTAATTGCTAATTAAAAAAAAAAAAAAGAGAGAGAAAATGAAGGAATACTATACCGAAATTTAAGAATATTTAGGTTGGCAGAAACTGGCCTGATGCAGTTTAAATTTTAATTAATTTAATTTGATGATTCGATTCACTTGAGTCTACCATTAGGAGAGACTCACATGACTGCTGGTATAGGCCTTGCCACAGATCTGATCACTGTAGCCTCTACAATACATCATGCAGAACAATGCCATCCTGTGAGCAGTCTCTTTTATTACCGTTATTCTGCCTGTTAGAAGACATCCACTAATCTCCTCCAAGTTGCATGGCATAATTAGTGGCAATGAGGTCTCTAGAACACCTTAGACACCTTAAAGTGAGGCCTGCAGGAGAGAATAGATGAAAGGGCGGCATGACTAGGAGAGGAACAGGGGAACAGAGTCAAGGAAGGGTCAGCTAGGTCAGGGTAGTGTGAAAAGGAGTAGGCCTTACCTGATTGGAGGCAGAGGCTGTATGGGCAGGGTTCAGATGTGTAGGGGTCTGCGTAGGTAGGTCTACCCAGTCAATCTGAAAATTTCAGGAGAAGAGGTGACTTCCCTTCCTCCTGCCTTTGAGTTAGTGGTTATTGAAGTATGTGAGTGGTGGTCATGTTTTTATTTTGTTTGGTGTCGGGAACATGGATGCAGTTAAAAAAAAAAAAAAACAAGAAAAATGGAAAAAATCAATTACTAAATCAAAAATAAATAAATGAATATAAATAAATAAACTAATAAAAATTATTTGCTTGATTCGTTGTTTAAATGAAGAAGTTTTTAGACACTTTGTCACAGCAGCGGCGGGTCAAGGGGTCTTTGGGGGGGGATCAGTGAGCAAGTAAATTGTTAAAAGAATTGCGAGGCCCATCTAAAGTACCATCTAAAGCAGTGTTTCTCAGCTCTGGTCCTCAGGGCACACTAACAGGCCAGATTTTAAGTATTACCTTGGGGAGATGCAGACTAGAATAATGCAATCACTGAGCAGCAAATGATATCACCTGTGAGGTATTTCAGTTTTCTTGCAAACATGGCCTGTTAGTGTGCCCTGGGGACCGGAGTTGAGAAACGTTGATCTAAAGTATGGTGCTTTAATTTGGTTGGTGGTGGTCCTCCCAGGAGCTAGGTCCCTTGGGGGGAAAAAATGGAAGTATGTGTGGTGTCCCAATGTCTTCGAGCCAGTTGGGGAGCGGCTGAGGACGTGGACAATTACAGTTAAAATCGCGTCTAAGGACACCCAAAGACCCCTTCTGATTTAAGCATTATTATAATTATATTGCTGAATTTGCATTTATTGGTATGTTTTATTGTTATGTTATTTATTCTTTGGTTAATAAAAATGGCTGCTGTGGCCGTATTAAACCCATGTCACGCAGTCCGTGTCGTTATTTTGTAGTATTAAGGACCCAGGTTGATGAATCCTTTAGTCAAGTGAACCTGTACCCAAAGAGAAAAGATTTGCTGTTTTAGGCCACTTTCACATGGGCTTAGTGGATGACTCGTGATCCCCGGTGAACTGCATTGTCAGCAGCAGCTGGCCCATGGTTAGCAGGCAATCGGGGGTGATATGATGCCTCCAACACACCTGTTTGAAGAGGAATTTTACACTGAAATCCCCATAAATCTCTATAGGGCATGGTAGCAAGCAGTGTTGCCTGTCGAAAGCAAAATGCACTATTTTTTTTTTTTTTTCTCATTCCAATATGTATGGAACTGTCTGCTGGCCATTACCTGGTATTAACAAATTAACACGTGTCTCAACTATCTGTTTTTGCTCAAACAAAATCAAAGAAAATTTGCAGCTCCACTTACCTACCAGCCTGCAGCCAACTGAATTATCCTGTCTAACAGTATGCATTAAAAACAGGGGTCTAGTTTGCACACATTTGAAAATACATGCATAGGCTGCAGAGACACTTCATAGCTCCCCAGTATTATCTGCAGTCCTAACTCTAAATTTTGAGAGCCTCCATAGTAGAAGCACATGCATTATAATGGATGGGCAAAGGGCCGGTGAGCCTGGAGAAAGCCCACCTCACCTGTGTTTGCTGCATGACAGTGCTCAGAACCCTGAAAAAATGTACCTTTACACTGAATTCCTCCTAAAAATAACAGTGCACCTCCTTCACAGCAAAAAAAAAAGAAGAAGTGAGTTAGCCTACTGTTTGTCAACCAGAAATCATCTCTCTACTAAGTGGACTGCAGTGCTCTGGAATCTGGTAGGAAAAGACCAAAACCCCAGCCACAGCCAGGTTATTTTTTTGCCATCTTTTTGCTTGGGGGATTTTCCTTCACTTCCTGTTTTGAAGATGCAACAGAAATCTGAAGATGAGAGATGCTGCCTCTTAAGCAGATGTCACCAGAACATTTGACTCCACTGGAGGATACCCCCTAAACTCTTTTCTAATGACAGCTCTAACGTTTTGGATTTCCCCTTATAAGCAGGATGTGCAGGATTAAGCTTTTAATGCCATGAACTGCTTTCTATACAATACCATCATGGCATCATTGTAATATTTTGTATGGGGCACCCCAGAGTTCATGCTGCTCTAAGGATGAAAATAGAGAGACATCACCATCCACTTGTGAATTCTAGCCAAGGTCCAGCCTGGCCTTAGAAAATTACAATCCCACTATCAAGCCCACAATCTTCACCTGTCCCTTTGTCACCGCACACAGTTCATGATCAAGAGAGCTTCCCCCAAGGAATAACGACTGTTCAGGCCAAAAACACATGATAACAAAATAAGTGCTTTACTATACATGTCCAAAAACAATATTTCCAACAATTGCCTCAAGTGTCTGATAGATATTCTTCCCAAAGAAGGGGGTGCAATGGCCTCCATTCCTTCTCCAGAGAGTAGTCCAGATGTCTCAATCATACAACCCCCCTTTCCCAAGGGGGGATTTAATCAAGCTCTGTATTCACTCACATATCTTTGACTGCCAACTCTCAATGAGATATCACTCTCCTCTATTCTGCTATCTGCCAACATCCTCAAGGCTCCACTTATCTTTACTCATACACTCCCAATGACATGACTGGAAGGGTGGTACCCAACTTTCTGTCTAAGTGACAATGATCACCAGGACAAATAAAGAAGTGAACCTCTCTAGCAGAAACACAGACAGCAATAAAACACGGCACAGTGTCTAATTCTTCCCTCCTCTATCCATAACAAAAAAAAGTTTTTTTCTTTATACATTTTATGTGCTACTGCTCTTTAAATAGGAGCTTCATGATTTGCTCTGTCCAGTTGAATAAGCCAAGCATTGTTAAAACCCAACCCATGCCACAGCCCACCATATCCCTGCCTCCTAGTCCACCTACCCTGTTTCCCCGAAAATAAGACAGTGTCTTATATAAATGTTTGCTCCCAAAGATTCGCTAGGTCTTATTTTCAGGGGATGTCTTATTTTTCCATGAAGAAGAATACGGTACACATTTATTGTTGAAGAACAAAAAGGAAATGTATTACCTGTATACGGTACGGTAGTAGTTGTCATTGCAAACCAACAAATTACATCCTCCTGTGTCATTTTGATTCCCTCCCCCCTTCTGATCCTCCTGTGTCATTTTGATTGCCCCCTCTGATCCTCCTGTGTCATTTTTAGTGATTCCGATCCCCCAACCCCTGTGCCAGTGGACACCTTCATTAGACATCCACCCCCCCCCTTTATCAGACATTTGCCCCCTACCTCAGTCACCCCTGTGTGTCCACACAATGTGCCCGACTCTTGTCCCACGTGACTCACTGTCTAATTGTGTGAGTCAGCCAGACTCCGTCAGGGCAGAGCGAGCAGCAGGCGGCAGCTTGTCCTGGCGGCGGCACAGACTCTCTGAGTAAAAGAGACCTCGCACTTCCTGTCTGCTCCGGCTGCGCTGTGGCCATCAGTGAGCTGCGTGGCGGCACCCACCGCTACGGTCCAGAGTTACGGTAGCTTCGGGGGGGCCTTATTATCGGGGAGACCTTATGTTCGGGGGAGGCCTTATTATCAGGGAGCTCTTATTTTCGGGGGATGCCTTATATCTCAGCTAGAGGCAAAACTGTAAGTAGGTCTTATTTTCGGGGGATGTCTTACTTTCGGGGAAACGGGATAGCAGTATTTTTTTTAAAATTCTTTATTTAAGGCATGCAGCAAAACATGGCAGTATGACACGACATACCATGGTCGAGGATATCTGTTAGTAGATATGTATATAATATGAACAGAGAATTACTAGCTATCAATAAGTATTTTAGGTTTTATTTTGGTTTAAAGCAATCTTTTCCAGATGTCTTCAGACTGATCAAAGTGATGTGAGTACCACTGTCTTTTTCATTACCCAGTGAGTAAAGGGCACCATGATGCTGTGAGTCATTCAGCCTGGAAGACTGAGGACATCTTGTGTCAAAAAATGATCATTACATGAGACAGCTCTGGAATGAAGGTGAATATAGCAGTCCAAGCTGTAAAAAAAAAAAAAAAAATCTGTCAGGAGTTGAAATTGAAAACACATTCCATTATCATGTTTCTGAAAGCACAAATAAAGATACAAATAAAATGTTATGAATGTAAAAGCTGCACCTATAAAGTGTTCCTTTATGAAATGCATAACAGTATCTATAAAAACTATTCATAAATAATTATCTCATGGGTCTATCTTATCATATTTGTCATAGAAGTGGATAACTCTTTAATTTTCTGCCAAGCACTGCTTACACAAAAGCAGATAACCCTTTGATTTTCTGCTAAACACTGCATGTGCCATTCTGCTCACAACAACGCAGGTACAGAATTCCATGCATGCACGTCCCATCAGACATCTGTCTCTGTAGGCTTGTGAATAATGTAATTGGCAAGCAAGGAGGGTGGTAGAATGGGGATGACTGTTCAAGGAGGCTGATCGCCTGTGTGCCCCCTATGATTACACTCCCCATGCCATCAAATGATGACACACGGCTTAAGAGCATAAGCAGCTAAAACAAGTGGTGTTCTCTAGATGGAATGCTTAGTGTTTGATTTGGTGCTAAACCATCACACCGTCTGTACAAAGAATGAGATCGTTTGCAAAGCTGAGTCTCCCAGCATGGGCTCCTTTCGCAGATGGTGTTTGTGCAGGCTCTTCCGAAAAACTTCATCTCCTATTCCTAAAGCATGCTGCCCAATTCATCACAGAGTGCAAGGTCAATGAAGTCTTCTGTACGTGTATAAATAAAGAGACTTTTACATGGATTCAGGTCACCGCTGGTGAATGAATAACAATCTCTGACCTATTCTGTTTTAATTATGTTTTTTCCTGTCTAAAATGCACAAACACACAATATATTTTTGGCAGGAAGGAAGAATAAAGTCTTGGCTTCACACCTCTGTTTTGAGGCTGTCCATTGCTGCAATGCATTATATAGAGTTCATAAAGTATTTATTAAAGGAAATTCTGTCTCAATAAAAAAAAAAAAATGGTAGAGAGCAAAACCACAACATTGATGTCTATATTTATAGCTAAAGCTATATACACACTTGATGGGAATTCATAGCTTAAAGCAGAACTTAAGTTAAAGCAGAGTCCCCCTCCAAAAATTAAAAGTCACCAGCTACACATACTGTAAGCGCTGACTTTTAGTATTAGGACATTTATCTGTCCTGGAATCCAGCAATGTTGGCACCCCAGCCGATGTTTCCATAGACTCTCGTGAACCACTGCCGTTGCCATTGCCACTGCCGGTAAGGGAACCCGGCAGTGAAGCCTTGCAGCTTCACAGCCGGTTCCTACTACGAACGCGCAAAGCGAACTGCGCTCTCTTACTGACCCGGCAGCAGGGGAAGGAGGAGGGAGGAGGATAGGGCCAAACTGGTGACGTACCTTGCCACAGCGAGGTCAAACAGAAGTGGGGACAGGGTACCTGTCAAAAACAGGTAACCACCCCCCCCCACCCGAACGGTGCCATACGTGGCACTGGAGAGGGGGGGAGGAATCAGATAAGCGGAGGTTCCACTTTTGTGGAACTGCACTTTTAAATCAGAAGTAGGAAAAAATGGGAGAAAAGGATATCCAAATAAAATATGGAAATTTTTATCAATTGAATGTTTGCTCCCTCTTCTGGCCTGTACAGTCTGATATTTTTTTCTCCCATTTTTTCCTACTTGTATACATTAGAGATGATGGCCATATATGTCATATTAACTTCCAAACTCCCCCCAGCCCACAGCCTCCTGGACTGGTAAGTGTCTGTTTATTAAAAGTCAGCAGCTACAGTATTTTTAGTTGCTGACTTTTATTTCTTCTTAAATTAACAGAAGATCCTCTGCAAGTTTATTTTTATTTTTTTAGCAACAAGGCCAGGACCTACATTGAATGGCCTCTTTCACACGGCCGCTCCGATTTTTTCTTCTGCTCCGGCACCTTTTTCACGGACACGGATGACATTTGTGTCATCCACTCCGTATGTCCGCATATCATCCCATCCATTTGCGGATGATATACGGACATAATATATGTCTAAGGGTATTGCAGATGTCAGCGGATGACACCGCTGACATCCGATTTTGCATCCGTTAAACTGAAGAAAAATAGGGTTCTGTTCCGTTCCAAAAAATGGAACAGAATTGAAAGGACGCAAATCGGATGTCAGCGGATGGTCATCCGCTGACATCCGCATTGCCATTGACATGCATTATGTCCGTATATCACCCGCAAACGGATGGGGTGATATACGGACATACGGAGCGGCCGCGTGAAAGAGGCCAATGAGAAATGTCCCACCATGCTGGTGGCTACTATGTTTGTTGAAATTCTTTAGCCCCCACTGGATACCCTGGCAGCTGTAAATTTCTGGTGCTGCAGAGGTTAGTACAACCTTTGGACCTGTCACAGGCATTCTTCAAAAGTGCCGACTATGCCTGCCCTTTCCGCTCATCTTCTCCATTCATAAAAGCTGTGCTATCACTTCCTGCAATAAAAAGCACTCTATGAAGAGAGGACAGGTGAGAATGAATGAAAAGCCTGCCTCATCCATTCATATCAAACAAATAGCACCTACCGCCACCTATAAGGGGCCTTCACAGAAAAGGGCACATGGAAGGGCAACGCATGCAAAAAATAAATAAAACACAGAAAACTCCCAGTTCAACTCACCCACCAGTCTGCTGCCGACCAAATTATCCTGTCTAACAGCATGCGTTAAAAACAGGCGTTTAGTTTGCACACATTTGCACATGCATGCGTAAGCTGCAGAGCCGCTCCAAGGCACCCTAATATTTCTGCAGTCCTAACTCTTGTAAAAGAGCCTATGACGTAGGCTTTTTACCATGCGATCAGCTGGGACCAATCACAGCTGGTCACTTTGTAAACGAGGAAGTGCCGTTTATCGGCTTTCCTCCATTCGCGCTGACCAGGTGCGAGTAGAGGAGAGCCGATCGGGGGCTCTCCTGACAGGGAGGGGGGGTCTGCGTTGATAATCAGTGCATTGATTATCTGTGCAGACCCATTGGGGCTGCCCACTAGAGCCCACAAGGGATGCCAACCCATGCCACTAGGGATGCCAACCCGTGGCCACCAGGGATGCCAATCAGTCCCTATTAGGGATTCAAATCAGTGCCCATTAGTAATGCCTGTCAGTGCCTCATCATTGCTGCCTATTAGTGCCATCTATCAGTGCCGCCTATCAGTGCCCATCAGTTCCACCTATAAGTACCCATCAGTGCTGCCTATCAGTGCCACCAACAGTGCCCATTAGTGTTGCCTATGAGTGCCCATCAGTGCCGCCTATCAGTGCCCATCAATGTTGCATATTGGTGCCACCTATCAGTGCTCATCAGTGCCGCCTATCAGTTCCCATCAGTATTACATATTAGTGTCTCATCATCAGTGCCCATCAGTGCCACCTCATTAGTGACTATGAGTGCTGCCTCATCAGTGCCCCTCGGTGCAGCCTCATCAGTGCTCTTCAGTGCAGGAGAAATCTTACTTATTTACAACATTTTTAACATAACATAAACAAAGAAAAACTTTTTTTTTTCAAACTATTCGGTCTTTTTTTATTTGTTTAGCAAAAAAGAAAAACCCAGAGGTGATCAAATACCACCAAAAGAAAGCTCTATTTGTAGGGAAAAAAATTATGAAAAGTTTGTTTGGGTACAGCATGACCGCGCACTTTTCAAAATTTGACAGCGCTAAAAGCTGAAAATTGGCCTGGGCAGGAAGGGCATGAATGTGCCCTGCATTGAAGTGGTTAAGTAAGTGATAAATATAAAACCTAAATCCAATACAAATGCAAATCTATTTTTTTTAATTTATAATATTAAAGCTATTTTGAAAACTTTTAAGGATGAACTTGTAGGAACTCTGTGATTGGCTGCCAAAATGTTCACATGATTGAAAAGCTCAGAGCTTTCCATTAGTCGCTGAACCATGCCGGAAGCACACAGGGGCACAGCTGTATTCACAGTCTGGTACACAAATATGCTGCCGCTTGACGTCAAGGTCAACCTGCTGAGAGGCCGCATATTGGCCGCGTACTGTCGACATAATGCCTTTTCAGTTACTGTAATTTTTAATGGCGTCTCAATGCGCATACCTTATGTAGCAGTATTCCCATGGGAGCTGCTGAGTGTGGGTTCCCCTAGGTTACCATTGGCAACAGTAGGATATTTAACCACTTACCGCAAACTGACGTTAATTAACGTCAGCAGACTTTGCAGGGTTATACCGGGATGATGCCTCTAGCTAGAGGCACCATCCCGGTACTGTGGTTTAGAGCCGACGGTCGGCTTTCCGTCGGTAATGACCGATGCGGTTTGGGAGCCGCTCGATTGTTACCCGGGGGGGCGAGAGGGGACGCCCCCCCCCCCCTCCCGCTGGCTTCCGTGGCTTTTACCGGGGCTCCCGTCCCACCGGGAGCCCCGAGCACCCAGCCGGCACGTCCGCCGGCTGGATGGAGTCCCGATGAATGCCGGAAACGGCATCGATCGGGTCTCCGATGACGTAACCCGGAGGCAGCGTCCATGACGTCACTTCCGGGTTACTGTGCTGCAAAAGGCGGCAGTTTTGAAAAACGGCTGTATGCAAAAATGCCGTTTTCGGCGTTTTGCATACAGGGAAGTGTAGTGGAGGGGTCTAGGGTCTTTTAGATCCTCGATCCCTCCATAAAGTGTACCTGTCACTACATATTGGTGTCACAAGGGATGTTTACATTGCTTGTGACAGCAATAAAAGTGATCAAATTTTTTTTTTTTAAAAACTGTAATAAAGTTTGAAAAAAATAAAAAATAAATAGGAAAAAAAAAAATTTTGCCGCCCCCGTCACCGTTAGCTCGCGCACGAAAAAAAACGTATGCGCAAGTCGAGCCGCGAATGAAATCGCTGTTCAAACCCCACATGTGAGGTATCGCCGTGATCGCCAGAGCGTGGGCAATAATTAAAAAAAAAGAGCTACACTCTAACTCTAAACTGGTAACCGTTAAATAAATTTAAAGCGTCGCAGATTGAGATCTCTATTGACCGTAGTTTGTCGCCATTCCACGGGGGGGGGGGGGGACGCAATTTTAAACCGTAACATGTTGGGTATCTATTTACTCGGCGTGACATCATCTTTCACAATATACAAAAAAAATGGGCTAACTTTACTGTTTAGTATTTTTTAAATGCAGTGAAATGTGATTTTTCAATTTTTTTTAAAAAAAATGGCGTTTTAAAGACCGCTGCGCAAATACCGCCTGACAAAAAATTTTGCAATGACTGACATTTTATTCTCAAGAGTCTTTGCTAAAAAAATATATATAATGTTTGGGGGTTCTAAGTAGTTTTCTAGGAAAAAATACTAGTTTTAACTTGTAAACAAAAAGTGTCCGAAATAGGGCTGGGGCTTAAGTGGTTAAGCATGTTTCCAAGTGTGATTACCTCAGACAATAACCAGTCCAGTTTCTTTGGTTTTTTTAGGGTTTATTGAGAACTTTGATAGGAGAAAGGATGAGTGGGATACTCCAACAACTGAACTATGCACAAATAGGCAGGGACTATACAGAATTGCTGATTGACGCTGGTTAGCGCTGACTGACGCTGATTAACGCTGACTGACGTTGATCACGACTATGCCGCTTACTTTAGCTTCACCTTTGACTGTGAAAAGTCCTTTACGCTCCCTAAGGTACTCTTTCCTGAGGTAGATGACTTGTAGTGCAGACTGTACTGCTGAGACACTTCAGGGCCCTTCCTGGTGCCCCCTTTTTTTTCCCCTATACTTCAGGATTTCACAACTTGGTACCCCCTTTACTGCAAAATCCTGGGTTAGCTGGCTCTCTGATCCCCTTGACCTCTCTGGAGTGGTCCCCTCTCTTAGGCAAACCCCTGGGTAGATCTTGAGTACTCACAACACTGGTTTTCCAGAAGAATCCTGCCCCACAGCTCCACTTGGTCAGCACACACTTGATCCCCCACAACACAGCTCATCCCCTGGTCCCTAGGCTTCCTGCCTGGACCACCTTCCTCTGCAACAGGAGGAGAGACAGCCGTCACCCTCCTCCTGGGACCTAGCTTCCCGCCCAAAAACACCTTGTCACATGCTCCCCTCCTATTTATGTACAATCCCAGGATGCATTGCAGGAATGCCCTCCCACTGGAACTGACATAAAACAGAGTGCGTCACTGGCTAGGTTTCCTCCATTGTCCAATGAGCTCCCTCATTGGATGCAGTGGGGACACTCCCTCAGACCCAGTGAATAAAACTTGGAAACACGTGACAGGCTCAACTAACAGATCAGACCCTTCTGATAAGCAGAATAGGGCCATAACTATGCTTTACCTAGCACCTACCTAGGAGGGTGCTAAACTTAGTTCAAAAAGAAAAACATGTATTTCCTTGCTGTGCACTGAACAAAAGGCAGGTGCAGGTTTTGGTCTACGGATGATGAGCTAAAAAGTGCACACAAATGTTAATGTTAATGAGGAAAAGTGCTTATTCATGTAACAGTTCACTAAATAGACAAAGCAACTTGTTTCTGCTGAGTGCACCCTGATCAATATTCTGATTTGATACGGATCTGTGATCCGGATCAATATTCTGATGTGTGCGAATAAATACATTTCAGATTTTTTCCCTACTGATTACTCAACAGTGCAAGCCTGAATATAGAGTAAACATTACTTCAGCCTTGGTTTAATCTGGCAAAGCCGTAGCAGCTGAAGTAGAGCATGGTAATATCTTAAACAAGAGAGCTGCTCTAGCTGCCTTTGTGGGGTCAGGAAGGGACTTTTTTTACTCATATTGGGCAAAATTGGCCACAGTTTCCCAATGAGGGTATTTGTATTTCTTTCCTCTGGACCAAACCTGTCTGAGTTGTGAGAGGCTGAATATGATGGATATGTGTCTTTTTTAAATGGTTTAAATCCATGCCATCTGGTCAAAAAAAGAATGAGTTTCTATGTATTCAATCAATGCATTAAACAGAGGAGGTACAAATTAATTAAATCTGGGAACATAGTATGTGAATAAAATATCACTTTTAAGAAAATATTTTAAAGTCAAGCAATAGTGCACATCCATTTCCAAAAACACGCTGAGGTTTCAGTACTTTTAGCAACCATAACTACGACCCATAGTATTAATATATAAAATGTTAGCAAACAGCCTTAGCGTGGACTTTCACCCTCCCAAAAAAAATCTTGTTCTTTTTCTCACCTGTCCTGCAACAAATGTCATCCTGCTCCACCATATACAGTGCCTTGAAAAAGTATTCATACCCCTTGGAATTTTCCACATTTTGTCATGTTACAACCAAAAATGTAAATGTATTTTATTGGGGTTTTTTTATGATAGACCAACACAAAGTTGCACATAATTGTGAAGTGGAACAAAAATGATAAATGGTTTATACATTTTTTTTGTAAATAAATATCTGAAAAGTGTGGCATGCATTTGTATTCAGTCCCCTTTACTCTGATACCCCTAAGTAAAATCTAGTTGAACCAATTGCCCTCAGAAGTCACCTAATTAGTAAATAGAGTGTAATTAAATCTCAGTATAAAAAAGTTGTTCTTTGAAGCCCTCAGAGGTTTGTTAGAGAACCTTAGTGAACAAACATAATCATAAAGGCCAAGGAACACACCAGACAGGTCAGGTATAATGATAAACAAACACAAGAGGCTCTGAAGAAGAGGCGCTGCCTCGAAACGCGTAAGCCTGTACAGCTTTGGGGGGCGATCCAATCCTGATCTCGATACTGAGGATTTTATACTTTGTCTGATGTGCTTTTTTATCAAGAACTCGTTTGTGAGTCTTTTTAATTCATATTTTAATAAACCTGCTTAAAGGATAATGCACTAGGTTGGCGCGCCCTTGTGTTTGTTTATCGTTTATAGTGTTCCCAGACCACCCTGGTCTAGTGAGGGGCTGCAAGGCTGAAGCATTACAAGGTTGCCGTGTCATTTGTTCTCATCTACAAGTCTATAGCCAAGCTGGATAGAGGATTGCACCACTAAGAGCGCAGGGAATAGGTGCTTTGCATCGACAGTTTATCTACTTGCTTAGGTCGGGTATAACGTTGGGGAGTAATTTAAAGCAGGGTTAGGGTATGAAAAATATCCCAAGCTTTTAACATCTCATGGAGCATTGTTCAATCCATCAACTGAAAATGGAAAGAGTATGGCACAATTAAACTGACAGGCCTGGCAAGGAGAGCAGTAATCAGAGAGGCTCATGATAACTCTGGAGGAGCTGCAGAGATCCTTAGTTCAGATAGGAGAATCTGTCCACAGGACAATTATTAGTCATGCACTTCACAAATCTGGCCTTCATGGAAGAGTGGCAAGAAGAAGGCCTTGTTGAAATAAATCCATAAGAAGTCCCATTCTTAGTTTGTGAGAAGCCATGTGGGGGACACAGCAAACATGGAAGAAGATGCTCTGGTCAGATGAGACCAAAATTGAACTGTTTGGCCTAAAAGCAAAACACTATGTGTGGCAGGAAAACACTGCACATCACCTTGAATACACTATCCTCACTGTGAAACATAGTGGTGGGAGCATAATGTTGTGGGGATGCTTTTCTTCAACAGGGACAGGGAAGCTGGTCAGAGTTGATGGGAAGATGGATGAAGCCAAATATAGGACAATCTTAGAAGAGTCTGCAAAAAAAATGAGACTGGGGCAGAGGTTCACCTTCCAGCAGGGCAACAATCCTAAACATACAACCAGAGTTACAATGGAATGGTTTAGATCAAAACATATTCATGTGTTACAATGGCCTAGTTTAAGTCCAGACCTAAATCCTATTGGGAATTGTAATGGATCAACCGGCACCCCGACCTGGTACCTCCGTTGATGGATGTTCCTAGTGCTTCCACGGGCTCCAAGCACTCCACCAGACACCATAACCACCTCAGACCCAACGAACCACCGCAGCTTGGTTGGGGTCTCACCATCCCCTACCCACCCTGGACCTACGACAAGGGTCCAGGTTCCAGTGGGTGAACCTCTATTTCCCCAGAGAGTGAAGCAGGAACAAGCTCTTACAAGAGCTTTGTGATTATCCAAGGGAGTATGAAGAGCATAACAATCTCCTTGAATCCCTGAAATTGCTGTTCACAGATACTCTCCATCCATCCATTTGACAGAACTCAAGCTATTTTGCAAAGAACAATGGGCAAAAATGTCACTCTCTAGATGTGCAAAGCTGGTGGAGACATATCCAAAAATAATTGCAGCAAAAGGTGGTTCTGCAAAGTATTGACTCAGGAAAGGGGGGGGGGGGGGGCTGAATACAAATGCAAGCCACACTTTTCAGATATTTATATGTAAAAAAAATTAAAAATTATTAATCCATTTCCTTCCGCTTCACAATTATGTGCCAATTTGTGTTGGTCTATAACATAAAATCCAATAAAATACATTTACGTTTTTGGTTGTAACATGACAAATGTGGAACATTTCAAGGATTATGAAAACTTTTTCAAAGCACTGTATCATAGGGAGTTGGCTGCCTCTTTCTGGTTCCTGTGGCCCATCTCTGTGAATGATGCCAGATCTCATGAATAAGCAGTGATCTGATGCCGTGTGTGTTTTTTAACATGTTCTATAAATGGAGAATAGTAATGACTCCTGGGATACCAAAGTCACATATCCCAGGAAGCATTACTTCCCATCATTATTAGAGCAATGTGTAAACAGATGTAGCCCTCTTTTTTTGGGGGGAGGGAGGGGGGTTTGAGAAATTACTCTTCCCAAACAAAATATTGCACTAAGCCTGTAGATAAATATGAGACCCATAAGCTTTGCTAAGTGGAAGAGTGGGTTTGATAATAAAGTTGGCAGTGCTACCACCCAGGGCAGAGTCCCTGTAAACAGAAGGGATTCCCTTCCTATGACGTTATTCAGTACTCTTTTTAAAGTAGTTGGGAGTAGAGGAACTACTGCAACCAGCATAGAACATTAACCATAAGTAAATAGATGCCCACCAGTATAGAAATAATAGAGCTTTATATAATAAAAGATTAGTAATAATACACATATCCAATGTACAAACTAGTATTATCAGAACAGGCCCCAACAGGAGTCCTGGTGGAATTGTGCATATAAACCCAGGTATACATAGTTATATATAAAGGTACTTCTAGATGAATGTTGCAGCAAAGTTCAGTTGCAGAGGCACCTCAGGAGGATTGCAGTGCGGCATCTCTCTTGGTTCCAAAGACATGAAGGCAAGGTCAGCAATCATAGAGAGATCCTCCAACTATTGCCCAACCAACCTGGAAAGCAGCTTGTCATTGGCAGAAACCATAGTGTGACACTGGAGCTCACAATCAGAATATCAACTTTGTATCTTAGTCCCTAGTAACTTCTAATCTGCCATACAACCAGCCTACTAACTACCTAATGGGCCATCGGATGCCTAACCTGGATCTAGTCCATGATGGTTATTGAGCCATGAGCTAAAACTAGTTGGAAAATTCCTGACCAGAAGGGACAGGGTTAACTTACAGTATATAATAGGAGCTTTGTAAAAACTGTTTTGCGATAAACGGGTTCACCGACAAACATACAGTAATCTATAGGCAACAATAGTAAACTATTAAACAAAGGAGCACTTGTCTAATAGTCTCTGGTTCTGGTCTGGATTCAGCAGCAGCTTTTTCATAGAAGGACATGTGTTCCAGCTTCTCCATTTTACTTCCTCACTTGGAGGTTTAAGACGCAGCCACATAGAGACAGGAAGTGAGGTACGTAACTAACTCTGTGACATTAAAGTGTCTCCTGATGTTTTTTATCTTAATGCAATCTTTGCATTAATGTTAAAAACCTTCTGTGCATGGGATCCCTCAGGCTTCCCTTATACTTACCTGGGACCCATTGCGATCCTACACAGTGCATGAGAGCTGCAGCTGTCTCCTTACAGGGCAGATTAATAGCACTGGGAGCCAATGGCTCCACTGCTTTTAGTTAAATTCTGTGATGAGGGAGCAGAAGGTGGGGCCGTGCCCCACTGTCTGTGTCTAAAGATGCAGGCAGTGGGGCTCAGGAATGAGCCAGCACGAGTAACCCCATGGAAAGCGGCTTTTTATAGGGGCACTGAATGAAGAGGAGGAGCCAAGAGTGCCGGCGGGGGACCGAAGAAGAGGATCAGGGTAGCTCTACAAAACCATTGGACAGAGCAGGTAAGTAAACCTGTTTATTACTTTATTACATAAAAACCCAAAGCTTTACATTCACTTTAAGTAGCACAGCTACTTACAAATACAGACAGTAGCGAGCAATAGGTCCCAACACAGACATGGCACCAGATTTCTTTTTTGCATATGCAAGATCTAGTGTCGGTGTCGCTTTTGGGATATGTAGCATCAATATTCCAGGAGGCAGCATTCTTGCCTAGGTCAGCATGAGGCCAGCAGCAAAAATGCAAAAAAAAAGTAATTAAATACAATTAATAAAGAAAGCTTGGCTTTTTTAAAAAGTGGCAGGTGGGGGATGAATACTGGTAAAAAAAATAATGGTGAAAAGGTTAAATTTATTGAGTGACGGTCCATTGTAATAAAAGACCATTGCAAAAACCATTGCATAATGCAACAACCACATGTGCACCCTCCACAACCTCCAGAGACCTGGTGGTGACCCCCAGAGACAGGGAGGGCCGACATCCCTCCTAAGGGTGCAGATTACTAGGCATGGTGGGTGATGAACCAGATAGAAAGATGGGCGCCAGTCACTTTTATGCTTAAACAAAGAGAGGATTATTTCTCACAACAGGAACAAAAGTGGAGAGAGGGGTAGGGCACAGGGCACCCTTAGTGAAAAATGGCAGATTGGCAGACTCCTTAGACAAAAATGAAGAATAGACCGACAGCAGTACAGAAAAAAACCTTTAAGCTTGGACTGACCTGGGAGGCAACTTCTCTCCCCTGGGTCCAGTCTCTTGTAGCTATCTGTACTTTGTAGCTTCAGCTGTCTACTATAGCAACAGCATGTAACTCACAGAAGGTGCAGGAATTCTGTGGATGATTCCATTTTGATGCTTTCCCAGGCTCTCCAACACATGGCAGAGTCACCTCTGGTACTTCTTAATCCCAGGTCTCCATCCTTTCCTCACTCATCCAAGCAGTGTGCAGGCTCTCCCTTCCAGAGCTCCGAGCACATGGTTAGGCCTCAGACTTCAGGCCTACCCAGCAACAGCTGTTCCTCACACACCCACCCAGACAGGGGTCTTGGTGGTAAGAGACAGATCACCTGACTTCCTCCAAATAAATAGCCACTCCCAGCATGCTCTGCTGCCAGATTGATTGGCTGAGAGAAACATACATATTCATAACCCGACTCACTGTAATTCATCACACTAATGCCACCTAGGTAAAAGCTAAAAGTGCCACCTACTGACAGAAAGGTGAATTACAGTCAAACCAGGATTAGAAGGGAAATCCAACGACCACAAGTCTATAAATCAGTCAGGCTAGCTACCACCTAGCACAACTAAATTTGCTAGCAACCCTGCTTAGGGCAAGGGTACTACACACATATAAAAAAATATAATACCAAATAAACTATGGTACTGCTGGCACAGTCTGGGATCAGGCTCAGAAGTCAGTAGCTGTAGCAGTAGAGGGGTTCACACAGTAGTCAGATCCCCCTTGCGGATGACACAAGCTCATCTGAGCTGGTCTTCACCAGAGCTCGTGATGGTGGGGATGGAATTTGCTGCATGCTAAAATCATGTAAAACTGTTCAGTCAGACTTGTTATCAAGTCATCATTGCCGGCCAGCATTTCCAGGCCTGTGAACTATTTTTCCTCCATAGTAGTTTACTGACAATTGTTCACTGACCTTCCTTCAGACTTGTGAATGGACAATAAATGAACATCAACACACTGATAGGATCCCCCTCTACTCAATTTTCTCTCTTCACTGTTCAACAAGCTTCCAGTGTAAAATGTTTCTTGCAATAGAGTAATTACTGGTTATCTCCTAGTGGTGGCCCTCCCATCAAGTATTACTGTGCAAGGGATTATTGGAAGATAATACAGTATGAAGACAGATTTAGGTAGTTATACTAGCTGTATCTAACCATTCATTTGTTGACCTGGAAAAAACATAATTATTACATTAAGGTTGGGTTCACACTGATGCGATTTGGATGCGGGTTTCCCTGCAATCAATTTGCATGACAGGAGATTGTGACCGGCTCTTAATGGAGCTGGTTTGCACATTCTTGGGCTGGTCATGGAGTGCATTGCACAAGGGTCCTGTGAATCTTTGGCTCTGTTTCAGGTCCGAATTCAGACAAAAGTTTGGGCCTGATTCGTCCCTGAAACAGAGAGTAGGGACACAAAGGACCCCTGCTGTGAGCCGGGTCCACACTGATTAGAGAGATTGGAGTTCTGTATTGAACAAATGAAGCTGTGGGGAAAAGGAGCAAGTGGCTGATGCAAGTGGCTGACTCTGCAGGTACATATTTGACCACTAGATGGGGTTTACTTTCAGCAATGCCACACCCTCTGACACCCCGAGGTTAAAGAATGCATTTTCATTTGTGCAGCACATACAGCAATGTAAATAAATGAAATGGCAATGACAGAGCACAAGTGAACAAAACAGATTGTATAATCTGTTAAATTGTACATTTTGTATAACACTATAAACTACTGAAGGGCCTAATGACTCAAACCATTAAATCAGGGAGGTCCTAGCTAAAGGGTGATCCTGGGAGCGAAAGGTCTATTAGTCTCCCCAAACCTCTCTCACTGGGGAGTTTGTTGGTAATCATTGGGTCTCAAGTTCCAGCATTGGAGCTCTAAGACTTTAGTAGATCCCACAATACCAGCAGTAAGTGGTCAAACTGTATCCTAAAAATAGGTGTCCGTTTGAGCAGTGGGCAGGAAGTTGTGGCCAGTGGCCTCTCGAGCAATCTGTGATTTTGCCTCTTACCACTCTCTATTTGGACCTGGTGATGTCAACTGCAATTCAGGAATCGGCTTTTATGAGTTCCCACAGTGTTTTGCTGTGTTTTAAACAGATCCAAGCATGTACAAAAAATATTTACAACAATATATTTGCACATATTTACTGCATAGGTATGCAAATGTATATCTTTTTTTTTTCTTTAATCTGGAGTTCTTTCAAGTAAACCTGTCAAAAGAAAAAAAAGTGGGGGCTATCTGCTTATCCCTCCATCTGTTCAGTCTGCCGCTGTTTAACAACTGAAGGTTATAATATGGTAATATTTTGAACCACAGCATTTGTCTCACTGCCTTTGTGGGGTCAGAAAGGGATTTTTTTTATACTCTGAGGAGGAAAATTTGCCAAAATGGTCTAGTGTGTATGTGTGTTTACAAGCTAAACCTAATGGAAGTGTGTATTTTTAAAATCCAATTAAAGCCCAGTGTCAGGCTCTTTTTTTAATTTAAGCTTTTGATACAGTGCCGCAACGTTGTAATGCCTGACTTTAATTTCTGCCTGTGATCCCATTCATAGGATTGAATCCGCACTTTTCTCTCCATCCATTTTGGAGAGCTTTTTTAGGAAATTACAGGAAAGGGAGTGGAGGGACAAACCCCCCAAAATTGATACAAGTGGCTTTATAAAAAAAAAAGTTTTGTCTTTTTTGAGTTGGGTATACCAAGAAAGCCTCCCATAAAATAGGTGGAAATTTAATTGTATCTTCAGGATATAACTTAAATAATAAAAAAAATTATAAATCATAAAACCATCATTTATTGTAAATATATACTTTAAAAACACTAACAAAAATTATTGTAGCAAAAAATAGTTTTTACTTACATTGTAATAAATTTTGAGAGCAGTCAGCTGAGAGACTTCTAAAGGTGAGGTGATGAACTTTTTCTGTGTGAAGAAAACCAAATGGACATTTTCTGTGTGAAGAGAAAATAAATGGACTATTGAGTGTCTGCTGTAGGACCAGCAGTGTCTGCCCAGCAGTAGGTTGGGACAGACTCCATAGATAGGTTCCTGTGTGTGTGAAAGTAGACGCCCACAGTGGCCAGGATTTAATTTGATTATTTTTGTTTTATGCTGTTTTTGATGCATGCACGTGTTTGAAGAAAATTGGAAGAATAAACCATAGACTGTTGTTTTCAACCACTTCTCGGCTATCTCCCTGTGTAACGACCCCCCCTAAGGGGTCATCCACACCCACCACCGAGCTAATCCCTCACATATGGTGGAGGAATGCATTGGGCAGAAGCAGAGATCCCTGCAAAGAAGTTAATCTGTTCTATGAATTTTGTCTGGTGCATGAGACTGCACAATCTGTGTGTGCAGGAGAGGAGATCCTGCAAGAGAGAGAAAAGCTACTTGCTTTAAAGAGACAGTGCTCTCACATTTTTTGCTGGACTTTGAAAAATTTATTGTGGAGTGACTGAAGATGGGGCGGTCAAAGCACCTGAAAGAAGCAAAGATGGCGGAGATGAGAGACCGAATTCTATGGATGGAGGGGATATTACCGCCTGAACGACCCCCATACATGCCTGAACAGAGTCTGCTGAGGAGAAAGGCTGTTGTCCCTAGCAACACTGGTGCAAATGGACCAGTTATGGAGATGCAGTGTTCTCAGATGGAAAGTAAACCCAAAATGGAGGAGATGCTGAAACAACTGATTATATTGAATGCAAAACAACAGCAGGCAAATGCAGCTCAACAGCAGGCAAATGCGGATTTTCAGCGGAGCTGTGCAGCTAAACAACAGGCTCACCAAGAGAGCATGGCAGCTCACAGAGAGAATGTTGTAGGTTTGGAACAGAGACACCAGCAGAAAATGGAGGCCATCGTTTTGGGGGAAACCGAGTCTTTGTGCATGGCTGAGGTGGATGTCTTGAAAAGACAACTGGAAGAAAAGGAAGTCCTGCATGTTGCAGAGATTGAGGTTCTGGAGACAAATTTACAAAATCTACAACAATCCTCTAGGCAGAAAGAACAAGC
Organism: Pelophylax lessonae; assembly: GCF_965119305.1. Classification (NCBI taxonomy): domain Eukaryota; kingdom Metazoa; phylum Chordata; class Amphibia; order Anura; family Ranidae; genus Pelophylax; species Pelophylax lessonae. Next base: position 80,892,753 of record NC_138773.1, read on the forward strand.
CCTGGAGTTGCTTAGGATGGAGCAGGAAAAGAGTGAACGACTCAGGTCTCAGGTGTTACAGTGGGAAGAATCCACTGCTCTTCTTTTTGTTGAGTTGCAAAAACGTCAAGAGACTATAAGGGAGAAAGATACCATCCTCATGGAAAAGGAAATTGAAGTTCAGACTTTGCAGGAGCAAGAAGTATGGGTGATATGTTTGAGTTGCGTAATCAGCTGGCACAAAGTTTTCAGTCTTTAGAAGCTACCAAAATAGACCTGCAGGATGTGTAAGAACAGAATGTCTCTCTGAAAACGACCTTGTCTCTCAGCTCCAAGGAGAAAAATGAGAGAGAGGCTAAATTACTGAGTACTGCGTATGAGCTCACCACTTTGAGCAATGTGGTAGATGAATTACGTACAGACTGTGAAAGTTGGAAAGCTGAAGCCCAACGTGTCCAGCAGCAGCTAAAGAAGAAAGAAGCCTGTGTGGCAGAATTACATTCTCATTCCCAGAAACTAGCCAATGAGGTGAAGGCTCTTATGCAGGGAAAAGGAGATTCTGAACACAAGAGGAAAAAAGTAGAGGCACAGCTGCAGGAATTGCAAGTCAAAGTATCAGAAGGTGACTGATTGTGTGCTAAGCTGTCAGAGAAGGCAAACTGACTGCAGGTTGAGTTGGACAATGTCACAAATCAGCTGTCTCAAGCAGACAGCAAATCTAGAAAATTTGCCAAAGATTTCTCTATCTTGGAATCACAGCTGCAAGACACTCAGGAACTCTTACAGGAAGAGAGATGTCAAAGGCTGAGTTTTAGCACAAAACTCAAACAAATGGAAGATGAGAAAAATGACTTCCAGGAACAATTAGAAGAGGAGGAGGAAGCAAAGAATCAAGTCTCAACACTGCAAGCTCAGATAGCGGATATGAAAAAACGAATGGAAGAAAGCGTGGGTTCGTTAGAAAATGTTGAAGAGGTGAAAAAGAAACTGCAGAAAGACCTTAAAGCTGCTAATCAATGCTATGAGGAAAAAACAGCTGCTTATGACAAGCTTGAGAGGACAAAGACAAGACTTCAACAGGAACTGGATGAACTTAGAGTGGATCTTGATCACCAGTGTCAGATTGTGTCCAACCTGGTAAAGAAGAAAAAGAAGTTTGATCAGATGCTTGGTGAGGAGAAGACGGTGTATGCAAAATATGCAGAAGAACGTGACCGTGCAGAAGCAGAGGCTCGTGAGAAAGAGAGCAAAGCCCTGTTCTTGGCCTCGCTCCTTGGAGGAAGCTCTAGAGCTTAAGGCTGAACTAGAAAGAGTTAACAAACATCTGTGTACAGAGATGGAAGATTTGGTCAGCTCCAAGGATAATGTTGGGAAAAGTGTTCATGAGCTAGAAAAGTCTAAGCGAGCCTTAGAACAGCAAGTAGAAGAGATGAAGACTCAGTTGGAAGAACTTGAAGAGGAATTACAGGCAACAGAGGATCTGTCCCAAAGATGGAATAGTGGGCCTGATACAGTTTATAAAAGGATCAGTGTTTTGGGGTCTGTCCTGAGTGAGCATCAGAAATTTGATGACATGTTGCATGAATCACCCCTCTGGATTAAACAGTTCCTTCAAAAACTTCAAGCACTGGAAAATGTATCATTAGAACTTCAGCAAACAAAGGAGCTGTGTAAGAAAAGTGATGATTTCTCAGTTCAGGCTGAAAGTCTGGTGAAGAAGGCAAGTGATATAAAGCTTGGAGAAAAAAGCAAACACCACCTAGTGGAGAAAACTAAGGCTGTTGGTGAAAACGTGAAGCAAATGAATAAGTGCCTTTCCGGGAATATTTCCAAAATGGTACTGGTGAAAGACAGGTGGCAGAAGTTTGATCGTGATCTTGAGATATATTCCATGTGGAGTTCAGATAAAGAAAAGGAGCTACAAGGGAAAAGTAATGCAGTAGCAGAAAGTACATTGAAGAAGCCTGTAGTAGACTATGTTGTTGCAGTTCCATGCTTCTTCACTGATGCAGAGAGGAGGTCTGTAATGGATACCACACGGATCGCCGGGCTCAACGGTCTACGGCTAATTAATGAAACGAATGCAGTGGCCCTTGCATATGGAATCTATAAACGAGATCTACCAGCACCAGAAGAAAAGCCAAGGATTGTGGTTTCTGTGGGCCTCGGACATTCTGCATATCAGGTCTCTGTGTGTGCATTTAACAAAGGAAAACTTAAAGTACTAGCTACTGCCTTTAACCCATATGTTGGTGGAAGGAAATTTGATGATGTTCTGGTTGGCTACTTCTGTGAAGAAATTGGCAAGAAATATAAACTGGATATCAAATCAAATATTAGGCCTTTACTGTGACTCGCTCAGGAGGGCGAAAAGCTTAAGAAGTTGATGAGTGCAAATGCTTCTGATCTGCCTCTAAATATTAAATGTTTTATGAATGATATTGATGTCTCTGGAAAAAGGAACAGGGGTCACTTTGAAGAAATGTGTGACAGCCTGTTGTCGCAAAGGGAAGGCCCTCTGCACAGCATCTTAGAGCAAGCCAAGCTCAAGAAAGATCATTCCCTTTTACAACAAAGAGTCAATGATTGTGTACAGCTGTATGGAGAGGCAACTCAAGTCACAGAGGGACGTCAAGAGTCCCTGTCCAAATTAGGAGACTTCTTAAGAATACATGCAGACTCTCTAGGGGTCCTTCAAACCTTAAAAGAAACAGTAGTGGGAGCAATCAGCATGGATAAAGACAAAACAGATCCTCTAGAAAAAGTACAGACATTACTTGGAACAAAGCTAAGTGAAGCAGAGGTTCTTGAAGCTTGGTGGAAATAATTTATTGATTGCAGAGAGAGGAGGCTCAAGACTGTTGAAGACATTAAGACTAGCACAATTGAGTTGCCTATGGATCACGGTCCTCCCTGGCGGATAGGACAGACGGATATGCAGGACAAACTTGAGAAGGAGCGAAATGATGCCAAAAATGCAGTTGAAGAATATGTATATGAGATGAGGGACAAGCTGTGTGGCATTTATGAGAAATCTGTCAATGAAGATGACGGAAACAGTTTCATCCTGAAGCTTGAAGATACAGAGAATTGGCTATATGAAGATGGAGAGGATCAGCCAAAACAAGTGTATATAGACAAGCTAACGGACTTAAAGAAAGAGCCAACCAGACAAGCATTTCAAGAAAGGTTAGCAGTTGTTAATGAACTGGGGAGGGATATTAATTCATGTCAACATGAAAGACAGTGGCTGATGGAAAAAGCAAAGCAGATTGCTCAGAAGAATGTATCTCTGGCAGCTGAAGCAGACAAAGAATCGAATGGACTGAACATTACTTGGGAAGATACTAGGAGGCTTATCAGTGAGAGTCAAGAGCCGTGCCTGACACATGCGTGCCTGTCAACCTGTGTCCCAACCCTAGGGTTGAAACAAGAGGGGGGGGGGGTATGTGACAGGAAGTCAGGTAAATCTGTGGATGTTGTCACAGACGGGAGATACATTTCTGCTTTGGTTAGACAATTCACCAATTACTATAGGGTGTCGGCTGCAGAGGTAGCCAGGAAGGTGTGAGGATGTTTAAAAAGCTTCAGCTATTTAGAATGAGGCAATTAAGGCCTCTATAAGTTATCCAGGAGATGACTACTGATTGCTGCCTCCTGAGGCTGTGTGAGCTGAGGAGAGCAGTCAGCTGAGAGACTTCTAAAGGTGAGGTGATGAACTTTTTCTGTGTGAAGAAAAACAAATGGACATTTTCTGTGTGAAGAGAAAATAAATGGACTATTGAGTGTCTGCAGTAGGAGCAGCAGTGTCTGCCCAGCAGTAGGTTGGGACAGACTCCATAGATAGGTTCCTGTGTGTGTGAAGGTAGACGCCCACAGCGGCCAGGATTTAATTTGTTTATTTTTGTTTTATGCTGTTTTTGATGCATGCACGTGTTTGAAGAAAATTGGAAGAATAAACCATAGACTGTTGTTTTCAACCACTTCTCGGCTATCTCCCTGTGTAACGACCCCCCCTAAGGGGTCATCCACACCCGCCACCGAGCTAATCCCTCACAATATATATATATATATATATATATATATATATATATATATATATATATACAACAAAATATGTTTTTACAGACCTATACATGTTTTGTTTTATTTATATAGTAAATTATATTGTGAAGGTACAATTAAATCCCTGCCGTATGTTTCCACTAATATTATGGGGAGCTTTCTTGGAATGTTTATAATAGCCTTTCTCAACTTTTTCAGCACAGGGGAACCCTTGAAATATTAACTTTCTGGTCTCAGGGAGCCCCTGCTATAAATAACTATTTGTACAGCTCATGATACATTAGTGTGAAGGTCAGTGGGAAGAATGCTCTTTACACTTGTGGTCATTGAGAAGAGTTACACTCTTACCAACAGCTAAAAAGATCAATGGTGTCAGTGGGAACTTATGTGAGAGGCAGAGATTGCTCATTGCTCAAGGAACCCCAAGCAACCTGTTGAGGAACCCTAGGGTACCATGGAACCCTGGTTGAGAAACCTTAGTTTACATAATAGGATGGTACCCTTGTAAACTTATTATATGATGTTTTGGTTTGACTTCACCATGAGAACATTTTTTTTTCACTTTTTAACGATGCCAAACAAATTTATGATCTTTTGTGACAGCGCAGTTGAAAAACTTTTGATAATCAAAAAGAAAAGTGTTATATTTTCAGTGAATGCAGCAATTAAAAGTTTCATCTGCCCCTTCTGAGGCCAGCCTCGGAACTATAGAGACCTGGCCAATTTTTTTATATCAGAGGATACTCTCTTGTAAAATCCAGGCTTTTTCTGCATAGGAATGTATGCTGGCTTTCCTTAACAAAGATGTGTTCTGAGGATTAACAAAGACCCCTGTAGTCATGACAAGCTATCAGCTTTTTAGGAATGTTCTTAACTTGTCATTTTTATGAGCATAATGAAGACCTGCCAGGTTCATATTAATGTTATTGAACACCAGAAAAACAGCTAAAGACATGTCCAAAATACTGTCTTACAAGCCATCCTCAATGCACTGTTTAATTGGGCAACTGTGTGGCAAATGAGATTTAATGTTGATAAATGTAAAGTTATGCACTTGGGAGCTAAGAATATGCATGCATCATACATACTATGGGGAGTACAACTGAGGGAATCCATAGTGGAGAAGGATCTGGGTGTTCTGGTAGATCATAAGCTTAATAATAGCATGCAATGCCAAGCTACAGTTTCCAAAAAGAGAAAAGTCCTTTCTTGTATTAAGAGATGTATGGACTCCAGAGAGTGAGATTTAATTTGCCCCTGTACAAATCATTAGTAAGGCATCATCTGGAATATGCAGTTCAGTTTTCTGGCACCAGTTTTCAAAAAGGATATCGGGGAACTGGAGAAAGTGCAGAGAAGGGCAACCAAACTGATAAGAGGCATGGAGGAGCTCAGCTATGAGGGAAGATCAGAGGAACTGCATTTATTCTCTTTTGAGAAGAGGAGAATACGGGGGGATAGGATCTATAGTGAACTTGGTGTTGAGTTATTTACTTTAAGGTCATCTCAGAGGACAAGGGGGCACTCTTTAGTCTAGAAAGGAAAAGAGATTTAATCTCCAAATATAGAAAGGTTTCTTCACAGTAAGAGCTGTAAAAATATGCAATAGACTCCCTCAAGAACTGGTTCTGGCCAGCTCAGTAGATTGCTTTAAAAAAGGCCTTGATTCTTTCCTAAATGTACATAAAATAACTGGATACTAACATTTATAGGTAAAGTTGACCCAGGAAATATCCGATTGCCTCTTAGGAGATTAGGAAGGAATTTTTCCCCTGCTCGAGTCAATTGGATCATGCTTTGCTGGTTTATTTTTGCCTTCCTCTAGATCAAATGTGGATATAGAATTGTGTATATAGGACTGTTTGATTTTCTTTTTTTATTGTTCGAACCAAATGAACTTGTGTCTGTTTTCAACCAGACTAACTAACTGTTCATGTGTAGCACTGCCCCCACAGGGACTGCTGGATACTGACTCTGGGGGCTCCCCTGGTTACCAGCATACAGTTCCTATATTGCTCTTGGCTCTTCACTGTAATAAACAGTCCAGGGGTACTGGTTTTGTTGTTTTTTTGTTGTTTATTTTGTAATGGGGATAGGAGAAGGGAATAGTGGTATACTCCAATTTAACTATTCACAATATCTGAGGACTTCTATTTTTACAACTCCGCCTGTAGATATGGAACAGCCAGGCTGTTAATTCAACCTGCCACTTTAGATGAATGGGGTTAGGTCTCTTGCTTTCTTTATCCTCTCTCACAAGATGACTTAATGAACAATATTTTATCTTCAGAAACTCTCCCTAGGATCCTCTTTCTGCTGACACCCGTCCACTGAGCATCCTATGAGCAGGGGTGGCCCCCCTCAGGTCAGGCCCCTTGACACGAGTCCCTGTACTCATGATACTACAGAAACAGGATCTCCAGTGTCTCCCCTCTCAGTCAGTTTCCCTGGACCTCTGGGTTCAGCTCCTGTCGACCACTCCTCTGGTCCTCAGAACGGCCTCCTGAGACCGCATGGCACCTCTACAGAGGAGTAGGCAGCTGCCCCCTCCCTCCGGGACTCGGCTCTCCAACAAAAGACCCCGAGCACAGGTGCTCCTGACTTTTATACAGTACCCCAGCATGCACCAAGCTGACCTGCCCTCTGCCAATCATCGGGACTGTATCAAAAGCCTATGCACCCATTCATCAGGTTTCCTCCCACTGTCCAACATGCCTCCCTATTGGACCAGCATGAAACACTCTATAGACTGCATGAATCGCATACTGAGCACAATGAGCAGACCCTGCTCTCTGATAGGCAGAGAACAATATGAATTTACCTGCAGCCCCTCTGGTAAGCAGAGCTCAAAACTATACTCTCTCACTACCACCTACCTAGGAGGGTGCTACACATGTATCATAACTATTGTAATTCCCCCAAAAAGTGTTACTGTGTTAAACAGTCCAGCTTCTAAGCAAAAATCCTTTTTTTTAAATCTGAACCTTAGTCAGTCATAAAATCCCCCTGGTTCGTGCCCCCCATCCATAGCAAGGGTATTAAAGCGTCTTTAGTCTAGGAGAAGAAGTAGAGCAATACTTACTGTATTCTTTGCTCCCTCCTCAGCCGTTGCTGTCTTCTGTTCCTGCAATATGGATGGGCACTCAGTGTCCTCACGTACAATACAGGACAGTAATATACTGTGACAGCAAGAGCACCAAAGAGGAGTGACTTTGTAGGACCAGTAGTATGGTGGGGAAGAAGCCTTCAGTAATGGGAAACAAGGCCATGTATTTCTCTGATTTAAACTAAACAACACTTGCTGTTGGTGGGCAAAAACTTGGGAGAGTTTAGGACTGACTGAATTTTAGCCTTAAATTCATTAATCCTTGTCAACAAAATAAGCAGTTTTTGCTACAATACTCACCTCTCAGCTCTGTCCCCATAGAAAGTCTGCTCTGTCCAATAAGTGTTTCTGGATGGTGGTGTATAGACAGTCATGGCTATACCCAGTTTTGCACTCATCACCCAATCTGGTGACAAACACATCTTAAAATCTAGGAGGAGGTTTGAGATCACATACATGTTGCTTGGAAATCCATTTCAGATGAGTAATAGTCTTTTGTTAAAAAACAAAAAAAAAACTGTCAGGCAATGGGGTTAGTTAAGGAATTGGCTTTAAAAGACCTGACCTCCCTCATCTCTATTGCAGTTAAACAATGTAACTTGGCACCGGGCATGCTCCTAGCCTTCTGAAAGGACAACAGCGCACTGATAAAATTCTTCTCAAATGAAAAAGAATAGATTGCAAAGAGGTGACTGATTAGTTATGCAATAATTGTACTGCTCTGGCCCATAGATAACCATCTAATCATCCACCTCTTTGTGGTTTAAACTGTTTTTTTTTTGTGATTTTGGAATAATGGGCCAATATCACTTAAAGTGGTTGTAAACCCTCTTCTATGCCCAGTGAAGTGAATAGCCTCAGATGATGCACAGAGATTAAACAAATCCTCCTACATACGTTTTACTTGTATATCTGCACTCTTCTAATTTCTACACTCTTTGAAAAGTGCAGATCATGTTAAAAAACTTTCTTCCTCTCTCAGCAGTGGGAGGGGAGTCTGGGCTTACACTGTGTGATTGCTGATTGGAGGAAAGGGATACCTCCCCTCCACATAGGCAGAGTAACGAAGGAACATGCAAAGCTGTAGTCTGAATAGACAAGCTTTCTGCTAATCTTCTCTAAGCTCCTTCCTTGACACAAATTTTCAGCTGCTGTTATCTCATGTGTCGGAGAACTTGTCAGAAGTGACTCTGCTGATAACAGAGGAATGGAGCACCAGAGAAAAATGGCACTTAGAGCTTTGGGGAGATATAAGTAAACACTACAGATAGATGTGCTTCGTTAACATTTCATGAATGGGGAACCACTTTAAAGTTGATGAGGTGGTTAATATTAGATCTAAGGGGGATGCCTACTTTCCTTTTTTTTAACTACACTTTTATGGGTGCTATTCAGGGAACACTTTGCATTTTCTCATTGAATGCAAAGAGCTCCCTGATTGGGCAAGGTGGAGAGACAATGCGTTGACATCACAATCTCCACCTCCTCAAATCAGAGAACGCTTTGAATTATTTGAAGGAGTGAAAAGTGGTCCCTGAATGGCACCCATGCTGACCAGGTGACCTCCTGTGTTAACAATGACACAGGGCAGCCACTCAGCATAGAACCTGGAAGCTAGTGGAAATAACTGTACAAGCAGTGATTCTATTCAGCGTTCCAATCAAAGTCTATTCTTTTGCACAAGACTGTCACATAAAGCATGCTGAGTGGAGGAAAGAGAAAAGTGAGTTATTTAAAGGTGTTGTAAAAACAGTGAGCAGGCAGGCTTTTAGGCTTTTATTGTAGAAAACGCATGCACTGTTCTTTCTGCAATAAAATGCCCCTACCGGTCTGCTCACCTTGCTTTGTGCACTGGCCAAAATCAGTTTGGGGAGAAGGGGTTATGGTGTATGACTGTTTTTCAGAGGTTGGGCTTGGCCCCTAGTTCCAGTGGTTGCAAAATCTTAAGACGACAGCATACCAAGACATTTTGGAATATTTTATGCTCCCAACTTTGTGGAAACAGTTTAAGGATGGCCCCTTCCTGTTTCAACATGTCTGCACACCAGTGCACAAAGCAAGGTCCATAAAGACATGTATGAGCGAGTTTGGGATAAAGGAACTTGACTGGCCTTCACAGAGTCCTGAACTCAACCTGATACCTTTGGGATGAATTCAAGCAAAGACTGCGAGCTAGGAATTCTCGTCCAACATCACTGTCTGTCCCAACAAATGCACTTCTGGAAGAATGGTCAAACATTCCCGTAGACACACTTCTAAACCTTGTGGACAGCCTTCCCAGAAGAGTTGAAGCTATTAAAGCTGCAAAGGGTGGGCCAACTCAATATTGAACCCTACAAACTAAGACTGGGATGGCATTAAAGTTCATATGCATGTAAAGGTAGATGTCCCAATACTTTTGGTAATATAGTGTACATACTTACATTGGTCCAAAACTGTCATACCTAAGCTTCAGATTTAAATTGGTAGCTCCACTACATCTGAAGCAGCAGGATATTTTGTTGTATGTTATTTTACAATAATTAAAAACTGATCTGATTACCATCATTCGATGTATGTGTTGTTTTGCAAATTAGAGCATGAAAGGGCACAAAACAAATTACACAAAGTGGACGTGTTTGCATTGTTTGTTGTCATTCTTTTTCAAGTCCAATCAGCTGATGGAATTGTCATCCAAGCCTGCCCTGTATGACCTCCCCAGTCTGGCAACATGAGATGTTCTGTTGCTGTAGATGGCAATTCCAGCCAGCACATTGGTTGGTTAAAGTTCTGTGAAAGACCACATCAAAGCAGCATGATTAGTTTTGTGTATCTGTTCCCTGGCAGCTGTCCAAGCTTTAAGAAAAAAACTTCAGACGCAGGCCTTTGAATGATCCAGCTCCATAACATGCCTGGCTCTAGCTCCCTCCACCTCAGAATAAAGAAGTACAGAACAAAGCGAGCATCCACTAAGCCAGGAAAGGGGGGTAAATGAGTGGCAGCGTAACAACCCGAATCCAACCTTTAAAGGTTTTTTTTTTTTTTCCTCTCCAAAAAAGGAGAATGCAAACTTCCACATATGTCCTTCAATGGAAAGCAGCAGGGGTGTCTTCATTTGGAGTTGCCACCTTTCATCTGTTATATCAAATTAGCAAAACTGTTCTAGGTTTCCTACAGAGCTGAGTGTGACGCAGTTTTGGCTCAGGAACCCATTGCTTTCCATAGATTGGCAGTGCATCTACAATAGCTGCAGCAACCTTATTTTTGAGTGCTGCTGATTTGGGATTTTAAAGCTGAACTCTAGGATAAGCAAATCATCTAAAATCAAGAGTCATGCATTCATCCTTGAATCTTGGTGTGCTTTGTGTATTTCTTCCAGATCTTTGTGTCAATCCATGTGAAACGTTGCCTCTGTGCAGTAGGTTCATGTAATAAAGACCAGTCACTGCTGCTCCCTGCCCTTATGCAGGGTGACTGGTCTTGTCTCCGCCCCTCCTGTAGTTTTCTACAGGCAGTCTTTAGTGAGTCGGCCTCCTGGACCCCATCCATAGCTCTGCTCTCTGTGCAGGCTATGTACATGACTAAGGCACCCCAGATGTAAGCCTCAAACTCATCTTAACATGTAACCAACCCAATCCCCCTTTACCCCAACTCTGTAGAAAAAATGCCAAAACACAATTGTTGGAGTAAAATTTGGCCGTAACGGCCATTTATTAAAACCAAACAAAATATAACAAACATTCCTTAAAACAGGAACCAAAAATAATAATACAATAACAAAAAACATGAGGTTGCTGATCTTTGGAGGCACCAAGTATCAATTATCAACTTTGTATCTGCGTAACTACTTAAACGGTCCCCAGCCGCACCACACCGGCTTGGGGACGACCTCAGCATTCTGCAGATACCTAACAATTTTAACCTACCAATTAAACCAGCATTAACTTGCATTCCACAGATGACTCTATACCTTAGATGGGTCCCTAAATTGATAAGCACAGCAGATTTGTTAATGCCTCCAAAGACCTCAACCGCCAAAGCATGAAGACCCCATACAGAAGCATAAATCCAATAGATGGGCGGGCGGGGGGGCGGAAACGTTCCTCCCCACGTGCTTCACGAAATGCTGAGAAGATGTGCTGTCCTCACCAAGACCACCCCACCAGTCCCTCCCACAGGCTACACAAAAACCCCTAATTGGTTAGAAGACTGACTGAACTTATCCTTAACTTACTTAACCCTATCTCTCCTGCTTACACTGCATACCTAGTCATGCAAGCCCTGCGCTCATTTTTTATTTTTTGCTTTGGGCTGTACTGTACAGCGATAACACCTGTAGTGCTACCTCCGTAGGAGCCAATGATTTAACGGGTTCTTGCTCAGCACAGTTCACACAAACAATAGTTCATCCACTCCAGATCCATTAAATAATCTAGGCCAGAGATGTCTTTTTAAAGCGGTATTAAACCCAAAAGCAGAAATGTATTATATTGGGGGCTTACCAGTTATTAGATGTGGTGGTTGGCTGCATGAGTTTTCTTTTCGTTGGCCTTTTTCCCAGGTTCTTACCTGCTGATCTGGCCTATAACACACCTCCTGTAGTAGTGAGACACAATTCTGGAGGAATGAGCAGAGGGGACACAACAGCATTGTCAGCCTTTGGTAGATGGGGGGTGGTGATTAATGTATTAGCAGATTTAGAATCACTAACAAATTAAACACTTTAAGACTGGAGGATTTTACCCCCTTCCTGACCAGGCCCTATTTTGCTATTCGTCACTGTATTATTTTAACGGACAATTGCGCGGGCGTGCGACACTGTACCCAAATTAAATTTATGCCCTTTTCTTCCCACAAATGGAGCTTTCTTTTGGTGTAATTTGATCACCTGTGCGATTTTTATTTTTTGCGCTATAAACAAAAAAAGAGCGACAATTTTGAAGATAAAAAACAATATTTTGGGGCGTGGTCTGGACGCGCTGGAAGATGGCAGCTTGAGAACGGAGCTCCCGCCGCCTCGAGTCCTCACAAGCCTCGCTCGGAGTCTGCACTGCTGCTAGAACGCCGGTAAGGATGGCAACGGCTGCCCGATCCTCTTCGGCCACCCGCTCCCGATCCCCGCGGGATCCGGCGAGCAAGCTGAGCCCCAGCATCCCGGAACTCTTCCGCACCCAGGCCGCGACCATGTCCGCAACCATGTCCCAGTCCGGGCTCTCCTCCACATCCACCTCGCTCCCTCCATCCCCCGCCCAGTCGTATGCTGCGGCTACGCAAGGGGGAGCGGAATTGGCTTCTACTCCTCCACCCGCACCGAGGCAGCTCTGCATGGAGGATCTCCACCTCATCGCCGCGGACATTAAAAACACGTTGGGGGCGGCCATATTGGAGCTGAGGGGAGACATCCGCTCCCTTACAGGCCGGGTGCAGGAGGTAGAACAGGCTACTGCACAGCAGGATGTGGCCATTCGGGACTTGTATCTTAAATCTGACTCACACCTATTGCAGATGAGGGATATGCAGCGCCACATGGAGGACTTGGATAACCGGGGTAGGCGCCATAACCTGCGGATCAGGGGCCTGCCGGAGACGGTGGAGGGGGAACACATCGCACCCACTGTGACTGCACTGTTCAACTCCTTACTGGATAGACCCCCACTGTCCCCCATCGATATGGAGCGTATCCACAGGGCCCTGCGGCCCCGGGGTCGGGAGGGCGACCCGCCACGTGATGTGGTGTGCTGCTTGGTGGATTATCGCCTTAAGGAGGACATTCTGCGGAAGGCCAGAGGCAGGCCACACTTAGACTGTGAGGGGGCACCTGTGCAACTTTATCAAGACCTGTCCGGAATAACCTTGCAACGCAGGCGTGAACTCAGGCCCCTGCTGGATGTCCTGAGAGCACGGAACATAACATATAAGGGGAAGTTTCCTTTTTGCCTGGCTGCGTCCTTGCAGGGCCGCACGGCCCTCCTTAGGGTGCCCGAAGATTTACCTCATTTCTGCTCCACTCTGGGGATTCCTTTCATGGCACTTCCAAACTGGTACGCCGAATTCAGGAATGCAGCCGACCTTGAACTGCCTCAGGTGGGTGAACCAATGGATGCCCAGGAAGTGCGCTTTCGCAGACCCCGCTCACTCTCCGGGAACAGACCGGCAAAAGGTGGAGCTGGCCCCGCTAACGCCTTCAGCCCTACCAAGCCTCCCCAACAGAGCAGGGCTCGGACAAGCAAGTAAATGATCTGCCATAACGACTATGGGATGACTCCCTTTGGTGCAGCACTTGGTTTTACGCTGCTCCTTGTTACGCTGTCCCTTCCTTTCCCTCTTCTTCCTGGTCGAATGCTGGACTAGTTGTGCCTTGTTCTGGTACCTCTTTCCTCTCCCATCTCACCCAGGACTGATAGCAAAGCCTGAAGAAGCCTTGGGAGACACCTTGCCATCTCCGCAACTGACAACGCGCCTGGATATGATCTACCAATGCCTACCAGGGTTGCCGCTGGAACTGGTAAAGTTTTCCTTGTACCTCTCTTTGCAATCCTTTCTGCGATGTTTGTGGTGCTTTGCCCCCCCCCCCCCCCCCCGGCTATTCACGGATTTTGTATTTGTTGCCTCCTGCTTTCACCCTCATCGTCACCTTGGGCCTGCAATCATTGTTCTGGGACCTTTGCACCGGGCCTAAGGCGCAGATGCAGAGCATTGGAGTTTTCGCTAACCAGGGGTCGCCTCCGGCCCTTGACCAGCTTGCAGTGACTCAGTTATGGCACGTTGCCACAAGCGGAAGAACACGATGGGGCCTTCATGGGGTGGGTTGGTTGAACTAGAATGCCCTGGCATATTCATTATGGTTCTATGTCTGTCTGCTTGTTTAAGAGTTTTTGCTTCACAGTTACTCTGACGTTTGCCTATGTGTGTGAAATGTCCGATAACACACGTTTGTCTGGACTGCGCGCTGCTGCCCACGGTGCCTACTGGTGTGGCTGCGGTGGCGTACGGTTTGGATGTTCGTGTCCTCTACGCGGGCTGATCTGCCGGGGTGTACTGTGGATGTGTGCCTTCACGGGGGTCGCGCTCCGCATCGCCTCTGTGTCTCTGCGCCCCCCGTCGGCGCTTGTCGATGCCCTGTGCCCGTGCCCCGGGTGGTGCCTCCAGCGGTTTTCATTTACCTCTGCTTGATTTTGCGGGCTGGGGGCGCTCTCGGGACACGGCGCACAGGTAGTTGCCCCAGGAGCTGCAGTTGCCTTCGGCGCCTGTTAAGTTTAGGTATGGGGTTTAACTCTTGGCTCATGTGAGCCAGCTCTGGGCACTTCGGTTGTTGTTATCTTATTGTTTATCTGCCCTGTGGACCATATCTATGGTCCTTACAACGTTTCTAGTCTTTAGATTTCCATCGGGCTCCCCTCCTTGTACGTCCTGTGTTACACACCCCTTAGGGATCCCTGGGAGGGCGCTTTGGACCCCTTCCTGCCCGCCCCTTCCTCATTTAGTTGGTAGTTTACAGTAGCTGGTTTACCCGGGGCTGGGAGGCGGGAGGGGGATTTCTGGGGGGGTCGATGGCCACTCATTCCTCATTCCTCCTCTCTGCTCACCTGCTCGAGCCCCCACCTCCCTTGCCTTAGTTCTCGGTGGCCCGTACGGTTGCCGCGTCCCTTGGGTGGGCTGCATCTCACCGTCACGGTCTCGACATGCTAGGCTGGACCCCCGTGAAGAGGCGGCTTTGGCCGCAAGGTTATCAACACTGTTATTAATGTTATGGTTGTCATTGCTGTTCTTATTGTTGACATGACCTCTCTTTCCCTTACTGGTTTCCGCATGTCGAACAATCTCTGAACATGGGCTCCAGTTATATTGGACTCGAGGACGGGCTCTTTTCGGTGAGTACTTGGTTTTCACCCCGTCTTCCGGTTTGTCCTACTCCAACCCCGCTCAGCGGTCGTTGCCATATATTAATTTGTTGAACAAGTAGTGCCACTTTCCCCTGCCGCTGAATTTTCTGGTTTCTGATCTCTCCCCTGACCATCTCCCCCGGTCTCGGTCACTCGAGTCTGGTGGTGGTCCCTTCCCCACCCTACACCGTCTCACCCCCCCACCTTTTTCCCCAGTGTGTGCTTTCCTCCCCCCTCTCCCTCCCAGTTGTGTCTGATTGTCCACCCCACAAGTCTTCCACTGTGCTACTCCCTACCCTTCCTTTTCACAATCTTGATCATCTCTGTCATGGTTGCTTCCCTGAAGGTTTACTCCCTTAATGTGAGGGGACTGAACATCCCTGAAAAGCGTTCGAAGCTTCTCCTTACCCTTCGTCAGACGAAGGCTGATGTGATTCTCCTACAAGAGACTCATTTTCGCACTGATAGTGTCCAAAAACTTTACGCTAAACAGTATCCTACGGTTTATCATGCGACCTCCAAGGATTCTAAATCCAAGGGGGTCTCCATACTCCTGTCCAAGAATTGCCCCTTCGCGGTGTCTGAGTCCTTGGCGGATGAGAATGGGCGCTTCCTTTTCCTTACCGGCTCCGTTCACGGCAGGGCCCTGACGCTGGCTAATGTATATGCACCTAACAAACACATAGTCCCATTTTTCCGCTCTACTCTTCAATGGTTGCAAGACTTTTGCTCCGGCCAGATCATTCTGGGCGGGGACTTCAACGTTGCCTTATCGCCTCTTTTGGACACTTCTCTGGGGTCCTCGTCCATTCCGTATGCGGCCTTGCGGTCCATCAAGACGTTGCTCACTACTCTACTCCTCCACGATTCATGGCGTACCCTCCATCCGGGCGTCAAGGATTTCACCTTTTTTTCTTCCCCACACAACCGGTATTCGCGTATCGACTGTATCTTCGTCTCCCAGGCTCTGTTGCCGGCTCTTTCTTCCGCAACTATCGAACCAATGCTCTTATCCGATCACCACCCCATCAGTGCTACCCTCTCCTTTGCGGCTCTACCACGTCGCCATGGTGCGTGGCGCCTGGATGGCTCCCTCCTAAATGACCCCGCTTTTGTTGAGGCCCTCTCTGACCGACTGAAGCTGTATTTTTCGGAGAATGCAGCCCCAGAGGTCAGTCCTGTCACTGTGTGGGCGGCACACAAATGTGTGATCCGCGGTGAACTAATTGCCCTAGCTTCTAAACGGAAAAAGGAACGTGTGGCCCACACGGAGGCGCTCCTGTCCAAGATAGCTTCGCTGGAACGTTCTCATAAGTTGTCTTTAGCGTCTGATACCCTGGAGGAACTCACTAAGACCCGTCAGGAGCTGTTGGAGGACCTTGGTAGATCAGTTCGCAGGAATTTTGCCCTCTCTCACGGCTTCTTCTATGAGCACTCCAACAAATCGGGTAGGCTCCTTGCCAGAGCTCTCAAAAAGAAAAGAGCGGCCAATACCATCCATTCCATCACTGACTCCTCGGGCAAGGCGCACGCCTCTACCCCCGACATAGCGGCACAATTTGTCCGTTATTACTCGGACCTATACAATTTGCCTAGGGCAAGCACGCCTGAACTCTTACAATCTAGGGCACGTGAGATTCGCCAGTTCTTATCCCAATACTCTCCCCCGCCGCTATCGGAGGAAGTGTTGGCTCCTCTCAACGCCCCTATATCTGCTACGGAAGTCTTGACGGCCCTCAAGCAGTCCAAACCTGGGAAATCCCCCGGCCCAGACGGATTGACGGTTGGTTACTATAAGACTTTCGCGGATCAATTGATTCCGCACATGGTGAGGGCTTTTAACGCCTTCTCTGATATGCCTGCCTTGGGGCCGGATTTTTTGGAGGCCCATGTCGCTGTCCTCCCCAAGCCTGGGAGGGACGCGACGTTGGTACCGAATTACCGCCCCATATCTTTACTCAATGCAGATATCAAATTGTTTGCGAAGGTTTTGGCTAACCGCCTTCTTCCCTCCATCCCCGAGGTGGTGTCCCTTGACCAGGTTGGTTTTGTCCCCGGACGTGAGGCCCGGGACAACACCACCAAGGCAATTCACCTGCATCATTGGTTATCCACATCGCGTACGCCTGGCTTCTTTTTATCCCTTGATGCGGAGAAGGCGTTCGACGGGGTGGCTTGGGACTACATGTCCGCCACACTTGAGGCCCTTGGACTGAAGGACCGGTTCCTGCGCTTTGTCTCCATCCTTTACTCCAACCCTTCTGCGAGGGTCAAGGTTAATGGATCCCTGTCGGACGCCTTCTCCGTGTCGAACGGTACCAGGCAGGGTTGCCCTCTGTCTCCCCTGATTTATATCCTCACTTTGGAACCCCTCCTGCGCCGGATCCAAGCTAGTTCAGACATCAAAGGGGTGTCTTTGAAGGGCAAGACATACAAATTGGCGGCATACGCCGATGATATCTTGCTATTCCTCACCGATCCCCTGCTCTCAGTCCCCAATCTTTTATCCGTTCTTGCTCATTTCCAAGATCTCTCCAATCTGAAAATCAATTACTCCAAATCTCGGGCCCTCAACATTTCCCTCCCTACCTCTCTTTTACAACTCTGCCAATCCAATTTTCCATTTGAATGGGACCCCCATTCAATCACATATCTCGGCGTTCAATTACCTAGTTCTCTGTCAGACCTTTATTCCAAGAATCACTTGGCGATCTTAAACACAGTGGAAAAAGACTTGCACTCCTGGATGCAGGGTCGTTTTTCCTGGTTTGGCAGGGTCACCATTGTCAAAATGAATGTCCTACCTCGCTTGCTCTACATCCTTCAGGCTCTGCCCATTCGTGTACCGCCCGCCTTTTTTAAATCTTTCAGGCTTATGTGCTCTAGATTTTTGTGGTCCTCTAAGAAGCCCAGGCTTAGCTGGGATTTGCTTACTCGTCCTAAACAGGAGGGCGGATTGGGATTCCCACATTTGCTCAAGTACTACCAGGCATGCCATCTATCCAGAGTGGTGGATTGGCATGCCCACTCGATGTCTAAGGATTGGGTTTCGCTTGAGGGGGCCTTGGCGTCGTTCCCAGCCCATCACTTGCCTTGGTCGGCTCTTTCCAAGATTCCACGCCCCGCCTTAGCCAATCCCCTGACTGGAGCCACGATAAGGGTGTTCCATGCCCTTCGTGAGCAGTTGGATCTCTCGCCGCAGCGCAGCCCTTTAACTCCCTTACATTCCCTCCCCGATTTCCCCCCTGGCCTCCCATTTGTGCCTGCCGAGGGCCCTTCCTCGGAAGTACCCTTTCAAGCTCGTCACTTTCTTGACGGCTCTAGACTACTCTCCTACCAGGACCTCTGTCAGCGCTTTCCGAAGGCTTCTGTTCCCTTCTATTGCTATCTCCAAATCCGCCATTTCCTGACTCACACGCAGCCACTGCCGGAATGGGGCCGTCCTCTGACCTCTCTAGAACGTGTTTGTGACGCCCCTGGCCCGCACCGGCACATGGTCTCGATTTTATATTCCATGCTATTCCCCCCCTCTCATGCCCCCACGGAAGCTCTTCAAGCGCGATGGGTGCGGGAGTTGGGTGTGGACCTCGCAGAGGAGGATTGGTCTAGGGTGCTTTTTCACATACACAAGGGTTCCTTAAATGTGCTGACCCAAGAAACCGGTTATAAGCTCTACTCTAGGTGGTATAGGACTCCAGACGTTTTGCACAAGTTCTCCACCTCGAATTCCCCACTGTGTTGGAGGTGTCTGCAACATAAGGGGACTCTGCTGCATATATGGTGGGATTGCCCAGTTTTGCAACCGTTCTGGAAAGAGGTCCACGCCTTAATCTGCCGTATCACCACGTACACTCCTGACTATTCACCGGCGCAATACCTTTTACACCACACCTCCCTCTCCTACGCCAGCTACAAAAAGTCCCTGACCTTGCATCTGATCAACGCAGCCCGGATGTGCGTACCATGCCATTGGCTGTCCACCTCACCCCCGTCGGTTGCCGACTGGCTTCGCAGTGTTCGGCGGGTGGCGGAGATGGAGGACATAGTGGCTCAGGCCAAGGACACTCACCGCCAGTATCGTACAACTTGGGCACCCTGGACCCACTTTCAATCCTTGCCAGACTTCCAACGATTGAGCACTTGATACTCGTAGGCCACTCAGTGGCTCCTTGGAGCTTGTTCTGAGGAGGAACCCCTTGTTCTGGGGTGCTTTCCTGGATGTTCAGTTCGTTCTGCCTCTTCTGATGCTAGTAGTGTTCCAGAGTGTACTGCTCCTTTCCACACCTCTCCCTTCCCTTCTTCCTTCCTCCTTTTGTGTTTCCCTTATTTGCCCTACCCGCCTCCTTCCCCATCTTCTTCCCTCGCCCCCCTTCCTCATTCCCTCCCTTTTATGCATTTTCAAAAATCACTTAGGGTTCTCTATTTTGCACTCTGTGGTGGCTCTGCCTCCACCGGCAACAGCTATGGCGCCCACGTTCAGAGATGTGCATACCGGATTCCCCACTTTTATGCGGTGGGTCCCCCACTCCTTGACACAGATAGTTCCCTTTACGGGGTGTCGGGCTTGGGGGATCCACTAGGCTCCATCATAGGTAACTCTCTTGTTCCGGTTCTCATAAGGTGGGTGGGCGCTCTACCCAGCGAACCCCTCCATTAGCCTTACGCCCACTTGGTTCTCCCACTGGCCCTCTGTTTTCGCACCATGTTGCTACATGACACTTTGTGGGTTTACCTGTGATTTTTTGTTGCTCCTTACATGCATTGTACTGTTTATATGTGTATCACTTTTGTACCTGTTCATTTTTTGTGGGCTCTATTACCTGCCCTTTATTGCTGTGTTCTTTTGTGCTATGTATGCTTTATTCCTTAACCGGTTGCCGACCGCCGCACGACTATATACTGCGGCGGTCAGCCCCGGCCAGGCAGAGTGACGTATCGGTACGTCACTCGCCTGTCACTGACTTGCGAGCCTATCGCGGGCGGGCGCGCGCCCGCCGAGGCGCGCGCCCGCCGCGGCTCGTTCACAGGCAAGTCAGTGCGTGTGACCGGCGGACTCGATGTCCGCCGGCCACACTACGATCGCTCCTGTGAAGGGAGAAAGACAGAGCAGCTTGTGTAAACAAGCTGCCTGTCAGTTCTCCCTGTGTAAAAGTGAAGATCTGACCGTTCTACTATGTAGAACGGTTGATCTTTGCTTTTACACCAATAGCCATGTCCCTACACAGTAGAAAGCACGCCCCTAGGACACACTTAACCCCTCCCTGTCCAATAAAGTTAACCCCTTCCCTGCCAGTGTCATTTTTGCAGTAACAGTGCATATGTATAGCACTGATTACTGCAGTAATGTCACTGGTAACCCCAAAAGTGTCAAAAATGTCAGTCAAGGGTCCGATCTGTCCGCCGCAATGTCGCAGTACCGAAAAAAAAATCGCAGATCGCCGCCATTATGCGTTAAAAAAAAAACACCAAAAATGACAAAAATCTTTCTCTTTGTTAGTAAACGCGATAACTTTTGCGCAAACCAATCAAAATACGCTTTTTGCGATTTTTTTTACCAAACATAGGTAGCATAAAACAAATTGGCCGAAAAATGTTAAAAAATTTTGATTTTTACTTTTTTTTTTGGGGAATTTCATATAAAAAAATGTGAAAAATATTGTTATTTTTGCAAAATTTACGCTCTTTTTTTGTTTATAGCGCGTGATCAAAAAATCGCACAGGTGATCAAATACCACCAAAAGAAAGCTCTGTTTGTGGGAAAAAAAGGACGTCAAATTCGTTTAGGTACAGCGTCGCACGACCGCGCAATTGTCCGTTAAAGTCACGCAGTAAAAAATCGCAAAAAAACCCCTGGTCCTTTAGCAGCCAAATCCTCCGGGGCTTAAGTGGTTAATAAAATGTTTTTTGAATAAAAAACAATATTTTTCCCATTCTGCTATAGGACATTCTAAATTTTTTAACATTTTAGGCAAATTTGTTCTCTGCTACATATTTTTGGTAAAAAAAATAGCAATAAGCGTATTTTGATTGGTTATCGCGTTTACTAACTACGGGAAAGATTTATGTAATTTTTATTGTTTTTTTTTTTTTTACTAGTAATGTCGGCGATCTGCGATTTTTTGCGGGACTGCGACATTGTGGCGGACAGATCTGACCCCTAATTGACATTTTTGACACTTGTGGAGGGACCAGTGACATTACTACAGTAATCAGTGCTAAAAATATGCACTGTTACTGTAATAATGACACTGGCAAGGAAGGGGTTAACACTGTTGGTGATCAAGGGGTTAAATGTATGCCTCATACTTACTGACGTGTGTGTGTGTGCGTGTGGGGGGGGGGGGTTCTGTGACAGAGACAGAGATTGCAGGTTCAGCTATGCTGAATCCTGTGATCTCCTCCTGTCTGTCACTGAGAAGACCCGCCTGCTTTGTTTACATAAGCAGGCGGGTCTTCTCGACGTTTCCACACCTTTTCCATGCAATCGCCACCTCTCCTCCCCTGGCCCGACTCCCACTGTGTCTAAACACAGCGGGAGCGAGCCGCACGCCACCGGAATCACATGAACTCCAGCGACGTAGGTCTACGTCCCTGGACCCAGGAGAGCCACACTGCCACAGTAGGATTACTGTTGGCTAGTTGGCTAGTGGTTAAAGCCAAAGTTGGCTAGTGGTTAAAGCAGTTGGCTAGTGGTTAAAGCCAAACTCCAGATCACAATTTATAATTAGTTACAGCAAACTGTTTTTTTCCTTTAGAGATTAAATTTTTACATAAATAACTAAAAGCTGATAATTTTAACCACTTTGCCACTGAGTACCGTAGTACTACTGCGGCAAAGTGGCTCGTTATCGTCTGACGACGTAGACCTACGTCGTCAGACACTCCCCCTTGTGGGCGGCGCTCGTGCGCCGCCGGAGGCTCGCTCCCGCTGTATTCAGTCACAGCGGGAGTCGAGCCAGGGGAGGAGCAGCGGCGATCGCCGCTGCTCTGCCCCGATCGTCGGGGATCTAGTGTGGAGATCCGCCCGCCTATGTAAACACAAGCGGGCGGATCTCCCAAGTGACAGGGAGTGACAGATCGGAGTGTTCAGCATAGCTGAACACTCCCATCTGTCCCTGGCTCACACAGTCATCTCCCCCCCCCCCCCACACGTCAGTAAGCACCAGGCATACATTAACCCCTCCCTCTCCAATAAAATGAACCCCTTCCCTGCCAGTGTCATTTTTACAGTAACAGTGCATATATATAGCACTGATTACTGCAGTAATGTCACTGGCACCCCCAAAAGTGTCAAAAATGTCAGTCAAGGGTCCGATCTGTCCGCAGCAATGTCGCAGTCCAGCAAAAAAAATCGCAGATCGCAGCCATTACGCGTTAAAAAAAAAAACACCAAAAATGACAGAAATCTTTCCCTTTGTTAGTAAACGCAATAACTTTTGCGCAAACCAATCAA
The DNA here is from genome assembly GCF_965119305.1 of Pelophylax lessonae. NCBI lineage: Eukaryota > Metazoa > Chordata > Amphibia > Anura > Ranidae > Pelophylax > Pelophylax lessonae. The sequence goes on from NC_138773.1 coordinate 80,915,218, forward strand.
AATACGCTTATTGTGAATTTTTTTTACCAAACATAGGTAGCAGAAAACAAATTGGCCAAAAATTTAAAAAAAAATTTGATTTTTACATTTTTTTTGGGGGGAATTTCATATAAAAAAATGTGAAAAATATTGTTATTTTTTCAAAATTTACGCTATTTTTTTGTTTATAGCGCAAAAAGTAAAAATCGCACAGGTGATCAAATACCACCAAAAGAAAGCTCTGTTTGTGGGAAAAAAAGGATGTAAATTTAGTTTGGGTATGGCGTCGCACGACCGCGCAATTGTCAGTTAAAATCACACAGCGCCGAATCGCAAAAAGTGGCCCAGACGCAAGACAGCAAAATGCTCTAGTGGTAAAGTGGTTAATCACCCCTGCCAGTGTTCAGTGGTTTGTCTCATCCCTCAAAACTGATACTTTATGCTGGAGCGCTTGTGCTTTTAAAAACAACAGACTTGCTGGCTGGTTCACCAAAAAAGGCAACCTAAAAAAAGGAAACTAATACATCCATCACATCTAAGAATTGGTAAGATTTCCTATGGTAAGATTAGCCCATAGCTATTACATGGTACTTGGGCCAAACACAGTACGTTGTACAGTGCAATCATTGGGGGACAATGCTGTGGCGCTCTGCAATCATTGGGGGACAATGCTGTGGCGCTCTGCAATCATTGGGGGACAATGCTATGGCGCTCTGCAACCATTGGGGTACAATGCTGTGGGCACTCTGCAATCATTGGGGGACAATGCTGTGGCGCTCTGCAATCATTGGGGGACAATGCTGTGGCGCTCTGCAATCATTGGGGGACAATGCTGTGGCACTCTGCAATAATTGGGGGACAATGCTGTGGCGCTCTGCAATCATTGGGGTACAATGCTGTGGCACTCTGCAATCATTGGGGTACAATGCTGTGGGCACTCTGCAATCATTGGGTGACAATGCTGTGGGCACTCTGCAATCATTGGGGGACAATGCTGTGGCGCTCTGCAATCATTGGGGGACAATGCTGTGGCGCTCTGCAATCATTGGGGGACAATGCTGTGGCGCTCTGCAACCATTGGGGTACAATGTTGTGGGCACTCTGCAATCATTGGGGGACAATGCTGTGGCGCTCTGCAATCATTGGGGGACAATGCTGTGGTGCTCTGCAATCATTGGGGGACAATGCTGTGGCGCTCTGCAATCATTGGGGGACAATGCTGTGGCACTCTGCAGTGATTGGGGTACAATGCTGTGGCGCTCTGCAATCATTGGGGTACAATGCTGTGGCACTCTGCAATCATTGGGGTACAATGCTGTGGCGCACTTTGCAATCATTGGGGACAATGCTGTGGCGCTCTGCAGTGATTGGGGACAATGCTGTGGGGCTCTGCAGTGATTGGGGACAATGCTGTAGCGCTCTGCATTGAAAGGGGCTCGCACGCTTAACTCTGCATTGATGGGGGCACGGAACAGTTGCATTGAAGGGGGCACGCACGCTGAACTCTGCATTGTTGGGGCACAGAACAGTGTTTATTGCATTGAAGGGGGCACAGCACATTGTTCATTGCATTGAAGGGAGCACAGCACAGTTGCATTGAAGGGGCATGCACGCTGAACTCTGCATTGTGGGGGCACAGCACAGTGTTCATTGCATTGAAGGGGGCACAGCCCAGTTGCATTGAAGGGGGCATGCACACTGAACTCTGCATTGTTGGGGCACAGCACAGTGTTCATTGCATTGAAGGGGGCACAGCACAGTGTTTATTGCATTGAAGGGGGCACAGCACAGTGTTTATCGCATTGAAGGGGGCACAGCACAGTGTTTATTGCATTGAAGGGGGCATAGCACAGTGTTCATTGCATTGAAGGGGGCACAGCACAGTGTTTATTGCATTGAAGGGGGCACAGCACAGTGTTTATTGCATTGAAGGGGGCACAGCACAGTGTTTATTGCATTGAAGGGGGCACAGCACAGTTGCATTGAAGGGGGCATGCACGCTGAACTCTGCATTGTGGGGGCACAGCACAGTGTTCATTGCATTGAAGGGGGCACAGCCCAGTTGCATTGAAGGGGGCATGCACACTGAACTCTGCATTGTTGGGGCACAGCACAGTGTTCATTGCATTGAAGGGGGCACAGCACAGTGTTTATTGCATTGAAGGGGGCACAGCACAGTGTTTATCGCATTGAAGGGGGCACAGCACAGTGTTTATTGCATTGAAGGGGGCATAGCACAGTGTTCATTGCATTGTGGGGGCACAGCACAGTGTTCATTGCATTGAAGGGGGCACAGCACAGTGTTTATTGCATTGAAGGGGGCATAGCACAGTGTTCATTGCATTGAAGGGGGCACAGCACAGTGTTTATTGCATTGAAGGGGGCACAGCACAGTGTTTATTGCATTGAAGGGGGCACAGCACAGTGTTTATTGCATTGAAGGGGGCACAGCACAGTTGCATTGAAGGGGGCATGCACGCTGAACTCTGCATTGTGGGGGCACAGCACAGTGTTCATTGCATTGAAGGGGGCACAGCACAGTTGCATTGAAGGGGGCATGCACAGTGTTTATTGCATTGAAGGGGGCATAGCACAGTGTTCATTGCATTGTGGGGGCACAGCACAGTGTTCATTGCATTGAAGGGGGCACAGCACAGTGTTTATTGCATTGAAGGGGACACAGCACAGTGTTTATTGCATTGAAGGGGGCATAGCACAGTGTTCATTGCATTGAAGGGGGCACAGCACAGTGTTTATTGCATTGAAGGGGGCACAGCACAGTGTTTATTGCATTGAAGGAGGCACAGCACAGTGTTTATTGCATTGAAGGGGGCATAGCACAGTGTTCATTGCATTGAAGGGGGCACAGAACAGTGTTTATTGCATTGAAGGGGGCACAGCACAGCGTTCATTGCATTGAAGGGGGCACAGAACAGTGTTAATTGCATTGAAGGGGGCACAGCACAGTGTTTATTGCATTGAAGGGGGCACAGCACAGTTGCATTGAAGGGGGCACGCACGCTGAACTCTGCATTGTGGGGGCACAGCACAGTGTTCATTGCATTGAAAGGGGCACAGCACAGTGTTTATTGCATTGAAGGGGGCACAGCACATTGTTCATTGCATTGAAGGGGGCACAGCACAGTTGCATTGAAGGGGGCATGCACGCTAACTCTGCATTGTGGGGGCACAGCACAGTGTTCATTGCATTGAAGGGGGCACAGCACAGTGTTTATTGCATTGAAGGGGGCACAGCACAGTGTTTATTGCATTGAAGGGGGCACAGCACATTGTTCATTGCATTGAAGGGAGCACAGCACAGTTGCATTGAAGGGGCATGCACGCTGAACTCTGCATTGTGGGGGCACAGCACAGTGTTTATTGCATTGAAGGGGGCATAGCACAGTGTTCATTGCATTGAAGGGGGCACAGCACAATGTTCATTGCATTGAAGGGGGCACGCACGCTGAACTCTGCATTGAAGGGGGCACGCACGCTGGTCTCTGCATTGAAAGGGGGCATGTACACTGGTCTCTGCATTGAAAGGGGGCATGTACACTGGTCTCTGCATTGAAAGGGGGCATGTACACTGGTCTCTGCATTGAAAGGGGGCATGTACGCTGGTCACTGCATTGAAAGGGGACATATACCATCTCCTGTACCATGACCTGTGACATGCCTATACCATATCTGTGCCATGCCTATACCATCTCCTGTACCATCACCTATGCCATGCCTATACCATCACCTGTGCCATGCCTGTACCATGACTTCAAAGTCACGCAATTTTTTACTGCGTTTTTTGACGCGAAGCAATACCTATTACATTTTTCTTTTTGCGCCCCCCCCCAAAAAAATTTTGAGCACCAGCCGCCACTGGTTGTACCGTGTGATTAGCTATTGCCAATCACAGATCACTAGTGTTCACAGCTGTCATGAATGTTACACTCACAACAGTTGAAAACTTTTGCTTTCACAAATACGGTACACATTGACGGATGAAAATCGGATATCAATGCATCTCTATGTAAAAACGGATAACAACGGATGATCATCCGTTAACATCCATTTTCATCCGCTTCCGTCAATGTCCGTTTTTTTACAACAGATGAGCTCCCTATTTTTCATCCGTCAAAAAAACGGATTGGACAAAAAAAAACGGATGTAAACGGACAAATGGTCAGTTTTTCATGCGTTTTTGCATTGGTAGTGGATGTAAAAAACCGGATGAAAAACGGATGAAAAAACTGATGAAAAACTGATACATTGTGACGTGACTGAACTAATGAACTGAACGGACCGTATGTGTGAAAGGGGCCTTACAATGATCTTTATTGTAACAGCAAATAGAGTGTAAAAAAAGAAAAAAAAAATTGGTAAAAAATGAAATACATGTTTAAAATGTTTACACAATTGAATAAAAAATGTGTTTATTATTTTGTTTTTTTAACATACTGTCACCAGTCAGTGTCCCCAATCGCCTCCATATCATTCATATGATGACGTTGTACTGCACTGGTGACAGTATGTAAAAAAAAAAATGATTACATTTCTTATTTTTTTAAACATCTGTGATAAAAAAATTACAACTTCAAAAAATTCACCATGCCTCCTAGAAGGCTGTCCACAAGGTTTAGGAGTGTGTCTATGGGAATGTTCGGCCATTCTTTCAGAGGTCTTGTGACCTCTTGTGATTCTTGTGAGGTCAGGCACTGTGGTTGAGAAGGCTTGGCTCACAGTCACCGCTCTAATTCATCCCAAAGGTGTTCTGTTGGGCTGAAGCCAGGATTCTGTGCAGGTCAGTTAAGTTTCTCCACCCTGAACTCACTGATTCATGTATTTATGGACCTTGCTTTGTGCACTGGTGCACAGTTATGTTGGAACAGGAAGGGGCTGTCCCAAAACTGTTCCCACAAAGTTGGGAGCATGAAATTGTCCAAAATGTCTTGGTATGCTGAAGCCTTAAGAATTCCCTTCACTGGAACTAAGGGGCCAAGCCCAACCCCTGAAAAACAACCCCACATCATAATCCCCCTTCCACCAAATGATTTGGACCAGTGTACAAAGCAAGGTCCATACAGACATGAATGAGCAAGTTTGGGGTGGAGGAACTTGACTGGCATGCACAGAGTATTGACCTCAACCTGATAGAACACCTTTGGGGTGAATTAGAGCAGAGACTGCTAGCCAAGCCTTCTCATCCAACATCAGTGCCTGACCTCACAAATACGCTTCTGGAAGAATGGTCCAACAGTCCCATAGACACACTCCTAAACCTTGTGGACAGGCTTCCCAGAAGATTTGAAGCTGTTATAGCCAGTGGTGGGATTCAAAAATTTTAGTAACCAGTTCCGACTTTCCCAGCAGAATGACCAGCGTGCCCCCTTTCAATGCACAGTGACTAGCGTGCCCCCTTTCAATGCAGAGAGACCAGCGTGCCCCCTTTCAATGCACAGTGACCAGCGTGCCCCCTTTCAATGTACAGTGACCAGTGTGCCCCCCCTTTTAATGCAGAATGACCAGCGTGCCCCCTTTCAATACACAGTGACCAGCGTGCCCCCCTTTCAATGCAGAGAGACCAGCGTGCCCCCTTTCAATGTACAGTGACCAGCATGCCCCCCTTTCAATGCACCGTGACCAGTGCCCCCCCCCCCTTTCAATGCACAGTGACCAGCGTGCCCCCCTTTCAATGCAGAGAGACCAGCGTGCCCCACTTTCAATGCAGAGAGACCAACTTGCCCCCTTTCAATGCACAGTGACCAGCGCTGCGTGCCCCCCTTTCAATGCACAGTGACCAGCGTGCCCCCCTTTCAATGCAGAGAGACCAGCATGCCCCCTTTCAATGCACAGTGACCAGCGTGCCCCCTTTCAATGCACAGTGACCAGTGCTGCGTGCCCCCCTTTCAAGGCACAGTGACCAGCGTGCCCCCCTTTCAATGCACAGTGACCAGCGTGCCCCCCTTTCAATGCAAGTTGATATAAACTTATTGAGTTTTGTTTTTTTTTTGTTTTGTTTTTTACCAAAGAGGTGTAGCATAATAAATGTTGGTCTAAACCTTTGAAAAAAATTGATTTTATTGGATATGTTTTATAACAGATATTAGAAAGTATTGTCTTTTTCAAAAATTCAATTTTTTTTCCCCGTTTATATCCCCCCCAAAAAAACCCCCACTGGCGATCAAATGCCACCAAAAGAAAGCTCTATTTGTACGAAAAAATATATAAAAATTGAATTTGCATACAGTAATGTATGACCACGCAATTGATAGTTAAAGTAGCGCAATGTTGAATAGCAAAAAAGCCTTGATCATGAAGGTAAAACCTTCTGGAGCTGAAGTGGGCAGTACTGCTTTAAGGTTTATTGCTTGCAGAACTTCAACAGGAGAAGGAATGGGGCATGGGATACTCCAACTGCATAAGAATAGTTTGCAGAGGACTCCCTTCTCGTCCCTTTGATGCGGTGAAGTTGTCCTGTCCCCTTAGCAGAAAAACAGATTACACATTCTGTATAAATTTCAGCTCAGAGATCATTGGATTGAAATAGGATATCACCGTGATCAAACCAAGGATCCCATTTGTTATCATAGAATTTTGTTGAGTTGTAGATAATGTAAAAGATTCTTTCCATTTGGTTTATAGAGAAAAGTCTTGTTTTCAGTTGGGTGGGTGGGAATGAAGGGGATTTTCAGTTTACAGCGATCAGCCAATGAATGGCTACACATATTGTGTGGATAAATTCCATTTGATGAATAGACAAGCTTGTGATTGGAGTAAAGAGAAGACAGTTAGTAAGGGTGAGAGTAATATGACTGTTAGAGATTAGGGATGAGCTTTGAGTTAAACATTGGCTGGCTGTTCACATGCTTGTTAAATGAATGGGCTTCTTTGTTGGAACTTTGATTTCCTGCATTATCATGGACTCTGACCTCAATAAATCACATGGATTCAAACCCCACAGACATGTTATTGCAAGCCTGATATGCTACCATCTACACCACCGTCAAGCCTGCTTAAGCTGAACACACTCTCCCTAAATTTTATCTCATCCACTGTGTGTAGGGTGAGATAGGAGTTAGTTAGTTAGGCAGGGAAATTGTGTTCACTCCAAGTGTGCTTGACGGTGGCATAGCTGATAGAACACCAGCCTTCCTAAATGTGTGGTTGTGAGTTCGATTCCCTTGGCCAGCAGGTGATTTTTAAGTGAAATTCTATAGTTAATAAATACATTGCTGGCGAGAGAGATTTTTTCTTTTTACAGTTTGTTGAGATCAGATAGTGCAGTGTATACCACAAAGTTATATATGTATATATATATATATATATATATATATATATATATATAGGCACTTCAGTTTATATCAGTTTATGTCAGCTGCGCCACAATTTTAAAAAACAAACGGTTTCCAACTAAAATTTATACCACATCCTTATCCGAGCACACAGCGCCCCCCTCCTGAACCATACCAGGCCACATGCCTTCAACATGGGGTGGGTGCTTTGGGGCAGGGGGGCTCTGGCCCCATTGATAGCACAAACAAGAGGGGGGGAAGCAGACATCCCTGTCTTGTCCCATTATGCATTTCAAACGGTGTAGACAGGGTTCCATTCACCTTTACCGATTCGTTTGGATGTTTATATAATGTTTTAATCCACTGCATCATCCTTGAACCCAAACCTATCGCTTCTATTGTATTCATCATGAATTCCCTGTTAAATGCTTTTTCCGCATCTATTGACAATTGTAGCTCTGGGAACCCATGACTACCCCCTTTTTGCATAAGGAGCAGAGATCTTATCCCGTTATCCTTTCCTTCTCTCCCCGGTATAAATTCTGTTTGATCTACATGTATCCATTCAAGAGTCAACTCTTTTAATCTGGTGGCCAAAACTTTTGCAAATCATTTTGTATCTGCATTTAATAATGTTAAAGGTCTATAACACAAAGTTGCATCCTTTCCTTCTTTTGGTATCACTGTAACACATGCCTGTAATCACTCTTTCCTCATCTCCTTTACTTCTCCTAATCCATTCATATAAGAACATAATTTAGGTATAATTGTTCTTTAAATATCTTATGATATCTAATCATAAACCCGTCTGGCCCTGGGCTTTGTCCTGTTGCTGTATTTTTTAATGCTGATTCAATTTTTTCTTTTGTTTTTGAATATTCTAATGACTGCAGTTTTTCCTCTGATACTTTAGGTAGTTTTGCATCTCTAATATATTCCTGTATCTTCTATCTTTCTATTTAATTCTGCTGAGACTTTTTGTTATACAGAGTACAGGGAACTATAATATTTCTGGAATACTTCTGCGATTTATGATGTCAAGTATATCCTCTCCCCTTGCTCATTTTTCATTTTTCCAATGAAATTATTTGATTTTTGATTTTTTAAAGCTCTTGCCAAATATTTCCCAGGCTTATTTCCCAATTTATATCTGTCTTTAGCTACCTTATTAAATACCTTTCTTGTGTCCTTATCCATTATTTCTTTTAGTTCTTCTCTTTTTAGGACCTTGGCGTGTAATGCTGCTACATCTGATGTCCTTTTATGATTTTGTTCTAGTTCATATATTTCTGTTACTAAACCTCTCATTTTGGTTGATCTTTCTCTCTTTTTTTTTGCTCTGATAGAAATAAAAACACCTCTTATATAAGCTTTATGTGTTTCCCATATTGTAGCTTCTGATATTCCTGGGGTTTCATTAAGCTTAAAATATAGTTGTAATTCTTCTTTTATTTTACCTACTACCTAATTTTCTTGTATCAGTTCCTCGTTTACCCTCCAATTACTTATCCTCTGTTGAGTTTCCGCATTTTTCATCCTCATTAGCACTGGGGCATGATCCGATATAGATATTATTTCCATAGATGTTTTAACTATTGAATCTAACAATCTATGATCTACCGAGATATGATCCAATCTGAAGTATGTCCCATGAACTGGGGAGTTCTTTACACCTGAATGTTGTATACACCATACATCCACCAGCTGGGTTTGATATAATTCCTTCTTTACTCTTCTCAGTTGATGAGTTTCTTTCCCCAGTGCATGTGACATACTATCTACATATTGGTCCATACTAAATTTTAAGTCCCCGGCTAGTATCACCTTTTTAAAATTCCATTATTTTTCCCGCACATTCTTCAAATATTGAGTCGGATTTCTATTTGGGCTATATATGTTCGCCAGGGTGAACTCCCTCTCCTGTATTTTTCCTCTCAGGAACATATATCTCCCTTTGGGGTCTACTAATATCTCATCCAGGGATAATTTTATCTCTTTTGCAAAGCCTATTGCTACACCTTTTGCTCTTTTAGTTGTGGAATCTCCATAATACCATATTGAATAGTCTTTTGAATACAATCTGACATTTACATCATGGGTTATATGTGTCTCCTGTAAAAAAATTATACTTGCAAAATATTGTTTAGCCTCTTTAAGAACCTTATGTCGCTTTATTGGGGTATTTAATCCTCTCACATTATACTTTAAAATATTTATTGACATCATTTTATCTCTCATTCTCCTTCCCCATTGCAACCTCCACTTTCTCTCTTCACCTGTTTTCTCTTTCAGTTGAGTCCCTAGGCTCATATACTTTCTCAAATTAGGGTGGGATACATTGGTAGGAAGAATGAGAGAGAAAATTAGTGGGCAGACTCTTCTACTTATAGTAAAATATGCTACCCCCTTCCCCCCATTCCCTCCACCCTTCCCCTCCTTCCCCACCCCTTTACCCTCCCTCCTCCCCTTCCCCTTACTATCATTCAGTAGAAGAGGGGCTTTTGGCCTCCCATTGGTCATCGAGTGGACTGGTACCTCCTCCATCTAGATCTTTTCTGTCTGTTTACTCTTAAGCTGAGGTGGAGCTCAATCCACTGTGCCTATCAGTGTTCTCCCTCCCTTCTTTGGGTTGAGATGGCTCAAAACCCCACAGGTGCCCACCAAGTATCCAGGGATCCCTCCTTATTACCTACCTTACTTTCCTCTTGCCTACTTCCCCTTTCTGACTATTTCTATTTTTTCTCAGGCAAGCACAACCTAATTTCATTGTCCTTTTGGATTCACGTCTATTTTTTCTTTGGGGCTAGTTGCCATTGATCAGCGTCCAGTATTGGGCCTTCTCTTCTTCTATTTGACCAACCAGGGATCTTTAACATCAGTATTTCCAATTTTTTACAGAAGTCTTGTAACTCCTCTGGGAATCTCAATGTTACTTAATGTCCAGTTTCCGCCCTACTAAACACGCTGGAAATCCCCAAATATGCTAGATATTATGTTCTCACATTTGGTCGAGCAATAGTTTTAAGGCCCTTCTTCTTTCCAATGTTCTACATGATAGGTCTGCAAAGATTTGAAGGGTTGACTCTTCATACATTAATGGTGGTTTGCCTCTCATTCTTCCCCATATTTGTGTTTATTCTTCATAATTAGGAAACCTTACTATTATGTCTCTTGGAACATCTTTTACTATATTTTGTACTCTTCTGACCCTGTGGACTCTTTCTATTTTTAGGGCCTCTTTTGTTGGTCTACTAAGAAGTGGATTAAAAATGTTTTTTCATTATTTCTACTAGATCTTCCCCTTGTGATGTTTCTGGTAGGCCTCCTATTCTCAGTTTTTTTTCTTCTATCTCAATTTTCCTGATCTTCAAGTTTATACTCCAATTTCCTGTGCTCTGTTTGTAATAATTCCATCTCCCCATCCTAATTCCCTTATAACTTTAGAATAAATGTCCAGTCTCTTTTCTGTACCCTCCATTCTTATTTAGGATGTGACATTAGTCATTATGTAGCTTTCTCAGATCTGTCTTCAGGGAGAGTTCTAATTTAGAAAACATGGTTGCCATTTCCAGTTTTGTAGGCATCTGGGCTTCTGGATCAAGTTTCATTATCGAAGTCCATGTTTGATTTATTTATTTTTCCTTTTGGGGTTTAGGGGTGTCTGCTTATTGTCTTGCAATCCACATGGTGCTATGTTGTTCATCCACTGCCTCCTTCTGTCCTTATCCGCTACAACCAGGTATAGCTGCGTATAGCCACGCGGCTCGAAGCGTGTTCACCTCCTGTAGATTCCTCTCAGGCTTCACCGCTTCGCAGGCGCGACCGCTGTTGGAGCTCTCACCTCCGTCAACAGGCCTGCCTGCTCCTGGCTCGTCACCCGCTCGCACAGCTGCCTCCACTCATCCTCTCATCCTCCTACTCGGTTCTCCCTCCACCTCCACCAAGCAAGGGGTCTCCTGGGGCGGCTCCACGGCACTACCACTCTCCACTGTTCTCTGGCCAAATCTTCCTTCTGGTCCTCTCAGGTCTGCCAGCCAGCCTCTCAACTTTCAGCAGGAAGTTTCTCTCTGCTTCATGTAGAGGTAGTCCCTGGCGACCCCAGATAACATTCAAACGGGCTCCCTCCCTGGCTGATGCCCTTGTAAGTAGTGAATACAGGGGCCAGTCAAGAAAGGACCCATGTGTACATCTGGGCACATTCCCTTGTGGATCCTGTGCCCAGTGTCGGTACATTAACACTAAGAAAAATATCATACTTCCGAATGGAAAAAACTTCCGTCCGAAACATTATGTGAACTGCCAGACTACAGCAGTCGTATATCTATTGTCCTGTGATTGCGGCTGCTACTACATTGGCAAGACTATTCAAAGATTCGGAAAACGGATTGGTCAACACATGTCAAGTATCAAAAAGAAAGATCCAGAAGTACCATTAGGTAGACATTCAGCCTTAGTACATGGTGCTAATATTCCGCATGTAAAATTCTTGGCACTGGATCGAATCCACCCCAGCTCCCGCGGAGGGGATCTTAATAAGTTTCTTCTCCAGCGTGAGCTCCGTTGGATTTCTGACCTAAATGCCACTTTTCCCCCAGGATTAAATGAAGCTTTCAACTTCAAACCTTTTCTCCCCGGTTTCAGCTCAGGGGGTTTTGAATGGGATCTCTAGCCTTTTGGATGGATAGGAAGAAATGTGTGTGGGAAAGTGGATTAGTTTTCTGGAGTAACACCCAGATTTGTTATATGATAACTTTCCCAAAACAGCTCTAAAAGCTGGTGGAATCACTAAGACAAAAAAGATGTGTAACTCTTTACACACACTTTTTCTCCCACTTCATCTTTGCCTCCTTACTTTCATTCCGGTTCTTTTACAAAATATCTTTATCTATCTACGTGTATAAAAATATATACTCTATATGGTCATATTACATGCTTGAGATGTTTTCAGTTGCAACGAGAAAATCAAATAAATCGATGTATACATAATATTGTTTTTGTATGTACTTAATCTGTAATATTAATAATATCAATTATATTTCTGCAGAAGGGCTCTTGTTCTCTCATCGATCACTAGGGATCCCTATCCCACATATAGGTAGGATCGGACATATTATACTTTCCATGCAGCTCACTGTGTTGCTTTATTTATTTATTTATATGTTTCTCCATACTTCCACAGCATACTAGCCATGATGGAGTGTTGCTCACTGCGGACCTCCCTCTTCCCTCTGGCTTGCCTGCATTGGTGTTCCCCGGCACTACCAGGCCCCCGCAAGGAATGCTGGGGCCTGTAGTTTGGGCAGCTACCCTGGGGAGGTGTCGGTACCATGGCGCCCTATGACGCTATGAGTCCGTCAATCACACCCCCTTCGCGAGATCTATCCATCATCTCGCGTCATAGGTACGCGGCGGCCCTCGGCGCCGCTTAGACCAGGGGAGCGCAGCCCGGATGTTGTCATCCGCACCTCCTTCCCCCCGGTCTCCTATCCTGCCCGGGACCTAAGGAGAAGGGGGTGATGCGCAGCCAGCGGGGCAATAATAAAAAGGAAAAGTCCAAAATACACTGAATGGGGACATCTAGAATGGATCCACCCACCTTCCTTTTACCCTCCCTCTACCACCTGTCCAGGTACACTCCCTCTAATTAAGGTAAGCACTCTCAGATGGAGCACATAAATGCTCCGAGCTCAATATGGCCCATTACCTTTGGGTCATTACAGAGAGATCTGCTGTCTTTGCTTTGCACTGGATTCCTGACGAGGTAGGTGGATTTTGGACACCCACTTCCTTTTTCCCAACTATACCCCAACTAATACATGAGAAATGATCTGCTATGGCTAAATTTCCCCCCCCCACTTGTGCATCCTCGACAGGTGTGGATCCATCCCCCCTTGTGTGCTCCTCGTGAACAAGATGCGGATACGGCCATTGGGGAATAGAGGGAACTGCCAGTGGTAGCACCAATACCTTAACAGCGTGTGAAGGGACTCATATCTTTCTGAGTCTGCATGCTACATATATGTGAACAACATCACAGTGCAACACAGTCAGACTGCATGAATATGTGGTATCTTTTTATCACACAAACGATCATCTCCCTAGTACATCCTCTGTAAGGAGACAACTGGAAGGACGTTTTTCGTTCCATACTCCCCCTAGGGGTAAGTTGATATCCTTACAGCTATTTGTCTACCCTCAAGGATATACACATGTATATATATATATATATATGCCTATTATGGGTATCCTCTACCCTTATGGGACTATGGGGATTCCCTATTGATGATGATATATATTTCTTGCCTTCCTGCCTATGTACTTGTTCAAGATAATATTATCTAGATTAGGGGCGCATGCACGGACTCAGCGAGACGGACATGTCTGCCTGAGCTCCGCTCCGGAACGACACACGCCGCCGCCCAAACCGGTGACCAGCCGCCCTGCACTCCGCCCAACAAGGCTCCCCACACAGCCCACACTGCCCCCACCCTCACCATGGTATCCGGGGGGGCAAAATCCAAGCTCAAGAGCCGCAACATCCGAGACGCTCTGGTGCGGGCCTCTTCCAAGATGGCGCCGCCGCTAGTCTCCCGCGCCAGCACCAGCTCCTCCAAGGCCCCTCGGTTCTCCCAGCCTCACCCAGATGAAGGTGAGTCTGACACGGACATCCCGCTCACCCAGGGGCAGGCAACCTTTGACCCCCTGCAATCTGGACTCCTCCGCCATTTTGAGAGCATCCTCCAAAGGGCCCTGAAGCACACATCTGACCAGATTACAGACAAATTGACTAGAGAGATCAGGGACCTGGGCCAACGCACTGCTGACCTTGAGCTCAGGGCAGACGAGATCGAGGTCAGTGTCACTAACCACTCTGAGGAATTGGAGGCCCTCAGGGAAGAAAACCAGTCCCTGCAGCTTCAACTGGAAGATCAGGAAAATCGCGCCAGGCGATCCAATATCCGGATCCGTGGGATTCTGGAGTCTGTGGTAGATCTGCAGTCCACTGTCACAGCCCTTTTTCAGGAACTCTCCCCCTCAATCCCCATCGAGCGTCTAGAGATGGACCGTATTTATTGGGCCCTGGCCCCCCGCAAACCTGATGGGCCCCTAAGGGACATAATCGCCAAAATGCACTTCTACAAGACCAAAGAACAGCTTCTACAAGCCGCCAGATGCAAGGAAACCCTCCGTTTTCAAGGCTATGACTATCAACTCTTCACGGATCTTTGTAAGGCTACTATCGTGAAGCGCAGAGAATTTAAACCGCTGCTCCACACTCTGCAACAGCACCAAATAATCTATTCCTGGGGCTTCCCGTTCTCCTTACGTGTTACCCACCAGGGCCGCAAGCACACCTGCAAATCTACAGAGGAACTTCAGCGCCTTCTTCAGGATCTTCGCCTGCTCTCCCCTCCATCTACCCCGACACCCCTTCAGCAACGACGAAGATCTGCCTCCAGATCCCCACTGAAGCTGACCGCCCCGAATTCCACCACTCCTAAGAGGAGCCGCCTTGTTTCGCCACTACCACCCCCAGCGGATTCCATGGACTGAAGAACCACCTACCGGATGCCAGCCGGATGTCATGGCTGCAAGCCAACTCAGGCCTGTATATTTTTTCACTACACCCCCTTTTTTTCTATTCACTGGAACTCATATTGGGTGAGCCGGACACCCATCCGGCTCGAACTTGAACTTTTTTGAACCTGTGTATTTGACTTTCCATGTTCTTTTATTCGCCTTACCTCTATAAACGTTTATTTATAATATCTCCCCTGGTCACCACCGTAAATCTTGCCTAAAGCTACTTTATAGGCAGTCGTGTCTCCTACCGGTTGTCACTGCCGCCTCCACCCACCTTTGGAACACTCCTCTAGGAGTCTTCCGGAGGTGACTTGTTTTCCTCCATGCAGTGGATCACCCTCTGCATGGACGGACTGTCCTTTTTCACCACGCTCTTATGTATATTTCTAACTACAGTGTTGTCAATGTGGTCCTCCTCTCTCTCCTCCTTGCATCTTCCCACCCTCCACTTTCCTTCACCCTTCCCTCCCCCTTCCCTTGCTCGCCGGGGGGTCCTGTCCTCCATGCTATCGCCATCTCAGTTTAGCTGCTTTCTCCTGCTGACCCAATGGCCACCTTGAACATCCTAACCCTAAATGTACAGGGCCTCAACTCACCTCAGAAACGCCGTAAGGCATTTCGCTCGCTTGCCTCCCTAGATGTGCATGTAGTCTGCCTGCAGGAAACTCATTTTTCTGCCACACACTTCCCCGCTTTCTAACCTCCTCTTTTCCTCAGTTTTACACAGCTTCAGCGACTGTCAAGAAGAGGGGGGTGTTGATAGCGTTCCATCGGACAACTCCGTTTACACTACACACGTCAATTGCGGATCCTGAAGGTAGGTACCTGATCCTTGTTGGCACCCTACTAGACACGGAAGTCACTCTGGCTTCTTATTATGCACCCAACACCAACCCCACCTCCTTCCTCTCCCACTTCCTTCAAATTGTTGAACACCATAAGAAGGGTACAACTATCCTATGCGGTGACTCGAACCAAGTCTTATACCCATCCCTTGATAAATCACCTGCGGCACCTTCCTCGTCCACACACCGTCTCAACTTCCGAGACTTGCTTCACTCTCATTCCCTAATTGACGCTTGGCGTGAATGCAACCCCTCCAGGAGACAATATACCTACTACTCACACCCGCATAATACTTTCACATGCATAGATCATATTCTTACCCCAATTGCGACCTCTTCCTCCCTCCTGGCCTCCTCTATTGTACCGATTTCCTGGTCGGATCACAACGCGGTAGTCTCCTCCTTTGACTCTCTAGTTCCTAAGCAGCATAAATTTTCTTGGACTTTGAACGATACCCTCTTGACCCATCCTTCCCACAAAGTTGAAATAGCAGCAGCAATTAAAGACTACCTTTCACACAACGTCACCACTGACGTTGCCCCCCTCACTGTTTGGGAGGCCCACAAAGCAGTGCTCAGGGGTACGCTCATTAGCCTGGCATCTCGCCGTAAACGAGAACGCCGCCTTACATACCAAACCCTGGATTCAGCTTTTATACAAGCCCACAACGCCTTCCAAGCACACCCCACCCCGAATAACAAAAAATTTTCGATAAGGCAACCCTGGAACTAAATCTCTTCCTCACGGATGCGGCCGAAAAGCAAATTCGTCGCTCACAACATCAATTTTACTCCAAAGCGAATAAACCAGACACTTTTCTCGCCCTCTCTCTCCGTAACGCTAATATTACCCGCAAACCTATCCGTCTGCGAACCTCCCCCTCCACCCACACTAGTAATCCCATCAAAATTCTAGACACCTTCAGACGACACCTCTCCAAACTTTATTCCCCATCCCACCCCCCAACTGACTCGCAACTCTCTGAGTTTTTCTCGACGATATCTATGCCCACCCTTTCTGCCTCACACCGCGACACATTAGAACAACCGATCACGGACCTTGAAATCTGCGCAGCAATCAAAACTCTTAAATTATGCAAGCGCCCCGGCCCTGACGGTTTTACCGCTTTGTACTATAAACACTTCTCAGAACTTTTGGACCCCATGCTCTCTAAAGCGTATAACTCTATCCTCAAGGGCCATTCCTTTGGCCTAGACTCCCTCAAAGCGTCATTTCCATGATCCCCAAACCACAGACGGACGAGTCCTCTTGGTCCAACTATCGCCCTATATCCCTCCTCAATATAGACATCAAGCTGATGGCCAAAATCCTATCTGCACGACTTAACCCGATCATAGGGTCTCTAATCCATAAGGACCAAACAGGCTTTATCCCATGTCGCCAGGCTGGAGACAACGTGCGCAGAGCTGTGCACCTTACATATCTCGCTCGTAAACGCAATATACCTGCCTGCTTGGTCTCCCTAGATATTAAAAAGGCCTTTGACTCCCTCTCATGGGCATACTTACACGAAGTCCTACGCAGATGGGGTTTTGGTCCACACTTTCTAACATGGATATCCTCACTATACTCTTCCCCGTCTGCATTTGTCCGTTACGCTGGCTTCCACTCTTCCTCTTTCCCAATTCGATCTGGTACTAGTCAGGGCTGTCCCTTATCTCCACTCCTCTTCGCCCTGGCTATCGAACCTCTTGCCCTTAAAATTCGAGCAAACCCTGATATTAAAGGCCTAGACCTCGGCGGCTTTCACCATAAACTATGTCTCTTCGCAGACGACATCCTTTTGTTCCTCTCCTCACCTCTCACTTCTGCTCCCAACCTTCTTTCTACACTGACCAAATTTGCCCGCATCTCCGGTCTAGTTATTAATCCTGAGAAATCGAAGGCCCTTAATATCTCCCTGACTTCCTCCCTTCACTCACAGCTCCGATCGGTCCTCCCCTTTTCCTGGGAGTCCCAGTATTTGCCCTATCTAGGGATTAACTTGACAGCTGACCCAACGGAGCTATTTAGGGCTAATTACCCTCCTATGCTGAGACACCTCACACGGTTGATGACGTCTTGGGCTACTCTGCCCCTAGCCTGGATGGGGCGCATTACAGTAGCTAAGATGGCCATCTTACCCAAGGTACTGTACCTCTTTAGAGTCCTGCCCATCCCTGTTCCCTCTTACTACCTTCGTCAACTTCAGCGACGCACCTTCTCTTACATTTGGGGCACCACCAGACCTAGGGTTGCCCGCACGACCCTCTATCTACACAAACTCCAAGGAGGCCTAGGACTCCCGAACTTCACCAAATACTATCAGGCGGCCCAATTAGCCCAATTACCTAAATGGCATGCTACTAAGGAAGTCCCTTTGTGGGTATCTCTTGAAGCAGTAGAAACAGACCCTCTCTCTGTCGCAAACCTCTTATGGCTGACCCCTTCTGACCGTCGGTCGATCACGAATCCTATCGTACGCCACTCCCTGCGGCTTTGGGATGCTCTGAAATTTAAATTTAAGCTCCAGTCACCGCATAATCCCTTACTCTCCTTCTTGCGCAACCCCTCTTTCACTCCGGCCTGGGAATCCCCTACAGCCTTCAACAGTTGGGTAACTGCTGGTCTCCTCCGAGCTCACTCTATAATAGCATCTAACGCCATTAAACCCTTCTCTGACCTTTGTGCATCTCACCACCTGCGAAGCTCAGAGGTCTTCCATTACCTTCAACTCAAACACTTCTTCACACAATGCATCCCCACTGACCCCACTCTGCCCCACATGACCTTTTTTGAGCATATCTGCCACGACGATCCGCACATGCGAGGCCTCATTTCCCAACTCTACTCTAGGCTCACTACACCCCCTACTAATGATCCTCCGCTTTACGCATCCAAATGGGAACGAGATCTTGAGTCCTCCATTGAAAAAGAGGACTGGACAAGAATATGGCAATCAACTAAATCGGCCTCTCAAAACATTGTAGCCCTAGAAACAAACTACAAAGTGCTGATGCGCTGGTATCTAGTACCCGCACGCATTGCGAAATTTCAACCTTCATACCCTGCAACATGTTTCCGTGGATGTTCAGAGGCTGGCACGCATATGCACATCTGGTGGACGTGCTCAATTGTGCAAACTTTCTGGCAGGAAGTCTTTCGGGTCCTTTCCAAATTAATGTCCACACAACTCCTGCCCGACTTTCTTCAGGCCCTCCTTAATGTGAAACCTGATATGGTTTCGAAATTTCGGCACAAGCTGTTTCTGCAGGTGACCACGGCAGCGAAACAGACCATAGCGAAAGCATGGAAGTCTCCGCATTTATCTCTACTTGAAGTTAAACAGCGTGTCACAACTGCTATGATATAAAAGGAAAATATAACTGCGCTAACTACTAAAAAACACAGCAGCAACTTAAATTGTGACAAGCAAAATGGGTAGATGTAAGGGCTAAGTTGCGCTAATGGGTACTAAATCCACAGATAAATGTAAGATGAAGCACACTAATGATAGTCCACAATGGTGACAAGTCCGTATCCAAATGAAAGGCACAGTCCAAAATATTACATATTATCTGGTAAGGACTTGGGACTTAAGGTTACTGGTGCTTTCTACTATCAGCCATCTGGTGACGGTGTGCACTCCTCTGGGTGATGAAATAAGTATTCAACAGTATTACGCTATGGACTGTCTATTTTTTCTTTGCATATGATCACCATCTGTGGATGTGAGGACTATCTGATCACATCGATCGAAGGCTGAGTGTTTAGATCTGACTTGAGTTTTTGGGCGAACTCCATTCTGCTTTCTGGTAAGGAGATTTGAATGTTGGTTTAATCATCTACAACTGCTATGATACATGCCAAGATCGAAGCTACACTAATGGACAAGATAGATCGGTTTGACAGACTCTGGCAACCCTGGGTTGACAACTTCCTTCCTTCCAACTTCGATAGCTCCCTGTTGATGCCCTAATCACCCTGAGCTGTGCCCACTCCTTTCCTTCACTCATGGATCCCCCCGGCGACCCTCCCCCTC
Source organism: Pelophylax lessonae (assembly GCF_965119305.1). NCBI lineage: Eukaryota > Metazoa > Chordata > Amphibia > Anura > Ranidae > Pelophylax > Pelophylax lessonae. The sequence continues at coordinate 80,934,958 of NC_138773.1, forward strand.
TCTTTTTTCGTTCTATTCCCACCCCATGCTCCCTCCCCCGCCTACCCCACCTTCCCCACTCTTCTTTAATAAATACTTCTCCCATAACACTAGCAACGTCCTTACTTGAACCTGCCTCTCACAGTGTAGCCCACCAGGCAGGCTCGTGAGTAAAGCCAGCTCTCCCAGTTCACTGGACTATACTCTCAGTCCCCCACGTCTGGTCAGTCCTTTCTGCGGTTTCCTCCACCCCTCTGCTTCTCTCTCCGAGATGTTAAGGTATTGGGCATTAGATAACCCTGGCTCATTAGCTACCTGGCTGCACCTTCCTGTCTAGGCACAGTGTGTTCCCATTACGGGGTGCCTACGGGCTGGTCGCGCCACCTGCCTCCATCTAACTTTGCCCGACTTGTTAGCCCGTTCGCTCTCATGTTTACCATACAGTTATGGCTGATCCAGTTAAATGCCTGTCATGGTTATGACAATCTTCTGCAATGTTACTCACACGTTGTTATTGTTATTGTTATTTGTTATTCTTCATCAATAAAATACTTGAACAAGAAAGATAATATTATCTATACTTTATACATCCTTAGATATACAAGTGGTGAGAGCACGGTTGTGTGTATATAACTTCCCTGAAGAAGGAATTGTATGAATAAAAAATTCCGAAACATGTTGGAGGACACACTCACCTGCCTCGCGAACCCCTAATGTATTATCCCTATCAGGATATGTATATGGAATGTCATTGAACTTTTAAATTTCACTCATTGTATGTTATCTGTTGGATTTTAATTCAAACCAATAAATGTTGAATTTTATATACTTTTTTCTATACTCTTTAATACTACATTGACTATCTCCAGCCCCTCCACTCAAATTCCCCAGGGACATATATGGTTGTTTCTTTTACAACTTTCAGCAGGAAGTTTCTCTCTGCTTCATGTAGAGGTAGTCCCTGGCGTCCCTGGCGTACCCCCTGGCGGCTCTGCGCAGGTGCCATTGTTTGGCTCCTCCCCCTTGCAGGCACAATATCCCTCTTAACTTTAATGAGGACCAGTGTAGGTCACCTCTATGGCTCATAAGAAAAAAAAATGCTACCACGACCATTTATCTTTTTTGTTTCATATCAATCTGTTTTATTTGGGTTATGCGGCATTTCCTGTATAGCGAGCAAACATTTAAATTCTTATCTGGCACTGAATTCAGCAATAATGGCCAGCTACCTCCCACGTCCTGCAACTTAAAAGGATAATTCAGTCATCTGTAGGAGCAGGCAGGCTATAAAACTCTGGAATGAAAGCTGACAACAGTCAAAATAAATTCTCTCTCTAAAGTTCCCTTCCAATCCAAGTAAATCTAGATTTTGATATAGAACCGCACTGCTGTGGACAAAATACATATTTTATAGGCTGTAATGTTCTATAGTACAAAAAGCAATGCCAAATGATGCCTTAGCTGTTCCCTGCATGGTGCCAGGCACTTTGCTCTTTTTCCCTGCAGAGTGCTGTAGGTGCAAAAACCTTTAATTCCTGATAATGCCTCCTACTTTCTGTCCTCGTGCCTATTAAACAGTGAGTTATAGTCTGCACCTCCTCAAATATATTAAACATCTATCGCTGAGAGTTTTGAAAGAGCTGATGGAGGTAAGTCTGTTCAGTCAAGCAATTCTTACATTGAGCCAGAGACTTTAATTAAATGCTATGGTAAAAATACCCTGTTTTCTCTACACAACCTGTTTTTCCTTTCAGGAGTAGCTTAATAAATGCAAAGGCTTATACTTGTATTGTATCTAAAGGAAGGTCCATGACCCCAATAATGCACATACAGATATGGTTAGGTGAACAGTTGAGAAGCTACAGCATGACCAGCCACCTTGATGTAAAATTATAGACATTTAATTATTTACATAGTCCTAATGAGTAATAAATAGGCTTAAAAATAAGCCCTCACTGACTTTTCTAGATGCAGGCACCGTGGAGTAAATAATCCTCAAAATATATATCAGAAAATATTTTTATTTCAGTAGCTCATTTTATTTTGCTCTTTGTCCCACTAGTGACATGGCAATGACAGCCCATCAGTCTTCTAATCTCCAGATCTAAATAAATGCAGAGCAAGTGCATAGGAAGAGGAGAAAAAGCAGGGTGCTGAGACCCAGCTTGAACAATTTTATTGCTTCTATTGTGAAATTCAAAGTGGAAGAAAACCCTAACTATATACATTCTTAAAAATACCCCCCCCCCCCCACACCTGTTATGGCAAACCGAGTTAGGGTTTTCTTTAACTTTAAAGATAAATTACTCTACAGTGTTTTTAGCTGCAGAGATTAGTGAATGCTTAAGAGAGAAGTATGTTTTGTTTTCACAGAAGTATGTTTTTGTCAATCACAGAGCTCATCAAAACAGTACACAATGAATGGCATGAAACAAACTTTGAAAACCATTTCTTTCTGTGTATGTGTGCGCTATTATATTGTTCAATTTGTATATTGGTCTTTTAGCAGCACCAACCAGAGAATTGTGCGTTTTTAGGGTGTGCCCCCCAATATCATTTTTGTTTCATGTATAGTCCTGACCAGACTTATGGGCGGAGCACCCCACTCTCCCACACCAAAACCTCATCAGCATGGTCCACCTGTAAGTAGTTCCAGGAGGTGTCCCTTCATTGCAGTTTGAGCAGAGGAGTCTGCAGCCTGCAAACGTTTCCCAAGACAGGAGTGAGTATTGCCCTATGGTTTTGAGAAGTGGGATTATCTTCTCTATGAATAGTGTAGGACCCACTGAAAATGGGGTACTTTGACGTAGTGGTGGGCTTAAGCACAGTATGGCCTTATGATGTGACTAAATCCCCATATTTAATATATAAGAGCAGGTGTTTTAAATAGCCTTGCAAACTTTGAAAACCATTTCTTTCTGTGTATGTGTGCGCTATTATATTGTTCGATTTGTATATTGGTCTTTTAGCAGCACCAACCAGAGAATTGTGCGTTTTTAGGGTGTGCCCCCCAATATCATTTTTGTTTCATGTATAGTCCTGACCAGACTTATGGGCGGAGCACCCCACTCTCCCACACCAAAACCTCATCAGCATGGTCCACCTGTAAGTAGTTCCAGGAGGTGACCCTTCATTGCAGTTTGAGCAGAGGAGTTTGCAGCCTGCAAACTTTTCCCATGACAGGAGTGAGTATTGCCCTATGGTTTTGAGAAGTGGGATTATCTTCTCTATGAATAGTGTAGGACCCACTGAAAATGGGGTACTTTGACGTAGTGGTGGGCTTAAGCACAGTATGGCCATATGGTGTGACTAAATCCCCATATTTAATATATAAGAGCAGGTGTTTTTAAATAGCCTTGCAAACGTTGAAAACCATTTCTTTCTGTGTATGTCTGCGCTATTATATTGTTCAATTTATGAAACAAAACCATTCATTGTGTACAATTGTCATGTAATATGCTGTGATTGAACACAGCGATCACATGGTACCAGCAGCAGGCGGATTCAGTGATCAGGTGGACACAGAGGGTAACAGATCACGCTAAAGCGTGGCCTGTGGAACGTGCACAAGGCGCCATTCAAGGAGGGCATCAGTTGACGTCCTTCCAGGATAATAGGGCTCCCGTCCAAGTGGTCATATTACAATAGCCTGGGCGGTAGGGGGCTAGATCACAGGTAGGCAGGCTGGATCCAAAAAGCCAGGGAACTGCAGCACACAAGTTAACTATTTCCTCCCAGCCTGGACCAGCCACTATCTGTACTAGCATACTTGTAGACAACCTGCCTATAAGCTCACTACAGGGAGTTAGAAGCTCACTGGATTTCTGGCAGGATTGATGGGCTTTTTTTGAACTTGTAGTATTTAGAAGGAGAAAAAAGCAATGAAGAAATGCACATACAGTATATTGCAGAAATGTGCTGCCTATGTCTTTTTTTTTATTTTGCCTAGACTTACACTTTAAGGCTTGCTCGAAATGAAATACAATTCACAATAGACATCTTAGTGCCACAGATCTCCTGTAAGAGCTGACCTTATCTTGAAAACGTATAGCAAGCCAACAGAAGCGGTGCTAAGTTCTGGCCTTTACAAGAGCTGTCTGATACGATAGCAGCTAATTGACCAACATGCTTTTAATTCTCAGCTCTTTTATACCGATAACACTTTGACATTAATTATCTTTTGTATTGGGGCTTCCAAACTCGCAACACAACATTTGTCACATGGCAACTCATTATTCCCGTGCTCATTATATCTCATTATTTTCTTTCAGGTTAAATACACGGCAATGAGCTTGTTATGTAAATATATATTCACAGTAATTATGAAAAAATACAGATTATATATTATTTTCAAAACAGATTTGTTCATAATACAACAACATTGTAGTTTTTATATGACACCGTAAAGGAATTCTATCAGCGTATAAATTGGTAGAAAGGGAAATTGTAGTGTATTTATTCAGCCCATATTTTGATTTATTACTGCGTTTTTTGCTTCAAAGTGACAATAAACTCTGGTTTAAAAATATTTTCAAATTCTTTTTTTTTTTGCTGCTCTGATCTGACTTACTGTTAGAAAGTGGCTATATTATTTTAGCCACCCTCTCCTACTCCCTTCTAAGATAAACTAGGAACTATAGTTTTTGGGATTTGTAGTGTGGATAGACATAATTAAATAATAATAATAATAACATTAATAATTATAATACAACTTTATTTAATATAGCATCTTTGAAGTGATTGTAAAGGGTCATTTTTTTTTTAAATAAAAATAACATGTTATACTTAACTTCTCTGTGTAAGTATTTTGCACAAAGCAGCCCGATCTTCCTCATCTGGAGTGCCCCACCAGTGCTCCTGGCTCCTCCCCTTAATTGGGTGACCCCGGGAGAGTCGATTCCCACAGGGACACCCATGCGGGCGCGATCCCGAGTCTCACTGTTGCGTCTATTGACACAGATAGCGTGACTTGCCCCCCCACGTCTCTGTGTCACTGGATTTGACTGACAGTAGCAGGGGGCCAATGGCTCCTGCTGCTATCAATCTATCCAATAAGGACAGAGACAGTGGCTGGAGGAACGGATGTGCTCAGGTAAGAAAAAGGTGGGAAGGGGGGGGGGGGACTCTGGGGGCGGCTGCAGAACAGAAGGTTTTTCACCTTAATGCATAGAATGCATTAAGGTGAAAAACCTTTAGACTTAACAATCCCTTGTTCTCAAATAATTTTGCAAAAGAAACACAAACAAACGAAAAACAAATATAATAACTAAAATGGAAGTTTGGCAAAGGCTTGTCTAAAGCCTTGTTCACATAGGGCGTACTACAGTGAACACCCACGCATGTGAACACCCACCCTATTACTGTTAATTGGGTTGCAGCTCTGCATGGACACAGCCATTGTTCCCAATTTGACATCCATGTAGGAACATGACCCCAAACGTACACTATCTGCATTCAAAGTTGTGCATGGATGTCAAATTAGGAACAATCACTGTGTCCGTGCAGCCGCTGTATCCCAATAGACATAATAGGACTGCCTCCATGGGGATGCATGGAGCCCATGTGCACCCATGTGCTGATAAACACAACCCTCGCAGGGGCATACGCTGTTGTATGCCCCGTGTGTACAAGGTCTTAAGAAAGAAGTTTATAGTTTTGACTTGAAAGAGTTTAAGGAAGGTGACTCTAAAGTTCTTGGGAAGAGAATTTCAGAGTTTTTGTGAACAACAGGAGAAGGACCTTCCCACATAGACAGTAGACAGCTTTGAGGGACACAGAGAAGACCATAATTGGAGAAGTGAAAAGTATAGGCAAGGGAGGAGGGTGATAAACGTTCATACACATAATGGAGCCAAGCTGTGCAGAGTCTTATAGATGAGCATAAGGATTTTACATCTTCTTTGTATCTTCAGACATCCTTAAGAGCACCTGAGAAACCCCAAAATATTTATTCTGCAGGCTGAAAGTGATTGTAAACCTCTGACATGAAATATGAACTAAGCATATCCATCTACAGTTGTACGTGTCTCAAGCCTAAGCACTAAGTGACATTTCTATCTGCTGCCTCTTTCCTCTGCTATCTGCATGAGTCATTTCAGACATGTTTTCCTGACACCAATAGATAAAAAGGTGACAGGGAAGGGAGCTCCAGCACACAGCTTGTGATTGAAAGCACCAACTATATTCCTATGTGCTGTGTGAAGGAGGTGTGTCCCTTCCCTCCAATCAGTTCTCACTCAGCTCAGACAAGCTGCGTAAATGATGCACTTTCAACTGCTGTACCGAAGACAGGGCTGCAGATGAACAGGTACGACTTATGTAAGAGGATTTGTTTCATCTCTATGTATTACCTGAGGCCAGTAACTTTAGTGGTTATACACTATATTATCAAAAGTATTAAGATGCCTGCCTTTACACCCATAATTAGATGGCCCACCCTTTACAGCTTTAACAGCTTCAACTCTTCTAGGAAGGCTCTCCACAAGGTTTTCTTTATTAATACAATAAACTGGGTACTCACATGTTTAACAACTTCCCGCCCGCTCTATAGGCAAATGATGGTGGGAAGGTGGTTGCATTATCCTGACTGGACGTCATATGACGGCGGCAGGATAATGCGCTCTGCGATAAAACACCTTTGGGATAATTTAGAGCGCCGACTACGAGCCAGGCCTTCTTTCCAACATCATTGCCAAACCACACAAATGCGCTTCTGGAAGAATGGTCAAACATTCCCACAGAGACACTCCTAAACCTTGTGGACAGTCTTCCCAGAAGAGTTGAAGCTGGTATAGCTGCAAAGGGTGTGCCAACTCAATATTGAACCCTACCGACAAAGACTAGGAAGCCATTAAAGTTCATGTGTGTGTAAAGGGAGGTGTCCCAATACTTTTGGTAATATAGTGTATATATGTACAATCACTTTAGGCCCCTTCCTGATAGTGTTGAGGGCTGACATGTTTCTTCTCACTGCTTCACTGGCCCATCACTATGATAGATTGCCCTTCTGGCCAATATGATAGTGAAGAATGCAAGGGAATTGGGGCAGTCCATTGACTTTAACTGGAAGTGTCTAAGTTAGTATAAAATATATATAATATATAAAATATATAAAAACATCCTAGCACTCCCGCAATGGTGGTAAAGATGCCTGAAAATATACCTCTAGATGCCGGCATGTTATGAACAGTTTACCCCCCCCCCTTTTTTTTTTTTTTCCAATGATCATTGTGCTTTGAATTCTTGAATTATCCCTTTAACTAAAATGAAGCATTAATAAGCCTTGCATACATCTTCACAACACCATACATGAATTTTAATGAAAGCAGAACACATAAAACCACAAGTAGGTACTGTAAGAAAATTAAAGAAAACCTCTAAATTGGCTTCACATAAAAGAGAATAAAATATAACTTCAAGAATGGGAAATGAATACGATGGAATAAAACAGCAGCAAGAGGCCCATTTAAACTCTTGAAAGTAGTAAAAGAATAAAAATAAGCTTATTCTAGTTCTGTAATCAGGTATATAAAAAAAAAAGGCCAGGTATGGTGGGCATTTCTATTTTTTAGCTCTAATATTTAGTAGGAGTTGAATTCAGTAATTCCTGTAAAGTAGGTTACAGGAAACATATAATAATCTTACAATAATTAGATCTATGGAAGTTTCTGTAATTTTTTAGTTAATGTAAATACTTGGCAGAGAGCCTGTAAATTATGTTTAAGGGTTTAAGCTAACGTGTATATTTCAGAAAATAGTGCCAAACAATGACATATTAAGTATATTTCAGTGTGAAAATTATGACTGGAGCAAAGAAAATAAATATGTGATAAACACATAGCAAAACATGACTTGTCACAGTGCTGCATATTTCTATGATCATTAAAGCTGAACTCTACCTTCAGCCTTGCACAGTTGTACAGGCTCCTCTCCTCTACTAAAATTGCTTACTCTGATTTCATTGCACACTGTGAGCCTCATAAATGATGTCATTAAAGTAAAAAAAATGGCATAATGTAAAACTATATCAAAACCTGTATATCACCATTTGGGTGTCTGTCAAAATAGCCTGAACACAAACAGCAAAAAAGTTTTCCTGTGGAAGCACAGAAATTAAAGATGGCTATAACGTTGATACATGAATAACAGGTTGATGAATTATAAGTATAAACATTTATTGAATTGATAAAATCAATATTCAAAGTATCAAAATAATTCACACCAAAATAAGCTTGTAATGATTAAATCTAAAATGGACTCGGATAGTGTGTGACTCAATCTAAAACCATCAATGAAAAGATGGCCTGACCAAGGAAATGAAGGACACGACAAAATACAAAAACATAAAACATACAACCTAGACGTCCGAAAACCAAACTAATTCCACACAGGGGGACTCCAAATGGCAATGCCGTATTGGAGCACAATTGTGCAAGGATGGAGTGGCCCTGTGTGGCCCTGTGTGGACCCCTGGGGGGCTCGAGATAGGGGGCAGGGAAGGAGGAGAAGGGGGCTGTTTTATGTTTTTGGATTTTGTCGTGTCCTTCGCTTGCTTGCTCAGGCCATCTTTACATTGATGGTTTTAGAGTGAGTCACACACTATCCGAGTCCATTTTGAATTTAATTATTACATGCTTATTTTGGTGTGAATTATTTTAATACTTTGAATATTGATTTTATCAATTTAATACATGTTTATACTTATAATTCACCCACCTGTTATTCATTTGTCAACATTATAGCCATCTTTAATTCCTGTGCTTCCACAGGGACACTTTTTTTGTCATTATTTATGTAGCACACATCTCATAGGAGGTGCGGAGTTAGGGTTGTCCACCAGGGATGATCAAACTTTTCAAACGTTCTGTTCGACCAGAACATCCAAACTTCCCGAAAGTTCGGCCCGGATTTCAGAACCCCATTGAAATCAATGGGACCCGAACTTCGGTAATCAAAAAACACCATTTTGAAGCCCTGAAACCCAATAAATGCCCCTAAAAAGTGCCTAGGGTTCTGGGTCATACCCCAGGGACTATTAATCACACAAAAAAAAGTTCTTAAAAATTGTCATTTTTGATAGAGAGCCAATTATTGAAAAAAAATAAAAATAAAAAAATTAGAAAAAAAAAATCATTTGGATTTAGTATCTGGGGGGGGGGGGGGTGGTCTAAAAAGTGTACCTGTGAAGTTTCAGCTCTGTAGCATGTCCAGAACCATAAAAAAAAAGATTGTTTGTATTATGTCACTTATAGAACAGGGATATGGCTTCGCTCTTTTCACACCTTGCCGGTTTAGTAGCAGGTGTTTTTTTGGGCATTTTTTGGGGTCTTTTGAGGCAGGCAAAACATCTGAACTTGTGTTTACAGGTATATATACACACATACTTATATGTATATATACACCTAGACATATATAAGTGTGATAGTAACAGAAATAAATGATTGCGCTAATGAAATCATTTACACTAATATGGCTCCGCTCCTATAACACCTATATATGTATAAGTGTAAAATACATATAAGTATGTGTGTATATATACCACTATACACAAGTTTAGATGTTTTGCCTGCCTCCAAAAACCCCCAAAAAATGCCTGCAACAACACACCTGGGCGTTTTTTTTTTTTTGGCGCTTGCGTTTTTTTGGGCATTTTTTTGGGTTCTTTGGAGGCAGGCAAAACATCTGAACTTGTGTATATGGGTATATATACACATACTTATATATATATATACACCTAGACATATATAGGTGTGATAGTAGCAGAAATATATGCTTGCGCTAATGAAATAATTTACACTAATATGGCTCCGCTCCTATAACACCTATATATGTGTAAGTGTAAAATACATATAAGTATGGGTGTATATATACCACTATACACAAGTACAGATGTTTTGCCTGCCTCCAAAAACCCCCAAAAAATGCCTGCAACAACACACCTGGGTGTTTTTTTTTTTTTGCGCTAGCGTTTTTTTGGGCATTTTTTTGGGTTCTTTGGAGGCAGGCAAAACATCTGAACTTCTGTATAGGGGTATATATATATATATACACACACACTTATATGTATTTTACACATACACATATATAGGTGTGATAGGAGCGTAACTATATTGGTGTTAATTATTTCATTAGCGCAAGTAGTGTTTTCTGCTCCTTTCACACCTATATATGTGCAGATGTATATATACATACATGGGTGTGTATATATACCCCCTATACACATGTTCAGATGTCATGCCTGACTCCAAACATGTCCTCAAAAAATCCCTATAAACGCCTGCAGCCAAAAAGCAGGCTGACCGGCGAGAAGCCATATTAGTGCACCGAATGTGACTTTAGAGAAACTATCTTTTCTCTATAGCGGTCACCCTGATATGGAAGGGTTTGGTCACCCTGCCATAGCAGTCAGTGTCAGTTCACCCTACACTACATTACGGTAACCCTGACACTTAACACTTTCCCTACAGAAACTAAATTTTTGCATTTAACTAAAGTGTAAAAGAGCACCCTAACTACACTAGATATCCCTTTCCTCACACTAATAAAAGCTAAATGACACTTTTAAAGTAAAATTAACAGAACTGCTTCCACTCTCTTCCATGTCCCTGTATTACAATGCTAGGAATTTGGCGGGGGCTATCTCATATACTGGGGGGCGTATTCACTAATGATTGGCCTAGGGACCCCCTAGTCACTCCAATCACATTCCTAGCATTCTCCTGCCCCCTCAATTGGCTTTTACTAATGGTTCTGGTCCAATCACAGGCTTTTAAAGCCCATTTCCTGGCCCATTGCATTTTGGTCAGTTCTGGTTGCCGAATTCCGAACTTTTTCAGCAAAAAGTTCTAAATTCGGCCGAACCTCGAACAGTCAATGTTCGGGTCGAACCGATGGTCGACCCGAACCGTTCAATCATCCCTATTGTCCACTACTACATGGCTAGGCTCATAGCATTTCCTTCATGAAGGCAAACGCAGAAAACAGGCCTTGGCTTGTTTTTGTTGTTTTCAATAGGGGTTGAAAACTTGGATGGGAAAATGTCCAGAACAAAGAACAAAAGGGGACAACTTCCTCCCTATTTACAAAGGTCTTCTCCTTCCTTCCACCTGCACACACTTGGTTCCTATGTACAGCTCTTGCTGATTCACTTAGGAGAATTAACCGTCTCTCTAGTTAATTCAGCAATAGTCCATTACAGGCTAGGAACATCCTGTCCCTTTGTGGATGAAGTAGCACTACCAGCGTTCTACCGCTGCAGAAGATACCAGCCCACCTGGCTGCTTGCTTTCCCCAGTCCTCCTGACTGGCACACTTTCCCAGTCCTGCCCGACTGGCATACACACATAGAGATCACCCAGGGCAAGGTAAGAAGAAGACTTGGCACACCGTGGTCTTCAAGAGAGACCTGCTATAGCTGGCAGTCTCTCCCCCTGTCTGCCCCCACATCGTGATGATCTACTCACTGTCTCTGCTCGCTCTTTCCCGCTGCCTCTCTGGTCTGAATCCCTCTAACTGGCTCCTGTTGTGGGATCCTTTCAGGCCAGCTTTCCTGAGCAAACAGCCCAAGGCTCACCCCCCCCCCCCCCCGTTTTATTGGAGCACATCCAGCATGATCCATTGTATAACTCCTCTTCAGTCTAACTGTCCCTTTCCCTCCCTTTTCATTAACTGGATTTCAGTTATTTCAAGTGAAAGAAAAGCCTAACCATATCTATTCTTAAAACTATTTCCTCCCACCTCATCCTACCTATCCTGCCCAACATGAATAAATAAATATGTGTATACTTACATATGTTTACTCCACTACTCTGGTCCAGTAATGTGATTCTGCAGCTCTGTGTAAGGGAGATCTCAACAAAGGCTCTGTATTCCAGGAACCATATCATCATCCATAGGTTCCCATAACCCTGCTGTCATTTTTCTGTACCCCATGTCTTATGTTTTAATGCATAGTTGATTCACTTAGCTGGAGGTATGGCTTTTTGGCAACAATTCTTCAGATGAATGTTCATGAAGATTACGTTAAGCCAGACTTCTCTGGACATTAAATGAATGTACATGGGTCCCACTGGTTTCCACCGGTTCTGTGCTGATGGCGCTGATGGGCATCTTCCAATGTTTAGGTTAAGTAAGCATGGTGTGCCTTTTATCTGCTGTGTTATGTTTCCTTGGCCGGACACTGCGTCTCTGGTCCTCAACATTTGCCCATCTTGAAACCCTTGCCTGCTTTAAAATCTTTGCCTGGGTGAGACCTTACTGATGCAGTATAATTACCTTGTGTATTGTTGCTGTGCTCAGTCTTGCCATGGTGTATGACCTGGGACATAAAACTGTCTTCCACAAACTCACCTTAGTGGCACAGTTTGGCTGATCCTCACTCACTTTCATGTATCATCATGCATATCATATAAATCAGTCAGGGTCAGGGGACTGCATTAGTGTGTGGCTGCAACTTTACTATTCAACCACAGACTAGGGAGGTCCTTGACCAAGCTCTATTGCTTTAGCTGCAGCAAAAAAAAGTGTTTAAAAGATGTTCTATCAGGTTGAGGTCAGGACTTGTCAAGTTCCTCCAACCCAAATGTCCTCATCCATATCTTTGTGAACCTTGCATTGTACACTTGTGCATAAGTCATGTTGGAACAGGAAGTGGCCATCCCCAATTTTTTTGCCACAAAGTTGGGAGCATCAAAATTGTCCAAAATGTCTTGGTATGCTGACACCTTAGGACTTCCCTGCACTGGAACTAAAGGGCGAGGCCCAACCCCTGAAAAACAACCCCACACCATACGTAATCCCCCCTTCACCAAATGATATGGACCAGTGCACAAAGCAAGGTCCATAAATGGATGAGCGAGTTTGGGGTGGTGGAAACTTGACTAGCCTGCACCTCAACCTGATAGAAAACCTTTAAGATGGATTTGAGTGGAGACAGCAAGCCCGGCCTTCTCTTCATCATCAGTATCTGACCTCACAAATGCGCTTCTGGAAGAATGATCGAACATTCCCATAGAAACTCCTAAACCTTGTGAACAGCCTTCCTAGAAGAGTTGAAGCTGTTATAGCTGCAAAGGGTGGGCCAACGTAATATTGAACCCTACGGACCCAGACCGGGATGCCATTAAAGTTCATGTGCATGTAAAGGCAGGCATGGTAATACAGTGTATATCCTTATTCAAAAAAAATAATAAAATCCATACATTCCATTACTTGATGGTCCTGTAATCATATTTTATTAAATTGTTTCTTGCTATGTTTTTATGCCTCCTTGTGATGTCCTACACAAGCTCTGGAACCTCATCTTTTCCCCCTTCACTTTTGATTGTTTGGAACAAGCAGTGCCCATTAGTTGTGGTCATGTGCATTGCTCTATGCACACTACAAATCCCATAGTCCATAGTTCATAGTCCAAGTCGGGAGTTAGCAAGAAAGGGTGGCTACATTTCTACAAACAGGTGGGCCATAGAGAAGGAATGTAGCCACCCTCTAACAGGAAGACAGATCAGAGCAGAAAAAAAAAAAGAATTTGGAAACTTGGAGGAGGCAGAGAGCAATAGAAGGCAGTTAAAAATACGTACTTGATATTGTATTTTTTTATACCAGAGTTTAGTGACACTTTAATGTTTCAATTAAAAAAAAAAGGTAATAGAAAGACTTTATTACAGAAGCCATGCCTACTAAATAATACTTGAAAAAAAAAACAGTTGTCTCCAGCCCCAGATAAATAAACCAGAAACATTATCGCCATGTGATGTCATTGGTTTCTTGGGGAAACAAACTTCGATGATATTGCCTTAATTGGTGATTAGGCTTCTGCATCCAAGCGCCATTTGGGACAGAAGTCCAGAGCCATCAGTCCCTGCAGTACAGACACAGGTCTGAACAGGAGCAACACTGAGGAGGTGAGAAGCTGGAAAGATCAATAAGCCAGGAACCGAAGGCCAAATTGACTGAAATAGAAGCTGTTCAGGGAACATGTTGGAATCCTGTTAATTAATGTTATAGGAGTAATTGCGAGAGGTCTTGTGATAAAAGTTCCTCTGCAGAGGTTGTATCATTAACTTTTAAATTAAATAAAGGCACTGAACATTGTCCTGGCTGTTTTATTTCAACTGCTTTGATGTCATGGGGAGTATCGGCAAGTGTCGGCATAAATAAAGCTAGCTGTAGAGGATTAAAGCAGCAGTCTGGCTCAAAACACCTAAAGGGAAAATATGCGTGCTTGATGAACTTTGTATACGTTTGTGGAGAAAACATGTAGTTGCTTAAAGTGGAGTTCCACCCTATTTTTATACTTACCTCCATCTTCTCGCTCCGGGTCACCTGAAAAAGAAATGGATAATCGCATATTTTTTTTTTTTTTACTTACCTCGTAGCGAAGAAAATATACTTACCTTACTTCCTTCTTCCTCCTTCCTCGGCCGCGGCCCGTCGTCACTTCCTGGCTCTGCAATGATTCCTGGGAGCTGAACGTCATAGCTCCCAGGAATCATTGCGCCTGCACCGGCCCCGACGTCAGTTCCGGGTCGCGCGCGTCATCCCCTTCTAAACAGCTTCTGGGCATGCCCAGAAGCTGTGGAGGGGTGACGCGCGCGACCCGGAAGTGACGTCGGGGCCGGCGCAGAGCATCGTGGGACCACAGAAGGCGGAAGAAGACGCCGAAGAGGACGCGCTGGCTTCAAGCTGCCCACATCTGAGATGGCAGCGCTGGACAAGACGTTTGCAAGGTAAGTATTTCGTCTTGCAGGTAAGTGCAACCCGGGACAGATCAGAGGCTAGCCATTGTGGAATGCACTAGCCCTGACTGTCCCGGGGGTATTAAAAAAAAAAAAAAAAAATCCAGGGTGGAACTCCGCTTTAAGGTTGTGTGATACAGATTTGTAATTAATATGAGAGAAAATGTGGTGCCTAAGGGAGAAGTACAGCCAAAGCTTGTTTTTACTTCTCATGTGGATCACAAGAGTGCAGTTCGTTCTGCACTCCTGTAACCCATTCTGAAGCCCGCTGTCTGCTCATGGAGTCGGTTCAATGAAGTTGGGATCCGCCCAACATGCCTCCGGCGGCTCCCACCCCTTCCACAGCCCAGCACTCCAGTGAGTACAGGGGAGGGGGCAGAGCTGAGAGCTGCTGACTGACAGTCACCAGATCTATGCTCAGGGAGCTGTGAGAACCAAGCGATCAGCGGTGTTCGATCTCTCAGTAGAGGTGCCGGGGGACAGATGCAGCATCGGACCAATGCTGCATCCACCTAGGTAAGTATGATTCTTAAAAGAAAAAAAAAAAACATACATTTCTTTTAATAAAACCATTGTTATAGATGCAACATTTCTACTTCATTTTATTTTTCATATCTTTCATCTATCTATCTATCTATCTATCTATCTATCTATCTATCTATCTATCTATCTATCTATCTATCTATCTATCTATCTATCTATCTATCTATCTATCTATCTATCTATCTATCTATCTATCTATCTATCTATCTATCTATCTATCTATCTATCTATCGCTGTGCAAGAGATTGGTAGTTGCTTAGTGATCAGGGTTGTGGCGCAGGGGTCAGCATTTTGTGCAATCATCTGTTTGCAGGCCTCATTCACATTGAGTAACCAGCAGTGCTCAGTGTCATCTTAAGAGCATTAAAGGGCCCCAGGCAATGCAGTGCACTGGGGCCCCGCCTACAAAATCACCCATGAGAATAAAAATGCAAATTATCGATAAGGCGATATTTATAGGTACAGCAGTGCCAGGGTAATGATAGCTTCCAAGTTCAGCAGCTGGGTCCGGTGAACACACACACATGGACGGGAGTCAGACTCGACTGTCCTGTGTGTGCCTGTTCCCGTGGAGGTGGACAGGCATTCCTGCAGTTGTGGGCTCCCCCACCATGGCCCAAGTGACCTGACAGCAGCGCAGGGCCAACAAGTGCTTGCCACCTGCTAAGTTTGCAGTGGGATGTACACAGGAATCGGGACTAATGCTTGGCTGGGGCTAGGTCACCGGGCAGGTGGGGCCCTCGGGCAACTGCCCAGCGTGCCCATTCAGTAAGATGGCCCTGGCAGTGCTCCTTATAAACAGACCAGAACCTAACTCCACAGATCATACAAAAAGAACTTCTCTCATAGTGTAATCAGCTGGAACATAAAACTGGGTTGCACATCCCCATTGCACTACTATCTCACTACCAGTAACAGTTTGGAACCCCACCGTGCACCCAGCACTGACCCCATGCATGCACTTCACTTAACTCTTCCTTACTATGTTCCTGCATACAGGTTGGGAACCTCTGTTGTGCTGATCTGCTCCATTGTTATGGGATACAGACCTGTTTACACGGAGAGTGCTGACAACTCCTTCTGCAGGAAGCTATCCCACCTGGCACATGTACACTCTTATGACAGACTGCTAGAGAAACCTTTGATACCCTTGGCAACCACTTGTATCTTCACACTGTATTAACTCTCGTACCATTATCTTCATAACCCAATGTGCTTAGTGACCTGAGCTGCAGACTATATGCGCCTGTTACTTGCATTACACCCCTTGAATAACTTCAGACTAGGCAAAGGCAAGGTTTCAAAAGCTTTACTGAAGAGTACGTTAACATGACAGTTCAACATAAAGTGCAATCTTTTTCTAACATCTCTAGTCCCTAACTCAGGCTTGTGGTTGCCCCAGCATACCTGCACAGGAAAGAATCTATGATGATAGTATCCAGAATTGTCTTCTTCAGGGATGACTGCAAGTCCCAGCAGTTTCTTCTGCTTGTAGCAGGGTCCTGAGGACAGATGTGCATTAATTGTCATTCCAGATTCAGCATATTCAGCAGGTCAACAGGATAGTGTCCAGCAGCGGTACCAACAGCAACCACAGACGTACAATAGTCCCCTGAGCCCCTTGGGTACGGACCCCTTTCCATTTTAAAACCCACAGAATCAGTGGTTTAGGTCCAGGAAAGCCCGCCAAGCAAAGAACCAGGAAACACAATAAACACGAACCTTTCCACCAGCCGGGGCAATGTTAAGCTTTACCTGCCCACACATAGATTATACTGATCTATCTATCTATCTATCTATCTATCTATCTATCTATCTATCTATCTATCTATCTATCTATCTATCTATCTATCTATCTATCTATCTATCTATCTATCTATCTATCTATCTATCTATCTATCTATCTATCTATCTATCTATCTATCTATCTATCTATCTATCTATCTATCTATCTATCATTTGACAGAACCAGATATTTTATGCTAATGGATATAAATGCAGATAAAAAGCAACTTTAAAACCCCTGCCTGTTGGAACCAATCAACTGTTGGAAATCCCTTCTGAACCTGAAACAGAGAAATAATACCTCTGCTTTTCTTCTAAACTAGTCATATTAAATGATGCTTATTGTCTGTTCAGCTCTGGTAAATGAATCTTATTGTCTGCTGCACGCCATACTCCTTGTGAATGTGATTTTTGTATTCCAGCACTGTAGCGTTGAGTCTTTGTGGCTCTCTGTGTATTCGGAGACGCGAGTTGTGCATTCGGAACATGTAGCGAGCATAATTTGGCATAATTGTAGACCTGCCCAGAGAGTGATTCAGGCCATCTCTCCAAAGTGAACTGTAATATCTTATGTGATATTTTGCTGAAATTCCTCCAGCCAAAAATTCGGATGAAATGAAATGCATCAGGGTCGCTGGCTACAAGATGGAGCAGCTTTGAAGTTCTCACCTTTGTCTAAAGTTTTGTAGCCGTGACCTTCTAAAGTGTAATTGCCACAATTTTTCAATTTTTATTCTCTGCTAGTAGAAATATTTCAAATGCTAAATGGGAGCGGGTCATTAAACTTTGTAAAGGAGTAGCTGTATGCATCAATCAACTTAGCCGGAATAAAGGTTTTAAGCGCAATGAGAAACATGTTTCATTATCTAATACAAGGAAGCAATTCTTGAATTCATAGATAATCTTATAGATTGTTTAAAGCAAAACTCTAGGTTAAACAAAAACTTTTCTACATGTTTGGATGAGAAAGCCAATTTTCCTCACTTTTCAAAGCTAAGGAGGCAGCCGATATACAAATCAGCTTGTCTGCTAAACTAAAGGGGATCTATGGGCAAAATAAAAAAATGACATACTGTATATGATGCAGTCTATCAACAGCATCAATACAGCAGCCAGTTATGTTATAGTGACCCCTGTAACAAAGTTTATCACCTGTGGAACCTGCCAGTAAGTCTGTTTTTTTTTTCCAATTTACTTTGAAGAGGAACAAAAGCCACAAATACCAACCTCCAATGAACCAATCTTTACAAGGTCCCTCATTGTCTTCTTTTCCCTGTTTTTTTTTTTGAGCACCGGAAAAAGTCCCTTTGAACTTGCTAGAAAATGTGGCTACTCAAGCAAGAGTCAAATTCCTAGCACAGACCTCTCAATCTCCTTTTCG
Organism: Pelophylax lessonae; assembly: GCF_965119305.1. Lineage (NCBI taxonomy): Eukaryota > Metazoa > Chordata > Amphibia > Anura > Ranidae > Pelophylax > Pelophylax lessonae. The sequence goes on from NC_138773.1 coordinate 80,953,381, forward strand.
TTTCTGTGCTAACCCAGGTCCTCCACCCACCCTTCACCTTCCTTAACCAGTTCTGGACCGGAAGGATTTGCCCCCTTAATGGCCAGGCCATTTTTTGCAATTCGGCACTGCGTTATTTTATAACGGAAAATTGCCTAGTCCTGCGACACTTTACTTAAAATTGATGTCCTTTTTTCCCACAAATAGAGCTTTCTTTTGGTGGTATTTGATCACCAGTGCGATTTTTATTTTTTGCGCTATAAACAAAAAAAAACAGCAACAATTTTGAAAAATAAAAAAAAACAATATTTTTCACATTCTGCTATATAACATTTAAAAAAAAAAAAAAAAAAATCTAATTTTTTTATCCTTTTAGGCCAATTTGTATTCTGCTATATATTTTTGGTAAAAAAAATAGCAATAAGCATATTTTGATTGTTTTGCACAAACGTTATCGTGTCTACAAACAAGGGGAAAGATTTATGTCTTTTTTTTTTTACTAGTAATGGCGGCGATCTGCGATTTTTAGCGGGACTGCGACATTGCGGCAGACAGATCGGACCCCTAACTGACATTTTTGAATTTTTAAGAAAAATATGCACTGTTACTGTACTAATGACAATGGCGGGGAAGGGGTTAACCTAGGGGTAATCAAAGGGTTAATTGTGAGCCTAGGGGATGTTTTCTAACTGTGGGGGGGGGGACTTATGAAACGATCATAGAGACCTGTGATCCTATATAGAACGATCACAGACACTCTGTGATTATTTCAGAGAGAACAACGATCAGCTGTGTTTACAACAGCTGACCGTCCTACTCTCTCAACGGGGAGCGATCGCGGGTGCCCGGTAGCAATAGCGGCCTCCAATCCCGTGGATCGGCATTGGCGCTGCCTAGTGGGAGTTGGAGAATGCCGGCGGCGACGCGGCCTATCCCCCAGCACCTATCTCGCAAATGGACATACCCCTACATCAACTCACGCAGCCAAGCCAGCCTGGCGCAGTGAAACTGCGGTGGGCGGTCAGCAAGGGGTTAAAGAGGAGTCCCAGCCTGGGGGGAAAAAATGCAAATACTGTAGCTGCAGACTTTTAATATAAGGACACTTACCTGTCCAGGGATCCCGCGATATCGGCACCCGAAGCCGATCTATCCACTGCCTCCAGGGTACAGGCACCTTCACTAAGGGAAACAGGAAGTGAAGCCTTGCGGCTTCACAGCCTTTTTCCTACTGCGCATGCATGAGTTGCGCTGCGCCTTTTGAATGGTCCTCTTGTCTTCTGGGACCTGCGTGTCTCCCAGGGGAGGAGGAGGGGCTGGGAATTGTGTAGCTCGCTGCACAAGGACTGCGGCAATCTTACCTGGAAGTGGGAGTGGGTGCCTGGTTTTGACAGGTATCCGCCCTCCCCCCCCCCCTCCTCAAAAGGTGCCAAATGTGGCAGCAGAAGGAGGGAGAAAGCAAACAAGCTGATGTTCCCCTTTTGGGTGGAGCTCTGCTTTATTAACCTTTTAAGTAGCTGCTGGGGGAGGAGAACAAAGGGGATACTATAAAGTGTCATTTGAGAGACAGATCTGAATCTGCTGGGGCTGCTGACATCATAGCCAAGATGGGGGCACTCAGCAGCAGTTCAGGCTTTTGGATACCTTCAGAAGGGATTACAAGTAAATAACATGCATTAAAGTGGTTGTAAATTGGGATGATCGAACTTTTGAAAAGTTTGGTTCGACCAGAACACCCGAACTTCAGCCCGGATTTCAGAACCCCATTGAAATCAATGGGACCCGAACTTCGGTAATCAAAAAACACCATTTTGAAGCTCTAAAACCCAATAAATGCCCCTAAAAAGTGCCTAGGGTTCTGGGTCATGCCCCAGGGACTATTAATCACACAAAAAAAGCTCTTAAAAATTGTCATTTTTGATAGAGAGCCAATTATTGAAAAAATTATTGAAAAAAAAAATGAGATTTCTTTGGATTTAGTGTCTGGGGGGTCTAAAAAGTGTACCTGTGATGTTTCAGCTCTGTAGCATGTCCAGAACCAGAAAAAAAGTTTTTTTGTATTAGAATTAACATAGAACAGGGTGTCAGGGAATCCCTGTGAGACGTCTGGGGCGTGGCCGTGCACAGGCTATTCCCAGAAGAATGACTAATGGGCGTGGCGCCAGACGGGCTATTTAACTACTTGCCTTCTGTGCACTTAAACCCCCTTCCCATCCAGACCAATTTTCAGCTTTCAGCGCTCTCACACTTTGACTGACAATTGTGCGGTCATGCTACACTGTACCCATATGAAATTTTTATCATTTTTTTCACACAAATAGAGCTTTCTTTTGGTGGTATTTAATCACCTCTGGGTTTTTTATTTTTTACAAAAAAAAAGAAAAAAGACAGAAAATTTTGAAAAAAAAAAAGTTTTTCTTATTTTCTGTGAGTAAATTTTGAAAAAAAAATTTCTCCTTCTCTAATGTGCGCTGATGAGGCGGCACTGATGGGCACTGATAGGCTGCACTGATGGGCACTGATGAGGTGGCACTTATGGGCACTGATGAGGTGGCACTTATGGGCACTGATGAGGAGGTACTAATATGCCGCACTGATGAGCACTGATAGGCGGCACTGATAGGCGGCACTGATAGGCGGCACTGATAGGCGGCACTGATGAGCACTGATAGGCGGCACTGTTGAGCACTGATAGGCGGCACTGCTGGGCACTGAGAGGTGGCACTGCTGGGCACTGAGAGGTGGCACTGCTGGGCACTGAGAGGCGCACTGACAGGCGGCACTGATGGGCACTGATGGACACTGACGGGTGGCACTGATGAGCACTGATGGGCAGCACCATCAGTGCCCACACTCAGTGCCCATAGTGCTGCCAGTCAGTGCTCATCAGTGCCTAGATGAGCAGGCACTGATGGGGGGGCACTGATGGCGGGCACTGTGTGTATGTTTTATTTACCTTTAGTAATCAGGGCACTGGTGATCGGTGCCCTGATTACATTGCTGTGTGTCCCTGGCACTGTGCATCTCTCCCTCCTTCCTCACACTGCAGGCTCCGCTGGCGATGAGAGATGATCTCATATGTTTACATATGAGATCATCTCTCATTGGACGGTGCGATCACGTGGTGAATGGCCGCTGTGATTGGCCATTCACCACGATCTGTGATCGGCTGTGTCCAAGGGACACGGCCGACACAGATTTTCCCCCGATGCGCGCTCGCGGGAGCGCGCGGGGAGCCTGCTTCTGGGAGGCCATTTAAAAACGCCCCTCGGAAAATTCAAGTCCGCGCTGCAGCCGTATATAGGCTGTAGCGCGGATGGCAGGTGGTTAAAGGAAGTTCAATCCTGTTTCCTGTGCTGACTGATCTTCAGCTGTTTCCTGTGACCTGATGATACCTGTATGCTTCCCTGTTGCTGACCTGGCGTGTTCTGAACTTGGACTTGGATTCTGCTTCTGCTTCTCTGCTAAACCTGACCCGGCTCCGTCCCTGACTTTGGCTCTGCTTACGATTTGGTACCCTGCTGCACCACCTGTTGATGACCCTGGCTTTCCTACTACTCTGTCTCAAACCTTGTCTCTCAGAGCTACCCGAGTGCTTGCCTGCCTATCTGCTGCACCTGTTCCATACATCATTGCATGTTCCAGTTTCCAGGATCCGGACAAGCAGCCTATCCTGATCCATCAACAACCACCGGCACTCGTGTCCCTCCTGGCCTTTGACACCCTCTGTCTCACCTTCAGTGGGGTCTGGGCCGGAGATATAAGAGAGGCCGACCTCGTCAAGTCAGACTCCTCCCAGGCACGTGACACAGGGATATGGCTCCGCTATTTTCACACCTTGCCGGTTTTGCAGCTGGCGTTTTTTTGGGCATTTTTTGGGCGTCTTTGGAGGCAGGCATAACATCAGAACGTCTGTGTATGGGTATATATACACACACACATGTATGTATATATACACATACACATATATAGGTGTGAAAGTAGCAGAACACTATGCTTGCGCTAATGAAATAATTAAATTGTCACATGACCGATCTGAAGACTCCTGAATATAAGAGTAATTTTCTTAACAAAAAATTGCAGGGGACAAGAGGGTACAGAGCTGAAATTTTATAACCATTTGCATTTGTCCTATGCATCATCCTCCAGGGAAGGTTCTGACTTTTCTGAACAGGTGGGGAAATTGTCTCTAGCTTAGCCTGATATTTTTAACTATGACCATTATTGTATTACATGCAGTGCCGGGACAAGGGCATCCATCACCCAGGGCAAAGATGCCAAACTGCACCCCCCTTCCATTAGGGTTAGGGTCAGGGAGTCCCCATCCCTGCAATAAACTATTGTGCCCAGGGCAGCTGCCCCTCATGCCTAACCCTTGTCCCAGCCCCGATAACATGTCTCTAAGGAGTTGCTATGATATGCCAAATGGTATAATTAAGCAATCAGTTATACCAACAATTCTCCACTAGAGGGATCTAGAGCTGTAACTAATTGATCTCTTATTTGATGGTGCCTACATAATTCCAGGGCTAAAAGTACTTGGCAAAGCAACGCAGCATGACCTCAGCTATCTTTTTTGCTGTCTCTAAGGGTGGGGCTTTGAATTCTTCCTACTTATTATCAATTTAAGGGGCATGTTTCCAATTGACCACAGAATATTTGGTTTTAGCATGAATTCCCCAAGACCTGGACATTTTTCAGAGTTCCACTGGGGTTAAGAAAGGTTGATATAAACAGATCAGTTAAAAAAATTAGTTTAGACTAGTTGCTATGAAGTTCAGAACTTTGAACATGACCAATTCTTGTTCCACTTCCTTACTTAGACTGAAAGTACCTTAGGTTCAAGGAGGTAGGCTCTGTATGAGACATCTGACTCTATCTACTGTTAGAAATGGACGAACATCGGCCAGGGCATTAGCCGCAAATTTTCTCAAAAGTCCACGAAGCGCAAGTTCGCGGCGGGCCCCATTGACTTTAATGGGAGGTGAACTTTAAAAACCTTTAGGTCATATTTGCAGCCACAAAAGACGTACTAGCTGTGCACAAATAGTCCCAGCACATGGACAATGTCATAACAGAAGTATTGCAATTGAAAAAGTTGCCCTAAATTTTTTTTTACAGCAAAAAATTATTATTATTTTTTTCAGAAATCAGCCAGAAGTGACAGCAGCCGGTAAATACATGTCTAATGCATATAGGGTCCATTCACACATCTGTAAAATGGGTCCGAATCCATTCCACAATTTGGCGGAACCTTTACAGACCCATTGATTTTCAATCCCAGTCTGAAAAATTAGGCATTCATAGGATGAAGATGTAAGTGTCGGCCATTCCAGGCCCCAAAAATTAGCCCACATGCGTTTGCCTGACAGCTAAGAACGTTGTATTCTGTGGCTGAAGGTACATTAGGCATTCACAGGATACAGAAGTAAGTGTCGGCCAGTATTGGCCCCAAAAATTAGCCCACATGGGTTTACCTGACAGCCAAGAACGTAGTATTCTGTGGCTGAAGGTACATTAGGCATTCACATGATACAGAAGTGTAGGCCTGTATAGGCTCCAAAAATTAGCTCACATGGGTTTAACTGACAGAAAAGAACGTACTGTATTTGATGGCTAGAGGTACATTAGGCATTCACAGGATACAGAAGTAAGTGTCGGCCTGTATAGGCCCCAAAAATTAGCCCACATGGGTTTAACTGACAGCAAAGAACATAGTATTTGATGGCTAGAGGTACATTAGGCATTCACACAGTATACAGAAGTAAGTGTCAGCCTGTATAGGCTCTAAAAATTAGCTCACATGGGTTTAACGGACATCAAAGAGCGTAGTGTATTTGATGGCTCGAGGTACATTAGGCATTCACAGGATACAGAAGTAAGTGTCGGCCTGTTTAAGGCCCCAAAAATTAGCTCACATGGGTTTAACTGACAGCAAAGAACGTAGTGTATTTGATGGCTAGAGGTACATTAGGCATTCACAGGATACAGAAGTAAGTGTCGGCCTGTATAGGCCCCAAAAATTAGCCCACATGAGTTTAACTAACAGCAAAGAACGTAGTGTATTTGATGGCTAGAGGTACATTAGGCATTCACAGTATACAGAAGTAAGTGTCGGCCTGTATAGGCCCCAAAAATTAGCCATTCAATGGACATGAAATGCCTTTTACGCCGCTGTATTTAGCGAAGACAAGGACCAGGAACTGCTGTGGGTGGATGGCGGTCTGGCAGATATTTGTGGCCTGTCATGAGGAATTTCAATGAAACATGGTCTACTGGTCACATGTGTTGAATTCCTCAGAGATCCATGCCTGATTCATTTTTATAAATGTGAGGTAGTCTACACTGTCATGAGCTAGGCGAGTGCGCTTATCAGTCACAATCCCCCCTGCTGCGCTGAACGTCCTTTCGGACAGGACACTGGACGGGGGGCAAGCCAACAGTTCCATTGCAAATTGTGCAAGCTCTGGCCAGAGGTCAAGCCTGCCCACCCAGTAGTCCAGGGGTTCATCACTCCTCAGAGCGTCCACATCGCCGTTAACCCAATGTAGTCGGACACCTGTTGGACACCTTTTTTAATGCTCCAACATTTGAGCCACAGAAGCCTGCCTTTTTCCAGAACAACGTGACAATGGCATCATGGAAGGTGGAGTGGAGGACAACTGTGAGGAGACAGGAGAAGGAGAAGGAGAAGAGGCTGGATGGTGAGAGCCTGGAGTGTGGCTTTGTGGGTTCTGATGGTGTTGCTCCCACTGGGCTTGGTGATGAGATTTAAGGTGCCTTCTTAAGGCGAATGTCCCTAGGTGAGTGTTGGGCTTACTGCGACTTATGCGTTGACTGCAAAGGCTGCAGAAGGCAACACTGATGCCAGCAACGGACACTTTAAAAAAAGCCCACACTGCGGAGCTATGTGCCAGGATCCTGGGAGCGCCAGGTGTGACTGTACATGGTTGATGGCTCTCTCCTGATACATTTGCAGTCTGCTTTGTACCTCTTGTGCAATGCAAGTTCTGCCTGCCTCTCCTCCCTATCTGCCAGTCCGTCAGTCTGCCAGTTCTACAAATAATTGTCCAGTAACTGTTGTCATTGTGTGTAGCACAGTCAACACAGCAAAAGAGGCCACATTTTTGCAGGACTAAAATACAATCTTAGAAAAGTATACTGTTAAATAACACCTCACTTCAATCTGTGGTATTGGGGGGGGGGGGCACAGGTTTATCACACCAGTTCTACAAATAATTGGCCAGTAACTGTTGTCACTGTGTGTAGCACAGTTAACACAGCAAAAGAGGCCAACATTTTGCAGGACTAAAATACAATCTTAGAAAAATATACTGTTAAATAACACCCCACTTTAATATGTGGTATTGGGGGGCCATTGCTCTATCACACCAGTTGTTCAAAAAAATGGCCAGTGAGTTTGGCACTGTGTGTACCAGACTTAACTCAGCAAAAGAGGCAATGTTGTTGCAGGACACAAATACACTTGTAAAAGTTTACTCAGATAACACCCCACTTCAATATGTGGTATTGGGGGCCACAGGTTTATTACAACAGTTCTACAAATAATTGGCCAATAACTGTTGTCACTGTGTGTAGGCCAAATTTTTGCAGGACTAAAATACACTCTTAGAAAATAATACTGTTAAATAACACTCCACTTCAATATGTGGTACAGGGGGGCCACTGGTCTATCACAGCAGTTCAAAAAAATTGGCCAGTGAGTTTGGCACTGTGTGTATCAGCCTTAACTCAGCAAAAGAGGCAATATTGTTGCAGGACACAAATACACTTGTAAAAGTATACTCAGATAACACCCCACTTCAAAATGTGGTATTGGGGGGGGGGGAGGGCATTGGTATATCACACCAGTTATAATACATTATAAGTGCTTTTGCAACTGTTTGTAGTATTGCTGCAGCAACGCTCAGTCACACCACACATGTCACAATGCTGCACAGTGCACAATAATACTACTAATCCACTATAATATACTTTCTACAAAGTATTTTATACTGTGGATTACCCCCTCCCCCCTCCCCTTTTTAGTGCACTGTACAGCAATACCAAAAAATTTGCAGCCCTTTAAATGACTTTTGTGGACATTAACAGAGTGATTTGTGTGACTGCTGCCGATCTCTAACTGCCCCTAAAGCACAGACTGGATACTTGCCCCTAACCTGAAAAGAGACTGGACCTATACTAAAAATTGCAGCCCTTTAAATGATTTTTGTGGACATTAACAGAGCGATTTGTGTGACTGCAGCCGATCTCTCTAACTGCCCCTAAAGCACAGACTGGATTCCTGCCCCTAACCTGAAAAGAGACTGGACCTATACCAAACATTGCAGCCCTTTAAATTACTTTTGTGGACATTAACAGAGCAATTTGTGTGACTGCAGCCGATCTCTCTAACTGCCCCTAAAGCACAGACTGGATACCTGCCCCTAACCTGAAAAGAGACTGGACCTATACTAAACATTGCAGCCCTTTAAATGACTTTTGTGGACATTAACAGAGCGATTTGTGTGACTGCAGCCGATCTCTCTAACTGCCCCTAAAGCACAGACTGGATTCCTGCCCCTAACCTGAAAAGAGACTGGACCTATACCAAACATTGCAGCCCTTTAAATGACTTTTGTGGACATTAACAGAGCGATTTGTGTGACTGCAGCTGATCTCTCTAACTGCCCCTAAAGCACAAACTGGATACCTGTCCCTAACCTGAAAAGAGACTGGACCTATACCGAAATACCAGCCCCGAAAAGGACTTTTGTGGACATTAACAGAGCGATTTGTGTGACTGCTGCCGATCTCTAACTGCCCCTAAAGCACCGACTGGATACCGGCCCCTAACCTAAAAAGATACTAGTAGACCTAAACCGAAATACCAGCCCTGAAAAGGACTTTTGTGGATCTTCACAGAGCTATTTGTGTCTGGCAATCTCTCCCTCATGAACACAGCAGACCTCTCCCTACGCTGGCAAAAAGCAGAATGTGAAATGGCTGACAGCTCAGGTCTATTTATAGGGTAGGGGGCATGTCCATGTGCTGAAATGTTTTAATTGGCTGTCCCGTTCCACCTGGCGGCTGTGTCATGGGTCAAAGTTCTTCTGAATGAAAAAGAAAATGACGGCGTGGACATCTTCACGAACATCGGCAAAAGTCTGACTTTTCGCAAATTTGCGATCAAGCAAAATTTGCCGTGAACCGAACACCGGGCAAACCGCAAGGCCATCTCTATTTACTGTAAGCTTGTCGGAGCATAACCAAGCACTCCAACCTTGCAGCTTTGGGTCATTGGTTCAAATACCACCTAGGACACAAACTACATGCGGTTCTTTCATGAGTTTTCACACTTCTGGTGGAAACATACTGGTAGTTATTTTGGCTTTTGGCAGCAGACCTAAGGCATCAGGCGTCATCTCTCCCTAGGCATAGCCACTAATAAAATAGAAAAATATAGAACTGGGTTGGAAAGCATATTTTGCTGCTGGATATTGTGACATGTCAGTAATTCTTTTATGGAGATTTGTAAAGGTAATCAAAGGTCCACTAACTAAAACATATGTTACAGGTGCAGTTTGTCCATGACTACAGATAAGTTCAGATGTGTTCAGACTAGGATTTAAACCCATGTGTGTAAGCCCATCAGGAAGCTGTCACCCGTATGGGGTCAATCATCTGCAGCCAGAGCATTCCTCACCCTCCAGTTGTACATATAAAAGGGGCATGTATTTCTATGGCTGTGGAGTGAGGAATGTCCCAGATGGTTGGCCAGTACAGATGACCTCGTCCTGGCGAGCTTGCCCACATGGGTTTAAATCCTAGTCTGAATACACCTGAACTCATCACAGTCCCTGATTATAGTAGTCTGCTGCTGTTTGCTCTCTGCCACAGGTGGATTTAATGGACTTTATCCCAATCACTCTATGCCATTATCTGTAGAACCCTATTCAAGTAATTCAGCAAACAAAAAAATATGCTTACTATTAACACAGTGAAATAGAGAGAGTAAAGCTGCTCTACTAAGAACTATTTAATAGAGCCATAAAAATAAATGGCAATTTACTCATCAAATCTTTTCAGATAGAATTAAATGTAATATATTTTGAAAAATGTGACAGATAAAATTTGATTTTAAGAGGAAAATTATAAGTGGGCAGAATCACCCACAGTGCAGGATTAATATACATCTTCTACTTCATGCCAAAGTATCATTCTAATAAAACTTGCCCCAGACATGATGCCAGAAAAAAATACTTTGGTATATTCTAAGTCCTGAATATTAATTAGGATTGGGAGATTATTAGGCTGCCCATCAGGTTTTTTTATTGGTGCAGTGGACTGCTTGGTCTTTGTGATACCTGTAGCATAGAATTATCTGGTGGTCCTGCCAGTAAATCTCTCATTTATGAACTTCATTTATGAACTTCTTTAACAGACCAAGCTGTCCAGCTAATGTGCCACTTAGAACAAATACATAAAGTGTATGTAAACTCAATAACTCAACAATAAAGTTCTCTTATTTGCTCCTTTTTTGTCTAGGACAGAACTCCCTTTTTGGACAATGCTGATCAGTACAGTTGTCATCCTAGGACAGGGTGTGGTTTAATGGCATTTCTAGGGTAAAATGATATTAAAGTCTTGGGGTTTTTCTGTTTAAAAATAACAAACATGTTAAACTTACCTGCTCTGTGTAGTGGTTTAGCACAGAGCAGCCCCGATCCTCCTCTTCTCGGTTCTCTCGCTGGCGCTCCTCGCCCCTCCCTCTGGCCGAGTGCCCCCACAGCACCAGGGGGCACCTGAGCTCTGTGTGTCTATTCAGACATGGAGCCTTGGCTCGGCTCCGCACCCTCTCTTTCCTCTTTGGCTCACTGACTATGATTGTTTTAGCCAATGAGGAGGGAGAGTCCCGGACAGCCAAGACTCTTGTGCAAGATCGCTGGAACGGAGCTGAGGTAAGTATTAGGGGGGCTGAGGGGGGAGCTGAACCCAGGTTTCTTTTAATCTTAATGCAAAGAATGCATTAAGATTTAAAAAAAACCTTCTGCCTTTAGAATAAATTTAAATGTTAAATGAAGAAACACTTTAAAGGAGTTGTAAAGTCAGAAGGTTTTTTACCCAATGCATTCTATGCATTAAGATAAAAAACCTTCTGTGTGATCCAGAGCTTAGCAAAAAAACCTTCTGTGTGATCCAGAGCTTAGCAAATGAGGGAAAGCTCTGCTGACTTCTACCATCCAATTATGTGCAACTAAAAATTATGTTTTTTTTTTTCTTCTTTTTGTTTGTATGTGATTGGATATTCTTTGTAAATGAAGATTTACCTCATTTATTAAGCTCTGGAGCAAGTGCACAGGCTTTTTTCCTTTAGTAAATCAACCCCAAATGTTTTTACTTTCTGCTATAAAACGTATCCAATAAAAAAAATAAAAATAAATAATAATAATATAAAAATGTTAAATTTAGGCCAAAATGGGGGGCGTGGCCGGGAGACATGTCGGCCGTGGAGGTAAGCCAGGGGGACCTTTCATCTACCAACACTACCCGGGAATTGTCACCTAACATAGACACCTTCCCTGCTAGCGAGAAGCCGGTCTCTGAGGTTAGACTCAGGGACATGATGATGTCCCTGCGGGCTTCCATGCACGCGGATATGATGGAATGTGTCACTGCATTTAAGGTGGAGGCGCAGGCCCTGGGAGGACGCATGGACAGGGTTGAATCCAAAATGGGGGAGTTCGCAGCTTCACACAATGAACTGATCGATGCCCACTATACCCATGAGGATGAGATTGACAAGCTTAAATCAAAATTGGCTGACATAGAGGATAGGTCGAGAAGGAACAATGTCAAGATCAGGGGGGTCCCAGAGTCGGTGCACCCCGGTGCCCTGGACCAATATGCACGAGACCTTATTTTAGCGGTCCTCCCGAACACACCACAGTCTGAACTTGTCATTGACAGGATTCATCGCCTCCCTAAGCCTTCTCACCTACCGGAGGAGATCCCCCGAGATGTTATTGTGAGGATACATTTTTATCATGTAAAGGACAGCCTCATGTCAGCATTCCGAAAGAGGGATCCTATACCGGAAGCATATTCCAGACTCCAGCTTTTTGCTGACTTGTCACAATACACCCTGCAACAAAGGAGGGTTTTACACCCACTGACAAAAATCCTCAGGAACCCTTCCATTATCTATAGGTGGGGGTTCCCTGTGAAGCTTACGGTCACATACAACAACAAGCCCCACGTTATCACTACCATGCAAGCTGGCCTGGATTTGCTTCAGTCCTGGGGTCTCCTCCCGGACCAGGACAACACCCCTCCACGGCCATCCGGGCGCATCTCCCCATTGCCTGAGGACTGGCAAACAGTCACTCATAAGAAAAAGGGGAAGAAGAAGCCCAAGGGGTCGCCACCTCAAGCTTTTCCGCAGAGACCCTCTCCCTGAGCCTGGCCGTAGTGCCCACCCAAACCTCCCCCCATGACTATGTGCAGTAAACCTGCTCACGAGTTTGTTCTCAATTTTTTACGCATATTACGAGCATTTGACCTTTGCTCCTATGTTTTGTTGTTTCTCTTTTTTTTTTCTATTCCCTTTTGGTCAGCAGATTAAAACCATGGACTACGGACACCTCACATGGACACATGTTGCGGATGGCCCCTGCCTTCTTCGCTCACTGTGGCTCCACGGATGGTTATCTCTGTGCTCCCTACGAAGTCGTACTGGATCAGGTAACATCACCACCGCCTACACACTTAAATGATGGCTATCACAATCACCTCCTTCAATGTACACGGCCTCAACCACCCTGCCAAACGAGCTTCTATGTGGCGTGAGGCTCTACAGTTGAAAAGTGATCTCCTATGTGTACAAGAGACTCATTTTATGCAGTCCTCAGCCCCAACGCTGTCACACAGAAATTTCCCTCATATTTACACAGCATCGGACAGTTGTAAACGCAAGGGAGTTCTGATAGCAGTGAGAGACTCTGTAGCCTTTTCCCTACACAGGGTTGTTCCAGATCCGCTGGGAAGATATCTTATACTGCAGTGCGAACTGAACAATATCCCCTATACGATCTTGAATGCATATGCCCCCAACACGCGTCAGATACGCTTCTGGCGAAAGATGTTCAGACTATTGGACAAGCTCAAGTATGGTTCCTTGGTAGTATGTGGAGACTTTAACTCAACGGCGGACCCCGCGTTGGACATCTCCTCCTCACCCAAGCGATCGCCTCCAGCTTTACAATCTATATTTCATGAGGTGGAGATGTTTGATGTGTGGAGATGCCACCACCCGGGGGAGAGGGATTATTCATTCCACTCCTTGAGACATAATACCTACTCCCGCATTGATATGATACTGGTTGACAAGCGTCTGTTACAATTGACGCAAACCTCGAGCATTCATAACATCACGTGGTCCGACCATGCTCCAGTATCCATATCTGTGCGGGAAGATCGCACCCCGGGCCCAGCGTATCTCTGGAGAGCGAATGCACAGGTGCTGGGCTCTCCTCAATTTGCCTCTCAGATAGGGCGACATCTTGAGGAATACTTTTTACATAATGAGGGTTCGGTTTCTGACCCCACGGTGATCTGGTGTGCCCACAAGGCCTTTATTCGGGGGATACTTATTAAACTGTGTGCAAGGCTTAAGAGGCAGAGGACACGGCAGCTGGACCACCTCATGGCAGAGATCAAGCGCTTAGAACCCCTAAATAAGAACACCCCCCGTCCTCACTTGGCCCAACAATTACTCAAACTTAGATCTGATCTGAGAAACCTACTGGTTGAGCACCAAGACAAATATTTTAGAGCCCTTAAACTCTCCCACTACTCGGCAGGTAACAAGGCCGGGAAGGTATTGGCGAATAAACTTAAGGCTAAACGCGTCAAAAACAGAATTGCTACCTCCTGGATCCCGCCACAAACTCAAAAATCATGAACCCGCAGGAAATAGCTGACGCATTCGCTGAATATTATGGATCCTTATATAACCTTAAAGATGACCCTTCCACCCCTCAACCAACTGAACAACTTATTTCTGATTTTTTGGCGTCCATAGACTTGCCGACACTTGACCCTTCCACCCTGCAAGCTCTGAACACCCCAATCACGACAGCTGAGGTGGAACGGGCCATACACACCCTTCCCTCCGGTAAATCCCCGGGCCCTGATGGACTCCCCAACTTATATTATAAGAAGTTTGCAAAGACGCTTAGCCCTCACTTAGCCTTGATGTTTGCGGCTGCTGTGGCCTCTGCCTCCATGCCAGGGGAGTTACTCCAAGCATATGTTGTCACATTACCTAAACCTGGCAAGGAACCTACTTCTCCCCCCAATTTTAGACCGATATCCTTGTTGAACACGGATATCAAGCTGTATGCTAAAGTGCTGGCCCTTAGACTTCACCCTATATTGCCAAATCTCATTAACCCGGACCAATCCGGGTTTGTTCAGGGACGACAGACGTCGGATGCCACAAGAAGGGTCATAGGGCTTATAGACAGGGCAGGGTCCGGTCGGGTGCCTTCTCTGCTGCTCTCTTTGGATGCGGAGAAGGAATTCGACCGGGTCCATTGGACATATATGACCAGGGTGTTGCAGCGGTTTGGCTTCCAGGGACCTATCTTGAGTGCGATTTTAGTGCTCTACTCTAACCCTTCCGCGAAGGTGTACACCTCTAATATGCTCTCAAAAGCTTTCCCAATCACCAACGGAACGAGGCAGGGCTGCCCACTCTCCCCCTCAATTTTTAACCTCCTTATCGAACCTCTGGCGGAGGCCGTTAGATCCTCTCCTCACATCAAAGGCCTTGTAACCCCTATGCGCTCCCATGTAATAAACCTGTTCCCAGATGATGTTATAATCTTTATGACGGACCCAGAAAAATCCCTGGCGGCTACACATTCACTGCTGCAGAGGTTTAGCCTGGTTTCCTACTATAAGGCTAACTTCGCGAAGTCCTTGATCCTTCCCCTGGGCTTACCTCAACAAATGAGTCGTAAATTACAAGCTCTGTACCCCTATACGTGGAAACGAGATTGTATACCTTATCTGGGGATCTTACTGACCCCAACGGTGGATAAATTGGCTGCTACGAATTTCCCCCCTTTGGTAACTAAAATTACGCAGGAGTGCCAGAGAATCCTGAAAACTGAACTCACCTGGTCGGGCCGCCTTGCCTCGTTCAAAATGCTTATTTTACCCCAGATCCTCTACATATTTAGATCCTTAGTAATTCCTGTCCCCCGTCAAATTCTCGCATCACTTCAGACAGCACTGAAGGGGTTGGTATGGAAGGGGAAGAGGCCAAGAAGTGCCCACTCCCTTCTCTCTAAACACTGGACCGCAGGCGGAATGGGCATGACGGATATCGGTGACTAAGTCCTCGCCTCACATATGGCTCAACTAAAGCACTGGGTGGCCCCAGGGTGTCATACAGTGTGGAGTTCTTTGGAGGAGGACATCTGCTCTCCCCTTCCCCTGCGGACGGTGCTCCTGGCAGATGTATGGCGCCCATTGCCGCTAGAGAGGTTACCCATCTCTGTCAAGGCCTCGCTGTTGGCTTGGCGGGCGTTCACGACTTGTGCGCTACCGTCATCCCAAAAAACGAGGGTCCCTATCCCTACGGGAGTATTGGAAATAGTTATCCCTCACTCCTCCTTCAGAGTTTGGACTAGTAGGGGCATTACGAATATGGATCATATTCTGATAGGAGACAACATCAAATCCTTTCAAACCCTACAGGCGGAATACGCGCTCCCCTCCTCTGAGCATTACAGGTATCTACAGCTCGCCCATTTCCTCCGCTCCTTGACATCCCCTCATATCCACTTGCCCCTAAGAGGCTGGACGTACCTGCTGGGTAACCTCTGCTCGATTAAAGAAACCTCCCTTTTCTACAACCTTTTTCACAACAAGCTGGATTACTGCAAAATTGTCCCACTTACAAAATGGGAGAGGGATCTGGGGGATTCATTTACTGATGAGCAGTGGAAAGCAGCCTTCCGCTCGGTTAGACAAGCCTCATCTTGCGCTAACCACTGGGAACTGTCCCAGAAGATCACCCTGTGATGGTACCTCACCCCATACCGCCTTTCTAAATTCGCACCAAACTATTCACCCCAGTGCTGGAGGGGGTGTGGCGACGTAGCCCACCTTGTTCATGTATTTTGGTCTTGCAGACACCTGACCAGTTTCTGGAACAAGATATTCTCCATAATCTCAGAGATTACTGGGGTGATAGCCCGCCCATCTCCAGCACTGGCGATATTGAATATAGGGGTTGAGAGGTTCTCTATAGAAAGTAGTTCCATAGTTACCCACATACTGCTGGCCGCCCGCGGCCTGGTGACTAGACGATGGAAATCAGATATCGTACCCAACTCCTCAGAGGTTATTGCCATGGTCAAAACTAATTATGTGTATGAGGGCATTCTCGCACGCAAAGCTGGTCGTAGCGCCGGATTTGACCGTGAATGGTCCTTGTGGTCCTCTTGGATCTCGACTAAGGGTTATTAATCTTACTTTGCTGATAATTTGATTTTGGATTACTCTGCTGACCGGTTATTCTTGTTTTTGTTTTTTCCTGTTACGTTTAATTGTTATCCCCTAATTTCACCAGTCCCCTACTTTTTGCTGGATATGGCTGTTGAATAAGATGTTATGATGATCTGCAGACAACTCACACACTAGCTTCCCCTCCCCCCTTTCCTTTCCCCTGTTTTCCGAACTTGTGGTCTCCACAACCCCCCCCCTCTTCCTTCCCCTCCTCGACCCCCCCCCCCCTTTTTCTCCCTCTCTTTTCTCTTTCTCCCTTCTTATTACGTTTCCCCTCATCCCTTCCTTCCTTCCTTGTCTCCCCCCGCTGCCCCCCCCCACCCTTTCCCTTCTCCCCCCCTCCCTCCCTCCCTCCCTTCTTCTTCATCACTCCTTCTTCCCCTGTCCCCTCCTCCTCCTTCTTTCCCCTCCTTCCCCCCCTCTCCTCTTCCTTCCTTCCTATTTCGCTCCCTCCTACCCTTCCCTTTCGACCCTCCTTCCCCTTCTCCCTTCCTCCCTTACCTCCTTCCCCCTTCCTTCAATTCTTCAATTCCCCTTTCCCCTCCCCTCTCTCTTCCTCTACCCCCCCCCCATCTCTTCCCCTCACTCTCCCCCCCCCTTTTCTCTTCCCCCTCCTTCCTATGTATCTCCGGCCTTCTCTCCCCATTCTTCCTTCCTCCCCATTTCTCTCATTCCTTCTTCTCCCTCTTCCTCCCCCTCCACCTCCCTCCCCCCTCTCTCCCTATTGATGCCCTCATCCAAATCTTTATGCGCATCCATGCTGGCGGACGTATACTGCACTAGGTGACACAATACATCCCGAAAGGTCTGCCCAAGACTCTTAATGGCATAATTGTATGACAATTCTAACTGCTGTACATATCCGTGTTGCAATTTGTGTACCCTTTCTTTGTTATGCTATGTCATAAAATGTACTGTTCCTTTTAAACCTAATAAAAATTCTTTAATGGAAAAAAAAAAATTTAGGCCAAAATGTATTCTGCTACATGTCTTTGATTAAAAAAAAATGCCAATAAGGGGATATTGATCGGTTAGTGTGAGAGTTATAGCATCTACAACTATGTTTTATAATAGGATTTGTAATTATTATTTTTTTTTATATTAGTAATGGTGGTGATCAGTGAATTATAGTGGGACTGTGATAGTGTGGTGGCACTGATTGGGAACTGACTAACTGATACTGGCAGTAGGGATGATCGAACGGTTCGGGTCCACCATTGGTTCGGCCCGAACATTGGGTGTTCGAGGTTCGGCCGAATTTAGAACTTTTTGCCCAAAAAGTTCGGAATTCGGCAACCAGAACCGCCCAAAATGCAATGCTTCAGGAAATGGGCTTTAAAAGCCCGTGATTGGACCAGAACCATTAGCAAAAGCCAATTGAGGGGGCAGGAGAATGCTAGGAATTTGATTGGAGTGACTAGGGGGTCCCTAGACCAATCATTAGTGAATACGCCCCCCAGTATATAAGATCGCCCCCGCCATATTCCCAGCATTGTTATACTGGACATGGAAGAGAGTGGAAGCAGTTCTGTTAATTTTACTTTAAAAGTGTCATTTAGCTATTTTAGTGTGAGGAAAGGGATATCTAGTGTAGTTAGAGTGCTCCTTTACACTTAAGTTAGCTTCAAAAATTTAGTTTCTGTAGGGAAAGTGTTAAGTGTCAGGGGACCGTAGTGTAGTGTAGGGTTAACTGGCAGTGACTGCTATGGCAGGGTGACAAAACCCTTCCATAGCAGGGTGACCGCTATAGAGAAATGATCATTTCTCTGAATAGCTTCGGGACACCATTATGGCTTCTCACCAGCCTAGCATTTTTTATGCTGCAGGGGCTGCCACTGCCAGTGCTTTTTTGAGGGCATGTTTGATGTCAGACATGACATCTGAACATGTGTATAGGGGGTATATATAGACATATATGTCTGAATATATACCCCTAGACATATATAGGTGTGATAGTAGCAGAAATAAATGCTTGCGCTAATGAAATCATTTACAGTAATATATTTCTGCTACTATCACACCTATATATGTCTAGGGGTATATATTCAGACATATATGCCTATATATACCCCCTATACACATGTTCAGATGTTTTGCCTGCCTCAAAAGAACCCCCAAAAATGCCAAAAAAAAATGCTAGCGTCAAAAAAAAAAATGCCCAGGTGTGTTTTTGCTGGCATTTTTGGAGGCAGGCAAAACATCAGAACTTGTGCACAGTACCACTATACACAAGTTCAGATGTTTTGCCTGCCTCAAAAGAACCCCAAAAAATGACAAAAAAAAACGCTAGCGTCAAAAAAAAAATGCCCAGTTGTGTTTTTGCTGGCATTTTTTGGGGGGTTTTGGAGGCAGGCAAAACATCAGAACTTGTGTACAGTACCACTATACACAAGTTCAGATGTTTTTCCTGACTGCAAAGAACCCAAAAAAATGCCTTCTATTAAACCGGCAAGGTGTTACAGCAGAGAAGCCATATTCCTGTGCTTAACGTTTTCTAATACAAACAATCTTTTTTTTTTATGGTTCTGGACATGCTACAGAGCTGAAACTTCACATGTACACTTTTTAGACCCCCCAGATCTGAAATCCAAAGTAAAAATCAAAAAATCTCTTTTTTTTATTTTTTTTATTTTTCAATAATTGGCTTTTTTTTAAAAAATGACAATTTTTAAGAACTTTTTTTTGTGTGATTTTGTGTCTGGGGGGTCTAAAAGGTGTACCTGTGAAGTTTCAGCTCTGTAGCATGTCCAGAACCCCCAAAAAAAGATCATATAAGTGTAAAAGAGGGGTCCCACCATCCCTGCTCTACTGAAAAATGATCTTTTTTCTGGTTCTGGACATGCTACAAAGCTGAAACTTCACAGGTACACTTTTTAGACCCCCCAGACACTAAATCCAAAAAAAGTCATGCCTGCCTCCAAAAATGCCCGATAAATGCAAGAAAAAACGCAGTAGAGAAGCCGTATTCCTGTTCTAATAAAAATTATAAGAAAATGTTAATTTTTGGGGGGTTCTGGACATACTACAGAGCTGAAACTTCACATGCACACCTTTTAGACCCCCCAGATACTAAATCCAAAGTAAAAATCAAAAAATCTCTTTTTTTTTTTTAATTTTTCAATAATTGGCTTTTTTATCAAAAATGACAATTTTTAAGAACTTTTTTTTGTGTGATTAAAAGTTAATGTGGCATGACCCAGAACCCTAGGCACTTTTTAGGGGCATTTATTGGGTTTTGGGGCTTCAAAATGGTGTTTTTTGATTACCGAAGTTCGGGTCCCATTAATTTCAATGGGGTTCTGAAATCCGGGCCGAACCTTCGGGAAGTTCGGATGTTCTGGCCGAGCCGAACTTTTCAAAAGTTCGATCATCCTTAACTGGCAGATGAAGGGGTTACATCTCAGGGTAATCAAGTGGTTAAGTGTATGCCTAACAAGTGTTATGTGCTAATTTTTACTAAAAATCTATTGGTTCCTTCACCCTGCTTTAATCAAAGAGATCCCTCTGTGTGAGCTCTGCATTGTTTGTCACCGGGTCCCAGTCATGAATCATTGTCCGGGACCTGCTAACAAAATTCCGCTGTGTCCAATCACAGTGTAAGAGTCAAAGGGGGGGGGGGGGGGGATTGTGCGTACACGCACCATGAACCCAGAAGCAAGCTGACATACAGGTACATTGTTGTGCCTGTAGGAGCCCCCCCCCCCCTACAATGCAGACGGGCAGTCCTGAAGCGGTTAAAAAGCGCTTGCTAGAGTGAGGCATTATTTTGTTTGCCACTTATGTAAAGTCCATCTAAATTTTCTAGTCTAACACCTCCCTCCCTCTCTACAGGATGACAAGTATTTTATCCAAGGGTGGCTTAGCTGCTCCTCAATAGAGACATGGATAAGCAAATTTGGGATGGAGGAACTTGACTGGCCTGCACAGAGTCCTGACCTCAACCCGATAGAACACCTTTGGGATGAATTCGATTGGAGACTGCAAGCCAGGCCTTCATGTTCAACATCAGTGCCTGACCTCACAGATGTTCTTCTGGAAAAACATTCCCATAGACACACTCCTAAACCTTGTGGACAGCCTTCCCAGAAGAGTTGAAGCTGTTATAGCTGCAAAGGGTGGGCCAACTCAATAATGAACCCTACGGACTAAGACTGGGTTGCTATTACAGTTCATGTACTGTATGTGTTTACAATTAGAAGAGGAAAGGGCCGCACACCACAGGGAAGCTTGAATGAAGCAAAGTTATCCTTTATTGATGCATATCCAAGTACAAGGTACAGCAGAAGGGGAATTGTAGACGCGTTTCACACAGACTCAGCATGCTTGTTCACTACATGTGTGTGTGTGTGTGTGTGTGTGTGTAGGCAGGTGTCCCAATACTTTTGGTAATTTAGTGTATCTAACCCCCAAAAATATGATAAACCTTGTGGACAGCCTTCCCAGAAGAGTTGAAGCTGTTATAGCTGCAAAGGGTGGGCCAACTCAATATTGAACCCTATGGACTAAGACTGGTATGCCATTAAAGTTCAAGTGTGTGTAAAGGCAGGCATCCCAACATATTTGTTAATATAGTGTAGGTTTATTAAAAAAAAAGCAGACTGCTGGTATAGGAGGGTAGAGCTTACTGAAAAGGTCCAGTAGGTGGCACTCTCCTCGCCGCATCTTTTTGCACGGCAGGCATCCAGTCCTCTGTACAGGGTTAATAGCAAGCTACCCTGATACATATTTATGTGCTATGATTTTAAGGCATAATATGGTAATTTTAAGTAGAAATACTTAACTTAGGTATTTGGTGTTCACACTGCGTGGGATGTGTATGGCACTGCCAATTGTGCACTGATACAATGACACTTTGCGAGAATTTTCTCTTCATCTATTTGCAATGGCATCAAACTTGCTAATCATGTTTCACACATTTAACACCCAGGCCCAGAGGGTATATCTGCTGCCGTGCCGACAAACCCGCTCAACTGAGCTTAATGGGAAAACAGTGGGAATTACAGACAAACTTTGATTTATTTCGATCTTTATGTAACAGAGAACCCATTAACTATAACATGAAATTATTCTACAAAATACTTTTCAAATGACTTGTTATTGTGACAAATGCATCAATTGGAACCATGTAAATCTACTGAAGGATTTTTGTTCACTGACGCTTCATTTAAAGAAGCACTCCAGTTTTGCAGAGAAAAAAAAAAAAAACACCTCGGACAGCTCTCTGCTTGGCATAGAGTTGGGCATATGCTGTTGGAGATCCTTGCTTGCATAGGTTCTGTAGATATTAAAAAAGGACTTTCGATGCACTTGCTGAGTTGTTTAAAAATGCATGCTTGATGAATGGTTCTGCCCTTATCTAAATCATTACAGGAGAAGTAGTTAAAGTAGTATTAAACCCACAGCATTTTTAGCTGACACATTGAGCAAAATAAAATAAACCATCCCCAGTAAACTATTTGTGACGGTACTAGCCGTCACTATGAGTAAAAGACAGATAATTAATGGTTTGGATTGCTTCAAGTGGGACAGTAATATTTGTCAACCATATCTTCATATAGAAATATGAAGATTTAATACCACCTTACACAGTGTATTCCATGTGCTTGTCTGTGAAAGAGACACACTAACTGTCATTGGCAGACTTCCCTATTGTTTGTGTATTGGGAGGGAATGTGGATTTTGCCTCTCACATTGTTCTGTCTGCCTTAAGATAAGCTTATAATGGGATGTATACGTGCATGTGGATTGGCTGCTACGGGGGAGGGGGCATTGTCCCATAGTGTATATCTTTGTGTACACTGTATGGGAGTGTAAAACTCTGTTTTCATTGGATTGTGAATGCCAGGGCCTGTTTTCAACAAGGTCCACCTGGGCGGTAACCTTGTGGGGAATAACTGTATAAAAGTATGTTTCTTGATCAATAAAGTTGAGTTATACTTCACCCTCAATCTAGAGTCCTGTCTCTCATAGGGGTTATATGCTACAAGGGGTTGCTATGTCCTTCATACTCCCTTGGATAATCACGAAGCTCTTGTAAGAGCTTGTGTAAGAGCTAGTGGCTGCTGCCCTCTCTGGGGAAAGAGAGGTTCACCCACTGGAACCTGGATCCTTGTCGTAGGTCCAGGGTGGGTAGGAGATGGTGAGACCCCAACCAAGCTGCGGCAGTTCATGGGGTCTGACGTGGTTATGGTGCCTGGTGGACTGCTTTGAGCCCTCGGGAAGCACTAGGAGCATCCGTCAACTGAGGTACCCGGTCAGGGTGCTGGTTGATCCGTTACACTATTTGTTAAAATTCTTACCCCAGCACTTGCAGTTTAAAGCTTTCAATGCAGATGGCTCCTGCTCTCTCAGTGCTGCACAATTCTAGTCTCTGGATGCAAGGATGGCACTATAGAGTGCTAAAAGAGAAAGAAGCCACCTTGAAACAAGCAACCTGGGGCAGCAGTCATGGCACCAGCTTAAAATGGAACGTAAGCAAAGAATAAAAGGTAAAGAAACTGCATACTCAGTAAGTGATTAAACAAACTACTAAAAGTGCCTAAAAATGGAGGTTTAATGTCACTTTAAAGGGTAACTCCACTTTCGTGGGGAAAAAAATAGCAAATAAAGAAAAAACAATATAGTGTATACAATTGCAACACAAATCATATTGTGATTGAATGTTATTAAAAATTGCCTTTCCTTTTCAATCTGCAGCCGCTGTAATTTTCTGAAAATGCAATGCAATATGGCTACCTGGAGCTGTTCTGTACACAGAATGTGTACTGACCACACCCCTGAAAAATCATATCCTGCTTGTGTGATTGGCTCACCAATTTTCCCAGAAGTCTGCCTAAGATACAAGTCAGATTTCTGGCATCCCCTGCAACAAAAATGTCATTTTTGGTGAGATACTCCCAATAGGAACACTTTACAATAAAGGGATGCAGGCCCACCAAATTTTCCTCACTAGTGCTCTGCAACTGCTACAGCTGATAGATAATTATGAAACCACTCCCATTTGACCCACTCCGTACAGAGGCACAGAGGAACAAACAATGATTTGTTCAGAATAACAAAAGGTAGAAATCTGCAACAAAGTTTGTTAAACTCCTTGTAATGTACAGAGATCACCCAGAGGGGAATGTCTTTTTCTCAACAAAAGTGGAGTTACATTTTAAAGTTTTCAACTTTAAAAAGAACACTTTCTGCAGTCACAATACATATTAGCATCACCCTAATCTAATCACATTGTAAAGCTAAGCCTCTCTTCTGCTAACATACCCGTATGCCATTTTCGCAATGATAGAAGCCTGTTAGAAAAACTGCAAATGCTTTTCATGACTCTGTCCTGTCTCCTTTCTAGGAACAGCTGTTAGGATGAGTGCCCCCTAATGCTACAGGAGGGAGCACCATTCTTAGTTTTGTCTCCGCCCCTTCCTGTAGTTTTCTGCAGGCAGCCTAGCTTAGATGGGCCTGCTGGACTCCTCCCATAGCTCTGCTCTCTGCACAGGCTATGTGCAGCACAATGACGATGAAGGCCCCTTGAACTAAAGCAGGGAGGTTAAGTTGCATCGATGGGACTGGCTACTAATGTACGAGGTGACTGGGTGGTGCCTGAACTCAAGAAAAGGCAATGCAAGGGCACGTCCCACTACCCTGTGGAGATTCTGACATCACAAAAGTTCTTAAAAGAAAGCTGTAAGAAGTCTGATTTGCAGTTTGCGAGAAGCCTTGTGGGGGACACAGCAAACATGTGGAAGAAGGTGCTCTACTCAGATGAGACCAAAATTGAACTTTTTGGCCTAAAAGCAAAATGCTATGTGTGGCAGAAAACTAACACTGCACATCATCCTGAACACTACATCAACACTGTGAAACATGGCGGTGGCAGCATCATGTTGTGGGGATGCTTTTCTTCAGCAGGGACAGGGAAGCTGCTCAGAGTTGATGGGAAGATGGATGGAGCCAAATGCAATCTTAGAAGAAAACCTGTTAAGAGTCTGCAAAAGACTTAAGACTGGGGCGGAGGTTAACCTTCCAGCAAGACAACAACCCTGAATATACAGCCAGAGCTACAATGGAATAGTTTAGATAAAAGCATATTCATGTGTTAGAATGATCCAGTCAAAGTCCAGACCTAAATCAAATTGAGAATTTTTGCAAGACTTGAAAATTGCTGTTCACAGATGCTCTTCATCCAATCTGACAGAGCCTGAGCTATTTTTGCAAAGAAGAATGAGCAAAAATGTCACTCTCTAGATGTGCAAAGCTGGTAGAGACATACCTAAAAAGACTTGCAGCTGTAATTGCAGTGAAAGGTGGTATTGACTCAGGGGGGGGCTGCATACAAATGCACGCCATACTTTTTAGATATTTATTTGTAAAAAATGCTGAAAACCATTTATCATTTACCTCCCACTTCACAATTATGTGCCACTTTGTTTTGGTCTATCATATACAATCCCAATAAAAGACATTTACGATTTTGGTTGTAACATGACAAAATGTGGAAAATTTCAAGGGGTATGAATACTTTTTCAAGACATTGTAAATCAGTCTGTGTGCCTTTTTTGGGGGGGCAAGGTGTTGGTTTGTTAATAGCTGGTTAAAATGGGCCTATGCTTCTCAGCAGTCATGTCACTGCTACTTTTACAAGCAAATATTTAGGATTATAAAGGCATTTGGTACACAAAAAGTGGATTTAGATATTTTGTGGCTATTGAGGAATAGGCATACTTATACATTCTAGGCATCTCTATTTTTCCTGGGGACCATTGTAATTAAAATTTTGAGTAGTCACTAGAACAATTGGAAAATCTTCCAGTGGGGGCTTGTGTTGAAATGACAACTACAGGCGGTCCTCGGGTTACGAACAAGATAGGGTCTGTAGGTTTGTTCTTAAGTTGAATTTGTTTGTAAGTCGGTACAGGTACATTTTTTAAGTGTAGCTCCAGCCAAAATAATAGTTTTTAAGTTTTATGCATAGCATAGGGAAGGGTTAACACCCCTGTACCATTTGTTTTGCTGTCTGTAACCTTGTTCTGAAGATTTCACCTCACTTTCTGTCCCCATGACAATTGGATTTTGAAAATTTTGGGTTGTTGTGGAAACAAGGATTGATGATAAAGCTTCAGTGGAGACACCTTTTTCCCCTGAGAACTCTTACAGGAGTGAATTTCCCTTCCTAGGGGTAGATTTCTCTTCACTTCCTGTTTTCTCCCTCAGTTTGTAAGTAGGAGTCATTTGTAAGTTGGATGTTTGTAACCCGGGGACCGCCTGTATGTGGGGATTTTTCATACTTTGGAGAGTTCTCCTGACAATTCCTGTTCCATCTGCAGTGCAGAAAGTGAAATGTATTTAATGGGACACTTAAAAAAAAAATGTGTCCTGTAGGGGTCAGAGGTTGGAAGTGAGATGGGGACACATGCATCCAACACTAAAAGTGAAAATCCTAAAGAAGGCTGCAGTGTAGGAAGCAAGGGCCACAGAAGAGGTACATTTAACCACTTTACCTCCGCTCACATGGAGGCTACTGCGGCAAAGTGCCGCGATCCCGTCCAGCGACGTAGACCTACGTCGCTGGACTCCGCCCCTTATGGGCAGCGCTCGCGCGCCGCCGGAGGCTCGCTCCCGCTGTGTTTATTCACAGCGGGAGTCGGGGCAGCGGAGGAGCAGCGGCGATTGCCGCTGCTCTGCCCCGATCGTCGGGGATCGAGTCTGGAGATCCGCCCGCTGTGTGTAAACACAGCGGGCGGATCTCCATAGTGACAGGGACTGACAGATCGGAGTGTTCAGCATAGCTGGACATCCGATCTGTCCTTCTGTCACACAGTCACCTCCCCCACACACGTCAGTAAGCACCAGGCATACATTAACCCCTCCCTCTCCAATAAAATTAACCCCTTCCCTGCCAGTGTCATTTTTACAGTTACAGTGCATATATATAGCACTGATTACTGTAGAAATGTCACTGGTACCCCCAAAAGTGTCAAAAATGTCAGTCAAGGGTCCGATCTGTCCGACGCAATGTCGCAGTCCTGCAAAAAAAATCGCAGATCACCGCCATTACGCGTTAAAAAAAAAAACACCAAAAATGACAGAAATCTTTCCCTTAGTTAGTAAACGCAATAACTTTTGCGCAAACCAATCAAAATACGCTTATTGCGATTTTTTTTACTAAACATAGGTAGCAGAAAACAAATTGGCCAAAAATTTAAAAAAAATTTGATTTTTACATTTTTTTGGGGGGGAATTTCATATAAAAAAATGTGAAAAATATTGTTATTTTTTCAAAATAAACGCTCTTTTTTTGTTTATAGCGCAAAAAGTAAAAATCGCACAGGTGATCAAATACCACCAAAAGAAAGCTCTATTTGTGGGAAAAAAAGGACGTAAATTTCGTTTGGGTACGGCGTCGCACGACCGCGCAATTTTTCAGTTAAAGTCGCACAGCGCCGAATCCCAAAAAGTGGCCTGGACGGAAGACAGCAAAATCCTCCGGTGGTAAAGTGGTTAATAGCTCTTTTACTTTAGGAAACTGCACTTTGAAATGTTTTGGCTACTGACAGGGTTGCTTTACGTTGCTGGTTGAAGTTTGATGGATCAGGACAGTTGCATCGTACATTTAAATCAGTTGCTTTCCTGATAATAAACCATCTAAATAAATAATAATAACAATTCACCTCCAAATTGATTGGGTGACCTACCAGGTAGCATATGGAACATATCAGTTACATTATCCCATCTGTACTGTAATAGTATTAAAAATAAGGCATCTAGTAACATATTATGAGGATGATGAATCACTCACTATTACTGCGATATGGTGTGTGAACATTGTTTTGGCAGGTGAGATGACTCCATTTTATTAGTATTTAATGAGCACACAGAACATATTCTACAGCTGTCCTTGAACATAGATAAAGACAACAATATCCAACTCTAAGGTGAACTCACCTTTTTATAAAAAATGTTTGTCGAAAGAGCATCTTTTCCTTTTAAAGTAACATTCCTTTGCCAAAAAATATTTAATTTTAGATCTTCTATTTTCCATTAAAACAGTTGTCTTGGCTTTCAGTTAAAAATCATGATAAAAGTGTCCATCTTAGGTTATCCCCTTTACAGATGCCTTGGTGAAGGAGATCCTGTGTGACCCCAAAACATTGCATCTTATCTATTCACTAACTGCTATATTAAATCTTTGTTTAACATGTGTTGGTGACATATCTGATCTGCATGTACATTGATCGATAGCGCCATACGTCAAGTCAATTCATCACCCTATACCAGTGAAGGAATGGGATACTTTGACAAATATAACCAACTAGCTCTTTCTTGGTAGAGGCAGATTTATGTGGACTAATGAAAGTGCATGATACAGAGTGTGCCATAGTCCCTTATTGATTGGTGGTCATTGTGAAAGGTTGGAGTTTCTAATGGACATGGTTTATAGTGACTTAAGTCGGCATTTCATGCATCAGAATTTTTCCGGTTCAACAGGAACTGGCCAAATTTTGATCTATTTATGATCTAGCTTGTTGAGCATGTTGTCTTGTATGCAACCAGCCTGTCCATTTTTCCATGAACGATCAGTGTTGCTGGCTATAGCCAACAACACTGATCATTGTATTCTGCCAGCAGGGAAGTCTCCTCGTCAACAGAATACAATAGCTCAGCGGATGCGATTCTCTCATCCACATGAGTGTGTGGATGGAGGAGTCAGTACATTTTTTTACATTCAACCCACTGGTTTAACATAAAAAAAAGAAATTGTGTATGACCTGCCTTACCTTCAAATCTTCCGCCATCAGCTTCCTTTGCCACTCTTGGCATTTGGTCAC
The DNA here is from genome assembly GCF_965119305.1 of Pelophylax lessonae. Classification (NCBI taxonomy): domain Eukaryota; kingdom Metazoa; phylum Chordata; class Amphibia; order Anura; family Ranidae; genus Pelophylax; species Pelophylax lessonae. The sequence continues at coordinate 80,981,760 of NC_138773.1, forward strand.
ATGACATCTAAGGACTGCAAAAGAAGTTGGTGCTGGAAGACTTAACTCTGCCAGATAATGTGATTGCAAGTCTAATTGGGGATCTAAAAGCCATACATTTCCTATCAACTCTGTTTTTTAATCTATCAAAGATATTTATATAGAAAGACAACAATTAGGAGCATACAATTTAACATATCATTAAACCCATATCATAAAAAAACTATCATCAAATGGTGCTTTACAAGCTGTTCATACTCACCCAGTCACTTTGAGATTCCTTTTCTGTATTCTGCAAAAAACTTGGTTGATCCTGCTGCTCTCTATCTCCATCTTCTGTCCATGTCCCCATTTCAGCTAGGAATTTTGCAGCTGTGGTGGGAACTCTGCACATGCTCAGTTTTCAGTGAGTTTCTTTGCTGAGCATTTCCTCCATATTACATCTGAGCAGCCAATGGGAGAATAGAGTCACATATGTGAAATGCAGCGGGATCCGGATTTCGGCAGGTATGACGCTTTTCTCCTTCTTTCCTATGTCTTCTTCTCTCTTCCCTGCTTACTCTTTCTCTCTTTCTCCCCTTTTCTTTCCCCTTTTATTGTATGATGCTTACTCTACCTCTACCTGTTTGTGTACCATGTTGGACGGTTTGCCGGAGCTATGACTGCCTTCCCTTTTTGGGCCGCAGGGGTTGCCTGAGAGCCGCCTGTGTTTCCTGTGCGGAACTGGGCTGTTGCTGTGCTCCACCCTCCTGGGTGGAGGGATGAGTCAGGGGGGGCCACTGGTCGTGGGGCCGCGTCAGGGGAGGTCTGCTAGAGGCTGTTGGCCCCCTCCCCTGGGGTGGGTTCCAATCTGGGGCCCCTCTGAGTGAGCTCAATGTTCTGCTTAGCGCCTGTGGTTTTCCATAGTTACTCCCTTGTTTATGGCTCCCGGCATACTGCCCTCTGTCCTACAATGGTTATGAACATGCTATTTGCCTGTTTTTTTGCACTATGTTCAGAATTGCACTAATGTACCCCCTGAGGTGTGCCACTGTTTGGCCCCATCTTATTTTCTACCTTTTGGTTTTGTTGTTTCCTTTTTTGTGTTTATCTGTTAAACTAAATAAAGATTCTATTAAAAAAAAATAGAGACACACATGTGGGCGTATACACAGTGGTAAATGACAGCCCACTCCCTCCCTCTTCCTCCATGCCCACCAACCAGCTAAACAGGATGGGAAAGATCTGGGTCATATGACAACTGTATATTGATAAGGAAAAAGGTACTTAGATGTTTTTTTTTATTAAATTTAAATAGTTATGGGTCCATCATCCATATACAGAAATAGAAGGGACAATGTAAATAAAACAGTGTGTTTTTAGTATCACTTTAAGGTCCCTATCTCACATACACACACATAGCAGAGCCAATTTTTTCGTTGTGTCATCATCACACCACTGCAGTCTTCTCGAGGCTGAGAGGATCCTTACTTTGGACAGCCAATGGAAAGTGTCCACTTCATCTATGCAGTGACATGGCCACCTATAGAAGGACCTCCCTAAACAATGGTCCAGAAGGAAGAAGATTTAGCAATGTAACCACAGACTGAATTAAGTAAAAGGGGCTTACAGTTAACTCTGCATTGAAAAGTGGGACTTACTGCAGTTTACCTACAGTAATAACATGAATCATAGGGATCTTTAAGGACCATGACGTACAGGATTTTGCATCCACCATTTCATTTTCTGAAGTTCTGCCTGTGCATAATGTTCAGAATGATAGGCAGAGGCGCATAAAGGAGTTCAACATATGGCTTAGTAAATGGTGTCAAGAGCAAGGATTTGGCTTTGTTTCTCATGATAGCTCTACTTGGAATAGAAAGGAACTGTACAAAAAAGATGGTTTGCATCTTTCTCTCAAAGGAACAAATGTACTTAGTGAACAACTCCAAGAATTTGCGAAAGAGTATTTAAACTAGGAAGGGGGGGCAAAAGAGTGGAATTACAAGAGTCCAATTGCCCCCCGAAACAATGCCAGAACAGGTCAGAAGCACAGAGGTTAAGAAATGATAAGCTCAGAGTCCTGTCTACAAATGCTCGCAGTTTAGGTAAAAAAATCAATGAACTTGGGTCAATTATGGCATCTGAGAATGTAGATTTAGTGGCTGTTACGGAGACATGGTTTAATGAAAGAAATGACTGGGACATAACCATACCAGGGTACTCTTTATACAGAAGAGACAGAGAAGGCAAGAAAGGAGGAGGAGTGGCCCTGTATGTGAAAGATAGCATTAAATCTAACCTAATACAAGTTGGTGAAGCCAACATAGAGTCAGTTTGGGTTACGTTGCAGTTTGCTAATCATGCAGTAACTCGTGTAGGTGTGATATATAGACCACCTGGTCAAGTCAAAGAACTAGATGATCTACTAGTTGAAGAAATAGCTAAAATGACAATGAAAGGAGAAGTTATCATTATGGGAGATTTCAATCTTCCAGATATAAACTGGAAAACCAAAATAGCAAGTTCTACCAGGAGTACAGATATTCTAAATTCCCTACTGGGGTTGTCTCTGCAACAAGTGGTTGAGGAGCCAACCCGGAGGGAGGCCATTTTGGATCTGGTATTCACAAATGGGGATTCGGTATATGATGTCATTGTAGGCGAAACCTTGGGATCCAGTGATCACCAGTCAGTGTGGTTTAATATAAGAACTGTGAAAGAGTCACACCGCACAAAAACAAAAGTTTTAGATTTTAGAAAAACAGACTTTTCAAAAATGAAATTAGTCATAAATGAGTCCTTATCAGACTGGTACGGATTACATGGAGTCCAGGAGAAATGGGACTACTTAAAAGGTGCATTATTGAAGGCAACAGAAAATTGCATTAGACTTGTCAGTAAAAGCAAAAAAAGGAAGAGACCACTGTGGTACTCAGCAGAAGTGGCCCAAAACATTAAAAATAAAAAGCTAGCATTTTGTAATTATAAAAAAACCCAGAGCAATGAAGATAAGGAAATCTACAAGATTAGGCAGAAAGAGGCCAAGCAAGTTATAAGAACTTCTAAAGCGCAGGCAGAAGAAAAACTAGCTCAGTCTATGAAAAAGGGGGATAAGACATTCTTCAGATATATAAATGAAAAAAGGAAATTAAAACAAGGAATAACTAAATTAAAAACAAAGGACGGAAGGTATGTAGAAGAGAATAAAGGGCTAGCCGACTGCCTTAATGAATACTTCTGTTCAGTTTTTACAGAAGAAAAAGGAGAAGGACCTCCACTTGAAAGGATGACTAATGAATCGTTTGATGCATGTGTCTTTACAGAGGAAGACGTTCTAAGATTGCTGTCTAAAGTGAAGACAAATAAGTCACAGGGTCCTGATGAGATACACCCAAAATTATTAAAAGAGCTTAGTGGTGAGCTGGCAAAACCATTAACAGATTTATTTAACCAATCATTAGTAACAGGAGTCGTCCCGGAAGATTGGAAATTGGCAAATGTCGTGCCCATTCACAAGAAAGGTAGTAGGGAGGAATCGAGCAACTATAGACCAGTGAGTCTGACATCAATAGTAGGCAAATTAATGGAAACCCTATTAAAGGATAGGATTGTGGAACATCTTAAATCCCATGGATTGCAAGATGAAAAACAACATGGGTTTACTTCAGGGAGATCATGTCAAACAAATCTTATAGATTTTTTTGACTGGGTGACTAAAATAATAGACGGTGGAGGTGCAGTAGACATTGCATATCTAGATTTTAGTAAGGCTTTTGACACTGTCCCACATAGAAGACTTATCAATAAACTGCAGTCATTGAGCATGGACTCCCATATTGTTGAGTGGATTAGGCAGTGGCTGAGTGACAGACAACAGAGGGTTGTAGTCAATGGAGAACATTCAGAACAAGGTCATGTTACCAGTGGGGTACCTCAGGGATCTGTACTGGGACCAATTTTGTTTAATATCTTCATAAGTGATATTGCAAAAGGCCTCGATGGTAAGGTTTGTCTTTTTGCTGATGACACAAAGATATGTAACAGGGTTGATGTTCCTGGAGGGAAACGCCAAATGGAAAAGGATTTAGGAAAACTAGAAGAATGGTCAGAACTCTGGCAACTGAAATTTAATGTGGATAAGTGCAAGATAATGCACCTGGGACGTAAAAACCCAAGGGCAGAATATAGAATATTTGACACAGTCCTGACCTCAGTATCTGAGGAAAGGGATTTAGGAGTAATTATTTCAGAAGACTTAAAGGTGGGAAGACAATGTAATAGAGCAGCACGAAATGCCAGCAGAATGCTTGGATGTATAGGGAGAGGTATAAGCAGTAGAAAGAGAGAAGTGCTTATGCCGCTGTACAGAACACTGGTGAGACCTCACTTGGAGTATTGTGCGCAGTACTGGAGGCCATATCTCCAGAAGGATATAGATACTCTAGAGAGAGTTCAGAGAAGAGCTACTAAACTAGTACATGGATTGCAGGAAAAAACTTACCAGGAAAGGTTAAAGGACCTTAACATGTATAGCTTGGAAGAAAGAAGAGACAGAGGGGATATGATAGAAACTTTTAAATACATAAAGGGAATCAACTCGGTAAAGGAGGAGAGCATATTTAAAAGAAGAAAAACTACCACAAGAGGACACAGTTTTAAATTAGAGGGGCAAAGGTTTAAAAGTAATATGAGGAAGTATTACTTTACTGAGAGAGTAGTGGATGCATGGAATAACCTTCCTGCAGAAGTGGTAGCTGCAAATACAGTGAAGGAGTTTAAGCATGCATGGGATAGGCATAAGGCTATCCTTCATATAAGATAGGGCCAGGGATTATTCAGAGGATTCAGATATATTGGGCAGACTAGATGGGCCAAATGGTTCTTATCTGCCGACACATTCTATGTTTCTATGTTTCTATGTTTCTATGTGTTCTCATGGTCAATTAACATATTCTGCAAATTCCACCAGCAAAAATCTGTGGAATCCTGGAAAGAAAGGTATGTGTGAAGTCAAAGGTTGTCTACATCTGCCACAATCATGTGTTCCTCACCAAATGTAGCACCCTCTAGTGTGTGCTAAAAGTGAGTGTAGGCAAACCATACTCTGACTCAGTGGCGTAACTACAACCCTCAGGGCCCCGATGCAAGAAACCATAAAGGGCCCCCCCCCCGACGGGGCCCTTCCCTCCCAGCCTGGTGGCGGAACGCCAGGGCCGGTCGCAAGTCCAATGTTTGTGTGGTAGTTCTGCCATTAGTGTAAGTAGTTTTTTATTTTAATTACATTTTTCTAGAATTTGCTTAAGGGCTCTTTCACACGGTCCGCCTCCGTAGGCGGATCCATGCTGCTCAGCGGGGATCGATCCGCCGATCCCCGCTGAGCCGGTGGATGACAGCTCCGTCTCCGCTTGCAGTGTCTAAAACTCATAGTCACTGAAGAGACCATGAGCTAACAGCATAAGGGAATTCAAGAAATACTGAGCTAACCAATTCATACGCCTCACATCTGTGGTGGTGAAAGAGTTGTATGCAGTTTTTATTGCCTTATCCCTCATTCCCACAGGTTTCCTCCTGTCCATGTGACAGATCCTCCGAAGCTTCTTTAGGACTCTGTCGGTTGTAAGCACTCTGCAGGCATCCTGGTGTCATCATGTAGAATGCAGGATCAGCATTCCTTCATTGTAAGAGATGATGCTGAGGGACCGCCAACAACCCAAAGCGTCAGAGTGAAGAGAAGAATGTTTTTTGTTTTTTTTGTAAAGACAAAAACGAGCACTCAAAACTGTGATGCAGTGTTAATTTTGGCAGCAAATTTCAATTTAGTTTTAGTCTTAGTCTTAGGACTAAAATGGCATTTTAGTTTTAGTCCCATTTTAGTCTTCTGCAAGTGTTTTAGTTTTAGTCGTATTTAGTCGACTAAAACTCCAGTACATTTTAGTCGACTAAAACGTCCTACATTTTAGTCGACTATAACTCATTTTAGTCATCTATAATTCGAATGGGTGTAGTTTAATTGTAATTTGTAATGCATTATTTAAGCATTTCTCTACAATTTCCAAACTCATTATATACTACTGCTGGTCCTGGAGTGAAAAATCTAATATGTTATTATTTATGGCATTAAGCTTTGAGCATGCACCAGTGTTAATTTTGGCAGCAAATTTCGATTTAGTTATAGTCTTTTGACTAAAAAGCCATTTTAGTTTTAGTCGTATTTTAGTCTTAAGACTAAAATGCCATTTTAGTTTTAGTTGTATTTTAGTCATCTGAATTGTTTTAGTTTTAGTCGTATTTTAGTTGACTAAAATTGTGTTAATTTAGTCGACGAAAACGTTTTAGTCGGTTTTAGTCGACTAAATTAACACTGCTGTGATGGTAGTTTTGAATTTTTCCTGGAACTCTGCTTTAAAAATAGTCAGCACTGACATTGAATTGTTACACTATTGTTCCTTTGACCCTTGTAGGGAGACACTTTAACTGCAGCTAGTTAAAAAACCTATAATCAATTTTAAAGATCCATGAGAGCTTCCAAATCATTCAATAGAGCTATTAGGAAAAATCTAATAGCTGGAATGAATGGGAGTTAAAAAAAAAGCCAGTGGAAGCTGCATTTCTTTATTTTCCAGACTGATCACAGTGGGACTGAATAGCTTAAAATTCAAGGTAATACTTAAAAGTTACAGGATCAGTGACCATTCAGAGGTTAATATTTCTCACTTCGTTCTAAACAACCCTGCAGAAGATTCTGTTAGATAAGAGAGCTCTAACTATTATTTACTCATTAGTGTGGGCCATGCAAACTCCTGATTGCCATTCCCAGCACGAGACGAAGCCTGTAATTGCGTGAAATGTTACACCGGCTTATTTATTTATTTTTACTATCCTCGCTCCAGCTCTCATTTGAGGGCGGATCAATTAATCCTATTGCATAATCAGAGGTAGGCATAGCAAAGGAACGTTGTGGTCTTACTGCCGCTTTGGGAGTGGTTCATATTGGTTATTTTAAACCACACAAGTGTCCCATATCATAAACCACTCTCAAGACTGAACAATAAAACACACAGCTTAATTGGAGCGTAAATGTCTCCAGACTCTCATGGCTTATTAATGCTGACAGCGGTAATAATAAATACATAATAAAGGTGTGGTGGTTTTCCAAGATTCCTCAGAGAGGGTAGTCCTTTATTTCAGATATATTTTCATGTACTTTTCCACTCCTGTCAAGGTGCGTATTTCGAATTGAAAAAAAAATCTCTCTAGTTTGTTGTAAGGCTGTGATGGAATGTTGATTAATTATGAATTCCACCTCCCAGGCCAGGCCACCATTTCTGGTAAAGTTTTGTTTTCTCCCCAAGGCCGTCTCCTTTCAGCTTCCTTTGGTATTGAGCAAACGATCGCATTTCAGAGTTGCATTTGCTAATGGTTCTTGTTACTTAGCAGTAGATGGAATCTCCTGGTCTGACATGTCCACATTTAATGTTATAGTAATTTTATAAATGAAAAATGATATGGAAAGGAAGACTTCCTTTCCATTGATCCTAAAAGGGGATTTTCACTGGGGATCAAAAAACAGAGCAGTGATCCAATTTATGTCATAAACCTTACTTTCCAAACTCCCAATACAAGGTGTAGAGCTCCTTGTCACTTCTGCCTTGTGGCAACATACAATAAAACACATGGCAACATACCTGCTTTCTATGCATTGCGGTGCCATTTTGAAAAGCATCTCAGGGCACTGTACAGTAGGGTGCAATGTATAATCACAATTTACATACTATGTGTCGTAGTATGCTTACCAACTAAATAACCCTGTCCAACAGTATGCGTTAAAAACAGGGGTTTAGTTTGTATTTAACCACTTGCCTAACGGGCACTTTCACCCCCTTCCTGCCCAGGCCAATTTTCAGCTTTCAGCACTCTCACGCTTTGAATGACAATTGCGCGGTCATGCTACACTGTACCCATATTACATTTTTATCATTTTTTTCACACAAATAGAGCTTTCTTTTGGTGGTATTTAATCACCTCTGGGTTTTTTATTTCTTACAAAAAAAAAAGAAAAAATACAGAAAATTTTGAAAAAAAAAAAAGTTTTTCTCCTTCACTGATGTGCACTGATGAGGCGGCACTGATGGGCACTGATAGGCTGCACTGATGGGCACTGATGAGGTGGCACTTATGGGCACTGATGGGGTGGCACGTATGGGCACTGATGAGGTGGCACTGATGAGGAGGTACTAATATGCCGCACTGATGAGCACAGATAGGTGGCACTGATAGGTGGTACTGATGAGCACTGATAGGCGGCACTGATGAGCACTGATAGGTGGCACTGCTGGGCACTGAGAGGTGGCACTGCTGGGCACTGATAGGTGGCAATGCTTGGCACTGAGAGGCGGCACTGACGGGCGGCACTGATGGGCACTGAGAGGCGGCACTGCTGGACACTGATGGGTGGCACTGACAGACACTGATGGGTGGCACTGATGAGCACTGATGGGTGGCACTGATTAGCACTGATGGGCAGTACCATCAGTGCCCACACTCAGTGCCCATAGTGCTGCTAGTCAGTGCCCATCAGTGCCTAGATGAGCAGGCACTGATGGGCACTGACTGGCAGCACTATGGGCACTGATTGTGGGCACTGATGGGGGGCACTGATGGCAGGCACTGTGGGCACTGATGGTGGGCACTTGTGTTATTTTATTTACCTCTTTTGTAATCAGGGCACTGGTGATCTGTGCCCTGATTAAATTTTTCTTTGTCCCCTAAGCGCTGATCGGCTCTGCTCCTTCCTCACACGCAGTCTCTGTGTGAGGAAGAAGAGCTGGCGATGAGAGATGATCTCATATGTTTACATATGAGATCATCTCTCATTGCATGGTCCGATCACGTGGTAAATGGCCGCTGTGATTGGCCATTTACCATGATCTGTGATTGGCTGTGTCCAAGGGACACGGCCGACACAGATTTTCCCCGCTGCGCGCTCGCGGGAGAGCGCGGGTAGCCTGTCACTGGGAGGCCGTTTAAAGACGGCCTCCCGGAAATTAGAGCCCGCGCTGTAGCCGTCTTTCGGCTATAGCACGGGCCGGAAGAAGTTAATACATGGTGACCATAGTTTTGCAATTGCAGGCTCTATACTTTTCTCATGACAGAGTCATTTTAGGAATTGGTACTTTTTCTTGTCTTTGGTTGACCAAAACTAATATGATCATATATGGACAAAGCCATCCCAACTTTACTAAGCCCTGTTCTTTCCAAGCTCCTAAATAGGGATGATCGAACTTTTGAAAAGTTTGGTTCGGCCAGAACATCCGAACTTCCCGAAAGTTCGGCCCGGATTTCAGAACCCCATTGAAATCAATGGGACCCGAACTTCGGTAATCAAAAAACAAAATTTTTAAGCCCTAAAACCCAATAAATGCCCCTAAAAAGTCCCTAGGGTTCTGGGTCATGCCCCATTAACTATTAATCACACAAAAAAAAGTTCTTAAAAATTGTCATTTTTGATAAAAAAGCCAATTATTGAAAAAAAAAAAAAGAGACATTTTTTTGATTTTGACTTTGGATTTAGTATCTGGGGGGTCTAAAAAGTGTACATGTGAAGTTTCAGCTCTGTAGCATGTCCAGAACCATGAAAAAAACACAAGTTCAGATGTTTTGCCTGCCTCCAAAACCCCCCAAAAAATGCCAGCAAAAACACACCTGGGCATTTTTTTTTTTTTGACGCTAGCGTTTTTTTGGCATTTTTTTTGGGTTCTTTTGAGGCAGGCAAAACATCTGAACTTGTGTATAGTGGTATATATACACACATAATTATATGTATATAGACACCTAGCCATATATAGGTGTGATAGTAGCAGAAATATATTACTGTAAATGATTTCATTAGCGCAAGCATATATTTCTGCTACTATCACACCTATATATGTCTAGGTGTGTATATAAATATATGTTTGTGTATATATACACCACTATACACAAGTTCAGATGTTTTGCCTGCCTCCAAAACCCCCCAAAAAATGCCAGCAAAAACACACCTGGGCATTTTTTTTTTTTTGACGCTAGCGTTTTTTTGGCATTTTTTTGGGTTCTTTTGAGGCAGGCAAAACATCTGAACTTGTGTATAGTGGTATATATACACACATAATTATATGTATATAGACACCTAGCCATATATAGGTGTGATAGTAGCAGAAATATATTACTGTAAATGATTTCATTAGCGCAAGCATATATTTCTGCTACTATCACACCTATATATGTCTAGGGGTATATATACAGACATATATGTGTATATATACCCCCTATACACATGTTCAGATGTCATGTCTGACATCAAACATGTCCTCAAAAAAGCACTGGCAGTGGCAACCCCTGCAGCATGAAAAATGCTTGGCTGGTGAGAAGCCATATTCCTGTCCCGAAGCAACTCAGAGAAATGATCATTTCTCTATAGCGGTCACCCTGCTATGGAAGGGTTTTGTCACCCTTCCATAGCAGTCACTGTCAGTTAACCCTACACTACACTACGGTCCCCTTACACTTAACACTTTCCCTACAGAAACTAAATTTTTGAAGCTAACTTAAGTGTAAAGGAGCACTCTAACTACACTAGATATCCCTTTCCTCAAACTAAAAATAGCTAAATGACACTTTTAAAGTAAAATTAACAGAACTGCTTCCACTCTCTTCCATGTCCAGTATAACAATGCTAGGAATATGGCGGGGGCTATCTTATATACTGGGGGGCGTATTCACTAATGATTGGTCTAGGGACCCCCTAGTCACTCCAATCACATTCCTAGCATTCTCCTGCCCCCTCAATTGGCTTTTGCTAATGGTTCTGGTCCAATCACAGGCTTTTAAAGCCCATTTCCTGAAGCATTGCATTTTGGTCGGTTCTGGTTGCCGAATTCCGAACTTTTTGGGCAAAAAGTTCTAAATTCTGCCGAACCTCGAATACCCAATGTTCGGGCCGAACCGATGGTGGACTCGAACCGTTCGATCATCCCTACTCCTAAATTGAGACTGTTGTTCTAAAGTTAGGTGAGCTGGAAGTAAAATTTGGACCTCTACAGTGCATACCTTGAATGAAAACTGATGTGAACCAGAAACTGCTCACTTCTTCAACTCTCCTACAGTGATTCAGGTTCAGGTTTGCAGCTACCAAGGGTTTGAGGTAAATCCTGCAGGTTCAACTTTAGCAGTACCAGTGAACTTCAGACAGATTTGCCCTGGATAATTTTTTTTGCTAACCACAGTGCACTGCATGGCTTTTGAATTTGGCCAGCAGGCTTAGAAAACCCCAATGAGTGGCATTATGTATAAACCAGTCCCTCACTGTAAAAGGAGCAAGCCACAGTGTCAGTGTATTGGAAGCTACTGTAAGAAAAGCACAGGGAAAGCTGATAAGCTTCAAAGGGAGAGATTAGGGCCAGTTTTTTTGTTTTTTTTTTTGTCTCATATTGTTTATTGTGGTTGATTGATTGATTTGAGGTCAGCAGTTACTTGTAGCTGCTGTCCCATCCATATCCACATTTTCCAATAAATAAGAATAGACTTTTGTTTTAGGTGGCCAGTATTTTTGGGGATTGCATTCATTTTGGGGCTATATCATTAATTATTATTTAATTTGGTAGGGCCTTTATTTTTTGGCAGCTTTTTTTGGCAGCAAGTCTTCCCCTACAAAAATACTTTCATTTCTTGGGGGTATAATTTAGAGGTTTTCATTTTATTTATTCCTAATTAAAATTGTCCTGTTGCTGGCCAATTTTACACAACTGTATCCTTTGCAGTATCCTAATTATTGCTGTAAAGCCACAGCCTGTGCTCCTTGTCATTAGTAGGTTTGTGCCTAACCTTGCTATTCAAAATAGTTCTTCTTCTGCTAGCCAATTCTTCACTATGACATATGCTGTCCCTTAATTCATGTAGTAAAACATCTGCCTCTACCAGTGCTGGGACAAGGTCATCTAGAGCCTAGGGCAAACATGCCAAACTGTAGGTTACAGTATGAGTAATATGCTTTCAGCAAAAATCTCCCCACAAAAACACTGAGCACTAATCTGCATGCTTACCCCCCAAGCATACATTTCTCCTCCTCCCTACAAATCTGCCCCCTGAACCCCCCCTTCTCAGCACAAATCTTTCCCCCCATCTCAAACAACCCCCCACCCAAAATAAAATTGTACCCCACCTAGCACAAATTCTCTACAACTAAAATTTCCCCTCCTAGTACACATCTTCTCCCCGCCAATTCAAATCCCCCTTCCAGCACCAATTGCTCTCAAATCCCTCACCTAGCTCAAATCTTCTCCTCCATCCCCCACCAAACACCATTCCCTCTAAATCACCACTTTTAGCAGCTCTCCTAGATTTCCCCTCCTAGGACAATACTTATTCCCTGCAGCCCCCCAAATTCCCTCTTCTAACAAAAATTCCCTCCCCCCAATCTCCTTTGGGTGCCCCTCCCCCCACCTAATACCACAGCTGTCCCTCCTGCCCACCCCTTGTCCCAGCCCTGGCCTCTACTCTTAGTCGCTATTGCATGTTAGCCAATTCTCCCTCATTCAGAATGTCCTGTTGTTGGAAATAGTACTCTACTTTATCATCTGTGATCTCTTCATTCATAGAGAGAGTTTTGCATCAGTAAAAATAGGGACCCGCTGAGCAAACTACTGCCCAGTTACTATCTGTTGGTCAAAGTGGGCCTATTACCACTTGATGAAATAGCATGCATGAAATAGCATTGCTAAGGCTACCTCAACATAAATGTTTTTTTTAAACTGAAATGAGTCAGTTTGGGGTGCTGCTGCTGTATGAAAGCCAGACATGTTATCCAAAGGATTTGTGCATTTTCAATGTTGCTGTTGAAGCCACATGAAAAGACCCTCTTTTCATTATATGTAATTTTATTAATTTATTTTATTTTGCTTTAATAAATGGTCCACATAACAGTGCCCAGTTCCCAGTGCCATTTCAGAGCTAATGGTTTTATTATTAGCCCTAAAAATGGCCAGAATATTTCCTCATTGACTTCATTGGGATCACCAAATTTTAAATAGTTGATGAATTTGTGAATTGAACCTGGATAGATGAATTGATCCCTACACTTCACTTGGGTTGGAAAATAAAGTGACATGTCCAGTACATTAGGATACGGGGTAGCATTTCATTTACCTACCTCCCACATGACAAAGCTGAGGCTTTGCTATTGACCACTCAGGCCCCCATGGAGGTGAGGAGAGCATCCCCAGTCTTGTGTAGCTCAAGGTTGCAGCTTTATATTACACAGGTCTTGCAAGCAGCTACCGCAGTCCTTGTACAAATTACCTCTTCAAGCTTCAGATCAGCCTCCTTTTCCACAAACTACACCATTAGACCTCAGATTAGCCCCACCATAGACCTTATAGCCCCCTTTCAGACTTTGATTAACTCCCATTTAAAACTTAGGTTACAAACTTCAGATAAACCCACATTTAGACCTTAGATTATCCCCCCCCATCAAACCTCAAAAACAAACAAAAATTCCCAGCTAATTTACCAGCTAGTAAGGCGAATTTGTTCATGGCCAAGTGGGAGGAGGATTTCATCGATGGTTGCCCTAGATCCCAGCTTATTTTCTGGAGGAGGTACATTGATGACATCCTCCTCCTTTGGAATGGGGATGCTACGTCCTTGCAAATGTTTATGCAGGAGGATTAATGCCAATGATAGGGGTATCTCCTTGGAATTTGAATATAGCTCATCTGAGATCCATTTTTTGGACCTCAAGATTAGAGTAGCAGATGGCATTATCACTACTTCTACATTTTTCAAGGAGACCGACAGAAAGGGGGTTCATTGATGTTCGGAGTTGTTACCATCCCAATTGGCTGCAATCTGTCCCTTTCAGTCAATTTCTCAGATTAAAGAGGAATTGTACCGATCTTGAGGTGTTTCTGTGGGAGGCTGAGATCCTCAAGAGGCGTTTTGTGGAGAAGGGTTATCCCTTAGCAGATCTGGACTCAGCACTACTACGTACGGATTCCAGATCGAGGGAGGATCTGTTAAGACCAAAACAAAGACCCTTGGATGATTCGTACAAATGTGCGTTTCTTTCATCTTTCTCCACTCAACACTTTTCAGTGAAACGCATATTGCAGAAGCACTGGCACATACTGAAAGAGGATCAGGTGTTGGGCTCAGTACTATCATCTCGTCCTCAAGTTATTTTTAGAGGACTTCCTCCTCTCAGGCTGCTTGTTGCCCCTAATGTCATTGATCCTCCCTGGAACATTTCTTTTTTCATGACAGGGGTGGATACTACCAGTGTAGAAATTGTCCTATTTGTAAGATCAATAAGGATAAAAGGAGGAAAATTGAGTTTTTTTAATCGAATGCTACCAAGCAACGCTTTGAAATTAAACCTTTCATAACATGCTCTACTACACATGTTGTGTACCTTTTGAGATGCCCTTGCGGTCTGGACCATATTGGCCGCACTATACGTAAGCTACGTGTAAGGGTTAATGAGCATGTGGGGAACATCATTAAGGGGTTCCCCAAACATAGCGTGTCCCGCCATTACGACCAGCATCATGGGAGGGACCCCACCGACACAATTTTCATGGGTATTGACAGGTACACTAGCAGCTGGAGGGGTAGCAATCGAACACAAGGTGTATCCCAACTGGAAACCCAGTGGATCTATAGGGTTAAATCCTATAGTCCTCATGGTATGAATATAGACTGGGATATTAACTCCTTTATCAACAATTCCTAAAATTCTCTTTTCCCCCCTTCTCCTTTGAAAATATGTATGATGTTTTATATATATATTTATGGTTTTTTACAACTTTTTATCTGTTCTTTTAGTGTGTATATCAGTTTTAATCTTTTACTATTTTGAAGTGATTTATTTCACTTGTGAGTTTTAACTATATTGTTCCTGTGGTGTCTCTAGTGGATAGTGTGGGAGCATTGTCAACTGTGTTTATTCAATTTTATTTACCCCTGCACAATTGATTATGTACCAGCAGGTGGTATTACTGGCACTTGAGCATGGATGGATTTTTTCCCAGTTCTTGTGCTTATAGTGAGGAGAATTCCTTTCTGTTTAAACTATTTTCTCTTTTTAAGTAGGTCTCACTTATGTCGCTGCACATCGGCATTTACGTCCTTTGGTTTTCTATCTCTCTCTTTTTCCATTGGATGTGTCTGCCTTTGTGCATTGAGGTATGGACTGGCTAGAGGAAGCGTAGTGATCCCTTCGGATTGGTCCCTTGATGGTGCCTTCTGATTGGTCTCGGATAAAGTTTCCGGGGTGATATGCTAGTCACTTCCTCTATCTATACGAATGTGTGGTTAGCGTTTGGGAGTGGGTGGAGTCGGCTGGAATGCACGCCGCTCCTCCCCTTCCGCTACTCTCGGGCCATTTAATGTGGGTGATCGGCGGCGTCAAGCCACGCCCCCTGATGACGTCAGGATCTGACGAAACCTGTAGGGGACTGGCAACGTCCGCATTGTGAACACCTTTCCAGCTGTCCTCAGTTAGAGGCTACACGGCTACAGCTACCACACCGTCCATTTATGAGTTCCCCACAGGACATTGACCGTTGATGCTTGTATACATCGATCTAATGTGAGTGTTACATTGGCTCTTCAATCATTAAAGTGTTTGTGTTTAAATATACTGCACCATGAGGAGTTTTTCTTCTTTCATATGCTATTGGGTCTAATATCACTCCCATGAGAGGATCGGTTGTGAGTATGCAGAGGCATTTCCTGTTGGAGGAGGTTTCTCATTTGTCCATCCACTGTGGTGTGTGAGGAGTCCCTGTCAAAGGCGCATTGAGATCTATGTAATGGGGATCATATGTTTTTGGTAAGAGGCCATACGTGTTGGTGTTTGGTGGAGGTCACATCTTCTAATTCATCACCTAGATCTTGGACTTCTTATAGGACTCCTTTCCCCATGGACTTTTCTTATATTGTTTTACAGTTTTTTTGATGTATTGTGCATATCATTACCTTAAATACTGACAGATATTGTGATTACCATATCAAGCGCTGCATACTTTGTTTTCATTTTTTTAGGTTGAGGTACAACAACTTCCTTATGCTAGCAGCTGATACTGTAATTTTACCATCTTATTAGATCAAGCGCAGTATAATTTGTTTTCATTTACCAGCTAGCCTGAAACAAACAGATTTGACCCTGTCTAACAGTTCACTGATTCTTTAGGAAAAGAGTTGCTCTGGATGTTACGATTCTATTAAGTTTCTGTAATCTTTTATCACATATATAGGATTGTTTGTTTTCTTTACTGGTGATGGCAATAGGGCACTATTTGTATTGTTCATCCACGTTTCTGAGGAGGGGTCCTTAAAGACTTGGAGGATACTCCTTCGGGTCTAGTAGTACTTCATCTATAGCTTTTGCTAAACAGGCAAATCGATCTGCGGGGCTTGATAGTCCTTACAAAATTGTCTTTTGTATACCCATTATTGTGTGAAAATGCTTTTCTTTGCTTTTTTTTCTCTCTGGTGTCTTGTTAGCCTTATGCTATGATCTGTTGTATTTCTAATGTAAAAAATCAATAAAATTATTTAACCACTTTACCACCGGAGGATTTTGCTGTCTTACGTCCAGGCCACTTTTTGCGATTCGGCACTGTGCAACTTTAACTGACAATTGCGTGGTCGTGTAACGCCGTACCCAAACGAAATTTACGTCCTTTTTTTCCCACAAACAGAGCTTTCTTTTGGTGGTATTTGATCACCTGTGCGATTTTTACTTTTTGCGCTATAAACAAAAAAATAGCGTTTATTTTGAAAAAATAACAATATTTTAAAATTTTTTTATATGAAATTCCCCCCAAAAAAATGTAAAAATCAAATTTTTTTTAAATTTTTGGCCAATTTGTTTTATGCTACCTATGTTTGGTAAAAAAAATCACAATAAGCGTATTTTGATTGGTTTGCGCAAAAGTTATTGCATTTGCCGCTGCTCCTCCCCTGGCCCGACTCCCGCTGTGACTGAACACAGTGGGAGCGAGCCTCCGGCGGCGCGCGCGCGCTGCCCACAAGGGGCGGAGTCCAGCGACGTAGGTCTACGTCGCTGGACGATAACGAGCCACATTGCTGCAGTAGCAGCAATGTGACTGGAGCTTAAGTGGTTAAAAAAACAAAATAAAAAAATGGTTTAGATGCACACCATTGCAAACATCTGTGTAAGCCGCTGTGGCTATGTCAAGGCACCCCAGTTTACTGTGGTCCCAACTCGATAATTTTGAGAGTCTACCAAAATGGAGCCCATATATAGCAGTTGGATAGATTAAGGGCAAATCTGTCTGGAGGGAGCCTATCCTTAAAGGTAAAGAAACACATGGAACAGCAAGGGCACAATGGCATCTGAAGGTATCCCATGCCTAAATGACCACATTTAGACTTCAGAACACCTCTTTTTCAGATGTTAGATTAGCCCTCTTTGGACCCCAGATTAACCCTATTTCTGATCTCAGATAACCCCATCTTTAGACTTTTGATTAACCCTCCTTCAGACCCCAGATAAACTCCCCTTTAAACCTCAGATTACCTTTCTCTTAAACCCTCAGATTAGCCCCCTCTTTAGACCTCAGATAACCCCAACATTAGACCTTACATAAGCCCACCTTTAGACCTCTGATAAATCACCATTAGACCCCAGATAAACCTCCATCAGACCTCAGATCCTCATTGTGAATTTAGACCTCTATCTGTGCAGTAGGAGCCACTTATCAGCTCCAAACAACCCTTCCCTATCCTTTTAGAATAAAAGCTGGCTATAGATGGATCAAAATATGGCTGGTTCAGCAGGGACTGGTCAAATTTCAATCCATGTGTGGCAGCTCCCTCTCAATAAAAGTCGATCTAATGATTGAATTCTGTTGAACAGGCTTGTTGGAACCTTTTTCTCAACCAGCAGCTGCAGCCAAAGGCATTCAGTCACCCATCTATGAGCAGTTTTAGACCCCTGTCACAAGGGATTGCCATTTTTTTTTATAATTGGCTTCTACGGTAACTCTCACTTTTCGACAGGCATAGGAAGCCACACTCTAGAGCAGGGGTGTCAAACTCAATTTCATCACGGGCCGAATCAGCATTATGGTTGCCCTCAAAGGGCCAGTTGAATCTGTAAGACTAGATGTCCAGAGCACCTCCCCTCCCCTACCATTAGGTGTCAAGAGCACCCCCCATCTCCACCATCAAAAGTCAAGAGTCCCTCACCCTCCCTTGCATGACAGTGCGCCCCTGAGTCTGGAGGAGGGCTGGAGTCCACTGAATGCTAAGACCATGGGAAGTGGAGAGGAGGGGGTGCTACGGCTGCACAGAGAGGCACAGGATCTGTAGGAGGAAATCTGTCTTCCTCTCTGTTGCGGACTGCTGAGACAGTGAATGGGGGGGGGGGTCAATTCAAGCCTCTCTGTGGCTGCATGGAGAAGTGCAGGATCTGGTGGATGAGTTTTGTCCTTCTTTTTGCTGCTGACTGCTGAGACAGCAACAGTGAAGGGGTTGCCGCAGCTGCAGAAGAGGTGCGAGGGCCACATGAAATGGCCTGGAGGGCCGGATTTGGCCCTGGGGCCTTGTGTTTGACACGTGTGCTCTAGAGGCTTCCTTAGCCAATAAGAAAGTTTTCCCAGCCAACCTTCTCTGAGCAGCTGACAGGTCTGGGATGCCAATACTGTGCAGGGTAGTCGGCACCCCTGCCTTGGGTCAGACAGCAGCCCAATACAGACTCCTCCTTGACATGGAACATCATCATCCCACACCCTGAAACAGCCACACTGGTCAGCTTCAGCCTCAATCTTCCGAACAGCCTGGCATCAACAACCGCAGCCACCATCACTCCCTGATCAGCCTGACACGGAGCCAATGTCACACTCTATCCACTGATATGGTTAGCCACCACACACCCAACATCCTATCTGCATTTAATGTCAGTGATCGCTCAACCTGGCACTCCATCTGCAGCTGCTGACATCCACCTGAGCAGCCGGAAATTCCATCTGCAATTCCCATCCCAGCACACCACAGATATCTTTGTCCAACTCTTATCAGCTGCCCTTCACAGAGCCTGAGTGAGATCTTCCATTTAGCACCATCTTCACTTCCTAAAGTAAGTTTTTTCATTTTTTAATCATCTCCCTTAATGTATTTTTATCCATATTCGTCTCTTTTACCCCCAGAATGCTGGTGCCCTCTCCCTCTACTCACACTCAGAAAGTTTTACTTACCCTGCTATCAAAATAAAATTATAGTCGGCATGTTTAGGAGCCGATACTGACTGGTACATATACCCCTAAATTATCCTCCTAAAACTGCATAATTATTACAAATTTATGGTGCTAAAACCTCCTGTTCCCTTAGTCTGATTGTATTATAATACACAATATTATTTTACAGTGAATTATAACATGCTAACATGTACAGGTAATATTCTTATGTGTCTCTGCATGCATAGGGCTCTTCTGCCTGAACTGGCAAACTGAGACATTTTCATTCTAAACTAACCTAATCCAGCGATCGAACATTTTATGAGCTCAGCATAGCGCTGCAGCAGAAAATAAGCTGCCATTTCAGTGTTCCAGTGGACTCCATCACAATGTCGGGTGGCTTGATAAAGATTAAATGACACATTTTTTATGCTAACAACACAGTCAGCTAATGGAGCCGATCACAATTTGTGCTGATCAATAAATCCATAAATCCATTGGAGGGTCAGGAAAATGAAATGCTTGGCTCTCTAGTTAATAAACATTCTTGGAAACGGATGGAGCGTGCATGGGTCAGCAGCATTTTGACACACAAGGAAAGGCAGTCATTAATTAGTGATACATACTGTATCATTATTCCCAGCAGTTTTCTAGGTCAGTTGAGTTCTTCTTAAATGTTTCCTAGATGGAGATGAACATAAAAGCTACCATTTAGTCCTTCTGTATATTGTATATACTCACTTAGAGTATTTTTAAAAAAGAACACTCTAAGCACTGTTGGATGTTAAGGTGAAATGCTGGGCAAACAGCAAAATACACAATGACATTTTTACAGTTGGAGACCCAGTCACAGGCGCATTTTACCAAATGTTTCTGTAATGCATGGCAAATTGCATACTGTGATGTGTTGCAGCATCATCCTTTTTGAATGGCATTCCAATGCACTAATAGAATTGCAGGCAACACACCTGTACTTTAGCACACTGCATGTAATGTTCCGGTACCTTTGGTACCCTAAATTACTCTTTTCACAAGTGTATGCGCCCCACCATTCTCTTTTGGAAAGGTGCGCATACACCTTTAAGACTGAAGCTGTCATCACTCAGCGCCGGACTAGATGGCTATTTAAATCGCCGGTTCTCACTCACATGTGTTCGTTCAAACACCCTTACCTGGATGCTAACTTGGCTTGAAGCTTTCGTGCTTGCAAGCATACCTCACTGACGGAACCTCGCTGCGCTGATCCCTGCATCCCGCTTCCGGATCATCCGCTCCTCCTGAACCAACCTTCGGCTGTATTGCTATTAGTGCTAAGTACCCCGCAGGGGAACCCTCTATAAACTTATACTAAGCTTACACTATCTAGCTCTGCATAGTAAAGACTATTTATCACATCTGCATATCTAGATTGCTAGCTCTTAAGACTACTGCTACTTATTCCTGCACTGGGTTGATCTCTCTTGTATGTCCACCTGCTACTCTGTCATCTGCTACCATACATGATTGCTAAACCTACCTGCATCCATCTGCTACTGTCTTACCTTCAAGTGTCTGTCACCTACCACCTCCACTCAACCTGTCTCTTAAATCTTCATCACTGTGTTACTACATACATAAAGTCACTCTAGGAACCAGCTTGTTGAGTGTGTGTATTTACTAGCTGAATTAAGACCTTCCACACATGATGAGTCATTGAGGTTGGGAATGGTATCTCAGCATCTCTCTTACATGACTACTGAAGTGGAATATTTCTGCAGCTGAAAATCCACACCATACATGAAACGCAGGAGCGTTACACTGCAATGCACATAGACAACTCTATATGGGCAGCCGAGGGGCGGAGAAAGTAGGCAGTTGAGCAGCAGTTTCTACTGGATGCCAATCAGCAAATTACCTTTGCCATATCGGTACACATCAGATCAGCCATGGTACAGCACAGTAAAAATTTTACCAAGGGTCGCATTTGGCATGCAGTAATGCCACCAAACATGATCAATGCAAGTGAATAGGGCTGCAACACAACTGAAAGTAATGCCCACTGTTGCAGCACAGTGTTGCAGCCTTTCAAGGGTTACCAGGCATCCAGGTGGCAACATATTGCCTCTGAGCGACTTGTTAAATGCTGTTGAAAAGTACCTGGGTCACTTTTTAGAGGGGAAACAATTACAGCCGCAGGTGTAAATAAGCCCAAAGTGTGGGATTCTAGTGCATGTTTTGTTGTTGTTGTTGTTTTGAGGGGGCATGATCTTTTTTGGCTGCATTGTGGTGCATTGGCAACCCATTTCTGATATCTACTTGTAAGCAGGCATTGGTAAACAATACCAAGTTAAAAGCCGCTCAGGTGAAAATATTCAACCTCTCAGTGTTCAGGCGCATGTCCAGTACGCGATCTGAGCAACATCCAGGCAAAAAAGGAAGTATCAACCGCACTCCGACACCGAAGACTTTATTGAGAAAAAACATATCTTAAGAGTGATGCAATCATCATGGACAAAACAGGTAACAGGAAGGAGCAGTTGACACGTTTCATGAACAAAATTTGCTTACTTATAACTAAAGTTAGTTATAAGTAAGCAAATTTAGCTCATGAAACCCGTCAACTGCTCCTTCTTGTTGTCTCTTTTGATGGTTGTATCACTGTGAAGATATGTTTTTACTAGATAAATTCTACTCATCACCTTCGGTGTTGGAGTGGGGTTGATACTTCGCTTTTTTGCCTGGAAGCAGGGATTGGTACCCTTCAGGGAAACCCCACCCAGGGCCGGTGCCCCTATTCTGCACCCTAGGCAAGACCATCTACTTGAACCCGCCCCCCCCCCAAAAAACAATAAAAATAAACAAAGGCACCTAATTCAGCCTGAACAGGAATGCTTTTTCCCCTCCTTGTTAATGTTAGCTCCATGTGCGGACTGACTGGGGAGCTGGGAGGAAGTGATGTTGCGTGCAGCACGGCTTGCGCAGCACCCCATAGGCTGGATACCTTTTCTTCATGGTTTGACTGAAGTTTGCAGGAGACGCCTTCTTCTCCAGTTAACATCATCCAGTCCTGCAGCGTTATGTGGAACGTCAGCACAGTGTGTGGGGAACAAGGTAGCCAATAGAAATTTTGGGACCCCTTACACAGCTTTAGGCCTGGACCCCTGGGTCTGACCCCCTTCTAACCCTTTTCATTAGGGTTCCCAAAGTCCCCCCCTACATCAGGGTCCGAAGAGTCCCCTCTCCTTAAATCTGAGTCTTCAGAGTCCCCCCCCCCCTTGCATCAAAGTCCCCAGAGTCCATCCTTAAAACAGAGACCCTACTTTCATTAGGATCCCCAAAGTCTTCCCTTACATTATAATCCCAAAGCCCCCCCTTACATCAAGGTCCCCCTTACATCAGGGTCCCCATAGTCCCCCATAGGGGCCTGCTAGTATACTTGTTCCAAGCCATCACTGAAGTCAAAGGAACTAACAGTTTGATAGGGCAAGTTCAGAAATGTCAGCCACCATGACAGAGTCCGTTTAAATCCAACTTTTACCTTGAAGCTAAGTCGTACAGAAAAAGATTAAAAGCTTATGTACTTTATACAGGGTCGCCTATCAGGACAAAATGTTATAGCTGCAGTTCTACTTCTACTTAAAATTTTGCATTATTGTTCATTTATGGCTTTTCATTCGGGGGAAATTGGAGAGGTCTGAATCATTTTAGTTTACATAAACTTCAAATAAATGTGAACATTTTCAAACACAACATGAAAACTGGAAAATGCCCCCATGCTACTCTTAGATGGTCCATCTGTTCAGATTCTGTTTGCAAGTATTTGAAAGACTGAGGATTTAATTAATACTGACCTGCTTAGTTAATTTTAATTGCTTGAACTAGTCTGTGTATTATGCAGTGAAAATCTGTGTGAGGTTTACAAAAAAGTGTGTTGTACATAAAACAATGCTCATTAGATGCATAATGCCTACAGATATTACAAAAGGATACATTAGAATGATTTAACCCATTAATATTATAAATATGAGTATTAGTAGGTTACTTACATCTAAAGCTGAATTCCAGTTATGGCTTTTTTCTTTGCATAGTTACATGGGTCCTGTTTTGACCAATGTACGTATGTATGTACCATATCTGGCCAATTCCTATGGAAGCTGGAAATCACTAAAGCAGGCACCACTATTCCAGTGATCTCCACTAGCTTCTGGGTCCCATGCCGAGAGGAAGAGCTGTTGCATCATGACCTCCACATCATCCAATCAAAAAATGCTTTGCATTCAATGAAAAAATGCAAATAATTCTCTGAATGGCCCCTGTGCCCAACAAGCTCCCTCCTGTATTCACTAAGCAGCAGCGCAGTAGCACAGCAGCGCAGCAGCCAGTCACTTGGCACAGGACCCAGAAGCTAGTGGAGATCACTGGCGTAGTGGTGCCTACTACAGTGATTTCCAGCTTCAAAGGTAATCACTCAGCAGTGCCGAGACAAGGTCAACTAGAGCTTAGGGCGAACATGCCAAATTGCCCTAGCACCCCAATAATATTTGTCAGCAAATATCCCCCCACAAAAACACTGAGCTCTAATCTGTATGCTTACCCGCTAAGCATAAATTCCCCCTCCTTCCAGTACAAACCCACCCCCTGCTGAAATTCCCCCTCTCAGCACAAACCTTTGCCCCCCAAATCCCTCCAGCTCAAATGCCCCCCCCCAAAAGAAAAATTTACCCCGCCTAGCACGAATACTCTAACCCTAAAATTTCCCCTCCTAGTACACATCTTCTCCCCCCATTTCTACTCCCCCCTACCAGCACAAATTCCCCCCAAATACCCCCTATTAGCACAAATATTATTTCCCCATCCCAACACAATTCCCCCTAAATCACCACTCTTAGCAACCTCCCCCCCCCCCTCAAATTTCTCCTCCTAGAACAATACTTACCCCCTATCAACCCCAAATTTCCCCTTCCAGCACAAATCACCTCCCCCCATCTTCTTGTGGTGCCCCCCCCCCCCACTTCACGTGATACTACAGTGCATAGGGTAGCCGTCCCTTCTGCCCACCCCTTGTTCAGGCCCAGTCCCACAGGTATGGCTGGATAAGCTGGATCAATCTGTGCAATGATTTCCATACCTGGATTTCAGCTTTACAGCTGAATTTCAGGCAAACAGCTAAATACACATTTATTTTAGTTGTTTTAACTGCCAAAGGATTTGTATGTCTTTACATCCAGTTCTGAAACTTACACAGCTCTGCTATACAACACAGCCCTGTCTGGCAGTGCAGGAGATTTGTTTTTGTTTTTTCTGTAGTTCAGTAGCAAGTACAAGTCTTGTCCCTCCCAAGCCTATGTCTGGATAGTGAATGGAGAAGCACACTGATAAGCGTATCTTTCTCTGCTCTGTTTTCTTTTTTGCATGCTCCTTACACTGCAGCATGACTGATTGGCTCCTTGTACTGCTTCCTAATCTCCAAGTCTGAGCTCTGCTGTAAAGGGGATTTCATAAGGCTGGTTCTTAACGGAATTCAGACACTTACATTGCCTGCATTTAAATAAACTACAAATAATGTGGTTGTAAAGGCTCCAGTTTTTTTTCCTTCATGCTTTTTATGCGTAAAGGTAAAAAACCTTCAGTATGCAGCAGCCCCCCAATACTTAAATGAGCCACATGGTGATCCAGTGCTGTGCAAGAGAGCCTTGGCTCTCCGGGGACTGTCCCTCTTATATTTAAGAGCTAGACGTAATTGTACAGACTTGGATAGTTTCCGCAAAGCAGCGGATGATTTGAGGACCAGACTCCTTGCGAGAGGATACACGAAAACAATTTTAAAAAAAGCGTATAAGAAAGCTGTTTCCAGCGACAGAGGCAAATTATTATCTCCTAAAGAAAACAAACAGGAAGATCCAGTCCTTAGAATAATAACAACATACTCGGAACAATATCCAACTATCAAAAAAATAGTATCAAAATAATGGCATGTGCTGGCATGGAAAAATGGAAAAATAAAATTCTTTTCAATTTTTCCTCCTTTAAATGATCCCATTCTTTTCTAATTAAAAAAAAAAAAATATTTTGCTTTCGTAGATCGTTAACAGTAGAGGTCTGCAACAATGTCATATTAACATTCAAGACCACAGATATATATATATATATGATACATGCAGGCAGGCTCTGATTCCTTCATCCCCTTTTTCTTTCCTTTTTTTTCCTTTTCTTTTCTTTTGTTCCCAATCTCCCAGAAGATGCCTATATGTCTCCCTGAACCACCTCTAGGCTATAGGAAATGCCTTTCTTCCCCTGGCAAGCAAATTGACATAGATTAAAGGTTAAATGATCTCGCAATGAGCCACAAGGGGGCGTTTACTTAGAAAATCCTTTCTGGATTTTATCCCCATACATTTTTTTCTTTTTGCTCCATTCTTCCGTTTTTTTGTTGAATGATACTTTGTCAAAAAAACAGAGAAAGAACCTCATAATTTATATACACCTCATTTAAATTTCTCTTTGCCCACAGCCAGATGAAACAATGGGTAAACGTATGGCCATCCAGCTCGCTCCAGGTAAATAGCCCGGCACGGTAAGCGGCCGCCACCTAGTGGCGAGCCGCAACATGAGTCCTCGGCTCTGCACCAATCTCGCGAATTGCGAGACGTCCAGACGATGACTCACACTATGCCCCGCCTGCATTCCACGCGAGCGGGTCATGTGACGTGCCGGTGGTGCGCAGGAGCCGACCGCACTTCCGCCATGCCCGACAGCCGAGCAGTGGATGGGGAGAGCGCCCGGCCCCCCCACACCAGGGACCCCACCAGGCAATCAATGGAAGGAGAACGCAAACCAATTCAGTTAAGTAAACACAGCTGTGAAGTCAATCTGACTTCACATTTAAACCCCCGAATCATAGCAGTGAGCCAATTGCTCGCTTGCTGTGAACACCGAGGGTTGTTTGTCTGGCATGATCCAGGCCGTTTACCATCTGAACAAGGTAACTAGTATACTCCATTTTTACACTTATAAGAAAACCCCTCTTTTTTACCTTCTACCTTTGTGTTTTGGAGGTGACTATCTTATACTATTGGCTATACTAAAATGAAGAGATATAAATCAAATAACTTTCAGAACGTTTTATAGAGATTAACCTGCTCTGTAAGACCAAGTCAATTTACCCCTCCTTTTACCCTTTTTCTGTTTTGAAGCTTTGGAGGAATATGAAACCTCATGCCTCCAAATATAATATGTACATTCTAGTAAGAATGTTTAAATCCTTTCTTTATTCTCTCATGCATTATCCACTCTCTTTTTCTAAAGAAATAGCCACCTCCAATCACTGGATTTTTTAAGTTACTTGTTCCTTACAATCTCACATTTCCTCCTTCCAGCTGATCAGCCACCAATTTGGGATCCAGCTATCCTTACCTGGTGCTTCCTGAGAGCCACCCACGAGAAACTGGCATACTCGTTTCCTTCACAACACATGTGTATGAGGTCTGAGTACCCCATTGTCATGTTGTGATTCAGCCAGAGTGCAGGTTCGGTGGAGCATAGACAGCATCTGATTTTAATACATCCCGGCAGGTTTATAGTGCCATTCATCACTGCATAGAATGTAAGTCATAATTCTTCTTTATTTTGATGAAATTTCTTGTTCTACTAATTATTGTAATGTATACATGACTGCATTATTGTTATATTTGACTGATGTCTACCTAATTAATTATCTACAGACCACCACCCAGGGTCTCGTCTCCCCCCTGAAGAAGGAGTAATTGTTTAGCTCCGAAACTAGTTGGGTTTTGAGCCTTCACCCTGTACTTGTGTGGTCACTTCCCAAATGCACATGTGATGTATCTTACTTTACTTGCTTTTTATGCATATCCATGAAATTTTAATTTTTCAATAAAATTTATATTTTTTATAAAATTTTGTGTACATGTGAGTGCCTAAAAAGTCCCACCAATAGGGGAAACTTTTTCTTGAACTCCCCATTGGCTGAGACAGCAATGGGAGCCATTGTCTGCCGCTGCTGTCAATCACAACCAGTGAGCCAATGAGAAGAGAGAGGGGGCAGAGCCAAGCAACGGCTCCATGTGTGAATAGACACGCATTGCAATGGCTCTGGAGCAAGCCTGCTTGGGTGCCCCCACAGCAAACTGTTTGCTGTGGGGGCACTAGGCAGCAGGGAGGGGCCAGGAGCGCCGGCCAGGGACCACAGAAGAGGAGTATCGGGGCTTCTCTCTGCAAAACCAACTGCACAGAGCAGGTAAGTTTGATATTTTATGACGACAGAGCTACTGTACATTCTTTTGTGCCCAGTGTTAATAAAAGTCTATGGTTTGATAGTCGTCTTAAGAATTAAACATTTATAGATAAAGTATAGCTAATGTAAAAACCTGTTTTAGTGTTGAATCAAGTAGGAAAAGGATAGCGCATCTGACAGATTTTTTTTTGTAATCTGTGTTTATGAGTCACATTTTCTATCTGGGAAAAAATCTTACAGTTGTCACTAAAACAGGAAATAAGGAGAATCTTACAATGGGGGCACTTGTTTCAGTGACAACTGTTCAAGAGGGGATTTCTTATCACTTTAAAGAGTTTTCCTCTTATTTTCTCTGGGGTTTCCAGGACATGAAAATATAGGAAAGCCAAAACATAGCTAAAAAACTTCTACAACGCTCCTACACTATCAAAAAAGAAAAAATGTAAACCATATCTAAACCCAAAAAAACAAAAATGTAATATGTTATAGCCTATTAATCCTTAGATGTGATGGCTGTATTTATTTTTTTCAGGATTATTTTCATTTATTTTCACCTGGTGATCTGGCCAGTAATACACTTTGGGGTTGATTCACTAAGAGTTAAACAATGGCTAATAATATGTGGTAAAATGCTGCATGTGATAACAATTGCACAAGTGTTCAATTCACTAAGAAATTGGAGTTAAATACCAAATGCCGTATTTGTTCGATCCAGTGGTAATTACCGCATTCGTTAATCCAGTAATTTACCGAATAGAGCTGGTTGCTAAGGAGCGGGCCGAGAAGCCAGTCACCACATCCTTAACAGCTGATGGCATATCAAAGCCAACAATTAAATAGTATGATAAAAAACAAGGCGTGTCCATACAAGGCCTTTATCCTTGCATGCAGCCCGGCAGGTCAGGAAAAGAGGGGGGGGGGGGGGCGAGCGAGCACCCCCCCTTCTGAACCATACCATGCCACATGCCCTCAACATGGAGGGATGGGTGCTTTGGGGCAGGGGGTAGGGCTATTCCCCCCTACACCCCAAAGCACCTTGTCCCCATTTTGATGGGAACAAGGGACTCATCCCCAATACTGTGGCCGGTGGTTGTGGGGGTCTGTGAGCAGGGGGCTAATCGGAATCTGGATGATAAATAAATTATAACGATTGGTGTTGGCGCTACCTTTAGAAATTCGTAAAAAATGCCCCAAATGGCGTGAATGGGAATGTGGGGTGTGATGACCCAACTAATGGTGAAATTGTGCCGAAATAATATAAGTGAAAATAAAAAATGACAAGGTGTTTATTCACATAAATCAAATAAATACCAAACAGTGAAAATGAATAAATAACGTGAGTGTAATCAACCCACTACCATAGGCATGTAAACCAAGTTGCTGATAAGTGAAAAAAATGAATAAATGAACGTGCCACATAGAATGTGAAAAAATAAATAGAAAAAAGGACGTTAGGGTGTAAAGTCCATAAGTGGCCACTGGGTGGCATTTAGCTGATACAACCTGTATATTGGTGTTTAGGGGGTTCCTCTTCGTTGCGGGGAGCAAACGTGGGCCAGGTGGCAAATGGCCTAGATGCTCACTTCCGGTTGTCGGCCGTGGAAGTGACGTTTGACGTCGGAGACTCCGCCCTACGCGTTTCGTCACAATGACGTTTCACTATCACGTATCACTTCCGGTTGTCGGACTGTGGTTTTCTGATCTCGATCATCTATACAAGTGAGTTATCTACACCTTGTTTATTACCTGTATAATTCATTTATTCATCATGGGGCTTTCTTCTTCCTATGTGAGCATCTAGGCCATTTGCCAAATGGCCCACGTTTGCTCCCCGCAACGAAGAGGAACCCCCTAAACACCAATATACAGGTTGTATCAGCTAAACGCCACCCAGTGGCCACTTATGGACTTTACACCCTAACGTCCTTTTTTCTATTTATTTTTTCACATTCTATGTGGCACGTTCATTTATTCATTTTTTTCACTTATCAGCAACTTGGTTTACATGCCTATGGTAGTGGGTTGATTACACTCACGTTATTTATTCATTTTCACTGTTTGGTATTTATTTGATTTATGTGAATAAACACCTTGTCATTTTTTATTTTCACTTATATTATTTCGGCACAATTTCACCATTAGTTGGGTCATCACACCCCACATTCCCATTCACGCCATTTGGGGCATTTTTTAAGAATTTTTAAAGGTAGCGCCAACACCAATCGTTATAATTTATTTATCACTCTCTACCTTCACCTAAGGTTTGATTGGGGCAGCTTACACCTTTTCAACCCCCCAGCATATATCACAGTCCGTAGCGCTGGTCACTTTTCTCTATCAATCGGAATCTGGAATCCCGCTTTAGTAAGGGGGCCCTCATACCCCCCATATAAATGAGTTTCGGGTACATCGCACCCCTACCCATTCACCAAGAAAGTGTAACAAGGTAAGAAAAATGCACAGATAGTTTTTGACAATACTTTTATTAAAAAATAAAAAAAATACCATCCCCTAATTTAAATCCACTGACAATCACACTGCCCGCCGGACCCAAAAAAGAAAAGCGAACAGAGACGCTCTGCCGTTGGTGAAATCTGGTCGTCTACTGCAGGCTCTGCCATCTGACATTTCTTATATAGGTAAGGAGCGGGGCCACCAGGCTATGTCACCTGGTGGCCCCGCTCCCTTGTGACGTCACCGACCGGTGCATGCTTAGCAACCAGCTATTTGTCAAAAAACAGCATGGGTGTCCCCCAACCACCAGGCTGCTTTTTGACAAATACCACATCTGATACTGCTAGCTAAACCCTAGTGATAATCATCACATGCTTTTTAACACTCTGGTCCATTTGTGAATTGGACTTAAGAGCTTTTTGTCTCAACTCTCTAACAATTTTGTTGGACAGTCTGGTCTGTTAAAGAAGAGGATAGAAAACAGACCCATCGGCTGGATCACCAGGTGAAAATGAATGATGCCAAATAAAAAAAAATGAATGCAGCCAACAACATCCAAGCATTGGAAAAACTGCAATAAACAAGCGTTGTGCTTTTGGGTTTGGATACACTTTAAAAAACACAAGCTTCTGGCTTCAGATACACCGATCCTAAATAATTTAAATCAGGTGGTTTGTTTCATGACACCCAACAACTGTATTTTTTACCTTTCACAGGCGTGAAAAGTATTCAGAATGTCTGGAAATAACTATCTACGCACAGCAGAGAAGCTGGTGATGAGACTCTTGTGTCTTGCTCTGGATTTCATGCTTTACAAGCCAAAGGCTGGTAAGTAGAAACCAGTGAACTAAACTGACCAACCTGGATTACTTCCAACTCACTCCCTTGACAACCATGGGATGAATTGGATGATAAAGGAAACAACATGATGACCAGAAAATGACATAGGTTAATCGATACGGTAATTTAGTACTGTGAGATATCAACCAAAGGTGCAACGTGGTCATTAAACACTTTGATTGTCAATCATCAAATCTTTTAACCCCAAATTCTCTCCTTTTGGCTTACAAATGTTGGGCTATCCTACTTGCCTACACTGGTCCAAACAATTTATCCCCTTAATATGATGCCAATGCCTGTATTACATTTTGTTCAAGTAAACTTTAAATGAGCTTCCCATGATGTGTATTAAAAGCTGCAGCAAGTCAGAGAGAGCTTACTCCATTTCTTTGCTGAAGGACATATGGCATCAACTAGCTGTAGCTTGTAGGCAGGTGCAGTCTGTACTCCCCACTGTATGTGGAACTGAACCAAAGAAGCAATACAGAAGGGAAAGGAAGTTGTGGGGAACTTAGCTACTCTATGACTTTGCTACACTAGGACAGCTGTCTGGTTGGACGCTGAGGCCCCATGTGACCTCTGCTGTCATCTTAGGTGAGATTTAAGCCCATGGCCAGTGGTGAATTTTGGTTTTGTGTTGCCCTAGGCAAGACTAAAATTGGGCGCCCCCCTCCCCCACCTATGTAACTTTTCCCCACTCCTTCTTTTTTAATGGATGTGGCTCCCTCCAAAATTGAAGGACTACAAGTCCCAGCATTAACCCCTGAGATCTCACGAGAGAGGGGGTGGGTGAGGGAGAGAGAGAGAGGGGTGGGTGAAGGGGAATGAGAGAGAGAGTGGGGATGAGAGAGCAAGAAAGGGGGGATGAGAGAGAGAGAGAGGGAGGGTGAGAGAGGGAGAAGAGGGGTGAGAGAGAAGAGGGGTGAAAGAGAGGGAGGAGGGGTGAGAGAGAGAGAGGGGGCGTGAGAGAGAGAGAGAGAGAGAGGGGCGGTGAGAGAGAGGGGGGGATGAGAGTGAGAAAGAGGGGGTTGAGAGAGAGGGGGGAATGAGAGAGGTGGCTCTAGCAACCAGTGGCCAATAGAGACTCAGGTGGGGGGGGGGGCAGTTTCTTTGCTGCCCCCTGCAAAGTGCCGCCTTAGGCTGGGCCTTGTTGGCTTAGGCCAAAATACAGCACTGCCCATGGCCCCCTTACTTATGTAAGTGGTTAGTGTTGGGACAGGTTCCCCATCTCTCAGGGACAGCGCATAGCAGCAGGGAGAGGTTCCAGAGGAGCAGGGAAAGTGCAGGGACTATGCTATCTACACTCAAGAACCCCCCAGTTTGGGTTGGACCAGCCAGG
Organism: Pelophylax lessonae; assembly: GCF_965119305.1. NCBI lineage: Eukaryota > Metazoa > Chordata > Amphibia > Anura > Ranidae > Pelophylax > Pelophylax lessonae. Next base: position 81,013,822 of record NC_138773.1, read on the forward strand.
CCACATTCCCGCTCCTCATGGCAGAAGGTGTTGACATCTCTTCAAGTACAGAACCGCTGTAACTATCTCTGTAGGTGTCTCCAGGCAGGTGTGCTCTTCCGCCAGGCCCGGGTATTCTCGGTTGTGATGTTCTGCAATATACAGTACATATTACTCATCCTCTGTATGATTCCTGCTGTATGATTCTATACCCAATGATTACATCACTGGTCTAAATTAAGGTATATAAAGAAAATGGCAAGGCTTTATTTAAAAACAGCATTAACAAATTGTTGATGTGGAGGAGAAAGGAACCAGGGATAAAATTTCAGTTATAAAAAAATTAAAATCCCACATGTGCAGGTATGAGGTTATTATACTTCCAGCATGTCTTACTCATATCACATCTAATTTGATTAAAGAAAATCGCTACCACCTACTGATTATTTCATAGGCTACTACCTTCGATTTGGAATCTCTATTAGGAAAAGTTGTTCTGTCCATCATTTTCAATTTTTCATGCGCTAGGAGAATATTTAAGAGCTCAAATGAATATAAAGGATGCTCGACCTATAACAATTAATTTCCACTCACGTTGAGAATACATTGCTTCTTCTCAATTTCCTTGTTCCTTTGTTACTTTACTCTACCATTTTGTGCTAATTGTGTTATAATTGGAAGAGAAATTATATTTTGAAAGGGTTAGCCTGAAAAATGGTACGCATGAAGTGCAAATTATGTGTTTTTTTACCTAAGGTTCAGCCTTGAAAATTTTTAGGATTTTTTTTTTACTTTTTGCTACCCCTCCTCACCACCCATTGTTTCTTCTTTCTCCTTTTTTTCCTGTTTTCTGATGGACTCTCTGTAGTTCTTTTCATTACATTCTCCTCTACTTTTATTCTTTTTCCATCTTATCTGTTCCCCTTTAGAGATGGCCTTGCAGTTCGCCCGGCGATCGGTTCGCGGCAAACTTTGCTTGTTCGCTACCCACCAAATTTTCAGACACATGGCGCCGTTCGCCATATTTGTTTACATTGGGGAGAACTTTGACCCATGATACAGCCGTCAGGTGTAACGGGACAGCCAATTGAAACATTCCAGCACATGGACAGTCCCCCTACCCTATAAATAGACCTGACCTGGCGGCCATTTCACATTCCGTTTTCTGCCAGTGTAGGGAGAGGTCTGCTGTGCTCGTCAGGGAGAGTTTGCTAGACACATATAGCGCTATGAAGATCCACAAAAGTCCTTTCCAGGGCTGGTATTTCGGTATAGGCCTTCTTCAATCTCTTTTTAGGTTAGGGACAGGTATCCTGATATATAGATAGATATCGGCTGCAGTCGCACAGAAATCGCTTGGTTAATGTCCACAAAAGTCATTTAAAATGCTCCAATGTCGTTTTAGGGTCTATTAAGTCTCTTTAACATTAGGGCCAGGTATCCTGTGGTTGCTTTAAGGGCAGTTAGATATCGGCTGCAGTCGCACAGAAATCGTTTTGTCAATGTCCACAAAAGTCATGTAAAGGGCTGCAAATTTTTGGTATTGCTGTGCAGTGCACTAAAAAAGGGGGGGGGGAGGCGGGTAATCCACAGTATAATATACTTTGTAGAAAGCATATTATAGTGGATTAGTACTATTATTGTGCACTGTGCAGCATTGTGACAGGTGTGGTGGTGAGACTGAGCATTTCTGCAGCAACACTACACACAGTGACAAAAGCACTTATAATGTATTATAACTGGTGTGATAGACCAATTGCCCCCCCAATGCCACATAAACTTTTTCATGTGTATTTGTGTCATGCAACAATATTTCCTAGTTTGCTGAGTGAAGTCTGGTACACACAGCGCCAAACTCACAGGCCAATTTTTTGAACTGGTGTGCTACACCAATGCTCCCCCCCAATGCCACATATTGAAGTGGGGTGTTATTTAACAGTATAAATTTCTAAGAGTGTATTTTAGTCCTACAAACATTTGGCCTCTTTTGCTGTGTTAACTCTGCTACACACAGTGACAACAGTTACTGGCCAATTATTTGTAGAACTGGTGTAATAAACCTGTGCCCCCCCCCCCCCCCCAATGCCACATATTGATTTGAGGTGTTATTTAACAGTATACTTTTCTAAGATTGTATTTTAGTCCTGCAAACATTTGACCTCTTTTGCTGTGTTAACTCTGCTACACACAACAGTTACTGGCCAATTATTTGTAGAACTGGCGGACTGACGGACCGGCAGATAGGGAGGAGAGGCAGGCAGAACTTGCATTGCAGAAGAGGTAGAAAGCAGACTGCAAATGTATCAGGAGCGAGCCCCAAACCATGTACAGTCACATCTGGCACTCTCAGGATGCCAGCACGTGGCTCCGCAGTGTGGGCTTTTATTAATGTGTCCGTTGCTGACACCAGTGTTGCCATCTGCAGCCTTTGCAGTCAACGCATAAGTCGCGGTAAGCCCAACACTCACCTAGAGACAACCGCCTTAAGAAGGCACCTGAAATCCCATCACCAAGCCCAGTGGGAGCAAAACTGTCAGAACCCACAAAGTCACACTCCATGCTCTCACCATCCAGCCTCTTCTCCTTCTCCTCCCCCTTCTCCTTCTCCTGTCTCCTCACAGTTGTCCAACACTCCACCTTCCATGATGCCGTCGTCACGTTTTTCTGGAAAAAGGCAGGCTTCTGTGGCTCAAATGTTGGAGTGTAAAAAAAGGTGTCAGTTCAACCCATGTGAGCTCATGTTTGCGGCCTAAACAGCCCGCCACCAACTTGTGTATACTGTGAACGCCTACTGTACCTCTACCCATCATATACTACGTTCTTTGCTGTCAGTTCAACCCATGTGAGCTCATGTTTGCAGCCTAAACAGGCTGCCACCAACTTGTGTATACTGTGAACGCCTACTGTACCTCTAGCAATCATATACTACGTTCTTTACTGTCAGTTCAACCCATGTGAGCTCATGTTTGCGGCCTAAACAGGCCGCCACCAACTTGTGTATACTGTGAACGCCTACTGTACCTCTAGCAATCATATATACGTTCTTTACTGTCAGTTCAACCCATGTGAGCTCATTTTTGCGGCCTAAACAGCCAGCCACCAACTTGTGTATACTGTGAACGCCTACTGTACCTCTAGCCATCAAAAACTAAGTTTTTTGCTGTCAGTTCAAACCATGTGAGCTAATTTTTGGAGCCTATACAAGCCGACACTTACGGTTCTGTGTACTGTGAACGCCTACCATACCTCTAGCCATCAAAAACTACGTTTTTTGCTGTCAGTTCAAACCATGTGAGCTAATTTTTGCAGCCTATACAGGCCGACACTTACTTCTGTATACTGTGTGAATGCCTAATGTACCTTCAGCCACAGAATACTATGTACTTAGCTGTCAGGTAAACCCATGTAGGCTAATGTTTGGGGCCTGGAATGGGCGACACTTACTTCTGTATCCTGTGAATGCCTAATGTACCTTCAGCCACAGAATACTACATTCTTAGCTGTCAGGTAAACCCATGTGGGCTATTTCCTGGTGCCTTTTATGGCCGACACTTACTTCTGTTACCTGTGAATGCCTAATGTACCTTCAGCCACAGAATACTACTAGCTGTCAGGTAAATGCATGTGGGCTAATTTTTGGGGCCTGAAATGGCCGACACTTACTTCTTTATCCTGTGAATGCCTAATTTTTCAGACTGGAAATGAAAAACAATGGGTCTGTAAAGGTTCCGCCAAATTGTGGAATGGATGTGCACCCATTTTACAGATGTGTGAATGGACCCAATATGTATTAGACAATGTATTAACCGGCTGCTGTCAGTTCTGGCTGATTTATGAAAAAATATATATATATTTTTTGCTGAAAAAAAAAATTAGGGCAACTTTTTTTGCAATACTTTTGTTATGACATTATCCATGTGCTGGGACTATTTGTGCACAGCTAGTACGTCTTTTGTGGCTGCAAATATGACCTAAAGGTTTTTAAAGTTCGCCTCCCATTAAAGTCAATGGGGCCCGCCGCAAACTCGCGGTTCGCAGACTTTTGAGAAAATTTGCGGCTGGCGTTCGCGAACCGCCCCGGCCGATGTTCGTCCATCACTATTCCCCTTGACTTATTTAATCTGTCTTTATGTCAAGAACTTACCATATCACACAAAGAATAAAATTCAAAATACTAACAACAACTTACAAAGCCATCTACAACTTTGCCCCCTGCTACATCTCTAACCTTGTCTGAAAATACCAACCAAATTGTTTGTTCGTCCCAAGACCTCCTGTTCTCTAGCTCCCTTGTCACCTTTTCCCATGCTTGTCTCCAGGGCATCTCCAGAGCCACTCCCATCTTCTGGAACTCCTTACCCCAATCTGTTTGACTATCTCTTACCCTGCCCTACATTAGGACCCAGTCACACCAAAATGCGGCATGGGAAAGCCATATTTTGTGTGCGTTTTACAAACCACAGGTGAACGCACTGCCCTTGCGAGTTATATGCAAGTGCCCATTTATTGTTAAAGGCACCCCAAATGCATCTTGCAAATGCAGTGCGTTTGCAGCCACCAAATCACATGATACCAAGGTACCATGTGGTTTGGTGTAGTGTAATCTGAAAAAGGAGTGCTTGCACTCCTTTTTCCACATTCAGGGCATTTAAATGGGCTGTCAAAACCAGACTGCACAAGAACAGGCAGGAATGTGCGTTCCAGCATGAACTGGCCCTTAGTTGATCCTTGAAAGCCCATCTCTTTATAGAAGCCTATCCTGCCTCTACCTAACATCTAAACTTTTTTTCTCCATCAGCTCATCCCCCACTGTGATTGCCTTTTGTATCACCTGACCCTCCCTTTTAGATTGTAAGCTCGAATGCGCAGGGCCCTCTGATTCCTCCTACATTGAATTTTATTGTAACTGCACTGTCTGCCATTATTTTGTAAAGTGATGTGAAAACTGTTGGCACTATATAAATCATGAATATTTATAATAATGATAATACGAAGAAGTTTCACTAAGATGGGCAGTTCACCAATTGCAATTTTAATATACTTTAGCATAACTGGGTATACATGCTTTAGGGCCCTGTCAGTTTGTTAAAGCTGATCTTTAAGCAGATATAAAGGAACTCGACCACGCCCACCCCTTGAACCACATAGACTGGTGGGTGTGGCCAGATTGCAGTGGGAGGATCTTACAGGGGCAAAAAATACCAAGAGTGTGTTATGTGCAGAGTTCAGGGATGTGCTATGTGTGTCTGTGTGCCATCCTCTGTGTGACATGTACATCCTCTGTGTGCCATCCTCTGTGTGCCATGTACATCCTCTGTGTGCCACCCCCTGTGTGCCATCCACTGTGTGCCATGTACATACTCTGTGTGCCATCCTCTGTGTGCCATGTACATCCTCTGTGTGCCATCCTCTGTGCGCAATCCTCGGCGTGCCATGTACATTCTCTGTGTGCCATACTCTGTGTGCCACCCTCTGTGTGTCATGTACATCCTCTGTGTGCCATTTACATCCTCTGTGTGCCATCCTCTGTGTGCCATCCACATCCTCTGTGTGCCATGTACATTCTCTGTGTGCCATCCTCTGTGTGCCATCCCATACTTGCCATGTACATCCTCTGTGTGCCAGCCTATACTTGCAATGTACATCCTCTGTGTGCCAGCCTATACTTGCCATGTACATCCTCTGTCTGTGCCATCCTTTACCTGCCATGTACATCCTCTGTGTGCCATCCTATACCTGCCATGTACATCCTCTGTCTGTGTTATCCTTTACCTGTCATGTACATCCTCTGTGAGCCATCCTATACTTGCTGTGTACATCCTCTGTCTGTGCCATCCTATACCTGCCATGTACATCCTTTCTCTGTGCCATCCTTACCTGCCATGTACATCCACTGCGTGCCATCCTATACTTGCCATGTACATCCTCTGTGTGCCATCCTATACTTCCCATGTACATCCTCTGTGTGCCAGCCTATACTTGCCATGTACATCCTCTGTCTGTGCCATCCTATACCTGCCATGTACATCCTCTGTCTGTCCCATCCTTTACCTGCCATGTACATCCTCTGTGTGCCATCCTATACTTGCCATGTACATCCTCTGTGTGCCATCCTCTGTGTGCCATGTACATCCTATGTGTGCCATCCTCTGTGTGCCATCCTCTGTGTGCCAAGTACATCCTCTGTGTGCCATCCACATTGTGTGTGCCATCCTCTGTGTGCCAGCCTATACTTGCCATGTACATCCTCTGTGTGCCAGCCTATACTTGCCATGTAAATCCTCTGTCTATGCCATCCTTTACCTGCCATGTACATCCTCTGTGTGCCAGCCTATACTTGCCATGTACATCCTCTGTCTGTGCCATCCTTTACCTGCCATGTACATCCTCTGTGTGCCATCCTATACCTACCATGTACATTCTCTGTCTGTGCCATCCTATACTTGCTGTGTACATCCTCTGTCTGTGCCATCCTATACCTGCCATGTACATCCTTTCTCTGTGCCATCCTTACCTGCCATGTACATCCACTGTGTGCCATCCTATACTTGCCATGTACATCCTCTGTGTGCCATCCTATACTTCCCATGTACATCCTCTGTGTGCCAGCCTATACTTGCCATGTACATCCTCTGTCTGTGCCATCCTATACCTGCCATGTACATCCTCTGTCTGTGCCATCCTTTACCTGCCATGTACATCCTCTGTGTGCCATCCTATACTTGCCATGTACATCCTCTGTGTGCCATCCTCTGTGTGCCATGCACATCCTCTGTGTGCCATCCTCTGTGTGCCATCCTCTGTGTGCCAAGTACATCCTCTGTGTGCCATCCTCTGTGTGCCATCCACATCCTCTGTGTGCCATCCTCTGTGTGCCATGTACATCCTCTGTGTGCCAGCCTATACTTGCCATGTACATCCTCTGTGTGCCAGCCTATACTTGCCATGTACATCCTCTGTCTGTGCCATCCTTTACCTGCCATGTACATCCTCTGTGTTCCATCCTATACTTGCCATGTACATTCTCTGTGTGCCAGCCTATACTTGCCATGTACATCCTCTGTCTGTGCCATCCTTTACCTGCCATGTACATCCTCTGTGTGCCATCCTATACTTGCCATGTACATTCTCTGTCTGTGCCATCCTATACATGCCATGTACATCCTCTGTCTGTGCCATCCTATACTTGCCATGTACATCCTCTGTGTGCCAGCCTATACTTGCCATGTACATCCTCTGTCTGTGCCATCCTTTACTTGCCATGTACATCCTCTGTGTGCCATCCTATACCTACCATGTACATTCTCTGTCTGTGCCATCCTTTACCTGCCATGTACATCCTCTGTGTGCCATCCTATACTTGCCATGTACATCCTCTGTCTGTGCCATCCTATACATGCCATGTACATCCTCTGTCTGTGCCATCCTATACTTGCCATGTACATCCTCTGTGTGCCAGCCTATACTTGCTATGCACATCCTCTGTCTGTGCCATCCTTTACCTGCCATGTGCATCCTCTGTGTACCATCCTATACCTGCCATGTACATCCTCTGTCTGTGCCATCCTTTACCTGTCATGTACATCCTCTGTGTGCCATCCTATACTTGCCATGCACATCCTCTGTCTGTGCCATCCTATACCTGCCATGTACATCCTCAGTCTGTGCCATCCTATACTTGCCATGCACATCCTCTGTGTGCCATCCTATACCTGCCATGTACATCCGCTGTCTCTGTGCCATCCTATACCCGCCATGTTCTCTCTGTTATTCAATAATCCATAGTGTTTCAACCTCATGTTATATTGTCCAAATGTTGTGTTAATGTTTAAACACTGATTTTGTTGGAGGTACCAATAAATATCGCCTTATCGATAATTTGCATTTTTATTCTGGTGGGTGATTGTAGGCGGGGCCCCAGTGCACTGCATTGCCCGGGGGCCTATAAGGCTCTTAAGATGGCACTGATTGCAGGACAGGAATCTGGCATAGCTGCCAAGAAGAAAGCTCCCCTTGTAAACAAAAAGGCTTCTTTGTTTACAATGGACAGTGGTGAGAAGAGGGTGAGAGCCGAAGGTGGCGGAACTCCGTTCCCCCATTTCCAGCTGAATAAAAGCCCTGTATAGAAGACACAAATTAATTTAGCTCTGTGTTCATGAATACATCATTACTTTTTTTTTTATGGAATCTATTTCAATACCTGAATATGACCTAGAATCAACCTCTTACAGTCCCCCAGTAAGCAGGATTAGATTGTGAGAAGCTATAGCAGTACAAGGAGCCAATCAGTTTATATGCTGCCAAGGGGCATGCTGAAAGGAAGAACAAGCAGAGTGACATAGAGATGAGCTCATCACTGTGCTACTTCTTCTTTCACTGTCTAGTCACAGCCTCGGGAGGATCCAGGATGACCTGGGGACAAAGAAAGTTGAATGATGCTGGCCACCAGACTGAGGACACCTAGTGGCAGAAAAAAAAAGTATTGCAGGAAAAATCCTTAAATTATTTTGCAGCAAAAGCTGTTTTTGTTGTTTTGACTTCTAAAGTACATTTTTTTTTTATTTTGGTATTATTTTGAATTTAATAGGCTATTCATCTTTATTTCGTTATTTTTGACTGGAGTTCTGCTTTAACACATCTTCTATCTTCAATGCTTTGGCAATGACAAACGAAATATGGGTTAACAGAATGTAACAACGCTTTCGTACCATAACCGGTACCTTTATATTGTATGTGCATTGTGTTAATGAGAACATCTGTTGAAGTGATTCCTGTTCACTGCTGATGTTGTTTTTCTGGAATACCAAATAAAAATTTATTGAATGAAGAATAGTGCTGCAGCTTTGTTCCCTCTATAGCACACCAAGCACGCCTCCTTCCCTCGCCTTTCACAATGTCTCTCTCCAGGTTGCTCCTTCTATATATTATATTCTCAGTTTTAATATGTCCTCCTGTGGCCTGGTAATGCAAGCAATACTCTTAGGGCCTGTGTGGATGGCCCATGGGGTTGTGTCAAAGGTTAAATGCAGCTTGCTTTTGAAATCAGCATGCCTAGAAGTTTGTGTGATGCAGAAGATTCTTCAGGCAGATGTATGTGTTCAGTTTAGAAAATACTTGCAACATAAACAGCAGGACAGCAAAGCATTAAAATGAGTGTTACTAAACCCACAACCGTAAAATCAGTCTGTATATGCAGTAAAGCATGCTTGTTATACTCACTGTGGAACCTAAGGAGTTAATCCTCTGCATTGTGTAATAGGCTGTTTGATCCTGTATGCACAGATCCTCCTCTTCTTCCATTGACTCCAGAACAGGTCAGAATAAGACAGAGCCTTTGGAGTAAGGCTGCATATGCTCAGTTTTGTGTGTATTGCTTGAGATTTCTCTTTTTTTTTTCTTGGGAGGGTGCAAGTGATCAGCACAGGGCCAATCAGCACTGTCCAGAGAGAGGGTCAGGGGTCCTGATAGGACCTGATAGGACAGCCCAGTGCAGTATGAAAACTCCTCCTACAAGCTTTAACCAGTGCTTGGTCACACACTGATAGAAGTCACATGACTGCTATATACTGCTGATGAGAAAAGGTATTTAGCAGTTTATATTTACTAAAATAATTGCATTTCCATGTTCTGTGTACTGTGGGAGAGCAGCTATAGTGAATGCAGGCTCCTTGGTTTAGTAACACTTTAAAAGCAGAACGTGCAAAAAGAAAAAAACCTTGTATTTAAAGAGGAGCTCCAGACTCCTCCAGAAAAAATTAAAAGTCAGCAGCTACAAATACTGTAGCTGCTGATTTTTAATATGAGGACACTTTCCTGTCCAAGGATTCCTCAATGTCGTCACCTGGGCCGATTCTTCAGTCGGCTTCAGGGTGCAGGAGCTGGCAGCTGAAGTAAGGGAAAAAGGAAGTGAAGCCTGTTTCCTACTGCGCATGCGCGAGTCACGATGCACCTTGTGAATGGACCTATGATGTGTCCCAGAAGACTGCGGGGGAAGGAGGGGGCGCTGAACTTCCGGCTCAAAACCAGCGTGGTGCAGCTGTCAAAATCAGGTACCGCTTCCCCCTCCCCATAAAAAGTCCCAAATGTAGTTGATGAAGGGGGGGAGAGGGGGGAGACAACAAGTGGAGCTTACCCTTTTGGGTGGAGCTCTGCTTTAAATACATTCCTCAAAGGCCACAAAGGATAGAAATCTACTTTGCATGCACCAACAGCTGTTCTGTACAAATCCTGTACAGAGAGCAGAGCTGTGGGAGGGACCCAGATCGCCCCACCCACTAAAGGCCACCTGCAGAAAACTACAGGAGGGCAGAGACAACCCTGCACAAGGGTGAGAGCAGCAATGACCGGTCCTTATAAGAGGTTCCTACACAGACGTAAAGTTTCACAATAGATTACGGCACACCTATGGAATAATTGTACAAAATACACCAAGATTCAAGTAAAAATACACATTGCCCTTGAAGATAGACAATATTTGTTTATCACGGAGTTCAGCTTTTTCCATGCAGCTTTTTTTTTCTATTTCATTTAGTTGGTTACAGTGTTTCTCTAAAGGGTAGTTTTGGGGTTAAAGTTTTTTTTCTTTTAACCACTTGCCGACCGCCGCACGACTATTTACTGCGGCGGTCAGCCCCTCACAGGCAGAGCGACGTAGTACTACGTCACTAGCCTGTAAGGGTCTAGGGAGCGAGCACGCGCCCCCGGAGGCACGCTCCCGCTCCCGCGCGGTCACGGGCCCCCCCACGCGTGTGACCGTCAGATCGTCGGTGCAGAGGGAGAAAGGCAGGCGGCTGATGTAAACAAGCCGCCTGTCATTCTCCCCTGTGTAGAAACAGTGATCACACGGTTCTACTATGTAGAACCATTGATCACTCTTCCTACACCTCAAGCCACAGCCAAACACAGTTAGAATCACGCCCCTAGGGACACACACCACCCCTCCCTCTAAAAAAAAGTTAACCCCTTCACTGCCAGTGTAATTTTAAAGTAACAGTGCATATGTATAGCACTGATTACTGTAGAAATGTCACTGGTAACCCCAAAAGTGTCAAAAATGTCAGTCAAGGGTCCAGTCTGTCCGCCGCAATGTCGCAGTACCGCAAAAAAAATCGCAGATCGCTGCCATTATGCATTAAAAAAAAAAACAACAAAAATGACAAAGATCTTTCCCTTTGTTAGTAAACGCGATAACTTTTGCGCAAACCAATCAAAATACGTTTTTTGCGATTTTTCTTTTACCAAACATATGTAGCAAAAAAACAAATTGGCCAAAAATGTTAAAACATTTTGATTTTTAAATTTTTTTGGGGGGGAATTTCATATAAAAAAATTTGAAAAATATTGTTATCTTTGCAAAATTGTCGCTCTTTTTTTGTTTATAGCGCATGATCAAAAAATCACACAGGTGATCAAATACCACCAAAAAAAAGGTCTGTTTGTGGGAAAAAAAGGACGTCAAATTTGTTTAGGTAAAGCGTCGCAGGACCGCGCAATTGTCCGTTAAAATCCCGCAGTGCCGAATCGCAAATAAAAAACCCTGGTCGGAATGGGGGTAAAATCTTCTGGGGCTTAAGTGATTAAAGAGGTTTTAAACCTTGAGAAAAAAACAAAAAACAAAACCCTGTAGGACAAAGGCATAATGAGTTAGTATGCATCGGATTCTAGCTCATTTTGAAATACTTATCGTAGAACAAAGCTCTCCAGGGGCGCCCGCACACCGCTGAGACAGCTGACATCTTCCCTGGTGTTTCTTTTGGGTTCGCAGGCTCCGGCACTGTGAGCGGTTGGAGCCGCAATGACATCCAAGGCCACTGATGGGGGGGGGGGACCACCGGTTCTCTTGTAGGGGGCTTGAACACACAGGGGGGCCCACACAGGGAGGGGGACTATTGACAGATGACAATTGTGTCTCTCTTCTTCCAGCAGATGAAAGCTGCTGCAAAGCCTGTATATTTTTGTTCATCTCTCTCCCCCTTTGTCTTCCTGACACAGTCATAGCTGATCAGCTGCATTCCCATGGGGTGAAGAATTTACTGTTACAAAGGTCCAATAGCTGCCTGTTATCTTGTCCCAGTAAAGTTTAGTGTGCTTTATGTAGCTGGGCTTCCCACTCCTCTCCCCCAGATTGCTTCCTGACCTATGCAACTTTACTTCTTCTCCCCTTCACGGTCAGTTCTTCTTCAAATGCATGTATCAACTCCTTCTATTTAACCATTTACTAACTGATCTGGCAGGAACGCCAACGCGTGTGCACTGCGGTCCCTATGAACAGCCTACCATCAATTGGGAGAGCTGTGCTGGGGCCATTACTCCCACGCTAATGCGTGTGAGTTACATCATTGCAGTTTGGCCAAACGACTGGAGCCCAAGAACCCAAAAGAAGACCAGATGAAGATATCCTTCTCACCAGTGACAGCACACTGCTGGAGAGATCTGTTTTTTTAGGTAAGTCTGTCATAATAATATTTCACCAAAGCCTGCCCCCTTTCCAACAGGGTTGTTCAAAAAAAAAATGTAGAAAAATATAATTAGGGGCTGATTCACACAGGTACTCTGGCTGTGTAAAGGAGGGGTTTGGGCTGGAGCCACCTGTCCTTCTATCTGAATGCAGTGCCTATATGAACACAGCCTCAGGCCCTAATTTTACAGTATAAGTTAGCAGGTGAGTGGCCCCCAAATGCACACTGTCTGTGTTCAGGCTGTACACCTGCATCGCCATGCCTTTAACTACTTCCGGTCCGCTCTATAGCCGAAAGACGGCTGCAGCGCGGACCCACATTTTCGGGAGGCCGTCTTTAAACGGCCTCCCAGACACAGGCTCCCCGCGCGCTCCCGTGAGCACGCATCGGGGAAAATCTGTGTTGGCCGTGTCCCTTGGACACAGCCAATCACAGATCGTGGTAAATGGCCAATCACAGCGGCCATTTACCACGTGATCGGGCCGTGCGATATGTAAACATATGAGATCATCTCTCATTGCCAGCGCTCCTTCCTCACACGGAGACTGCAGTGTGAGGAAGGAGGAGAGCTGCTCAGCCGCCGGGGACACAGAAGAATGTAATCAGGGCACTGATCACCAGTGCCCTGATTACTAGAGGTAAAAAACAGACACAGTGCCCACCATCAGTACCCGCCATCATTACCCCCCATCAGTGCCCACAATCAGTGCCCATAGTGCTGCCAGTCAGTGCCCATCAGTGCCTGCTCATCTAGGCACTGATGAGAACTGACTGGCAGCACTATGGGCACTGAGTGTGGGCACTGATGGTGCTGCCCATCAGTGCCGCCCATCAGTGCTCATCAGTGCCACCCGTCAGAGTTCATCAGTGCCATCCGCCAGTGCCCATAAGTGCAGCCTATCAGTGCCCATCAGTGCCGCCCATCAGTGCCGCCTCTCAGTGCCCAGCAGTGCCACCTCTCAGTGCCACCTCTCAGTGCCCAGCAGTGCCACCTCTCAGTGCCCATCAGTGCCGCCTATCAGTACTCATCAGTGCGACCTATCAGTGCTCATCAGTGCCGCCTATCAGTGCTCATCAGTGCGGCATATTAGTACCTCCTCATCAGTGCCCATAAGTGCCACCTCATCAGTGCCCATAAGTGCCACCTCATCAGTGCCCATCAGTGCAGCCTATCAGTGCCCATCAGTGCCGCCTCATCAGCGCACATCAGTGAAGGAGAAAAATGTATTTATTTTCAAAATTTACTCGCAGAAAATAAGAGATTTTTTTTTTTTTTTTTCAAAATTTTCTGTCTTTTTTCTTTTTTTTTGTAAAAAATAAAAACCCCAGAGGTGATTAAATACCACCAAAAGAAAGCTCTATTTGTGTGAAAAAAAATGATAAAAATTTCATATGGGTACAGTGTAGCATGACCGCTCAATTGTCATTCAAAGTGTGAGAGCGCTGAAAGCTAAAAATTGGTCTGGATGGGAAGGGGGTTTAAGTGCACAGTAGGCAAGTGGTTAAAATTGGGACCTTGAGCTGTGTTCGTACAGCTCCAGGTGGCCACATAAATGAGCCATTGATTCACACTGTACAGACCACAGCACCCATGTGCATGAACCCCTAAGACCTCATTCACATACAGAGATTTATTTATCAAATCAGTTTCATCCTTTAGATTTAGCAGGAATGCTGTGAGTTATGTTGGATTTGTGTCTGCTGATAATGATTTTATTTTAGTTTTATCTAAATATAGCTTTATTATTTTCTTCGGGGGAAGGGTCCTGTCAGGTAGTCTGTATGGGGCCCAGCAATTTCTATCAGCAGCCCTGATGACGTCACTCCTACGCATGCGTGCAGGAGCCACCGTTTACAGCACAGGCTCTGAAGGTCAGGCACAGTAAGCTGGACCTTCAGAGCGCATGCGCTGATGATATCGGATGCATGCACTCTGAATATCCCCTAAACTGTGCAAGTTTAGGGGATATTCACAGTACCTACAGGTAAGCCTTATTATAGTAAAAAAAATTGATTTTACTTCCTCTTTAAGTAATCTTTATTTAAATTTGCGAAGGTAATTACCATACAGAAACGAAGAACAAACATAGGAAATAAAAAATGAAAAAAAAAAAAATAAATAAATCCACGTGGGCAATGATCTTAGCATATTTAGCACGAGAATCAGTCTGCCAGTCGGCTACTGACAACGAAGTGCAGAAGAGTCCATATAACTGTGTCATTGCAGATGAAATATAACAACAATTGTCTGCTCAAATCCATGTGAACAGTTCTTAGGGCAGGTGGCAGTTTAGTGCCTGTGGGTTGAACACAAAAAAAAATAAGGCAAAAAAAATGAATAGGTAAAGCGACAAGGGAAAGAGGGTAAGGATAACAAGGAGTGCACTCCAACATGAAAGAACCCCAACTGACTATTTGAGAAACCCTGTAGATCAGGGCGGCACTGAGCTAATACTCATCAAGCAAATAAACTGGAGTCACAAGTGGTAAACAATGAAACTAACATATCAACATATAAAACTATAAAGAAGAATAAGCCTCTTCCGAGGATGAGATTCAGGTCTAATATCTCAAATGAGCATCCAAAAGCTCATACACTGCTAAATTGTGGGGTTAAAGTTAATGTAAGCTTCTAAATAATTTTTTTAATTTTTTTTGTTTGTATGAAATCTTTTCCTTACAGATTAATGTTTATTATACCCTTGACACAGGATCCAGAGAGCATTATGGGTTCTCTAAAGGGAGAGGGGAGCAGAGACTGTTAACTTCTTTATTTTCAATTAGAACCTTTTGATGTAGTCAGCGTAAAACAGGATGAAGGGTAAGAGAAGGGGAGTAGTCGCTGTTCCAGCTCTGTTTCATTCATGTGTGTAAATGTCAGCTTGAGCTACCTAAACAGCAGGCTCATTTTTCAGCAAAGGAGATAAGGTTGGACAGGTAAACATGTTAAAAAAGACTAGCGCTCCTCCTTCTGGCTGCATATGAAAGTACAAAAAAGTATGATACATACAGTATATATATACTGTATATAGTATATATATATATATATATATATATATATATATATATATATATATATATGTTTATTTATATATATATATATATATATATATATATATATATATATATATATATATTTACAGAATTTCACAAAAGTGAGTACACCCCTCACATTTTTGTAAATGTTTTATCATATCTTTTCATGTGACAACACTGAAGAAATGACACTTTGCTACAATGTAAAGTAGTGAGTGTACAGCTTGTATAAGTGTCGGTTCACACTACTGCGACTTGTCAGGCAACTGGTCAGCCTGACAAGTCGCGGTCCATTCTGTGCTACGGGAACCGTTCTAAAAGTCGCTCCGACTTAGAAAATAGTTCCTGTACTACTTCGGGGCGACATCGGAGCGACTTGCATTGACTTCCATTATGTGAAGTCCGTGCAAGTCGCGCCGAAGTCGCGGTGCACGCGACTTCACAGGTCGCCTCCGAAGTCGTGCCATGGTAATGTGAACCGGCACTAACAGTGTAAGTTTGCTGTCCCCTCAAAATAACTCAACACACAGCCATTAATGCTAAACCGCTGGCAACAAAAGTGAGTACACCCCTAAGTGGAAATTGGGCCCAAAGTGTCAATATTTTGGCCATCATTATTTTTCAGCATTGCCTTAACCCTCTTGGGCATGGAGTTCACCAGAGCTTCAGAGGTTGCCACTGGAGTCCTCTTCTACTCCTCCATGACAACATCACATAGCTGGTGGATGTTAGAGACCTTGTGCTCCTCCACCTTCCATTTGAAGATGCCCCACAGATGCTGAATAGGGTTTAGGTCTGGAGACATGCTTGGCCAGTCAATCACCTTTACCCTCAGCTTCTTTAGCAAGGCAGTGGTTGCCTTGGAGGCGTGTTTGGGTTTGTTATCTTGTTGGAATATTGCCCTGCGGCCCAGTCTCCGAAGGGAGGGGATCATATATCGCAGTACATGTTGGCATTCATGGTTCCCTCAATGAACTTTAGCTCCCCAGTGCCGGCAGCACTCAGAGAGTGAGAGCGATAACACTGAATTTAAAACACCTGCTCCCTATTCACACCTGAGACCTTGTAACACTAACGAGTCACATCACACCGGGGAGGGAAAATGGCTAATTGGGCCCAATTTGGACATTTTCACTTAGGCTAAGTTCACATGTAGGCGTTTTGGGGCATTTTTGGGGCGTTTTTCTGCTCTAGGATCAGCTCAAAAAACGCCCAACAAGACAAATCCTATTCATTTCAATGGCCCCTGTTCACATCTGAGCGTTTTGATGTTTTAAGCAAAACACCCAACGCTCAAAAAAAAAACATGACCTTTTTTTTAGCAGATTACAGGCGTTTTAATTTTTTTCCATTGGTCACTTGTCAACCTAAAAACGCCTGTAAAACGCCTGAAAAAACGCCCATAAAAACGCCTGAAAAAATGCCTAAAAAACGCCTGTAAATAGCAACCCCAAGATGTGAACGTAGCCTTAGGGGTGTACTCACTTTTGTGGCCAGCAGTTTAGATAATAATGGCTTTGTGTTGAATTATTTTGAGGGGACAGCAAATTTACACTGGTATACAAGCTGTACACTTACTATTTTACATTGTAGCAAAGTGCCATTTCTTCAGTGTTGTCACATGAAAAGATAAACTAAAATATTTACTAAAATGTGAGGGGTGTACTAACTTTTGTGAGATACTGTGTATATATATATATATATATATATATATATATAAATACCATACCATTCATAACCATTGACAGGTTAAGCGAATATATTAGACAGAAAGTGAACATGTTGTCCCTAGTAGGGATGATCGAACGGTTCGGGTCCACCATCGGTTCGACCCGAACATTGGGTGTTCGAGGTTCGGCCGAATTTAGAACTTTTTGGCCAAAAAGTTCGGAATTCGGCAACCAGAACTGCCCAAAATGCAATGCTTCAGGAAATGGGCTTTAAAAGCCCGTGATTGGACCAGAACCATTAGCAAAAGCCAATTGAGGGGGCAGGAGAATGCTAGGAATGTGATTGGAGTGACTAGGGGGTCTCTAGACCAATCATTAGTGAATATGCCCCCCAGTATATAAGATCACCCCCGCCATATTCCTAGCATTGTTATACTGGACATGGAAGAGAATGGAAGTAGTTCTGTTAATTTTACTTTAAAAGTGTCATTTAGCTATTTTTAATGTGAGGAAAGGGATATCTAGTGTAGTTAGAGTGCTCCTTTACACTTAAGTTAGCTTCAAAAATTGAGTTTCTGTAGGGAAAGTGTTAAGTGTAAGGGGACCGTAGTGTAGTGTAGGGTTAACTGGCAGTGACTGCTATGGCAGGGTGACAAAACCCTTCCATAGCAGGGTGACCGCTATAGAGAAATGATCTTTTCTCTGAATAGCTTCGGCACACCCATATGGCTTCTCATCAGCCAAGCATTTTTTATGCTGCAGGGGCTGCCACTGCCAGTGCTTTTTTGAGGACATGTTTGATGTCAGACATGACATCTGAACATGTGTATAGGGGGTATATATAGACATATATGTCTGGATATATACCCCTAGACATATATAGGTGTGATAGTAGCAGAAATAAATGCTTGCGCTAATGAAATCATTTTTTACAGGAATATATTTCTGCTACTATCACACCTATATATGTCTAGGGGTATATATTCAGACATATATGTCTATATATACCCCCTATACACATGTTCAGATGTTTTGCCTGCCTCAAAAGAACCCAAAAAAATGCCAAAAAAACGCTAGCGTCAAAAAAAAATGCCCAGGTGTGTTTTTGCTGGCATTTTTTGGGGGGTTTTGGAGGCAGGCAAAACATCTGAACATGTGTATAGGGGGTATATATTGACATATATGTCTGAATATATACCCCTAGACATATATAGGTGTGATAGTAGCAAAAATAAATGCTTGCGCTAATGAAATAATTTACAGTAATATATTTCTGCTACTATCACACCTATATATGTCTAGGGGTATATATTCAGACATATATGTGTATATATACCCCCTATACACATGTTCAGATGTTTTACCTGCCTCAAAAGAACCAAAAAAAATGCCAAAAAAACGCTAGCGTCAAAAAAAAAAAAATGCCCAGGTGTGTTTTTGCTGGCATTTTTGGGGGGGTTTTGGAGGCAGGCAAAACATCTGAACTTGTGCACAGTACCACTATACACAAGTTCAGATGTTTTTCCTGACTGCAAAGATCCCAAAAAAATGCCTTCTATTAAACCGGCAAGGTGTTACAGGAGCGAAGCAAACCCCCTGTCAGAAAGTTTTCTAATACAAACAATCTTTTTTTTCTGGTTCTGGACATGCTACAGAGCTGAAACTTCACATGTACACTTTTTAGACCCCCCAGATCTGAAATCTCTTTTTTTTTTTTTCTTTTTTTTTTTTAAATTTTAATTTAAATTTTTCAATAATTGGCTTTTTTTATCAAAAATGACAATTTTTAAGAACTTTTTTGTGTGATTTTGTGTATGGGGGGTCTAAAAGGTGTACCTGTGAAGTTTCAGCTCTGTAGCATGTCCAGAACCAGATAAAAATATTATATAGGTGTTAAAGTTAAAGGAGGATCCCGACCCACATTCCTGTTCTACTGAAAAATTATCTTATTTTTTTCATGGTTCTGGACATGCTACAGAGCTGAAACTTCACATGCACACCTTTTAGACCCCCCAGATACGAAATCCAAAGTAAAAATCAAAAAATCTCTTTTTTTTTTTTAATTTTTCAATAATTGGCTTTTTTTATCAAAAATTACAATTTTTAAGAACTTTTTTTTGTTTGATTATTAGTTAATGGGGCATGACCCAGAACCCTAGGTACTTTTTAGGGGCATTTATTGGGTTTTAGGGCTTCAAAATGGTGTTTTTTGATTACCGAAGTTCGGGTCCCATTGATTTCAATGGGGTTCTGAAATCCGAACCGAACTTTTGGAAAATTCGGGTGTTCTGGTCGAACCGAACTTTTCAAAAGTTCGATCATCCTTAGTCCCTAGTTGGTGTGGTAAAAGCAGAAAAAAAAGGATTTGAGCAACCTTGACAAAGGCCAGATTGTAATGGCTAGACAACTAGAACTACTCTAAAACTAAAGATTTAGTTGGATGTTCCCAGCCTGCAGGGGTCAGGACCTACCAAAGTGGTCCAAGGAAGGAAAATCGGCTCATTGATGCATGTGGTGTGTGAAGGCTGGCCTGTGTAGTCCAATCCAAGCAAAGAACTTCTGTAGTGCAGATTGCTGAAAAAGTTTAATTAATGATTCTTAAAGAAAAGTGTCGACACACAGTTCATCGCAGTTTTTTGTGTATGGGGCTGCATAGCCACAGACCAGTCAGGGTGGCTAGTAGTGACAAACAATCAATGCTGCGTGCAAAGTATTGTGGCATATGGTATCGGTACGGCCTGCTTGGAATCCCAACCGAGGTGGTACTGTTTAAGCCAGCCATACTGAGCCGTACCGAGCCGTACCGTGTAGTGGAAAAGTGCCGCTGTACCAAACCGTACCGAACCGTTCTAACCCGTACCATGTGATACCATGCAGTGGAAAAGCGCCAACAGAGAGGGTGCTGGTCCTGTCATACTAGCGCCAGATTTATTTGTGTTTTTTAGTGCTCCCTCATCAGAGTCTGAGGCCATATTGAGCAAGGGATATAAAGCTGGCGGGGGCGGGTGGTGGGTGTTAACAACAGTGTATTCACAAGTAACAGAAAAAAACAGAATTAGATGCAGCTTGCCGGGATGGTCCATCATTTTGTGTATAAGCCATTCAAAACAGTAGCATATATAAGAGGATGTATACAATTAATGGTAAAAGAACTAATATGGCATATGTCCACTTGTGCAGTCCCGCGGCCTTGAAAGATCCAGAGATCCCGAAGTCCTGAGCAGCGCTCAGGGATTCACAGGGTCCACAACAACAGATTTTTTCCAAATTATCTGTGGGGCCATATTAAAGCGGGCCGGACTTTGGACATGCCTGGTTTAAAGCAACCTGTCAAGTAAGAAAATTATATATCTTTTTTTGTTTTCCTCTGTTTAACCCCTTATTACCCTTAATTGACTCTAGTCAGCCGTAATTATTTCCTTATTCTCCTTCTCCATTTAATGATGTTTTCCCTGCTGATTTTTTATGTTCACTTCCATTTTATAAACTATTAATAATTAAAACTTTTTTTTTGCTTGCTTTGTTCAATAATACTTTTTACACCTTTAACATATTTTTACTAGTTTAATATTAACCACTTTACCACCGGAGGATTTTGGTGTCTTACGTCCAGGCCACTTTTTGCAAATTCAACTGACAATTACGCGGTCGTGCAACACTGTACCCAAACAAAATTTACGTCCTTTTTTTACCACAAACAGAGCTTTCTTTTGGTGGTATTTGATTACCTGTGCGATTTTTACTTTTTTGCGCTATAAACAAAAAAAGATAAATTTTGAAAAAATAACAATATTTTTCACATTTTTTTATATGAAATCCCCCCCCCCCCCCCCAAAAAAAATGTAAAAATCAAATTTTTTTTAGATTTTTGGCCAATTTGTTTTCTGCTACCTATGTTTAGTAAAAAAAATCCCAATAAGCTTATTTTGATTGGTTTGCGCAAAAGTTATTGCGTTTACTAACTAAGGGAAAGATTTCTGTCATTTTTTGGTGTTTTTTTTTTTTAACGAGTAATGGCGGCGATCTGCGATTTTTTTTGCGGGACTGCGACATTGCGGCGGACAGATCGGACCCTTGACTGACATTTTTGACACTTTTGGGGGTACCAGTGACATTACTACAGCAATCAGTGCTATACATATGCACTGTTACTGTAAAAATGACACTGGCAGGGAAGGGGTTAATTTTATTGGAGAGGGAGGGGTTAATGTATGCCTGGTGCTTACTAACATGCGTGGGGGGAGGTGACTGAGTGACACAGGGACAGATCGCAGGTTCAGCTATGCTGAACCCTGCAATCTGACCCTGTCTGTCACTTAGGAGATCCGCCCGCTTTGTTTACACAAACGGGCGGATCACCAGACTCGAATCCCCGACGATCGGGGAAGAGCGGTGGTGATCTCTCCCCTGGCCCGACTCCCGCTGTGACTGCATACAGCGGGAGCGAAGCTCCGGCAGGGCGCACGCGCCGCCCACAAGGGGAGGAGTCCAGCGACATAGGTCTACGTCGCTGGACGGGAACGAGCCACTTTGCCGCAGTACAGTCAACGTGACTGGTCGGCAAGTGGTTAAACAAAGTGCAAAATTGAAAAAAAATACATATTTAATTTGTAAATAGCTTTTTAATGCACATGTGGGAGGTATTGGTAATTGGTATCGGCGAGTACTAAAAAAAACATTATCGGTACTCGTGCTCTTTGTAAAAAAAGTGGTATCGGCGCAGCCCTACTTACGGTACTAAGGGCATTCAAGAGATGCTTGCAGGAAAAAAAAGAAACAAAGAGAGGGAGACAAAAATAAATGGATTAACCAGAAAACGAAACGAGGACTGCTCAGTGCTGCATTATGCAGATTTTACTGAGGGGGGATGCCCTGGGATTTTTTAGGACCCCAGCATTGTCCCTGTTTTGTATGCAGACTGTTGCCTATTGCTCGTTTTTTTCTTACTGAGGCATTATGAAACTGGTACAACACTGCTGACACCAGCAATTTGCCAGTTAACACTAAAAGCCTGCGGAATGCATAATTACCATGAAATGCCTCAGTAAAAATTTAATGGAACTTCTTTTCTGTGTTAATTGAACAGCTCAGAGAGTTGTGTTTATTACGAAGTATGCAGAAAGGGGTGCAGTGGCTCAGGTATTTTAGTATGAAATTCATTTTGGAGATTTGTTTTACTCCAAGATGGCCTGGCCTCAGTTCTGAGCAATATCACCATATTGCTTAACCTTTCATTAGCAGGAGATAAGACAGTGTGGATTAATCTAGGATTTAAACCATAAGAAAATAGCCTATTAAAAAACTTGATAAAGGCTGGATTATGAAAGCTGGAGGTGACCTTAAAGTGACTTGCTAAAGCTAAGCCCCTGCAAAGAAGACCTTGGTCCCAACCTCTGCCTTCTTCCATGACACTGATCGCTACCTTTATAGGAAAATTGCCCACTAAAGAATCTTTAGAAACTGACACTTTGTTGCGTGACAGATTCCTGGTCCCTGGCTCTTTGTGGTTCAATTCACCAGCCTTACATCACAACGGTTTCTTGTAGTGAAGAATGAGGTCAGCATGAAGAATGATAGTACAAAACAGCTTTACTTACCAACTGTCATGGGTTTTCCGGGACAGTCCCATTTTTTAATTGCTTGTCCTGTGATGGCGGTGTCCTGGGCTGTGTCCCGGGGTGACATTATGAAGGTTGCTACGCATGCACCAGTTCATGCTAACATGAATAATGATCACACGCTCGCAATGCAGTAATCTCCCTCTCCAAAAGGTTACTGAACATGTACCAGCTCACATCAATGTGCATAATGTCCATAAAATGTCATCATCACAAGCAATACAGCTAAAAAAAATCTTTATTTGAGTTTATTATAGTAGCTTACAATAAACTATAATAATAAAACCAAATAAATAGTTTGTAGGCAGGTGCAGTCTACTTTCTCCACTGCAGGTGGCGCTCCACGGCAGTGGCATAGCAGGAGGAGAGGAAGTCAAGAAGAACATGGTCCCTCTATGATTTCCAGGGTCACTGGGGAAGCTATTGGATTGGATTCAGCCACCCTATGCGACTCTAGCAGCCATCTAGGGTCATACAGAGACTATTTAAGATCCTTATAGTACAATGAGTCCTGCGCTGTCTAAACTAGGGTGATAGGGGATAAAATGGAGACCCCAGATGCTGCTAGTACCGGAACTGGTGACCATACAGTGTGAGATATATAAACGGTGGGGGGTACTGCGCTTCTGGGTAAGTGAATAATATTTGAATAATAAATAAATAAAATGAACTAAAACTGGTGTATGTGACTAACACAGTGTATACACATGGGAACTAAACCATATACATAAAATTCATAATCATAGTGAACAAGGGTAAACAAACAATAACCTAAAAATCACTAAATGTGTTCATCATTCTTTAGTGATAGATAAAGTGCTCAGGTGCATATATAAGTGTCCTCTGTGCTTCATAGAAAAATAAATCGCGGTCTGGGTGTAAATAAAGTCCCAAGACTAAAAAAATTTGTGCAGGTGAATAAATATAAGTCCACAGGTGCTATTCCTTCACCAACCACCGTGCTATAAAAAATGGGGTGCTTCTCCTTCCCCTCAGGGTGTCCAAGCCTCTCACCTTAAAGACTAAGGGTAAAAGCCTTAATAGTCATCCAGGGGGCTCCTCTCCAGTTTTATGCCGTACTCCACTAGTGTCAGATATCTGGGCTACTGCAGATGATAAGACTCCCTCTCCCACTCCAGATTCTCCACAGTTCCAATGGCTCTCAAAACAGAATGCTCAAAATAGTGCAGTATGTCTGGATAATGGGTTCTTTATTAAAATTAGCTTTAAAAATACTCACATTTGTTGAGTATAAACAGCGCAAAAGCAAAGGATAGCGTCGGAGTGGGATCGCAGTCCTCACTTCCGCGATGTGCGTCACTTCCGGTCCGAACGTCCCTACGCGTTACGCCACTTCCGCGTCACGTGGCTTCTTCAGGGACCCCTGAAGAAGCCACGTGACGCGGAAGTGGCGTAACGCGTAGGGACGTTCGGACCGGAAGTGACGCACATCGCGGAAGTGAGGACTGCGATCCCACTCCGACGCTATCCTTTGCTTTTGCGCTGTTTATACTCAACAAATGTGAGTATTTTTAAAGCTAATTTTAATAAAGAACCCATTATCCAGACATACTGCACTATTTTGAGCATTCTGTTTTGAGAGCCATTGGAACTGTGGAGAATCTGGAGTGGGAGAGGGAGTCTTATCATCTGCAGTAGCCCAGATATCTGACACTAGTGGAGTACGGCATAAAACTGGAGAGGAGCCCCCTGGATGACTATTAAGGCTTTTACCCTTAGTCTTTAAGGTGAGAGGCTTGGACACCCTGAGGGGAAGGAGAAGCACCCCATTTTTTATAGCACGGTGGTTGGTGAAGGAATAGCACCTGTGGACTTATATTTATTCACCTGCACAAATTTTTTTAGTCTTGGGACTTTATTTACACCCAGACCGCGATTTATTTTTCTATGAAGCACAGAGGACACTTATATATGCACCTGAGCACTTTATCTATCACTAAAGAATGATGAACACATTTAGTGATTTTTAGGTTATTGTTTGTTTACCCTTGTTCACTATGATTATGAATTTTATGTATATGGTTTAGTTCCCATGTGTATACACTGTGTTAGTCACATACACCAGTTTTAGTTCATTTTATTTATTTATTATTCAAATATTATTCACTTACCCAGAAGCGCAGTACCCCCCACCGTTTATATTTAAGATCCTGCCTCCCAGGTTTGTAGTGCATTTGCATATGGATAATGCAGGGACAGGTCACAAATCTGCCAGGGACAGTTTACGCATCAGGGAAAGGTTCCAGGTGAGAAGGGAAAGCTTAAGCTCGCAGTCTCCTTGGACATCTTCCCGATTGGGTACAAGACAACCAGTCTACATTCTTCCTTTCCAGACAGATGCTGTCAGTTTGGCTGATATTTGCTCTGCTACACACTGCTGGAATTCATGGGTGTTCCCATTTGGGGCTTCTCCCACCGGGCTTGTTGTGAACTGTTTTTGCCTTTACTACAATGCAAGTTCTATGAATTGCACTTGGACTGTGTGTGAGTTATTACCAGGCTGCACCCATTCACATGTTCTCAGTAAATAAATGTAAAAACACTGTGTGATTACATATGGTCACCTTAGCGATCTACCTAAATAAACAATCCAATTGCTGATGGCAACATAACATCAACAGGATTAAAAGAGTCCTCTTCCCTGCTTGCAGTAGAAGACCACTTCCCTCACTAAATACCTTACTAGTGAAAAACATTATGCAATATTTTGGCCAGTAAAGGAAGCAATGCTATGGGAGCATGTTTGTTCTCTGCAGAATCCCGATTGTGTTAGTTTTGTACTGATTGTGTACGTATCTGTAGACACTGATTCTGTCGGTGGATGTGCTTTTGAATTGTCGGTATTGTACTGATTATGTATCTGATGACATGTTTCTGCTGTGTCGGTGTTGTATTGATTCTTTCTGCAGACATGTTTCTGGTGTATTCTGGAGTATTCAACTGATTCTGTGTCTGTGGACATGTTTCTGGTGTGTCCATATAGTACTGATTGTTTCTATTGACATGTTTCTGAAGTGTCAGTATTGTACTGATTGTGTCTGCCGACATGTTTCTTGTGTGTCGGTATTTACTGATTCTGTCAGCGGAAATGGTTCTGGTGTGTTAGTATTATACTGATTGTGTCTGTGAACATGTTTCTGCTGTGCTGGTAATGTACTGATTCTGTCTGCGAACATGTTTCTGCTGTGCCGGTATTGTACTGATTCTGTCTGCCGAAATGTTTCTGCTGTGTCGGTATTGTACTAAATCTGTTTGCGGACATGTTTTTGGTATGTCAATATCATACTGATTCCGCCTGTGGGCATGTTTCTGATGTGTCAATATTGTACTGATTATATGTCTGATAATAGGTTTCTGATGTGTCATTATGGCTTGCATGTCAGTATGACATGTTTCCTGGCGTGCCTACAATGACTTGCTGGAAGAAGTGCAAAAAAAATAGGGTTGGGAACGGGAGTCACTTTGGGAGGGGGGGCCCATGGATCTGATCTTACCTTACAGAGGTCGGGAAACTCCTTGTTCACCTTCCCAGGCCCATCTTATGTGTAAGTCTCCCTGGGTCTTTAAGGGGCCAGGGGAGGACTGGCAGCCTTAGGCCTGGGGGGCAAGTCCATTCAAGTTGCCCATTGAGGCTCACTGTCCATGCCCACCCTGTTTTTTCAATGCAGCCGCACCAGTGCCCATCAATGCAGCCTGATCAGTGCCCATCAATGCAGCCTCACCAGTGCCCATCAGCTCAGCCTCATCAGTGCCCATCAGTGCAGCCTGATAAGTGCCCATCAATGCAGCCTCATCAGTGCCCATCAGTCCAGCCTGATCAGTTCCCATAAATGCTTCAGTGCCAATTAATGCAGCCTGATCAGCGCTCATCAATGCAGACTGATCAGTGCCCATCAGTGCAGCCTGATCAGTGCCCATCAGTGCAACCTTATCAGTGCCCATCCAATGTAGTCTCACCAGTGCCCATCAATGCAGCCTCCCCAGTGCCCATCAGTTCAGCCTCACCAGTGCCTATCAATGTAGCCTCACCAGTGCCTATCAATGAAGCCTGATTAGTGTCCATCAATGCAGCCTGATCAGTAACCATTCATGCAGCCTCACCAGTGTCCATAAATGCAGCCTCACCAGTGTCCATCAATGCAGCCGGATAAGTGCCTATCCAATGCAGCCTCCCAGTGCCCATCATTTCAGCCTATCAGTGCCCATTAATGCAGCTTTACCAGTGCCCATCAATTCAGCCTATCAGTGCCCATTAATGCAGCTTTACCAGTGCCCATCAATGCAGCCTGATCATTTGGGCAGGGTAAATGGGGTGTATGGGGGGGGATGGGACGTGGGCGACAGCTGGGGTTGTCAGAGTCTCTCAACTGGCAGCTAAGCTCAGCATGTCCTTGCACGCCATGGCTTCCTGGGGGGGGTGCTCCTGGTCCTGTGGTCAAGTTGCATCCAGCGCCCAGCCCTGCAGCCCTAGCCAACTACGTGCATCCTGACTCCCTGGCGTGCCCTCCTGTCTCCAAGACTCCGGTCTCCGGGAGTTGTAGTTTCCTCTACGCTGTTAGTTCTTAGTTCTCCACCTACCAGGAGCTTGAGGGCAGACTACAACTCCCATAATACAATAGCAACCTACCAGCCCCTGCGGCCGTGCCCCCGGCTTGACTTCCTAGAGAAGAAAAAAAATGGCAGCAAGAAGCGGCTGCTGGCCACCGGCTGTTTTGAATATAAGTTAGGGAAGCCTGGGAGGGCAATTGCCACCGTGCCCCCCGGCCCAGCCCACCCCTGTTAGGGGGACAGGGTGACTGAGACACCTAGTCTGGTCTGCCCTAACCAGACTTGCAGTGCAACCACACCAGACTCAGCATTTCCTAATACTCCTGTTATCCCGTGTCTTATATGTGTGGTTTGTGTTGCAAGTTGGAGAGGCTTCTTCACTTGGGACAGATGTTCGTGTTTTTTTTTTTTTTTAAACATTGGCAGCTTTTAGTTGACCAGGAAACTGACACTGCTGAAAGTGTCTGTTTCTGAAGACTCTTCAGCAGGTGATTTTCTTTTTAGATAGGAATAAGCTGCATGGACAGCAGGAGAGGTACGTAAATAAAGTTGAATTTCATGTGTGGATCATTTTTACCAGCTCGGACCAACTATGCATATATCATGGTAAAACAAAAAAAAAAGGGCGCACCAACCTTGTGCATTACCAAAGTGGTATCTTTAATAATGTATAAAAAGAAGTATACTCACAAACACATATATGATAAAAGCATATCAAGGTTCATAGAAGACACAAAGCGACCAGGTCACCAAGACTGTTCCCAGCAAGTCAGAGGACCTTCCAGGTGGCTGATACGTTTGGAGGGGAGTTACTCTCTTCCTCATATTTAATCTTTCAGATCAAGAAAGTTCCCCTCTTTCTCTCATATTTTATTTATCTATTTACTTTTTTTGTTCCATCTTGTATAGTTGGTAAGTTCAGTAAAATTTTGGTATTTCAGTTTTCCTCCACAACTCTCCACTCCACAGCAAAATATGCTACCAAGTTAGTTGAGTTCTGAATAGATTGATCGTAGAGTGGTGGTGCTTGTTTGCCTGTGCTATAGACTGTAAGGTTGTCATATAATTTCAACAAGTGATTAACAAAAGCTTTAACTCTGATTCATTAAAATTTTATGTTTAGCAACACAGTTTTGGATAGAGTAGAAAAATGTTGAAACCCCTGTCGTTTGACTTTTTTGCTATGACCCCTATTAGAGTTTTTACGTGTACCTCCTGTTTCATAGACGCAACAGGAAGTGAGAAAAAATCTCTACAAAGTGATGGACAAGCAGGTCTACGAAGTCACACTCAGGAAACTGAAACTAGATTATATTTAATTTAACCACTTGCCGTCTGCTCACTAGAGGTCTACTGCGGCAAAGTGGTTCGTTATCGTCTGGCAACGTAGACCTACGTCGCCAGACACTCCCCTGCTCGCTCGCGCCGCCGGAGGCTTGCTCCCACTGTATTCAGTCGCAGCGGGAGTCGGGCCAGGGGAGGAGCAGCGGCGATCGCCGCTGCTCTTCCCCGATCGTCAGGGATCTAGTGTGGAGATGCGCCTGCTTGTGTAAACACAAGTGGGCGGATCTCCTAAGTGACAGGCAGTGACAGATTGCAGGGTTCAGCATAGCTGAACATGCGATCTGTCCCTGTGTCACTTAGTCACCTCCCCCCACACACGTCAGTAAGCACCAGGCATACATTAACCCCTCCCTCGCCAATAAAATAAACCACTTCCCTGCCAGTGTCATTTTTACGGTAACAGTGCATATATATAGCACTGATTACTGCAGTAATGTCACTGGTACCCCCAAATGTGTCAAAAATGTCAGTCAAGGGTCCGATCTGTCCGCCGCAATGTCGCAGTCCCGCAAAAAAAATCTCAGATTGCCGCCATTACAAAAAAAAACACCAAAAATGACAGAAATCTTTTCCTTAGTTAGTAAACACAATAACTTTTGCGCAAACCAATCAAAATACGCCTATTGTGATTTTTTTTACCAAACATAGGTAGCAGAAAACAAATTGGCCAAAAATTTAAAAAAATTTTGATTTTTACATTTTTTTGGGGGAATTACATATAAAAAAATGTGAAAAATATTGTTATTTTTTCAAAATGTACGCTCTTTTTTTTTTGTTTATAGCGCAAAAAGTAAAAATCACACAGGTGATCAAATACCACCAAAAGAAAGCTCTGTTTGTGGGAAAAAAAGGACGTAAATTTAGTTTGGGTACGGCGTCGCACGACCGCGCAATTGTCAGTTAAAGTCACACAGTGCCGAATCGCAAAAAGTGGCCCAGACGTAAGACAGCAAAATCCTCCGGTGGTAAAGTGGTTAAATAAGATGTAATAATAGTGTAACAAAACCCACCCAAACACCAACAAACAGAATACACAGCACACATAAGGCTACCTAACTAGCAAACTAACTATAATACAATACAGTATATACAAAGTGGGGGACACGGATCAACAGGGTAAAACTGGAGGTGCAAGGAATAGTCAGAAAGGAGGCTAGAACTGAAGTCAGGGGAGCAGGTAAAAGGAAACAAAGCACAGGATATAGGTACAAGGCAGGAGCAGTATCAGGATCAGAAATAAGGCTCTGAATGAATTAGCAAGTGGAATCTGGCATGCAGGCAGAACACTGAAGTGAGAGGTAATAGTAGAGGAGGGAGTAAATACCCTCCCAGCAGCCAGCATCAGGTGACGTTTAATTTCTGAGATCTGCTGGAAGACACCTGCCGGTGGAAACCAGAACTACAACCTTCTAGTCTGGGAATCACAGTGTCACCAGCAGGTGATCCAGTTCCTGGCACTCTCTCAATAACAACGGTCACCAGGGCAATTAGAGAGGGTGGCTCTACCTAGTGAAGAACAACAGTAAAAACTTGATGTGGGTTCTAATCCTTCCTGTACTAAAAAGATATACAGTATATACTGTTTTGGATATATTTATTTATTTCAATTTTACTGAACTCATACATTGATTTTTGTCCATTCCCAGTGGCCAGAGTAGGTGGAACAATGTGGGTGAACAGTTTGGCATTGGAGCAAATAAAAGGTAAGTAAACACTGCTGGTGGGGCTTTTCTGTAAAGCATACCCCTTTTTTTGCACTGCATGGAAAAAGCACAGGTTTGCTTTCAACATGTCTGTATACTGGACCTCAAGGCAGTCAAAGGAACCACTATGGCTGTTGTTACACCATTAGTCTAATATTCTTTCATCCTAGAAAACTCTTTTACGACCAAATGTGCAATCTCTCAAATATCCTAATATAAGCCTCTTTGAAGTAACATAATGGCTTGTAATATGTTTTATAGGATATTCAAGTCCACATTTCAAATTCTCTTTCTAAAAAAGTACAATCATATGTAGTTTCAGGTTTCATTTTCAGATGATTTTACATTAAACACTGGGATATAACAGAATACCCCCTTAGGTGCTTCCATAATACCTATATAATGAAATTATTTATAGATCCTGGAATGGGCATTCATGAGGTTTTTACCTGTCTTACAGCCCTTTAGGGTGATCACACCTGTCACAAGTTTTATGTTAGATGCTGCTAACATTTATAGCTATAAATACTTAATGCATTCACAGCTGGAAATATGTTGCATATTTTTACTAAATATAGTTTTTTTTTTTATTTCCAATTTGCCAAATTATACAAATGGAGTTTTTATACGCTGTATGGTGAACTTGAAATGATGTGTGAACTGGACTAACTGAGACATCAAGTTAAAATTAAAAAGTATTTTATCACTTGGCTTAATATAATGCATTGCAAATGAAATGTCAAGAAGGAATTTAATGTGTTTATAGGTGAATCCAACTGTCTACACAACTGCTCTCTGTGAAAAAAAATCTGAAAACCCAACTGAACTTTTAATTTAAATTAGTTAAATACAAAACAAAAAGTTGTGACACATTTTACAGTTGAATTTCTTTAACCACTTGTTGCCCGGGTCAATTCTAACATTTCTCACTTACATGGTAAACTCTGCATTTTTTGGAAAAAGAAAATTATGTAGAACCCCTAAACATTATATATTTTCTGAAAGCAGATGCCCTGGAGAATGAAATGTTGGATGTGGCAATATTTGCACAGCTGTTTATGAAATACAAATTTTAGGAGAAATGTATTTTATTTAAAAAGTTCATTACAGATATTTATATGATGCTTACAATTTACACAATTTTTTACATATATATTGTACATTCACATCAGTACTGCCCTCAAGGGACTTACAATCCAAGGTCCCCAACTAACAAACTAGGGCCAATTTAGACAGGATTCAATTACCCAACCAGCATGCCTTTGGAGTGTGGAAGGAAACCCATGCAGGCACAGGGATAACATGTAAACTCCATTCAGGTGATGGCTGGGATTCAAACGGATAACCCTAGTGCTGCCAGGTGGAAGTGCTAACCACTTAGCCACTGTGCTGTCCCAAATACACTTACTTAAGGTACACAAACACAATATAAAGATTTAAGATTTTGCATGACTGTGAAATAGCAACAAACTTCAGTACCCAAAAAATATCCATAGCTGATGCTTTAAAAACCTATTACAAAAAATAAATTTAAACCATTTACAGTGAAGCCCATTTCCGGCTGAAAATGGGTATGTATTTAACCTGAGTCTGTATAGATATGTCCTAAGGGGTGGAAGTGGTTAAAAAACAGCTACAGTAGAGAAGCTTATGTTTTGCCAGCATCCCACAGAGAAAGACCCTTGCTTTCCATGTGGAAGCAATCACCTCTTTGCAGAGGTCCAAAATGCCCCTTCTGAGTCAGAGCAAGAGCTAGAGAACAGGAAGTATTAGTTTTGTTGATTGTGGTGCTATATGGGTGGCGTTAGACCTCTGGAGAAAGACCACTGCTTCCACACAAAGAGCATGTGTCCCTCTTTCCAACATGCTGGCAGGCGACAGGATTTTATACTTAGGCTTTGGCGGATGTTTAAAGAAAAGAATACTATATAACACATCTTTTGTTTCGATGCACCAGGAATGTATTTAGCTGATTTAAATTGAAAGTTCAATTGGATATGAATGCATTGATATCTTCAAAGCTTTATTTTCAGTCTTTTCAGATGATCTTCATATCCTGCAGTTAATTTCAGTAAAAAGTTTGTTGAGCACACTTCCCTATAGGCAATGTTGCAAAGCCATTATGCCAATAAAAAAGGTTATTGTCTTAAAAAAGAAAAGAAAACAAGAAATAATAAGTAAAGAATCTGCAGCTTCCTTATGAATAAAAAGAAACAAGGGTCCCCTATAATAATGCACCCCTCAACACTTAAAGAGGAAGTAAAGCTTCCTCTGTAACGTGTACCTATAGGTAAGCCTATAATAAGGCTTACCTATAGGTACTGTAAATATCTCCTAAATATGCACCGTTTTGGAGATATTTACTCTGCATGCAGCCAGTGACAACACTGGCGCATGCGCTTTGAAGGAACGGCCGCCCGTGCCATTCCCTCAGAGCCCTGTGCCGTGAACGGCGGCCCCCTGCACACTGTGATGTCATTGCGGCTCCGCCCAATCAGATGGCCAGAGGATGCAAACCCGGAAGGAAGACTGGGTATAGATGGATGCTGTGTCAGCGGTGGGCTTTGTTCTAAGGTAAGTATTTCATAATGAGCTAGTTTTTTTTTTTGTTAATTGTTTTTTTTTTTTATGTTTACAAACTCTTTAGCCATTTCTTGTGTAGCCAAGTGCTTGGCTAAAAATGAAAAGTGAGAGAAACACTTGCTGCAGCTGCTCTCATTTAGCTGCTGCCTTGTGGTGCTGAATAGAGATGTCGCGAACATAAAATTTTATGTTCGCGAACGGCGAACGCGAACTTCCGCAAATGTTCACGAACGGGCGAACCGGGCGACCCGCCATAGACTTCGATAGGCAGGCGAATTTTAAAACCCACAGGTACTCTTTCTGGCCACAATAGTGATGGAAAAGTTGTTTCAAGGGGACTAACACCTGGACTGTGGCATGCGGGAGGGGGATCCATAGCAAAACTCCCATGGAAAATTACGTAGTTGACGCAGTCGGGTTTTAATCTATAAAGGGCATAAATCACCTAACATTCCTAAATTGTTTGGAATAACGTGCTTTAAATCATCCAGTGTGTGTATACGATCAGGTATGATGTTGTATCGATCAGGTAGTGTAAGGGTTACGCCCGCTTCACAGTGACAGACCAAACTCTGACAGACCATACTCCCCGTTTAACGCACTGCAAACAACCGCAAACAGTCCATTTACAGTGGGCAGAGTACAGTCTGTGGGCCTGACACTCACTGGCAGGCAACTGCAATTATATTACAGAGGAAAAATGTAATTACTTTTTTATCTGCAAGGTGCTGTGCCACCCTATATGAGTGGTGGGCAGTGGGCACAGTACAGTCTGTGGGCCTGACACTCACTGGCAGGCAACTGCAATTATATTACAGAGGTGAAATTAAATTCTATCTGCAAGGTTCTGTGCCACCCTATATGAGTGGTGGGCAGTGGGCACAGTACAGTCTGTGGGCCTGACACTCACTGGCAGGCAACTGCAATTATATTACAGAGGAAAAATTAAATATATAAACATCACTACTTGTACTAAATTAATAGACAATGTTGTAATCCACTGCGCTTTAGGAAATACAGGTAACACAAACCTGACAGAATAACACAAATAACACAAATTGAAAAAATATATATGTGTAGCACAAATCTGCCCTCTACTGGTGATACAAATATATCCCCTGCGCACAAGTGACCTCAAAACAAGTCTTAAACAGACAATACCGCAGCTACTTTAAGAAAGAAAATGTGTAGAAGTATACTCAAATATATATCGTCCCTTGGAACATATACAATGGTATAAGTAGCGCAGGTATAATTGAGGAGAAATGACGTAGTTAAAACCAGTCACATCTTATTATAGTCCTTAAACGTCCATCAGTGGCAAAATTTCAAAACAAGGGGTTAATTCCTCCAGCAATAGTCCAATCCACCAAGTGAGAAACACCACCAAGTGTTGGGGTCACCACTGCTCTACACCTCCACCGATGTGATAATGGGGGGAATGGCAACTCACCAGAAGCTGTGGCCCACCAATTTGCATAGGACAGGCAAACAAGCTGTTGTAACACAAATCCCACTCAGGAGCGATTACTGCTGCTATTACTGGATTTCAATCTCGGGTAGTCACGTGTCTCCCTTCTCCTCCCGATAATTGCTCAAATGGTGAACATAGGGGGAAAGAAGGAACCGCACTAGTGTGATATTGTTTCACCCATCAGATAATTTATTCAAAAAAACCCCAATACAAATGTACTCACAAACGCATTAAAACCATATGCCTTCAATATCCTAGTAGATATCAGTGCTACGGGTACCGTGGTATGCTGTGTCGATCCTGCTCACCCTCTCCACGCTGGTGTCTCGGATCTCCAAAGCGGATCCTCAAAAAGGATACGAGGAAGATAAGTTGGATTTAGAGATTAAAAAGATTCTCGAGTTGCCTAGATCTGAGGTTTTAAAAAACAAAACCAAGTCTGTAGATAATGGGAAGGAATGGAGTTTCCTCTCGGACTTTTCAAGTGACTACAGAAATGTTGAGGCAATTTTTGAAAAGCACTGGCCTATGCTTTTAAAAGATAGGGTACTAGGCCCAGTTCTTCCAACTAACCCCTCCTTTATATACCGTAAAGCCCCCAATTTTGGGGACAGAGTGGTAAAAAAGGTTTTGGACCCCCCAAACGTTACCTTCTTCCCTGATAGGAAAGGCTTCCACAAATGTGGGCGTTGTCGGGCGTGCTCATTCACTAAAAATAATTTGAGGAAAAGGGAAGTGTTTGAGGTCCCAGCTATAGGGAAACAGTTTAAAATTCAAAGTTTAATAACTTGTGACACCACACACGTAGTATATGCCTTAATGTGTCCGTGTAATTTAATTTACATCGGTAGAACAAAAAGGACCGTTAAGAAACGTGTAGGTGAACACATCACAAACATTATAAATGGCTTTAAGGACCACAGCGTATCGGAGCATTTCAGGAGGCATCATAACCAGGACCCCACTGATCTACAGTTTTGGGGTGTAGAGAGGGTGACTCCATCCTGGAGGGGATCTAACTGGGTTCGAGAACTATCCAAATGCGAAACCAGATGGATTTTTCTCACCCAGGCCCTGATCCCCAAAGGGTTAAACATAGATTTGGACCTGAACTGTTTCATCAGTGATCTTTGATGGACAGTACATAGGGGGAGAATGCACCTTTGTTGTAGTTTACAGTTCTAATTGTATTTTTTAACCCTTAAAGATCTTTTTGGAAAATGAGATTGTAGTATGAGTATCAGGTTTTGAGACCATTTAATAAGTGTTTTAATTTTAAATTTTAAAATTTTAACTTTAAATTTAGACCTTTTATATATAATATAATTTAATTGCTTTGTGTGGATTCCTATTGGATCCCACTATTATCCATATCGACTTCTGATGTGTTGCATGGGTTGGCATCTTTTGGGAAATCATTCGTGACCACACATGTGGTATTGGACATTGAGTGTTGCACAATTTTATTTTCAACTTTATTTTCAATTTCATTTTTAATTTTATGGAATTTTACAAAAATTTTTAATTTATTGTTACTTACACTGTCTGTTATGGGGAGTGTAGTAGATATTGTGAATGTGATTTTTATGTAATTTTCTATGTAATTTTTGATATGCACATTATTATGAGGTGTATAAGGATAATTAGCCTGTATTTCATTGTATATTTATTATTACATGAATATGGGAGGAGCATGCTGACGGTATATGGGTATGTCTTGTATTCACAAGACCACCTAAATGTATATCATTCTAATCAATGGGACACCGTAGATTAATGTAATACAATTATGATAACGGCGGCTGTATACTGTATTTGGTACGACCGCCCACTGCACATTGTATGACTAATGGGAAACCAGATAATCGTGTAGTGTAGCCTTACGGGAATAGGACCTAAGTATGGGCAAGACAAGCAGGATGTAGGACCTTTTCAGCGGTCCGGTGTGGGCGGAAGTGCTCGCTGTCATGGAGCGGCCCAATTTACATATGAGGGCGGGTCATTAGATCCTCGTCAAAACCGTCAGCAGACACTCCTATATAATCGGACGCCGTGCCGTAAGGTTCACGCCCTTTGAAAAAGTCGGAAATGACGAAACGCGTCAGGGCATGAACCTTACGGCGACCGGAAGTGCACGGGGGACACGAGCGGCAGCTTTGGAGATCCGAGACACCAGCGTGGAGAGGGTGAGCAGGATCGACACAGCATACCACGGTACCCGTAGCACTGATATCTACTAGGATATTGAAGGCATATGGTTTTAATGCGTTTGTGAGTACATTTGTATTGGGGTTTTTTTGAATAAATTATCTGATGGGTGAAACAATATCACACTAGTGCGGTTCCTTCTTTCCCCCTATGTTCACCATTTGAGCAATTATCGGGAGGAGAAGGGAGACACGTGACTACCCGAGATTGAAATCCAGTAATAGCAGCAGTAATCGCTCCTGAGTGGGATTTGTGTTACAACAGCTTGTTTGCCTGTCCTATGCAAATAGGTGGGCCACAGCTTCTGGTGAGTTGCCATTCCCCCCATTATCACATCGGTGGAGGTGTAGAGCAGTGGTGACCCCAACACTTGGTGGTGTTTCTCACTTGGTGGATTGGACTATTGCTGGAGGAATTAACCCCTTGTTTTGAAATTTTGCCACTGATGGACGTTTAAGGACTATAATAAGATGTGACTGGTTTTAACTACGTCATTTCTCCTCAATTATACCTGCGCTACTTATACCACTGTATATGTTCCAAGGGACGATATATATTTGAGTATACTTCTACACAAATAACACAAATTGCTGCTACTTAAATGAGTAAATATAATAAAAAATAAAATTCATCCAGAAAAAACAGGAACTGGCTTTTTCATTCGAATTTCAGTAGCACAGGGATGGTGATAACCTCTTACCAAATAAATAGGATGATAACATATACCAAAATATATGAATCCGATGTGATAAATATAAGCATAAAATCATAAATATATAAAAGCATGAAATCACATGAATAGGAGTCCATAAAGTCCATAGGTATAAAGTACATAGAGCAATGAAAGTGAAAACATGAAGGATCACAGGTGCAACTTATGGGGACCACCCTTGCTTGCCACCACCATACAGTGCCGGGAGAAGTATCTGAAATTTAGACTCACCAGACGCGAATGCCTAACCACTCTCATGGACTAGCCAACAACAGCATATAGTAAAATCAGATTTCCTCCAGATCTCTGATTTGTGCTGCAACGACTCCTCTGGAAGATTTCCTGGTAAATTTATAGTGAGTCTGAATTTCAGATACTTCTTCCGGCACTGTGTGGTGGTGGCAAGCAAGGGTGGTCCCCATAAGTCGCCCCTGTGATCCTTCATGTTTGCACTTTCATTGCTCTATGCACTTTATACCTATGGACTTTATGGAGTCCTATTGATGTGATTTCATGCTTTTATGTATTTATGATTTCATGCTTATATTTATCACACCTGATTCATATATTTTGGTATATGTTATCATCCTATTTATTTGGTAAGAGGTTATCACCAACCCTGCGCTACTGAAATTCGAATGAAAAAGCCAGTTCCTGTTTTTTCTGGATGAATTTTATTTTTTATTATAGGAAAAATGTAATTAATTTTATATCTGCAAGGTGCTGTGCCACCCTATATGAGTGGTGGGCAGTGGGCACAGTACAGTCTGTGGACCTGACATTCACTGGCAGGCAACTGCAATTATATTACAGAGGAAAAATTAAATGAATGTTTTATCTGCAAGGTTCTGTGCCACCCTATATGAGTGTTGGGCAGTGGGCACAGTACAGTCTATGGACCTGACACTCATTGGCAGGCAACTGCAATTATATTACAGAGAAAAAAATTAAACAACTTTTTTATCTGCAAGGTGCTGTGCCACCCTAAATGAATGGTGGGCAGTGGACACAGTACAGTCTGGGACCCTCACACTCATTGGCAGGCAACTGCAATTATATTACAGAGGAAAAATTAAATGAAATTTTTTATCTGCAAGGTGCTGTGCCACCCTATATGAGTGGTGGGCACTGGCAGTGGGCACAGTTCAGTCAGTGGGCCTGACACACACTGGCAGGCAACTGCAATTATATTAAAGGGTAAAAATGAAATGACTTTTTTTATCTGCAAGGTACTGTGCCACCCGATATGAGTGGTTTGCACACAGTACAGCTGTATATATATATATATATAGAAAAAAATAAATAAAAGCAGACTGATATACCAGCCCTAAAAAGGGCTTTTTTGGGGTGCTGTCAGGACGCTGTCCTTACAGCAGGAGTTGACACAGAACACTGGCCTAACTAATGATTTCCCTATTAATTCAGCAGCAGCAGCAGCACTCTCCCTGCTCTCACTAACACTGCAGCTTCAGAATGAATCTAAGATGGATACTGTCCTTGCTTTTTTATAGGAGGTGGGAGGGTCTGGGAGGGAGGGTATGCTGATTAGCTGGAATGTGTCTGCTGACTGTGAGGTACAGGGTCAAAGTTTTCTCAATGATGATGTATAGGGGGCGGACCGAACATCGCATATGTTCGCCCGCCGAGGAGAACGCGAACAAGCGATGTTCGCCGGGAACTGTTCGCCGGCGAATAGTTCGGAACATCTCTAGTGCTGAACTGATTAACAGTTCTATCATTAAGAAGAGGGAGCTGCTGAGCAGGAAAGGTTCAATAAACTGAGACTGACAGCACTGCACTGTGAGAACTGTAGCCCAGAAGAGAGCGACTCTAATGTGATCAAGAGCTTTTGAATTGCATTTCCCAAAGACAGATTGCCAGGAGGAGGGGAAAGAGTTTTATTTTCTAAGGCTATACAGGACACAGCTTCCTCTTGACGTGAGGGAAGCCAGAAAATGCACATCGCTGCCCAGTGTGCATCAACACTGCTGCATAAAGGCAGCCTGAGTGGGATCCGGATTGCTGAGTAAAGGTGTGCCAACAGCCAGAGTCACCTGGGTGCAGAGTAGAGAATTGACTAATTGCTGTATGTGAGCTGCAATACTGCCAGGACTGGTGAACTGTTGCTGTGGGGATTTACTATCTGCTGCTAGAGAGACTGAGCCCTTTAGGAAATGACCATACAGCCATCTAGTAGCCTTATTGCTGCCTTCAGGCTTGCCTGGGACTTTTCTCATTTGCACCAACAGTACAACTGGGCCCCAATGCTAGTCTGCTGAAGAGTTAGGACTAAAGACTGTCCCTTTACGGCTTCTACTTAGAGACTTCACCTACTGCTTATTCTAAAAGGTACCTCCCAGAGGACATTTCACCATATCCCAGCCATTCTCTTAGAGTGCATTCTAGATTAGTTATAGTATTATTCACATTGCAGTTAATGCTTATATGCATTGTTTATTGCTGACTTTCCTAATAAATGATTTAATTCCAGTCTAGTTGTACAGAACTCTATTCTAAGTTACCTTGGTATAGTGATTATACTGTCTAGCAAACTGTGTCTGAACTTACATTCTGTGTTCATTTATGCTCAAACCACCATTTATTCTAACCCAAACACATATGTTGACTTCCTTTACCATGAAATGGTCTTGTGTCTATTTCCTGGTGCTAATTCACAGCCAAATTAAAGGTCTCTATACTTGTGTTCTTATAACTGTTTGCAATAACTTTCATTCATCCAAGTGTGTCAGAGGGGCTGAGGTTGTTCTTAGATTCAAGGCGCAGAACAGAGAAACCAAATCACCAAGCAGCTCCTGCATGGGCAGCAGTGCACTTGCTTGAAAGCATAATACCAATTTTAACTCCTAAAATAACCCTTTAACAAAATAAAGTCTAACTCGCTATCATCAGAACAACAGATACCACACTGGGAGGTTCTGTGCCACCATCTTCTTTTTGATGTCATCGGGAGGCTGGCTTTCCCTTGAGGGTCCAAGCAGCCTGCCTTCTGATGACTTTTGTGCAGTACATGCAAATTGGGTTATACACAGCCCCAAAGGAATCCATCACGTGGACATCCCAGGAGGCTTTGGGCAGATCAGCTTTTAACTCCAGCTTGTTCAATTAAGCTTTGACAAAAAAAACCTGGAAGCTGAATGGTTTCTTTGCAGAGATGTACCAGTTTTTGCACCCTCCAATGTTAATAAATCCCTCCTGGTCTCTTTACCTTCCCCTCTAACAATTAACTACTAAACTGCTGAAACCATAAGCATAAAACTACCCTTACATAACCCCTTAACTAAGCCCTAACACATCTCCTTTTCTGCTGTATCCTTGCCCTATCCAACACCAATAAAAAAAAAAAAAAAAAAAAAACAAAAAGGAGAAGCGCTCTAAGTGTAGACAGTTTAATAATACATAAGAAGCAATGTGTGTAGTAACTCACAAGACATAAGTGAAAGTCAGGCTGTGTAACATCATCAGATCTTTAAAGCATCCTCTGGGGGGAGGGAGGTGGTGATGTCCAATCCAAAGCGCCGTCCGTGGCTGAGTAGATGTTTAATGGGAGGAAATAAAGCCGGCAGCCTCCCGCCTCAGTGTACGATGAGCGGTCAGATGGAAGTGACCGACGGCTGCAAGGTTCCGTGGATGGATGGACGCTCTCCCGTCACCAGGGGTGATGAGTTCAAACAGCAAAGGAACGGCAGGCACGACGCGTTTCTGAGCATGCGCGGGGTCGATGTACCCGGCGCGCTCTTTCCTCAGGTGCTGGAGAGCCGTGGACTCTACAAGGTTTATATCTAGCTCAGTTAATTAGTGATTCACCGCAGCTGGAACAAAAGGGGAATGCCTCGGGATAAAAAGGATTTGGAACCAGAGCTGAAAGCAACCAGTTCATGGAAGGACAACAACTTTAAAATCAATTATACTTGAATGTACAGCATTAAAAACATAAACAATTAAAAGCATATGTTAAAGGTGGATTGTACTCGATTGGCTGGCCACAAATTCACATGTATGGGGCTGAAACAATAATTTCTCATAAGAATCAGATATATATCAAAAATGGATGATAGGAGATAATCAGTGATAATATTCAAAGTTAGACAAAACTTTGAATATTATCACTGATTATCTCCTATCATCCATTTTTGATATATATCTGATTCTTATGAGAAATTATTGTTTCAGCCCCATACATGTGAATTTGTGGCCAGCCAATCGAGTACAATCCACCTTTAACATATGCTTTTAATTGTTTATGTTTTTAATGCTGTACATTCAAGTATAATTGATTTTAAAGTTGTTGTCCTTCCATGAACTGGTTGCTTTCAGCTCTGGTTCCAAATCCTTTTTATCCCGAGGCATTCCCCTTTTGTTCCAGCTGCGGTGAATCACTAATTAACTGAGCTAGATATAAACCTTGTAGAGTCCACGGCTCTCCAGCACCTGAGGAAAGAGCGCGCCGGGTACATCGACCCCGCGCATGCTCAGAAACGCGTCGTGCCTGCCGTTCCTTTGCTGTTTGAACTCATCACCCCTGGTGACGGGAGAGCGTCCATCCATCCACGGAACCTTGCAGCCGTCGGTCACTTCCATCTGACCGCTCATCGTACACTGAGGCGGGAGGCTGCCGGCTTTATTTCCTCCCATTAAACATCTACTCAGCCACGGACGGCTCTTTGGATTGGACATCACCACCTCCCTCCCCCCAGAGGATGCTTTAAAGATCTGATGATGTTACACAGCCTGACTTTCACTTATGTCTTGTGAGTTACTACACACATTGCTTCTTATGTATTATTAAACTGTCTACACTTAGAGCGCTTCTCCTTTTTGTTTTTTTGCTCTAACAGAATCTCCTCTTGGTCTGTGGAAGAGCGGCTCAGTGTTTATGGACTACTCCTTTCTGACTACACGTCGATCCCATACAATACAGTAAATTTATTCCATCAGCTTTATTTAGTGTTTTGCTTTTGTCCTTTTCCCTCCCCCTCCCCCCCCCCTCCCCCCCCCTCCCCCTTCTCCTTGCTTTTTTAATTGACTCATCATACCCATCCCCTGTGTTGGAGGTTTTTAGCGCTCTGGTTTCACATATATCCAACACCAATAGCATGCAGATTCCCTACCCACATCATACATCTCTAGGATCCCTGCAGCAGAAGAAACGGTTTAGACAAAATAGGTGTTGCTGCCCATAGTAACACATTAGATTCTCTTTGATATTCCCAGAAATTAAAAGATGCAGTATATGATGTTTGGTAAACAAATTATTTTTTTTTTCCATTTTTTTTTTCCAATCTTTTGCAAATAGCCATTGCAATTGATAGAAATTTTGCCTTGATGTATTTAGGACCTGGATTTTCATTGGTATCCTTATTTTTTTTTTTTGGTGTTTGTATGTTATACATGTCTTTGTGTTGGTTTCTACAAACATTGTAATAGTTAAGTGGCTTCTACAAAGGGGCCCTTCAGTGAGTATGAATGTGTGAGTGTGTGTGTATTACTGTGGTTAAACAAAAATAAAGTGTGTCTATATTCAACCTTTAACAGAAATCTCGATAAGGCTAGCACAAGTAATGGACTACATAATCCAGTGTGCATTAAGTAGGAGTTCCTCTTAGTTTCAATAGAATGATGTTTCGAAAGCAAGCCCATAGTGGCCCTTAAGGCAAAGCACAGTAGTATAAATGTAGAAGTTGAGAAAAATGTTTTGGAAGGTACTCTGAAGAAAGAGGTAGTAGAGCTAGAAAGACAACATCAATATAGGAAAAGGAAAACAAAAGAAAAGATGAAGAAGGGAAGGCAAAGGGATAGGGTAAGGGGAGGGGAAGAGTCTTGATGGGTGAGCTCATATTCCCATCTTTCCAATCAAACTGGCAGCAGAACTGGCATCATTTAGTGGTGAAGTGCATGCTGGACCGCATAGCATGCTGTACAGCTTACGTCAACCTGTTTTGCGTACGTCACGTACACTTCGTCAGGACGTAATGACGCTCTCATTCCTGGTTTATTAATGGCAATGATCAACCAATCCAATCACTTGAGTTAGA
Source organism: Pelophylax lessonae (assembly GCF_965119305.1). Taxonomy (NCBI): domain Eukaryota; kingdom Metazoa; phylum Chordata; class Amphibia; order Anura; family Ranidae; genus Pelophylax; species Pelophylax lessonae. The sequence goes on from NC_138773.1 coordinate 81,057,229, forward strand.
GCATCCATTTAACGCCATCTAGCGGTGTAGCATGAGAACTATTTTTATACTGAAGAAAGTACCCTTACATATATTCCAAATCCCATTGATTCATTCACAAACAAACAAAGCAGAGGTGTGTTATCCAACAGACAGAAAGATAGACCATGGCCTAGAAAATTCATATAAATATGACTGATTCAAAAAGAGGAGATGAAAAAGAGAAGGAAGGGAGGGGAGAGGGAAGGGGGGAGAGGGAAGGGGGAGGGGCTAGGCCAGGGGAGAAAGAACAGTATGAGGGAGAAGGGAGGAGGGGGGGGGGAAATCTACACACCAATAGGTATCTCCCTATACACAGAATTACTACAGTACTCCCATTATTTAATTTCTATATAAGTTAGGGGACATCAGTTAGGGTTCCAGGAAAACGTTTAGGCTCAGTTCAATATTTAACCCTTTTGGTGTCAGAGTCCCAAGCCTAAAGATCCAGTATTTTTCCTTTTTTCGTAGGACAGTATCAAAATCACGTCTACGATTCGATAGCTGTAAAGCAAAGAAACCCTTGACCTTTAAGCTATTTGGTTTACCATCATGTACAGCTGCAAAATGCATACCAATTGGGTGTTTCCTCTTGTAATTGAATACTTTTTAAGTGTTCGCCAAATCTGACTCATAGCTGGTGTTTTGTCTTGCCAATATTCATTCTCCTACATGGGCACTCCAGTATATAGAGAAACCTTGTATTGGGCCAGTTGATGAATTGTTGATTTTCAAAGTTCATCAACCCGTCAGAATCGGAGAACACATGGAATCTATCCACATATTTGCACATATTACAGTGCCCGTTCTGGCTTACCACTGTAATATTTGCTTGAAGATAGCTTTTGATATGACTTAGCATTGAGGTTAATTTACTAAAGGAGTAGAGCATGTTCATTTTGCAAATTGAATGTTCACTTCAGCCTATTGAACACAGTAAAGCCAAGTTCACTTTGCACACCCAATCATGTGCAGGGGAAATAATGAAAGGGTATTTCTCTTGCACGCAAATAAACGATTGACGTGAACACAGCTTACCTTATTTGCTAAGCTCAGTGAACATTCTCTTTGGAAAGTGAACATGTTACCTTTAGTAAATCAGCTCTAAAGTTTTCATGTTTGGCCTTTCAAAAAAATGTTTAGACTTTTTTATTTACAATTTTCTTTCAGAAGAGGTGTCTAATGGAAGGTATGATCACGTTATTTAAAAAGATAAATAGATGAGATTCAGTATCAAGCTGTTTATCCTAGGGTTATATCAAGAGATATGAGCCCCCCTCATTGCTGGATCTCAAGAAAATCAATCCACATCTACAAAAGTTACTTTTTTCTTCAGGATAAGAACTTTGGAAATAAGAAAAGACTTCCACAAGGACTAGTTCTAGAGGGCATATAAGCCTGCTTCAAAAAAGCACTAGCTGCTTTCAAAGAAGAACACAGATATAAAAGCTTATTTACATTAACTGAAACACAATAATTGTATTTTTATTTTAATACTGAAGAGGTGTAGTAGAGGGTTTTCACATAAGTTACTTACAGTTTCTCGGCTTTCATTTGCTATTGTTTTGCAAATATTCTCTTTTATCAAGTCTATATTTCGTTCACATTTATTGACTCAACACTGTTTCACCTTTTAGATTTAATAGGAAATTGGAGGCTATATTGTGTTTATGCACATTTAGTCGGAATCATCATTCAGTTATACGTTTACACAAGTATCTTTGGACTTACAAAGTCAAGGATAAGAACTTACAAACTAATAAACTAAATTGCACTATTTCTGATAAACCACCAAGTCCATAATGTGCTATTTATTGACTTTTTACTGCCATGGAAGGGGCAACAATTGAGTCAGCATCCAGCAATGAAATGGTTAAAGACGTCTGGTTTTGAGCTGACACAAAGCCATTAAGATCTCTTGTAAGACAACTACCTGCACAGTCCTCCTAGGATTGATTTGTGTCCTGTCTTGGCTTCTCATTTACATTTTTGACTCTATGATTTAAAAGCCCAAAGTATAGAGAGCCTAAACGGTTCATCTTGCTCTGACATATTGTTTACTTAAGCTTATTTATTGGTATTGGCATTGATTATTGCATGGTGTCTGAAGACGCAGGGAGAACAGGGTGTGCCATCCAGTATCTTCAGTAGGAACCGGGTGATGGCTTTTTCAATAATACATGGGCCGATAGATTTTACTACATTGGATTCCTGCTCCATCCACTCCATTGCTGCACTGTCTGGCAGGACTTTGTCAATACCGGCTGCTCATTATTCACCCTTGTAGGCTTGATTGATGCAAAAGAAGGTTATTTAAATGTAAGTGCTCTTGTCTCATTAGGTATCTGAGTCTTTCTCCCGCTCTGTGTGTTGTGTGTGTGTGAGTGTATATATATATATATATATATATATATATATATATATATATATATATAGTATACAAAAGTGAATATACCCCTCACATTTTTGTAAATATTTTATTATATCTTTTCATGTGACAACACTGAAGAAATGACACTACAATGTAAAGTAGTGAGTGTGCATCTTGTATAACAGTGTAAATTTGCTGTCCTTTCAAAATAACTCAATACACGGCCATTAATGTCTAAACAGCTGGCAATAATAGTGAGTACACCCCTAAGTGAAAATATCCAAATTGGGCCCAATTAGTCATTTTCCCTCCCTGGTGTCTTGTGACTTGTTAGTGTTACAAGGTCTCAGGTGTGAATGGAGAGCAGGTGTGTTAAATTTGGTGTGTAGCACAATCCCAGGTAGGTGCTCGGGAAAAGCATATAATGGCCCTGTCTGCTTATCAGGGGGGCTGGATCTGTTAGTTGTGCTGTTACATGCCTCCAGGTGTGGCCTGTTGAGTCTGGGGAGTCTCCCCACTGTATCCAATGAGGGATCTTGTTGGACAGTGAAGTAAACCTAGCCAATAGCACACCAGGGTTTATGACTGTCTCAGTGGGTGGGGTTTGCGCAATGCACCCTGGGATTGGAAATAAATCTGTAGGGAGCATGTGACAGAGTGTCTTTTGGCGGGAGCATCAGTCCCAAGAGGAGGTGACGGCTGTCTCTCCTCCTGTAAATGAGAGAAGGTGGTCCAGGCCTAGGGACCGGAGGTTGAACTGGGCTGCAAGGGATCCAGAGTTGCTGACCAAGTGGAGTTGCTGGGCAGAGATCTTCAGGAAAAACAGTATCGTGAGTACTCAGGATCTGCCCAGGGGTCTGTCTAGGGTACAGTAAAGGGGTGCCAAGTAGTAAAGCCCTGAAGTGTGGGGAGTAAAAGGGGGTGCCAGGAAGGGCCCGGAAGCGTTCAGCAGTACAGTCTGCACTACAAGTCAGTTACCTGAGGAAAGAGTACCTTAGGGAGCCTTAAAGGACTTTTCCACAGTCAGAGGTGAAGTTCTAGTAACTGGCCTAGCCGAGGGCAGCATCAGTCAGTGTTAACCAGCGTCAGTCAAGCGTTAGCCAGTGTCAGTCAAGCGCTAGCCAGCACCAAGCAGCATTTTCCAGTGTCCTGCCTAATTGTGCATAGTTCAGTTGTTGGAGTATTCCACTTACCCCTTCTCCCATCCGAGTTCTCAAATAAATCCTAAAAACCAAAGAAACTGGACTGGTTCTTGTCTGAGATGCTCACACTTGAAAACATGCTTAAAGGTACTATTGTTGCTAGCAGTAACCCAGGGGGACCCACACTCGGCAGCTCCCTTGGGAGAAGTGCTACAGATGTTATTGCTCTCATACTGGTTACTGGAAGTTCAACATGGCACCTCATGGCAAATAACTCTCTGAGAATCTGAAAAAAAGAATTGTTGCTCTACATAAAGATGGCCTAGGCTGTACTCACTTTTGTATACTGTATTTATATATACAGTATCTCACAAAAGTGAGTACACCCCTCACATTTTTGTAAATATAGTATTTTATTTTACCTTTTCATGTGACAACACTGAAGAAATGACACTTTGCTACAATGTAAAGTAGTGAGTGTACAGCTTGTATAACAGTGTATATTTGCTGTCCCCTCAAAATAACTCAACACACAGCTATTAATGTCTAAACCACTGGCAACAACAGTGAGTACACCCCTAAGTGAAAATGTCCAAATTTGGCCCAATAAGCCAATTTCCCTCCCCAGTGACTCATTAGTGTTACAAAGTCTCAGGTGTGAATGGGTAGCAGGTGTGTTAAATTCAGTGTTATCGCTCTCACTCTCTCATACTGGTCACTGGAAGTTCAACATGGCACCTCATGGCAAAGAACTCTCTGAGGATCTGAAAAAAAAATAAAGTTGTTGCTCTACATAAAGATGGCCTAGGTTATAGGAAGATCGCCAAGACCCTGAAACTGACACAGGTTCCACTCAGAACAGGCCTCACCATGGTAGACCAAAGAAGTTGAGTGCACATGCTCAGTGTCATATCCAGAAGTTGTCTTTAGGAAATATACATATGAGTGCTGCCAACATTGCTGCAGAGGTTGAAGGGGTGAGGAGTCAGCCTGTCAGTGCTCAGACCATACCCCGCACACTGCATCAAATTGGTCTGCATGGCTGTCGTCCCAGAAGGAAGCCTCTTCTAAAAATGCACAAAAAAGCCCACAAACAGTTTGCTGAAAACAAGCAGACTTAGGACATGGATTACTAGAACCATGTCCTGTGGTCTGATGAGACCAAGATAAATTTATTTGGTTCAGATGGTGTCAAGCTTGTGTGGCTACAATGAAGCATGGTGATGGGAGTGTCATGGTCTGGGGCTGCATGAGTGCTGCCGATACTGGGGAGCTACAGTTCATTGAGGGAACCATGAATGCCAATATGTACTGTGACATACTGAACCAGAGCATGATCCCCTCCCTTCGGAGACTGGGCCACAGGGCAGTAATCCAACATAATGACCCCAAACACACCTCCAAGACGACCACTGCCTTGCTAAAGAAGCTTAGGGTAAAGGTTATGGACTGATCAAGCATGTCTCCAGACCTAAACCTTATTCAGCATCTGTGGGGCATCCTCAAACAAAATGCCCAAGAGGGTTAAAGAGGAATTAAACCCTCCTCTGCAAGTTGTACCTATAGGTAAGCCCATGATAAGGCTTACCTATAGGTACTGTAAATATCTCCTAAACATGTACTGTTTAGGAGATATTTACCTTAAATGCAGCCAGTGACATCACTGGCGCATGCGCTCTGAAGGAACGGAAGCCATGCCATGACCGTCGGCTCCCACGCGCATGCCCGGGAGTGACATAATCGCGGGTCCAGCCAATCAGATGGCTGGATGCCGCGAACCCAGAAGAAGGGTGACAGAACATGTCACCCACGAGAGAGGTGAGCGGTCGGCGCTTCGGGGGCTTCGTTCTTAGGTGAGTATTTCATAATGAGCTAGTATGCAATGCATACTAGCTCATTATGTGTTTGTCTTTCAGGTGTACTTTAAAAAATAAATAAAAATTCTGAGGTTTACAACCTCTTTAAGGCAGTGCTGGAAAATAATGGTGGCCACACAAAATATTGACACTTTGGGCCAAATTTGGACTTTTTCACTTAGGGGTGTACTCACTTTTCTTGCCAGCGGTTTAGCCATTAATGGCTGTGTGCTGAGTTATTTTGAGGGGACAGCAAATTTACACTGTTATACAAGCTATACACTCACTACTTTATATTGTAGCAAAGTGTCATTTCTTTAGTGTTGTCACACGAAAAGATATAATAAAATATTTACAAAAATGTGAGGGGTGGACTGTATACACACACACACACACACACACACACACTCACACACACACACTATATTGCCAAAAGTATTGGGACACCTGCCTTTACATGCACATGAACTTTAATGGCATTCCAGTCTTAGTCCGTAGGGTTCAATATTGAGTTGGCCCACCCTTTGCAGCTATAACAGCTTCAACTCTTCTGGGAAGACTGTCCACAAAGTTTAGGAGTGTGTCTATGGGAATGTTTGACCATTATTCCAGAAGCCTATTTGTTAGGTCAGGCAATGATTTTGGACGAGAAGACCTGGCTTGCAGTCTCCAGTCTAAAAGGTGTTCTATCGAGGTGAGGTCAGGACTCTGTGCAGGCCAGTCAAGTTCCTCCACCCCAAACTCACTCATCTATGTCTTTGTGGACCTTTCTTTGTGCATTGGTGCACAGTCATGTTGGAACAGGAAGGGGCCATCCCCAAACTGTTCCTACAAAGATAGGAGCATGAAATTGTGTAAAATGTCTTGGTATTCTAACTCCTTAAAGAGGAAGTAAGCTCTTGAAAAACGTTTTCTTCCCCCCCCCCCCTGCAAAGTAAATGCATAATGTGCTAGTATACATCGCATACTAGCACATTATGTGACACTTACCTGCAACAAAGCCTGCGTTGTCCCTGCTGCCGGGTGCATCCATCTTCACCCGTCTTCTTCCGGGTCTGCGGACTCCGGCTGTATTACTGGCCGGAACCACATGACGTCACTACTAATGCGCATGCGCGCGGGAGCCACCATTCACGGCACAGGGCTCTGAAGAAATGGCATGGGTGACCATTTCTTCAGAGCGCACGCGCCGATGACCTTGTCGGCTGAATGCACTGTAAATATCTCCTAAATGGTGCAAGTTTAGGAGATATTTACAGCACCTATAGGTAATCCTTAATATAGGCTTACCTATAGGTAAAAGTCATTAAAGTGGGTTTACAGCTACTTTAAGAGTTCCCTTCACTGGAACAAAGGGCCAAGCCGGACCCCTGAAAAACAACCCCACACCATAATCCCCCTCCACCTAATGATTTGGACCAGTGCACAAAACAAGGTTCTATAAAGACATGAATGAGCAAGTTCTCGGTGGAGGAAGTTGACTGGCCTGCACATCGGGTTGACGTCAGACATTTTGGACAATTTTTTGCTCCCAACTTTATGGGAACGGTTTGGGAATGGCCCCTTCCTGTTCCAACATGACTGCGCACCAGTGCACAAAGCAAGGTCTATAAAGACATGGATGAGTGAGTTTGGGGTGGAAGATCCCCACATGCTTCCTTGAATTTATGTGACACATATTAACTACGTCCTGTGAGTAGGCACTGCCGTATCACACATTTTACAGAGCCTGCCTTCTGAACTACAGAGGTGCTGAGAGAAGAAGTTTTAGGAGGTGCAGTCTGTACAGAAATCACTGCTTGCAGGCAGCAAGGTACCATGGGATATATAGTCCTTATAAAATGAAAGTAAAGAGCAGCGGAGAAGCTGCAAAGCATACAGGGAATCCAGGAAGTTGTGGAAAGAGATGACCAGCAGTCAAGCAGCACTCACAACATGAAAGGAGATTTTTCAAGCAAGCTTTTATTGGATTGTCAAAAATACCTAGTGTTTTAATTGCTATTACAATTCAGATTTTATAAAATGAAGGTTCATGTTGTGACCATAGACCTCCTCCCACAGAGTGCCCTACAGTAAAGAAGGGTTGACCAACTTGGACAAGTATGTTTTCCCCTTCCCCAGCGGGTGTGTTACATGTGATTCTTACTTCATAGTCATTTTGCTTAGCTCCTGCATTGCTCTGTATTGTTCTGATTATGTGTGATTATGTGCTTGGCTCTCTTTGGGACCTTTTTTTTTTACTTTTTGTTTTTTTTTTTTTCCTTTGGCAGGCTCTAACTTCTGATTGGCTATAACCTATAATTACTTCTATTTATTTGATACCTCTGCTGAGGTTACTACTCCTTTACTAATTTGGGTCTGAATCTGGTTCCTCTAGTTCCTCCAAACCATTTACTGTGGCATATATCTGCAGTTGCTGTGGCATGTCCATTCTGTAGGCCCCACTACTTTAGGATCCCAAGTCTTCTCAATAACTTCCTCATAACTATAAATAAGAAACAATTAGTTGCAGATAAAATAAGTATTTTGATTGTATGGTATGTTTCTTTATCCCCCTAAAGCCTTTAAGGTTTAAAGTCTCCTTGGATATCTTACTTCCTGTGTAGCTAAAGAAACAGAAACATTGTAATAAGCAAGAATACGCTCTACAGGGAGTTGACTTAGATGAGTAAATGGAATACCAGAACATAATTAAACACCTGGGGTTTATAGTGTATAATTTCCAGGAAGATTGTGTTTGTACTGAGAGATTATTGCTTTTGTAACAGTATATGGTTATTTGGAGGACTTATCAACAGTGTTTGATATTTTGATGCCGATCTAGTTTTCAACTAAACAGTTGAGTTCAATGTAACTAACTAAAGGGAACACATCAGAAGTAATTGAATAGGTCAAAGTCAATGACTACCTACTGGATATAATCCAGCAGTCAGATCAATTATTAATAACCATCTCTCACTGATGGTGATGATAGGTGATATATCTCTTTTCTGTTGGCATGTCTCCAACAGTACCAATATACCCAGTACAATGTAAAACCTTAAAGTATGAACAAGTCAAACTTTTCTTTTAGTTTTAGATTGAGTGGAGAGAAATCAGAAGACCTATTTTGTTTTTCTCTGCTCCTGTTAGGGAGATTTAGCCTTTCTATTTGTCCTGTTTGCCATTATAACCAAGAGTGAAAGAAAATCCAAAATTTTGGGTTGTCACCAGAACAGGAATAGAGGGGAAATCTTACAATTTGGATGTCAATTCTGGTGGTCTTCATTTTTGAGGGATTACCCCTTACCTCCTGTTTTGGCTATAGGACAAGTAGTGAATGGAAATATCCTAAATGGGACACATATGGCAAAAATAAAACAGGGATTTTAAACCTCTCCAACTCGACCCAACATTTTAAGGAATTGTTGACAAGAAGGGAAACCCCCCAGTGGAGGGAGGGCTGGGGATTTTTAAGGTGCCAGTTAACTCAAAATCAAAACATATATCTTAAAATGTACACATTTTTATAAAAAAAAAATTAAAATAAACAAACAAACACCATAGTTTAAAAATGCCTGTATACATTGTTCTTGAATTCATATAAGTATATATGCAATATTGTCGCAGAGTAGCAATCCTGACATGTTTCACCAAACGGTTTCTTCAGGGGATATATTTTAATGCTACCTCTATAGTAGAACGTCTCAGACTGGAATATAACTTCGGACTGTGTCACTTTAAATATAAATAGATAGCTAGTTTGAGATCAAGATGTGAACCAAGTGGCCTTATATGTCAACCGCAGAAGGAATAATTAGGTTGTTTGTGCTGAATATTTCAGAGGATGCTCCAGTCCTGAACTATATGTTGGTATGTTAGCTTGTTTTTTTCTTGTTTATTTCCGATGGTTAAATCCAGCGACCTTCTGATCCCGATTGGATAATTTAACATTAGGTATGTAGATATACAGGGGGGAACACCAATAAAAGCCAACTTGGTTCAATTGACTGATAAACGGCAGCAGTCCATGTCCTGCAGGGCGCCACTCCCAGGGTCGGCGGCGCACAACTGGACACGGACCGCTGTGGTTTATCAGTTAATTGAACCAAGTTGGCTTATATTGGTTTTCCTCTCTGTATATCTATGTACCTAATCTTAAATCACTCAGATTGATAGGCTAAAGTCCGTAGTGTATGGATCTGGAGTCTGCACTCCATCATAAACCCTCTGAGTGTAAAGAGCCAATACTATAGCTCAGTCTGAGTGGGAATAGTCACAGCCAAATCAAACCTGGTTCCTGGTTCCTGGTATATCTGAGTCTCCTTCTTTCATTTACCCTCAGTATGTCACCGCCATCTCCATCAGAATATATCATGAATGCAAACCCACAATGCCTTAAACCAGATGTGTAGTCACCGCTCTACTTTGCATCTCCTACTGCTCCTATCGTGGCTGCTTCTGTGACACACTCCCATATTGGTGAAAATAATGATCCACATGATCAGTGGCGTCTGAAGCAGTAGAGCAAAGCGTCTACATGTTTTGCTGATAGACCAGCTTCTTCAGGACGCCACAGAGCGCCTTTTATTCTGTGAATAGTTCATAGAAATCCTATTATGTTTATAGTCTTTACATAATCTGTTAATTATAATTATAATTATAATTATAATTTCCAGGAAGATTGTGTTTGTACTGAGAGATTATTGCTTTTGTAACAGTATATGGTTATTTGGAGGACTTATCAACAGTGTTTGATATTTTGATGCCGATCTAGTTTTCAACTAAACAGTTGAGTTCAATGTAACTAACTAAAGGGAACACATCAGAAGTAATTGAATAGGTCAAAGTCAATGACTGCACTCCATCATAAACCCTCTGAGTGTAAAGAGCCAATACTATAGCTCAGTCTGAGTGGGAATAGTCACAGCCAAATCAAACCTGGTTCCTGGTTCCTGGTATATCTGAGTCTCCTTCTTTCATTTACCCTCAGTATGTCACCGCCATCTCCATCAGAATATATCATGAATGCAAACCCACAATGCCTTAAACCAGATGTGTAGTCACCGCTCTACTTTGCATCTCCTACTGCTCCTATCGTGGCTGCTTCTGTGACACACTCCCATATTGGTGAAAATAATGATCCACATGATCAGTGGCGTCTGAAGCAGTAGAGCAAAGCGTCTACATGTTTTGCTGATAGACCAGCTTCTTCAGGACGCCACAGAGCGCCTTTTATTCTGTGAATAGTTCATAGAAATCCTATTATGTTTATAGTCTTTACATAATCTGTTAATTATACATTTTCTATTTGTTATTTAGCAGCAGTGAAACGTTGACATCATATAGACCATCATCACTATCCACTTAATTTTAAATCACAGATTTTCATGTTTCATGTTGGTCTTGAACCTGGAAAGTTGTGAAGGACTGTTCAGGCTTCCCTTTCAAATTCACATGTATCTTACACTTGGCAATCATCTGGAAGTTACCCTAAATACTACTGTGTCTAAATATAGATTGACACCAAGAAATTCAAACTAAGTAAACGTTTAATACAATCATCCTAAATGTACCCTCTACCCTTCCCCCCTTCCTCTGCTGAGCATAATGTAAAATACTTACCTATGTAAAGCCTAGTACACACTGGCCAAATGTCGAATGGCATCGGCCAATCCAAAAGAAACTGGCTGACATTCAGTCCGCGTATGTACAGCAGCCAATCAGACAGAAGTCGGCCTGTCAAAGGGTCATTACTGAAAAAGGTCTGCCGACTGGCTATCTTCTGGAGCTGACCGAAGTGTTCTGGTGGGGGGGGGGGGCACCTTCTGTCAGAAGACAATAGCACAGCAGGGGAGATCATTGTACTAACACCGGTTTGTTAGTGCAGTGGCTCCAACCTGAGCTGTCAGGTTTTTTTTTTCATTCATCCATGTGTATGAGGCTTTAGATCTTTCCAGCTCTGTGTTTAATGGGAGTTGCAGTTAAAGTGGAGTTCCACCCTAATTTTATACTTACCTCCATCTTCTCGCTCCGGGTCACCTGAAAAAGAAATGGATAATCGAATTTTTTTTTTTTACTTACCTCGTAGCGAAGAAAATATACTTACCTTACTTCCTTCTTCCTCCTTCCTTGGCCGTGGCCCGTCGTCACTTCCTGGCTCTGCAATGATTCCTGGGAGCTGAACGTCATCGCTCCCAGGAATCATTGCGCCTGTACCGGCCCCGACATCAGTTCCGGGGCGCGCGAGTCATCCCCTTCTAAACAGCTTCTGGGCATGCCCAGAAGCTGTGGAGGGATGACGCGCGTGACCCGGAAGTGATGGCGGGGCCGGCGCAGGGCATCGTGGGACCGAAGAAGGCGGAAGAGGACGCCGAAGAGGATCTCGCTGGCTTCAAGCTGCCCACATCTGAGATGGCAGCGCTGGACAAGACGTTTTCAAGGTAAGTATTTGTCCTAACAGGTAAGTGCAACCCGGGACAGATCAGAGGCTAGCCATTGTGGAATGCACTAGCCCTGACTGTCCCGGGGGTATTTAAAAAAAAAAAAATTCCAGGGTGAAACTCCGCTTTAAATCTATGGAGTCAAGACCGCACAATTGTGTAGGGACTGTGCATTGCGGTGCTGGAAGGATTTCAGAAGAGAGGCTGTTTAGAGGGCTAATCTTTTGAAGGCTAATTCCACCTCCAGTTGATATATATATGCTATTAAAGGCAGCTAACTTCTTATGTTTCTAGGGGACTCACAGTTTCATTAAATTTTGAAGCCATTAGCAAGTCAAATTATGACATGATGTGCCCTTTATAGATTTTTCATAATTTAAAATAAATGCAAAAATCTTTATGTCCTGCGACTGCTTTGGGAAAAATTTAAACACTGGGATCAAACCAAACATTATTATCATATTAGATATAAGTTTTGGATGGACCTACTCTGAATCAACAGGAAAGAAAAAATAAATAATAGTGAGCAATTTCATTAGAAAATGCAAACCTCCCATAGTCTGGCCTTTTTTTGAGAAATTTATAGTTGCTCCTTGGCCTGCTGAGAGAAGATAATTCTGCGGAAATTTCTAGGACTCTCCTGGGACCTCCTCTCAGCTGCAACAATTCCTGTAGAAGTGGCTCGATGATCCGTGAAAGATGTCAAAACTACTTTAGCTTCTTAGCATGCAGGTGAAAAGTGGCTGAGCCAGGGTTTCCTAAAAACCAACTCGTTCCAAAACACATATTTTAGCTCTGTGTGGTTGCTAGTGGCATGAATTAGAGCTTAGTTTCTAAGGGGACACTGATGGGACAAAATCAAAATCAGAACTGCTAGGTTTTCCTACCGGCTAAAGAAACTATAAAACCAAATGATGGTGACATGCACCTCAGATGGATTCTTCAGCATATAGGATTTTGAATTAATTGGGTATTACAGCAGAAAAAGAATGTTTTGGCTCAGTGGGAGTCACAACTTAATAATGGGAAATCTTGCTAATGCAGTCTCCAAGGGATAAATAAAACCTCAGCCTCAGCTTCCGTTGTATCACTAGGACAGCTGGGAAACCAATACAGCACAGAAAAACCACCTATTATATAAAAAGACATTAAAGCTAGTATCTCCAACTAAAAGGGTTGTGTTGCAAACGGTATAAAAAATATTCCATCAGAAATACTATTATGCTGGCCATAGATGGATTGAAATGTATCCAGTTCCGCAAGGACAGGCCCAAATTTTAAACCATCTATGGCAGTTCCCATTTGTAACTTTTAATTAAACAGGCCTGTTGGACAATTTGTCTTGATCAGCACTGCAGCCAATCTGCTGCAGCGCTGATCAGTGTATTCGGACAGCAAAGGAGTCCCCACTGTCAAAATACATTAGCTAAGTGGGGAGGATTCCTCATCCACCTCAAATGTAATCCGTTCAGTTTCTTTAGCTCAGCCTGCGGTCTGCTTTTTTTAAAAATGGCGAATGTATGGCCAGCTTTAATATATTTGATGTGCGAAATAGCAGCAAATCATGGAGTCCTGTATATTTCATGTATCAGCACCTAAGAATAGAGTAATGGCCACAAAGTCTATGATTAAAGAGCAACTACACTTTAAGAATAACCCAACTGTAATCTAATGTAACCAAGAACCTCCCCAATAGTGTCCCTCCAAGACAACAGTGACTTCCTGAGGTGTTTACATCCTGCAACCCAGAATACTCTCTAGCACTGGGCGTGACTAAGCAGTAACTTCCCATGGAGTAGAAAAGGGCCATACTCCTATGCTAGATACGTCAACATTACGGCCTGATTTATTTGCTGGAGAGATAATACACAGGCGTGGAGCCAGAGATGAAGAAGATTTTGGGCTGCTGTCACTGATAACTAAATAAGGCTTAGGAATTGGGGAAGGGGTGGGGATGTGGCCTAGGTTAGACTATGTTAAGAGGCTATGAAGAATTGGCTTTTTTTATTTATTTTTTTTAGTTTGTAAGTGTAGTTGTCCTTTAAGTGTTTTTATCAACACTATTGGACCTATTATGTCTATTTCAGGATTGAAGTGGTAAAATAGAAGTGGTAAAAAAATATGAATGAAAGTGTTCCCCTTAGAAGACCATCCTGTCCCCTTACCTCTATGGAGCAAGATCTGGACCGCTGCTTTTAAAGCATTCAGTGTGTGGTGCAGAGAGAGACTACCTTGAAAATTATTATTTTTTGGTATCGTACCCCAGTTCGTCTACACAAGATTAATCCGGCTAGCTCTGCCTTGTGTTGGCGATGCGGGGCAGAGGTGGGCACCTTGTTTCACATTTTTTGGCAATGTGCTGACATTCAAACTTTTTGGGCTATGGTCATGTCGGTACTATGTAATGTTACTGGTTTACAATTACCCTTGGATCCGCTGCATTATTTGGTGGGTCTCCCGTTCCCCGGTGTCTCCAAGTTAGCTAACAAATTGGCTTCCTTCATTTTACTAGCAGCCAGGCGGGCTATTCCGCTTCATTGGCTCAATCGCACCCCTCCGGATAAACTTCTTCTTTTACGATTGATTTCGGAGGCCCAGGGGATGGAATACCTTACTGCTTCATGGTCCATGATGAAGTGTCTAAATTTAATGCTGTATGGAACGATTGGGACCTTTATCACTCTTCTTTGACTTAGGTTATGATGGGTTCTGACTGGGTGTGGTTTCATGTCTATTATCTCTTTTTGATGTTTCCATTCAGTTTTTGATGTCTTGTATGGTTTTCCCATTATTGCTGTTGTAATTTGTTACGTGCATGGGGGCACCGCCCCTGAGATTGTATTGTTGGATTTTTCTTTTTTGCCCATGTATGTTTCTATTCATTGTATCTTGTCCTTTTCTTCTTCTAAATAAAAATTACAATTTAAAAAAAAAAAAAAAAAAGACCACCCTGTACTCTTCTTCAGTTGATTAGAAAGTGAAAGGAGGAATGTGGTTTGTTGCTGTTACAAACAGAATAGGGAAGGCTTTATTATTTTATTTCCTAGTTCAGGACACCCTAGAAATATTCAGAAATGTCCTGTGCTTTGCCTCTGAATGGTAGAAAATTGGAAAGGAGAAAGGAGCTGCTCAGAGCCAATTTATTCCAAACAGGAATCTGCAGATGGGGCTAAAAGGTATTTCAAGATATGTTGAAGATAAACAAAGGGGAAGCAATCCTAAGAGTAAATCTCTTCCACTATTTGGAATCTCAAAAAATAGATCTGCTCACCGATTGTGATGGCTATTCATACCCAAAAGTGTAAAAACAGCAGATGGACTTGTAACAAGTGGTGCAGGTCAACTTCTGGCCGTCAGTACCACGGGAGAGTCCCCACCATCCCCCACATTTGGCAACTGCAAAAGTATGGTCCTAGGAAGTTAATCTGGACAATACATACAATAGGAAATAGCATAAAACCCTTATGTCAACATGTTTTGGAATGGTGTACTCTTCCTTCTTCAGGATAGAACAGTAACAAAAAAAAAAATGCATCCTGGAATACACTCCTGTGCTAGAAGTGATCCTAATAAGAATTTATTAAATTACTCAAAATCAGTAATGAAATGTTTTCTTGCTCTACTTGTTTCTACATGTTTTACTGGAATTTAAAAGGTGAATAGGAGAATCGTTTTTTGGTGTCCATTGGTCAGAGTGTGTGAAGAAATTAGTGACAGCAATTACTTTAATGCTCTGAAGTTGACTGATCCTGCAACAGCCATATAGAAGGCCCTTCTGCTGAGAAAGGCCTCACTCATACCTGCCAACTGTCCCGTTTTTCCCGGGACAATCCCGGCAAAAAGGAGCCTGTCCCGGGTAATTTACATTGTCCCTGTTAATCAGGGACAGCTATGTGTTGTAGTTCTGGCAGCAGGTTGTCTCTCTCTCTCGGTGCCCGCTCACTTTTCCCGCCTGTCACAAATTTAACGGCATGGTGCACTTTCCGAAATCCGCCAGCAGGGGGAGGCAGAGCACCTTCCGACAAGCTGACACTTTAGAATTGCAGGGAATTGTGATGAAAATTTTAAACTTTAGGCAGAAGTAGTGCAGCTGAATGGGAGAATATTTCCAACTCTGCTACTTTGGCCTCAAGTTTTCAATTCCCTTTTCAAATTCCTGTAATTCTCTCTTTATGAAGTAGACCCTATAATCTGATAAGTAGGCGGAGATTAATTATGCAGAGTGGGTGGAGCTTCAGGAAGTGGGTGTGGTAAGTAATTGATAGCTGTGCTGCAAAGTGTCCCTGGAAATTTTTTTCAAATGTTGGCAACTATGGCCTCACTTGACCTGTGGGCAGCTATGAGAATTTTGTTCCAGTTGAAGAAGGGCAGAAGAAGAAGAGCAGAACTAGTGTCTATGGGTTGTGAGCCAAGGGAGAGACACAAATAAGAGTGAAAGAGCATACAAGTTCAAATTGCAAAGGGTTTAAGGACTGAGTGCAAACATTTAGGAGATTGGTTATGAGATTTGTGGTAGACTATTGAGAACTAAGCTGAGACAGTTATGTTTATCATTCACATCCCTGCATTACCTGTGTCTGCATTGCTTATGACACTACGTGCACAAAAACTAGAGCTGGAACCCAGCAAGGTGCACGTGGGATTTTAAGCCACCAAAGAACACTGCTAATCCTGGAGTGATCGCACTTCGGAAGACATACAGGATTCTCCCCTCATTCAACTCAGTCAGGCATGCATAGTGGTCAAGTACAGGAAAAGTGCATGCAGTGTTCCAGTGTAATATCCCAGTCCTCACCCTCTCTGAAAGCAAGCTTGGGTCCCCTAGTTACCAGTTTTACAGACAACGGCAATCCAGATGCTGTCTATTCAGAAACTGTTTATACATAAGAGCCATTTGTTCTGGGTGCACAACAAAATACACAAAAGCTTTACATTCTGTAAAAATAAATAATGAACAGTGATTAAAAAAAAAAAAAATAAACTAAGTGTTTATTGAGTTACGTTTGTCTTTTCAGGAGAGTGCATGCATTATTTAGGTGCAATACAACTGTAATTATCTTTTCTGCAGTATAAACATGGAATTATAATTAATGATATCTGTACATAATGCCGTGAAAAAGAAAATATATTAAAGCAAGCTATATTTGAAGATTACCACTAATTTCCTTTATATCTAATGTGTGCTTTACTAATCCATATTGAACTTTGCCTGTCCAACTTTTTTCCCATGTGTACTTTCCAGTTAGTAGAGGCATCACTTACTGCTCCTCTAATAACCCTTAACCAGACCAAACCAAGAACAAATCATAATTTTTCTATTTCTAGCAGTAAATTAAGCTTGCTTTTCTTTGGATTTTTTAAGCATGGATTTTAAATTGGAGAATCTTTTTTTAGTAGCTCTAGCAAACTCTACGGGTTATCATCCACATAACAGACTACCTTTTTGAGACCTGCCTATGTTTTATCTATGCAGTGGGCAGATTTCATGCAATCATGTCTGTGGAATGTTAAATGTGGAAATGGAACTGTCCTTGTCTAACTTAATTTGCTGAACCCTTGACCTGACATCAGAGCACTAAAGTATTTTCACCAAATTGTTAGGTATATCTACAAGTATAGGCATTTGATTGTGCTCCTGCTTTACAGCCTTATTTAGATCTCTAGGGCCCAGGCAAACTTGAAGCTCACCTATGCGTGGTCTGTCAACCATGACCATTGAATTTTCCTTTTCTGTGCACTTGTCAACTCTAACAATTACTCCTAGTGTTTCCACTCTGTCAAGCTTGTTGCAACACTTTGCTATGTGGAGAAGTATGCACTGTTGGGCTAATTGTTTAATTCATCTATATTTTGTATTCTCTTGGAAATTGCCCTAGTCAATGAAATACATCCATGTACTCATTAAGAATATCAGATATATTTATATCATTTTACTGTGCGTTTATAATGGCATCTACAGGTAATGCAAATTGCTAGTTTCCAGGCAAACAGCTTAATACCCAGATGGAACATGTGATATATTTTTCTGTCCATCCAGTACTGAGAAGTACACAGTTCTGCTAAACCACACTGCCACTTATGATTGGGAAGGAGACCAAATTTTTACCTGCGGTGTTTTAGTAACACTTGAAGGTCTCATCCCCACCCCACCCTAGGACTGGACAGTGATAGCAGACTGGTGAGCTCATCTCTCTCTCTCTGCTCTATTTTCCTATTAAGCATGCTCATTGCACAGCAGCATATTTGACTTGTGCTGCTTCCTCCTCTCCTTGTTTGAGATTTTCTGTACAACAATATAAGGAAGCTTGCACCAAATCAAATTCAGGCACTTGCTTTTAAAAAATAAATGTGATATATTAATGAATACAGAATTGCATTATTTTTTCTTTTATATGTGCCTGGAATTCAGCTTCAAACCCAGGCAATCTGTAAGCCCACGAACGAGGTTTGCCATGGCCAATACTATGCTAAACTTCAAAGGCTGTTTATTTCCTTGTAAGTACAAATCAAAGTGCACATACTATATATCTATTAGCTCCAGTTACTTGCCACCATATTTTTCCTGCTGCAGCTTGCCTGAGAACTTGATCAGCCTAATGTTTGCATCTTTAAAGGTGATTTTATTTACTAGAAGTAATACCTATGCTTAGGTACAAAAGATGTTTTCTCCCAGACTGCCGACGACCACTCCAATGACCACTTTAATAAATTAACCAGACATTACACCAACTGGAGTTTTAATGGCCATAGCAGCCTCTTTATTAACCAAATATAAATAACATATTAAACATATTAACATATGAACACACAGACTGTATTCCCAGGAGCCCCAAGGTCCTTGTGTACAAACACTTCAAGTACCTGC
This sequence comes from Pelophylax lessonae, assembly GCF_965119305.1. Lineage (NCBI taxonomy): Eukaryota > Metazoa > Chordata > Amphibia > Anura > Ranidae > Pelophylax > Pelophylax lessonae. The sequence goes on from NC_138773.1 coordinate 81,075,903, forward strand.
GAAAACCACCATTATAGGCCTCCAGCCACAAAAAACACTGGCTCGGAGACAAAGCAGTATCACAGGTACCACCAGCCAGAACAATGGGAGCAGTAACCAAATGGGTCCCTACAAATGTACCTTTTTGCACCTAATTATAACACATCCAAGGACTTCGTGCCCCACCAGTCGCTATGACAAAATTGCCAAAACCCAGAACTTGTAAATGACAAAACAAAGACTGAATCGTCATTAAAAAACCTTTAACTCTAAGGGAGGGAGGGTGGGAAGTTGTCCCGTCCAGGCTCTCTCCCGAATGACTCCTCCCAACTACTTCCTACATTCGCAAACTTTTGAAGCCCCACCTGCTCCAAACTTTCCACCAATCCAGTAAGTATAACCTGATTATTTACTTTTTCTCCCAAAAACTCCTCCTATGTCCAACCCCTTTTAAACCAGTCATGCCGGTCCTACGTCTAGGCTTCTCTCTTCTACTCCAGGCCTAACTTTTCAGTTAACAGAATCAGTATTAGATTCTACATCAGTATTAACTACTTGACCTCCGGAAGATATATCCCCCTTCATGACCATGACAATTACGTGGTCATGAAACAGTATACCTAAATAAAATGTATGCCCTTTTTTCCCCACAAATAAAGCTTTCTTTTGGTGGTATTTGATCACCTCTGCATTATATAAACATAAAAAGACTGACCATTCTGAAGAAAACAATATTTTTTACTTTCTGCTATAAAACATATCCAATAAAAAAATTGAAAAAAATCTAATATTTTCATAAATTTAGGCCAATATGTATGCTGTTACATATTTTTGGTAAAAAAAAAAATCCCAATAAGCGCATATTGAAATATTGATTGGTTTGCACAAAAGGTATAGTGTCTACAAACTATGCGATATTTTTATTTTATTTTTTTATTTTTTATTTTTTTACTAGTAATGGCAGCGATTAGCTACTTATAGCAGGATTGCGATATTTCGGCAGACACTCTGACACTAACTGACACTTTTTGGCAACCAGTGACACTAAAACAGTGATCGGTGCTAAACATATGCACTGTCACTGTACTAATGACACTGGCTGGGAAGGGGTTAATATCAGGGGTGATTAAAGGGTTAAATGTGTGCCTAGTCAGTGTTTTACTATGCTATGTGAGGTGTTTTTACTAGGGGATGAGATGGAATTCATTCTCTGCCTTGCAGAGACGTAAACTCCATCCCTTCCCTCCTGTCAAGATGGCGATCTTGCGCAGTAAAACTGCTACAGGGTGGACTTGAAGAGGTTAATATCCTTGTATTTGTGACACATCTGTATCGATAAGTTTTAGTTAGGGATGCACCGAAATTTCGGCCACCTCATTTCGGCCGATAATGGGTTAACAGTGCCGAAATTAATATGGCCGCCGTGAGGAAGGAGGAGGGCGCAGCGCAGGGCAGGTTTTAAAAGTCTGCCTCTCAATTGACGTCCCTACTACGATCTGTGCATTATGAATGGACATACCAGGCGGGGGGGGGGGGGGGGCGGGGCGAGTGGCCGCTAATAGATAGCACTATGATCCTTCCCTGTCAACTCAGTGATACTGTGTGTGAATGAGAACTGAGCTGACACCGGGCGGGGGGGGCAGGAGGAGCGGCCGCTAATAGATACAACTATGTGAGCCTTCACTTCACTTACATGTCAGAGGAGATACGTGCCTGACATGTAGGTAAAGTGAAGGCTCACATAGTTGTATCTATTAGCGGCCGCTCCTCCCGCCCCCCCCCGCCCGGTGTCAGCTCAGTTCTCATTCACACACAGTACCACTGAGCTGACAGGGAAGCATCACATAGTGCTATCTATTAGCGGCCGCTCGCCCCGCCCCCCCCGCCCGGAGTGTCCTCTTCAATTCACGATGTATATGAATGAACAAGGTTAAGGCTCACATAGTTACAGATATTAGCGGCCGCTCCCCCCGCCCTCCCTCCCGGTGTGTCACTTCATTCATGGACAGAGAGGGACGCTGAGGCTGATGGGGGGGGGGGGAGGGGTGAGACAGCTTACCATTGGTATTAGTATTAATTATGTAGCATGAGGGGGTTAATGTATTGTCACTGATGCATTAGTGACCGACCAGTGGCAGTTAATTAACCCCTTTGTGCTGCATTAGTGCAACCAGTATCAGTGTTAATTAACACTGGTTGCACTAATGCAGCACAAAGGGGTTAATTAACTGCCACTGGTCGGTCACTAATGCATCAGTGACAATACATTAACCCCCTCATGCTGCATAATACTAATACCATTGGTAATTAAATAACCTATTGCCAACCCATCATATACTGTGACAGGGTGGCAGCGACAGGTGTACGTCGCTGCCTGTTTTTGGCGTATGCCCCTCTTCTACCTATTTTAAAATTATTTGGGGAAAAAGTAATTTTCGGTTTCGGTTTTCGGCCAATGGCATCCTGCATTTTCGGTTTCGGCCCAAAATTTTCATTTCGGTGCATCCCTAGTTTTAGTTGTCCCAGAGTAGCCTCATGGGTTGTTGCAACATCATTTACTTTGCTTAGAGTAGGATCAGAACATTGAAAGATCAATTTTTCTTGTATTTTGGGTGAATTTGTTTAAAAAACAATTCTATCACAAATCATTTCATCCTTATTGCTGAACATGAAGTCATTAGTTAGTTCATGATTATTAAACTGGTTAGAGCCAGACTAACACTCTGTACTAGAAATATCTCCTCTGGGTGATTAATGTACATTGCAGGAATGTAAACAACGTTATAGCATATTCATATATTTTTTTGTTCTGAAGGAATAGCTGTTTGTTAATGACCTATGCAGACTGATTCTAAATGGGAGTGTCTGTGTTCAATAGAACCAGCTGGTGCACTCAGTGTTCCAATGATAAAAAGCTTCAGGGTCTGCATCCCTTTAGAAGTATTTAACTCTTTGGTAATATCTTATTATAATTGAAATTCCTATTGCAGGGGACCCCTACAATGTGGCTTATATCCTAATGCAGACTTCTGGGAAAATCAGAGAGCCAATCACACATGCAGGAAAATGGCTTTTCTGGTTGTGTTCTGTACACCAGTGGTGTAAAGAACACCTCCAGGTAACCATATTGAATTGAATTTCATAGAAAGTTACTGTGGCTGCAGATTGAAAAGGAAAAGTAATTTTTAATTAAAATCAACATAAAATTACAAGACGGCTTGTGTAGCAATTGTATAAGCTTTATCAGGGATTCCCAAACTACGGCCCTCCAGTTGTTCAGGAACTACATTTCTCATCATGCCTAGTCATGTATGTGAATGTCAGAGTTTTACAATGCCTCATGGGATGTGTAGTTCTGCAACAGCTGCAGGGCCATAGTTTGGGAATCCCTGAGCTGTATTATTTCTTTTTTATTTGCTATATTTTTCCCACAAAAGTGAAGGTAAAGTGATTACAAAGTCTCAGGGTTTTTTTTTTTAAATCACAAACATGTTATACTTACCTCCTCTATGCAGTTGATTTTTGCACAGGGCAGCCCGGATCCTCCTCTTCTCGGGTCCCTCTTCGGTGCTCCTGGCCCCTCCCTCCTGTCGAGTTCCCCCAAAGCAAGCAGCTTGCTATGGGGGCACCGAGCAGAGCTCCAGCTCTGTGTGTTCATTGAGATACAGCACTGCAGTTCAGCCCCCACACCCCCTCTCTCTCCTAATTGGCTAACTGATTTGATTAACAGCAGCAGGAGCCAATATCCCCACTGCTGTGTCTCAACCAATCAGGGGGGAGAGTCCCGGACAGCCGAGGGACTTGTGAACATCGCTAGATAGAGATGGGCTCAGGTAAGCATTAGGGGGTGCTGGGGGGGGGGGGGGGTTGCTGTTTTTTTATCTTACTACATAGAATGCATTAAGATAAAAAAAAATCTTCTACAACACCTTTAACCTTCAATTATTTTTACTTTTGGAATAAACATTGCCATTCTTGGAAGTTTTCACAATTCCATTTCTAGTGAATACCAGATTTTTTTCTTCCTCTTTCTTTGTTTGACTACTACAGCAGAAGATGAGATCAAGATGTTGTTGTTATTAAAGGAATTGTCTGAACTCAAGCTGACGCTAGGTAGTTTTGTGTCTGTTTATTCCATCAGCTGTCAATGCATAGGCTTACCTTGATTTTACAGTTCCTTGTGCTGCAAACATCACCATTATAGGACATTTTGTAATGTTTTAGTGCCTGACATCTGGGGGTCAAAGCAGCAGCCCCAAGAGTACTCAAAACCCTCCCTGGAGAGAAAGAACATTCTGACTAAAGGTTTACTACCCCCCAGCCACCTTCTGGATGCCTTCTTCCAGGGATTGGCTGGGGCATGATAAATCATTTGAATCTCCCTGTCCTATACTCTGGAAACGTATTTCAGTAGTAGGTGGAAGGAGTCAAACTTTCAGTGCAGGAAACCCTAAACAGACCAAAACAGTAAATTACTGCTCCACTTACTACAGTAAAACCAAGAACTAAATGTAATCTAGCAGTCTAACAAGAGGAGGGCACTACAATTATTTTGTGTAGGATAGTTTATAGTCAGTTTTATTTTGTGCCTTTAGAAGTAGATCACAAAACCAGAACACTTTGGTTTATTTACTAAAGGCAAATAGATTGTTCACTTTGCAAGGGATGTTTCACTTTTCACGGGAACAATCCCCAGAGCTTAGTGAATAAAATGAAGTTTTGCTGACTTCCATCATCCAATCATGTGCAAGCAAAAATTCATTTTATTTCCTTGCACATGATTGGGTCTTCTTTGTAGTAAATCAACCCCCATTTTATCATGGTGTTTTTTCATGGTGTATCCTCCTTGCTCTTAGACAACAGTGTCATACTGTAAAACATCCTGTTATCTACTTTCATGAAACATTGAACAGTCTGCAGTTTATGTGTATATGAAATCCCACATGTGAATTAACGTTTGCTGGCACTACTTTTTCATCCTAATCCTTTACGTTCTGGGAGTGATGTTCATATAGGGACTGCTTATGTTGATTTCTGGCAGAATGAACAGTTATTTTTGCACTTATCAAATAGATATAAGAAAATGCTTTTATTTCTATACTAAACAGACCAAAAGGGTGCAAATAAGGAAAGTTAATCAGTATGGTTTACATATACAGTTCCAAATAAAGGTAAGTATTGAAAATAAAGTGCATTTGGAAGATAAAGCTCAACTTTTCCCTTCATATATAGGCTCTTCCTTTAAACTTTGGAACACTCTTTTTTTGATTATAGCGCAAAAAGGACATCAATTTTATTTAGGTACAGCATCGCGCGACCGCGCAATTGTCCGTTAACCACTTTACCACTGGAGGATTTTGCTGTCTTACGTCTGGGCCACTTTTTGCGATTCGGCGCTGTGCGAATTTAACTGACAATTGCGCAGTCATGCGACGCCATACCCAAACTAAATTTACGTCTTTTTTTTCCCACAAACAGAGCTTTCTTTTGGTGGTATTTTATCACCTGTGCGATTTTTACTTTTTGCGCTATAAACAAAAAAAAGAGTGTTTATTTTGAAAAAATAACAATATTTTTAACATTTTTTTATATGAAATTCCCCCCCAAAAAAATGTAAAAATCAAATTTTTTTAAAATTTTTGACCAATTTGTTTTCTGCTACCTATGTTTGGTAAAAAAAATCACAATAAGCGTATTTTGATTGGTTTGCGCAAAAGTTATTGCGTTTACTAACAAAGGGAAAGATTTCTGTCATTTTTGGGGTTTTTTTTAACGCGTAATGGCGGCGATCTGCGATTTTTTTGAGGGACTGCGACATTGCGGCGGACAGATTGGACCCTTGACTGACATTTTTGACACTTTTGGGGGTACCAGTGACATTACTGCAGTGATCAGGGCTATATATATGCACTGTTACTGTAAAAATTACACTGGCAGGGAAGTGGTTAATTTTATTGGAGAGGGAGGGGTTAATGTATGCCTGGTGCTTACTAACGTGTGGTGGGGAGGTGACTGAGTGACATAAGGACAGATCGCATGTTCAGCTATGCTGAACACTGCAATCTGTCACTCCTTGTCACTGAGGAGATCCACCCGCTCTGTTTACACAAGCGGGCGGACCTCCAAACTAGATTCCCCGACGATCGGGGAAGAGCAGCGGCGATCGCTGCCGCTCCTCCCCTGGCCCGACTCCCACTGTGACTGAAAACAGCGGGAGCGAGCCTCCGAGAGAGAGGAATGTCTGGTGACTTAGACCTACGTCGCCAGACGATAACGAGCCACTGTGCCGCAGTAGCAGCACAGTGAGCAGTGGGGAAGTGGTTAAAGTATCACAGTGCCGAATCGCAAGAAATGGCCTGGTCATTAGGGGGGCAAATCCTTCCGGCTCAGAAGTGGTTAAAGTGTATTTTCATCTTTGCAGTCAAGTTTGAGAAAACCCAACTGTATCATTATTATGTGTCACCCATTCAAACAACATACCTAAAAAAAAAGTGAAAAATATTTTTTACATTTTAGATGTTTTTAAGGTGAAGATGCTATGGATGATTCTCAGCTTTCCGGGAGAGAATGTAATCATTTATAAGAAAGTAAAAAAAAAAAAAACTCTTAAAAAGGTAAGCAGCAATTTTTATATAGAGATATATATATTTTTTAAGGTATGCTATGTTAATGGTAACATGTAACTAATATAAAGTGCGTGTTATCACAAATTGGCTGCGAAAGTGAAAATACACTTCTGGAACCTTACCTTAATAAAGGCAACATATACAGTCAGTTTTGTTCTGAAGATAAACCACTGTTAAAAAAAAAAAAAAAAAAGCAAGTTTTTATTTACAAGGTACATAAACTATTTAACGCACTTAATGAAAACTCTACTCTGGTTTGCAATCTTTTTTTGCTGTCTCTGCTATGCAAACATTTCGAAAGCAAGACGGTGCCAAACCACTTCTAAACACGGGGCTAAATTTACAACAGACTCACTGCCAGGCACTTGCCTACACACCACCCAAATTAACTGTAAATGTTAAAATATGTAAGCTGGCACTTGAAAGCTGTTAAAGATCTTTCGAGTTTAAACTGAGTATAAAAAGAAAGAAAAAATAAAAAGAATTAAAAAAAATAGCATTTTTTTTTTGGAATGCCGAAACCCTGGATGGATGAATTTCATAACTTCCGCATTGAAGTGCAAAGAACCTTATTTGCATAAACAGACATTTTTACAGTAAACAACGCTTCAGTCAGTAAAGTGCATTAACATAGAAAACAGTGCTGTCAAAGCTTGTTACACCCCCCTGGTGAGTTTCAGTGTCAAAACATTTAAAAAGCCTTCAAATCAGTCTCCCTATTAACATTTTTCTAAATTGGAATTCTAAACTTGAGGTTTATTTCACTTATTTTTTTTTTTTTTATTCCTATATTCTCAGTGCCGTGACATAATTCAGACAGATCTGCTCCTTACATCCTTGCTGATCAGAAGCACTTGTAGTTATCTGCGATCTCTTTCTGCCAGAAAGACATTATCTTCTGATATGTTAGCATCTTCTTGTCCGCTTTCATCTGCAATCTTCATATGCCTTTCATATCTTTAATGTTAACTCATCTCTATCAATTACACTTCCTCTTTCTCTGGTATCAAACGTGATTAACTTTATGTCTTTTCGGATTGTTCTTTTTATTTCTTCAATGGTTTGTTAGCAGTTCAGTATATTTCCTCCTCAGTGTCTTCTTTTTAAAGGACAACTTCGATTTTTGTGAAATTGTTCTTTAAATAAACCTACCGCCCTTTGATTGTAGCCAGCATAAATAAATACTTACCCTCATTACGTTGTGTGGCTCTGCCTGCTGCTGCACAAGTTTTTCATTCAAAATATCCTCTGCCTCCTGTGAATGTGCACCAGAGCCCCATTCATTCCAATGGATGGTCCGTACTTGGTGAATGGCTGGGGTCCACCTTAAGTAAGAGCAGTCTGTAGGCAGGTGCAGTTAGCCTTCCCACCTGTAGGTGGCCTAGTGCCATAATTGCATTGGATGGGGAGCCTCATAAGGGAACTGGCCCCTTAAGCCTACACACTAGTAGTTAGTTTTCGTTCATCCTAGCAGGGCTGAATGAAAAAAAAAAACTGACAGCTCAGGAGAAGCAGCTGTATCCGATGTTAGTACAGCAATCTCCCCTGCTGTGTTATTGTGTTTTGACGCAGAACACAGCATCTGTCAGAGCGCTGATTGGGAGCCGATCGGCAGACCTTTTTCGGTCATGCCCTTTGGCTTCTGTCGAACCGACTCCTGTACACACAGGCCGAATGTCGACCAGCTTCTATTGAACCGGCCGATGCTGTCCTACATTCAGTCAGTGCATACTAGGCTTTAGAGAGTCCATACAGTGCCTTGAGAGAGGAAAATAGTCTGATTGCACACCAAACTCTCAAGAGAGCTCAGTGGCCATCTAGGGTGAGGAAACTTTTTAAATAAGGGAACCCACATAATTTTGGAGTGCTTCTGGTGAGTGAATGATCAGGAGCCAGAACCTCCTTATGATGAATAGTATTAAGAGTAGGGATGGGGGGGGGGGGGGCATTAGAGAACAGAGAACATTCTGGTCAGCTCTCTCAGTATCTGGCTGAGAGCGTTGACTGAGAGGCGGTTGGCAGACCTTTTTCGCTCATGCCCCTTCGGATTCTGTTGGACCGACTCGTACGCACGGGCCTAATGTCGACCAGCTTCTATTGAACCGACTGATGCCGCCCTGCATTCGGCTGGTGTGCACTAGGCTTTAGAGATTGCGTACAGTACCTTAGGAGAGGAAAGTAGTCTTATTGCACACCAAACTCTGAAGAGAGCTCAGTGGCCATCTTGGGTGAGGGAACCTTTTAAATAAGGGAGCCCACATCATTTTGGAGTGCTTCTGGTGAGTGAATGGTCAGGGGCAGGAACCTCCTTATGATGAATAGTATTAAGTGTAGGGATCGCCCCCCCCCCCCCCCCCCGTCCTCCAGAACATTCCGGTCAGTGCTCTTAGTATCTGGCTAATCTTAACGACACAAAAACATGGTATATTTTTGAAAAATAGAGCATGTACTACTTTTTGTGTGATCCAGTGTGATTTTAGCGTGATTCAGGTATGAGGAGAGACATACCATGGGTGCTGTGGACTGGGCTCTGAAGTTTTTTCAGATTGCTGTACATGGGCACATTAGGCGGAGGAGCCACCTGGGATGTTTTGAATCAAAATCTGTGTGGAGTTGGCAGGTGATAATAAATAAAGTAGATAGCACATAAAATGATAAGAAAACACTTGTAAAAAGAAATAACATAATAACATATTGTAAAAGCAGTTAGGATGCATGGATGTACTTAAATTTCTATTTTTGTGACCTATATTAGGTATCCCAACATATGGCAGACCTGTCTACAAGACTCAAAGGGGCCTCTGCACATGTGCACACTAGCTACAGGACTCAGCTGGGATAATTACTGTAAATGCAAAGGCTGTGTGGAGTCATCAGGTAATGTTAAATAAATTATAAATAAACCATTTATTACAAAATTATTACATAATTTAAAAGAAATCCCCCCCCCCCCCATACATACACATACTAGCAGCTAGGATGCACAAATGTATCTCAATTCCCTTTTTGTGGCATGAAATTACTTCCTAACCGCACCATAGTCGGAAAATGGCTACAGCAGGGCTCTGTTGTTCTGGGAGGGTGTCTATGGACATCCTCCCGAAATCACACCCTGTGGTCGATGTGTCCCTTGGACACAGCCAGTCACAGACCTTTACCACATGATCAGCTGTGTCCATTTGATCAGCTGATCACAGTGTAAACAGAAATGACGATTATTGGCATTGCTTTACTCACGCACTGTTACAGCATGAGGAAAGGAGAGCCAGTAACCAGCAATCTTAATCATCAGAGCCCTCATTCTCAGGCCAGCCCCATCAGTAGAAATCAGTGCCATCAATGTTGCCCATCAGTGCTGCCCATCAATACCGCCTATCAGTGCCCATCATTGCCTCCTATCAATGCCCATTAGTGTCGCCTATCAGTGCTGCCTATCAGTGCCCATCAGTGCAGCCCATTAGTGCCTATCAGTGCAGACTCATCAGTCCATATGAGTGAAGGAGAAAAATTACTTATTTTGCAAAATGTTATAACTGAAACTAAGAAAAAAACCCAGTGATGAATAAATACCACCAAAAAAAAGCTCTATATATCTCAAAAAGAATAAAAAATTCATATTAGATACAGTGTCGCATGACCGCGCAACTATCATTCAAATTGTGGCAGCAGCTAAAAGCTGAAAATTGGACTTAACCTACAGTCAGTAGGATTTGTGTCCCTTGTGCTGATGCCTCTTCTGTTAGGTGAAATCTTCCTCTGTCCCCTCTATTGGTTGATCTAGATGGACTTTTTTCAGCCAGACTAACTATGTAACAGATATACCTTAAAGCTGCAGCTCACCTTTATGTCACCCCACTATATTAGGAAAATAAATGAAGATGAAAGCTGACTGATGATGACTGAAGATTCAGAATGACTGATGCCGATGATTATGACAGCGGTGGCAATGATGTCCAGAATGGCATTGATGAATGGTGATGGATCGCTATGAATGAAGATGATGCTAATGCATGTAATACATTAATTAGGAGCAGCTTTACAATATGATGCATTTTGATTGAATTCAGTATTATTTTGTTGTGCAAGTTAACTTTTTAATTGACTTAATAATTTCTATAATTTACTTCATTTATAGTCATTTATTTTTTTGCAGGCTGTAAGCTGTTTATTCACTCAGCTTCCAATGCTGTGCTTACTAATGAGATAGTTAGCGTATAAGGCAGTTTAAGAGGCTGTAAATAGCTCCAATATTTTAATACATTTGGAGTATTGAAAGACAGAATCTCTGTGTTAACAGATCATTAATGAAGATGAATAGACATTATTGGAAAATCATAGCTATAACTCTGAGATGGAAATCACGCTGAGCCGCTGTTAACCTGCAGGATTCCCGAAATCAATGGAATAACTTATATATGGTCTTAATTCCAACATAATAATGTGCTGATGCTATGCCTATGTTCTGAAACTCTATGTTAATGCAGAACTGAAGAGAACCTGTCACAGTCTTGCATAGCATATGATGAAAAAAACATATGTAGAGGCAATAATAGGCTTTAGTGAAAAAGCATTACCAGATCTGTAGATACAAGCAAACATGGAGGCCTTGCCTTGCCCACCACCTGTTTGGCAAGTGCCAGCTTCCATCACAATAAAGGACCACTAGGTAAGAGAAATAGGTTGGAGGGAGTGGATTTAAGCTAGATGTTTAGAGTAAAAGTTAAGATTGACATATACATTTAGCTACTTCTATTTCTAGATCCACTGATTATCTTGATAGTAAAGGAGAACTTTAGTCAGAAAAGAAGTCAGCAATGGAATTGCCAACTGTGGGCACTTGCTGTTTTAGTTGTGGTTGTTCTATAGTAATCCTAATGAACACTGGAAATACCCAACCAGCAGATAAGAGCAAATTTCACTAATCAAGAACCAGAGATGTACAGTAACTAAGTAGAACTACTTCACTAATGTACTTAAGTACCGAAAGGCAGTATCTGTACTTTCCTAGAGTATAATTTTTTTCTCCTACTTCCACTTTTACTTCACTACATTTTTTTCAATGATTTCAATACTTCTACTCCAATATTATTTTTTTGTGCTGCATAGTTACTCGTTACAATTATAAATATTACCACTGCCAGAACAGTAGATGGCAGGTTTCATGAAGCTCAAAACATGTGTATTATCAGCGCATACGAAAATAAAAAGCTACTATATGTATAAATAAAAGCTGCATTTGAAATAATAAAAAACAATATGATGTTAAAACTTTTGACTTCTTTCTTTAATAACTACATAACGCAGTACTTGTACTTTTACTTTCAGTACTTGAGTAGCAAATTTTTTTTAAAAACTACTTGCAATACTTAAGTACAAAAAATGTTGAATACTTTAGTACTCCTACTCAAGTCACTTTTTGATCGAGCACTTGTACTTTTACTTAAGTATGGGTTTCGAGTACTTTATATAACTCTGTCAAGAACAAAATGTATAGGAAGCAGGGCCGGATTAACATAGGGGCTATTGGAGCTGCAGCACCAGGCCCCTACCATAATATAGGCCTTGGCTGACCAGATTCTGTCACCGCTATTTTCTGTCACTTGTAAGCAGCCCGGCTGCACAGCACTCAGGGTGGACACAGAGAGACAGCTACTGGGGTACGGATGTGTTATGGACATCAGAGAAGTTTGCAGGGCTGATTGGGCGGGAGGTTTGGGAGCTCTGATCCCTCCCAGAGCAGTTTTTGATTGTCTGTTATTGGTAGAGGAGAAACAGGAGGCTTTACTCTTGTCTGAGTTTTGGTATAGCTGATCTATGATTGGCTGAGCTGAGGGCAGTCTGTCACTCTGCTGCTCTTTCCCCCTCCCTCTGAGTCCTCCCCCCTCCTCCCGGCAGACAGCTTCAGTGGAACGTCGGTCTTTCCTCCACATGCAGTAAGTAAATCACGGCAGCTACTGTGTGGGGCTGGGGCTATGTCATGGCTTTGTGACAGGAAGAACAGGGGTGAGTTTCACAGTAACAGGCTGTTTTACTATCTCAAAACGTGCATCCAGGCAGTGAAGAAGTTACCAAATGTAACTTTATGGGAGGGGAGAGAGAGAACTTTGTCTGTGGGAGGTTAGGAAAACAACACAGTACCAAATCCATCACATAACTGTAGTTGATCCTCATGGACTCAGGTGCTGATAACCAATGAGTGCTGCTGCTGGATCCTGTCTAGTCTCCAATTATCTACTATAGCTCACACTACAGTCACAGGGGCACACAGGACAGATAGTCTGCTGCATTCAGAAGAAGCTAAACAGCACCTCTGCACACAACACTGTACTATAGCTGTGTATGGACTGGCTGATTAGTGGGGGTCAATTTGTATCCAGTCCCAGAAGCCCTTAGTTCCGGTGTAACGTGAGAATTACCTACCCCGTGAGAAAAACCTACCCTCATCACTTCCGGCCAGGAACAGCTGAGCAGCGCAGCAGTGCGCATGCTCCCAGCCCCGGATACCTAATAGAAAAGCTGAGGACCTGACTAGTGCGCATGCGCACTAGTAGGAAGTTATCACGGTGTCCGTGAAAATAACCTACCCACGCCACGCTTACATTAAAACAGCTGTGCTACAATATAAGTCATGTCCGCTCCTTTTCCTGTCACTCCCCTGATCTTGGCTAGTAAATATAAAAGCGGGTCTCGGCTCCGTGATTTATGTTGTCATACACCCGCCGCCGCTTTAATATTTACTAGCCGAGATGAGGGAAGTGACAGGGATAGGAGTGGAGATGACTCGTATTGCAGCAAAGCTGTTTTAATGTAAACGCCGCATTACACACACTGCCGTGCAACCGGAAGTGACGAGGGTAGGTTTTTCTCATGGGTAGGTAATTCTCACGGAACACCGGCACAATGCTCCGAAGGTCCAGCAAGGTATCCTGTACCTTCAGAGCGCATGTGCCAGTGACACAACTGGCTGCAACCAGGGTACATTTTTCCAAAACAGTGCACATTTAAGAGATATTTATTTTCCCTGCAAGTAAGCCTTATTATACATACCTATTGGGCTGCCTCAGAGGGGAGAGGGGGGGGGTGCGAGTACCTCTGGATTACACAGAGCAAGAATCTCCTGCTTACCCTATGGCTGCTGTCATATGAAGTCCCGCATCCTGGACCTGCTCCTCCAATAGACAGCACACTGCTGAAGTCTATCATAGGAGCCGGTCCAGGAGGCAGGATTTCATATGACAGCAGCAACGCCGGGTAAGCAGGAGATCCCCGCTCTGTGTAATCCGGCAGCTCTCCTCTCTCTAATCTCCATGCACTGATCAGGCTGCATTGATGGGCACTGGTGAGCCTGCATTGATGGGCACTAATGAGGCTGCATTGATGGGCACTGATGAGGCTGCATTGATGGGCACTGATGAACCTGATCTTATTGGCACTGGTGAGGCTGCATTGGTGGGCACTGATGAGGCTGCATTGATGGGCACTGATGAACCTGATCTTATTGGCACTGGTGAGGCTGCATTGGTGGGCACTGGTGAGGCTGCATTGATGGGCACTGATGAGGCTGCATTGATGGGCACTGATGAACCTGATCTTATTGGCACTGGTGAGGCTGCATTGGTGGGCACTGGTGAGGCTGCATTGATGGGCACTGATGAACCTGATTGGCACTGCTGAGGCTGCATTGGTGGGCACTGGTGAGGCTGCATTGATGGGCACTGGTGGACCTCTCTCAGCACTCCCCAGCTCCCCTATTAGTGTCCTCCAGTGCTGCTTGCAAAAAGGCTGTGGAGGTGGAGCTTCTGGCTGCTAATGATCCCGCTGGGAGGATGCCTGCAGAAGTTCGTTCTGTGGGATATGTTGAGGGAGGTGAGTTGATGGGTTATGCAAGATGTTGAGACTTGTGTGCAGGGGCTTGAGGAAGGGGTTTGAGATAGGGGGAGGGTCAGTGACAGCAGCGTAGGAGCCCAGTACTAGTGCTGTACAGCTAACTTCAATTGTTCCATGCTTGGCACTGCCAAAGTGCCTCTGCAGTGCTGGACCAATAAATTAGGACTCATTCACACCATATACTTTTATACCATCTGCACCCTTCTTCTGCACATACTACCCACCGCCATACACTCCTAGCCCCTCTCCAAAATGTACCACCCACAGTCATATACTCCACAACCCTCTTCCAAACATACCACCAACCGCCATACACTCCACACCCCTCTCCTACTTGTACCAACCACAGCCATACACTCCACACCCCTCTCATACATGTACCACCCACCACCATACACTCCACACCCCTCTGCTACACGTACCACCCACAGCCATTCACTCCACACCCCTCTCATACATGTACCACCCACCGCCATACATTCCACACCCCTCTCCTACATGTACCACCCACTGCCATACATTCCACACCCCTCTCCTACATGTACCACCCACCGCTATACACTCTACACCCCTCTCCTACATGTACCACCCACAGCCATACACTCCACACCCCTCTCCTACATGTACCACTCACCACGTACACCCTGCACCCCTCTCCTACATGTACCAGAAAGCAAAGGGCCGACAGGAAGTGATCTCCCCTGGCATGACCAGTCCTGCATTCCAAATGCACCACCTGGGCCTGTAGTGGGATTAATAACGGGCACTGCGGGCCATCCTAAGGGAAGCCAGGTATTTAGCTTCTGTAATGTTGTGTTAGGTCTGCACAGCTGCGCCCTTCAACCTCACCTCAGGGCGTGCCACTCACGCCCATGTAGGGCTCTTATGGAAGCCTGGGACTTCCATAGCATTGGGCCTGTTCAGCTGCACCCTTTCACCTCAGAGCGCACGCTGATGCACAGCCCTTAAAGCCCACCAAAATCCTCAGCACCAGGCCCATAATTCTCTTAATCCGGCCCTGATAGGAAGGTGTTGGTAAAACCCTTGTGTGTATTAGGTATTGCATTGTGTATAAACCCAGAAGGAAGTAGGTTTTCCCATTGCCTATTATTTTTTTATTGTTTTGTTTTGATTTTTAATTAAAGTTGATGTAAACCCTCACATATACCCAGGAAAGTGAACAGCCTCAGATGATACACAGCTATGAGAAAAATCTCCCTGCATCGATTTTACATGGATATCTGCCTTCTTCAGCTTTCTATATTCTTTAGAAAGTGCACATCGTGTTGGATTTTTTTCTTCCTGTATCAGCAGTGGGAGGGGAGTCTAGGCATACACTGTGTGACAGCTGATTGGAGGAAAGGCACCCCCTCCCCCTCCTCCACACAGGCAGAGGAATGAAAAAACATGCAGAACTGTGCTGTGAATTGACAAGCTCTCTGCTTGCCTGTCTCTAAGTTCCTTCCCTGACTCAAATTTTCCGCTGCTTTTATCTCCTGTGTCAGAGAGCTTGTCAGAAGTTAGCATGCTGATAACAGGGAAACGAGGTCGCAGAAAGACACTGCACTTAGGGCTATGGAGAGACATAGGTAAACACTATGGATATATGGGCTCAGGTCGGATTTCCTGAATGGGTTTATATTCACTTTAATGAAAGCCATCCCATTATGAAATACAGCAAAACCTTGGCATAATTAATTCTGGAAACATGCTTGTAACCTAAAGCACTCTTATATCAAGGGGCCGCTCGCTTGTCCCCTCCCCTTTCCTGGCCTGCCAGGCTGCATGCTCGGATAAGGGTCTGGTATAGATTTTGGGGGGGACCCCACGCCATTTTTTTCAGCGAGGGCACCCCTCATAATCCATACCAGACCTAGTTTGGAATGAGGGTGGGACCCCCACGCCTTTTTTTTTCAATTTTGGCGTGGAGTTCCCCCTCAAGATCCTTAGAGAGCAAGTCGTACCACAAGTCGGAACATCCTGATCCGACTTGTGATGCGATTTTCATTCAAATCAATAGGCTCCCATAGGGAACCATTGATTTTCACATAAAAAATAAAAATAAAACGTATAACGTGGCTTAACGCTGTATAAGCAATGTTAAGCAACGTTATTCAGTCTTTAGCAGCGTCAGACGTTTTTACAGCTCTGACACTGGTCCTCAGAACGCGCAGGCCCTGGGTTTTCTTTTTTTTTTGGCAGCTTAAAAACGCCTATGCCACTTGAAGATCCTAAGAGCCCGTGTGTGCACTAGGCCATAGAATAACATGGAGGGGCGTTTTTATGCTGAAAAAAAAAAAAAAAAAACATCTTACGCTCCTAGCAGCAGCTGCAAAAATGCCCTGTGTTCATGGGGACTAAGCCATTGGTCACTGCCATTACTAGTAAAACATAAATAAATAAATAAAAATTCCATAAAAATATTCCATTGTTTGTAGACCCTATAACTTTTGCGCAAACCAATCAATATACGCTTATAGCAGAATACATATTGGCCTAAACTGAAGAAGAAGTTTGATTTTTTACATGTTTTTATTCAGTGTGTTTTTTAGCAGAAAGTAAAAAAATATTGTTTTCGGTCTTTTTTTGTTTATTGCATAAACAATAAAAAATGCAGAGGTGATCAAATACCCCCAAAAGAAAGCTCTATTAGTGGGAAAAAAAAAGACATAATTTTTATTTGGATAAAGCATCGCATGACCGCGCATTTGTCAGTTAAAGTAACGCAGTGCTGTATCGCCAAGAAAAAAAAATGGCCTGGTTATGAAGGGGGTAAAACCTTCCGGAGCTGAAGTGGTAAAGTGGTAATGAACGTATTATTTTTCTTTTTTAGTTTTCTTTGTTAGGCGTTTTTTTTTTCTCTGTCTCACCTGGTGATCTGGCCATTATTACACCTCCTGTAGTACAGTGCCCCCACTCTAAATGAATGAGAACAAGGGGCACAACAGACAGAAGCATTGTTAATCTGTCAGATTTAAATAACTAACAAACTGAAGCCAGACTTCAGCTCACACTTTATAGTCCGTTACACCAACAGCTTTTTGGGAGGATAAAAGAATTTGCAGCCAATCTACCTTTAAAGGAGTTCACCTTTTGGAACATGTTACATTTTCTACCCAATTTACCCCCCCCCCCCCCGCGCGCCAAAACGCTGCTGCCTGGAGAAAAAGAGTCTCAGAGAGTTAGCAAAATGTCGAGTGTGCATTAGGCCTAAATGTAGTTTTTCTTTTTGTTGGCCTGGCTGACTGGACCCACCTCGCCCCTTGTGGTTCTACTGGGAACCAGCCATACACCTCCACTTTGGTTTTAAAGTTTGCGGCTAAGTACATATCCATATTTATAGGTAAGTATTCCTGTTAGATTTATGCTACATTCACATGAATTTATATGAGACTTAATATTGTTTTTACATCATAGAACATCCTTGTGTCTATGCATGAGCGTCCCTGAAGAACAACAAAAAGAATCCTATTCTTGAAACGCGTCAGTGTCTCTGTAGTTTGTATTTATGATTAAGGTCCTGTTCCATCACCATTACTTTGTTTATTTTAGATTATTTTAACCGCCCTCATGCTTTTAACCTATTCCTGTGTAGCATGATTCCCAACCGGTCCACCTGGGCTACCGCTATTACCAACAGCACATTTAAGCATGTTCTCCAAGTGTGAGCACTGAGACAAGAAACAGTCCAGTATCTTTGGGTTTTTAAATTTATTTTGTACTTGAATGGGAGAAGGGATGAGTGGAATACTCCTCTGGCTCAACTATTCACAATTTGCGTGGGGCAACTGAAAAATGCCTATTGGCACTGACTTAACGCTGGCTGGATGCAGATCAATGCTGGTTGACGCTGGTTAACGCTGACTTGCTGTCTGTTGACACTGAACTAACTTCTGACACCTTCTTGGCATAAAGTCCTGCTTGAGCTCCCTTTAGCACTCCATGCTGAGGTAGCTACATGTAAATCTGCTGCACTGCTTTATCACTTCAAGGCCCGCACCGACGCCCTCTTTAGTACACTTATCTTGAGGGCTTAGACACTGGCACCCCCTTTCTAAGCCTTACTTCTACTGGTTACCTGGCTCTTGGATCCCTCAGACCTCCTGGAATGGTCCCCTATCCTAGGCAGACCCCTGGGTAGTTTCCAGTGCTCACGATACGGCTTTCCCGAAAACTGCTGCCCAGCAGCTCAACTCGGTCCACAGCACACTGGATCCCTCTCTGCAGCTTAGCTCAACCTTCCGTCCTTAAGCCGACCGCCAAGGACACCTTCCTCACGCTGACAGGAGGAGATACAGCCGTCACCCTCCTCCTGGGACTCTGCTTCCCGCCAAAGATGCCCTGTCATGTGCTCCCCTCAGACTTATATCTCATCCCAGGATGCATTGTGGCCAGTTCCGCTCACTGGGACTGATAGGAGCCCCGGTGTGCTATTGGTTAGGTTTCCTCCACTGTCCAATAAGAGCCCTTATTGGATCAAGGGGGGAGACTTCCCAAGCTCAGCAGTCACACCTGGGAACACATGACAGCCTAGCTGAACAATCAGACCCTTCTGATAAGTAGACGGGCCACCCATATACTTTCCCTAGCACCTACCTAGGAGGGTGCAACACATGTATTTAATATATTGCTGTTTTTGTATTAGAGATTTATATCTATTTTTTAAATAATCACGTTTTGGAGTTCACCTTGTCTGTGGGGCCAACAAATAGTCCCTTGATCCCTTTTGAAGGGTATTTTGTTTCTTTATTCGATATTGGGAGGAAGGCACACCCACTATACCACCATGGTATTAGATCTTTTAAATAATCAGGTGATTAGCTGAACTTTGGTGGGAGAGCCCTGGCCAGGCATAAGCTTTAGGCCCCTTTCACACAGGCGGACCGTTCAGATCCACCTGTCCATTTTTTTGGCGGATCTGAACGGTCCCCCCATGCATTCCTATGGGGCATCGGATGTCAGCGGAGACATGTCCGCTGACATCCGACCCGATCCGATCCGTCAAATCTGGACGGATGGAAACCCTATTTTCCATCCGTCCAGCGGATCGGATCGGATGGGATCGGGTGAGAACGGACTGACGGTCCGTTCCCATCCGATTTCCCCCATAGAGATGCATGGGGAACTGTCAGCTGTGTCTCCGCACACAGCGCGGAGACACAGCTGTCCTCCTGCTGCTCAGCGGGGGATCGGCGGCTCGATCCCCTGCTGAGAAAAACGGACTCCGTCCAACGGACGGAGTGTGTGAAAGGAGCCTTAGTCATACATGGTTTAGACTGTATGTTATAGGTCGTCATCATCTTCATATCATGTTAGTGGCTTCTAAACACCCTCTTACAACATGGTAGAGGCCTATAGCATCCTAAAGAGAAAAATATATACAGTATTCTCTTGCAGCATGTCAGTAACCTCTGGTAGCCTCTTGAAATGAACTAGTGGCCTCTAGTATTCTCTTGCAACATTTCAGTAGCCCTTAGGAAAATTTTATTGGCCTTTACTATTCTCTTCAAGCATTGTTGTTAGGTGCCCTTTTCAACATGTTAATAAGCTTTATTATTCTTTTATAACATGTTGGTGGCCCTTAGTATTCTACTGTTGTTGGTCTATAGCGATCTTTTGCATCATGTATATTGCCTCTAGTAGTCATTTATGACTGTATTCTCTAATAGTCCCCATGTAGCATGTTGGTGATCTCTTGCAACATACCAGTGGCCTGTAGTAGGTATGCAGCATTTCAGTAAATGGAGAGAAGACCACAAGCACCTACAAAGTGTAGCAGTGGAAAGCATTTAATAAGGTACAGGTTAGAATTACTCACATACGTGGGTAAAGGTAAGCATGTAGTGGTAACGGGAGAGAGTCCTTCACTTGGCAAGCATGGGGTCCGCTGGAGCCAGAGACTCGTCCGTCTCAGGGCCCATGACGTCACTTCCTTGCTGCAGCGTGACAGACTAGCATGTGCTCCTTCTTCAGGCAGTCTCTGCCTCCAGCGGACCCAGGAAGTCCCCGGTTCACACTAGGGCTATTTCTGCTGCCAAGAATACATCACTGACAGTGTCCTCAAAGGACCCCCCCATGCTTGTCAAGTGAAGGACTCTCTCCTGTTACCACTACATGCTTACCTTTACCCATGTATGTTAGTTATTTTAACCTGTACCTTATTAAATGCTTTCCACTGCTACACTCAGTAGGCGCTTGTGGTCTTCTCTCCATTTGCTTCCCTGACACAGCAACTTCTCTCGTCACCGCCAGCAGCCACCAAGTGTAAGGTCATCATACCAGGAACTGCCCCCGAACCTAGGATCATCTGTCTACTGTTGGGGACACATTGATGTATCTGGACTTGCGCCAATCCTGTTCATATTTTTATCCCAATGCAACATTTGAGTGATGAATAAAAGCCTCTTGTAAAATGTTGGCAGTCTCTTGTTACAGGCATAGTAAAATAGGGAAACTTTTCTGCCAACATCTCCCTCTTTATGCCTAAAAGGATATGGTACTAGTGCCTATTTATCCAGTACATTTTCAAATATGGATGTAAGCATAACTTTAAGAGAAATAAAAATACTTCAATAGGCAAATTGCAGCTTTATTTGTGCAAATCATTATAAAGAGGGCCAACTTTGAAAAGAAAATTGAGAGATATATTTGATTCCCTAAATAGCACTGTCCCTACTAAAGGGCAGCAGTTGGGTACTATGATATCCTTTCAAAACGCAAGTGAAATTCAAATCCTCATCTCTGGGGTTTTTTTTTTGTCTTGTCTGGAGTTCCCTGTCTGACTTTTATTGGAGGGAACAGATTTAAAGCCCTGTGCAGACAGAAATACAGTTCTCATTTTTCCAGATTTATTTCTGTATTCATATATCACTGGAACGTTCATATTCCAAACCCAAATACCAACACTTCTTCATCGCAGCCTCTAGGCAACAGGTAGTATGATGCAGACAGAAAATATATTCTACTACCCCGACTAAGCTATGTTAAATAAAGGTATACAGAACATTTATAGAGGTAGTGTATCTCTTTTTATAATACACATAAAACTGATAGTTAAATTTCATGTAACTGATTCTGTAATGCTGTAGATTACAATGTGTTATATGGCCAATTGGGCATGGTTCATTCATTATGTTCAGTTAGGCAAGAAAGTAAAATATGTGACTCAGGAAATATAATAGGGCCAGAATTTTTGGATGGAATTATTTGAAAGGAACAGACTTGTTTAAAGGAGACCTCTAATCAGCATTAAATCCTTTGGCTTTGATTTTTCTCTCTTGGATTGTGAGCTACAATATGACTGCTGAGGAACATAAGCATATAATATCACAAACAAAGATAGCCATGACTGGTATATAAGCAATTCAATTTGGAAAGGGCATGGCCGCAGATTTTTGAAGGACTGTAGGCTGAACATGAAATCAAGCACCACTGCTAATGTAACCAGTCCCTGTCAAAGGTATAACTTGAGCACACTAAAAATAACACACAAACAATAGCTTGATCACTTTTACCATGACCTCTAGATAGGAATTTGTCTACACAAAAAAACCTTTAACCACTTGCCGACTGCCGCACGACTATTTACGTCGGCAGTCAGCCCCTCACAGGCAAAACGACGTAGGGCTACATCGCTAGCCTGTAAGGGTTTTGGGAGCGAGCGCGCCGCCGAATGCGCGCTTCTGCTTGGTCACGGACCCCCCTGCGCGTGTGCCCGGCGGACCCGATGTCCGCCGGGCACTCGCGATCGTCCGTGACAGCGGGAGAAAGGCAGGCGGCTAATGGCTTCAAGGGGTTTTACCAGGGTGATGCCTGCAGCTAGACAGTCGGCTTTCTTGTAATAACAACCAATGCGGCTGAACCTCCTGCTCGGTTATCATTACAAGGAGCGGGAGGGGACATCCCACCGGAAGACCTGAGCAACCAGCCGAAACGTCCCCTGGTTTGCCAGAGACCCGAACTGTGACGGTACTAACTATCACTATGTGTGACGGATCACCCTGTCCCTGGATTGTAAACCCCTTCGTGTCATTTTGCTATGAGTTTGGGACATTGCCTTTTATTTCATTTTATGTTCCCTTTATTCATCTTCTGAACAACTGAAGATGGCATGATTCATGGCATTGAGTTAATGTAATGTAATGCTACAGCCCTTCTCCCCCCATCCTCCCCCCTCCTGTTTCTGTGTCTAATTGTGTGGGTTCATGACACAGACAATGGTCTGGACTGGAGACATCTCTCCGCGGGGGGTGTGTATTGAAAGACTGCCTGTTTACCATACTCCCATTTGGTTATCTGTAGCCTGTTTCAATGTACAAATATTCAGTTCCCATTGGTTGGTCCTTGTCCCCTTCCCCCTCTTTGGCAAGGCTAAGGGGAGTTTCCCTAACTGTGTGTAAAACTGTATGTCTTGGAATTTAATAAACTGTTCTTGCTCAGACTCACAACATACAGTAGAGTGTCAACTCATGTTTGTGGGAGAAGGCTGTACCAGCTCTATCTCCCTTCGGCTTGGATCACTAAATCACTAGCTCTGGCAAGAGCGGTTCCTGCTTCACTCTAAAGCATCCCTCACACTAGGGGGAAAGAGAACATCTCTGGCGGCGAAACCCCTCTTTCCATCGGGGCGTCCGCTACACGAACAAAGCCAGATTCTGCTTTGATTGGGTCTCCGATGTAAAAATCTGGAAGCAATGTCATGACATTACTTCCGGGTACTGGAGCCTTAAAGGCGCCAGATTTAAAAATAAATGATAGCATTCAAAACAGCCAAACTTGTGTGCAGAGGAGGGATTTGGGGTCTTTTAGACCCCAGATCCCTCCAAAAAGAGTACCTGTCTACTACATAGAAAAGGAAAAACTGAAGGAAATCTAACCACAAAAGTTGGATAGTGTGTATCCAGCTTTATGCCCCGTACACACGTACCGATTGTCGGCCGAACGATCGGCCGTCTTTTGTCCAGGGCTGTCGTGTCTGTTGAAAACTGCAAAAGACTGCACACGAATTTTGTTGGCCAACAACAGCCGACTGCAGAAGTGATGTCATGTGATGGTTAACTTTCCTTGTCTTTTTTCTTTTCTGAGCATGCCCAGTCTTGCAAATCTGCTGTCTGTCGGCCGAAATCTGTACTGACTGACGCACAATCGGCCGTTCTGTTGTCGTCCAACAAAAATTTTAATGTCTGCACGACAGATTCTTTTCGGGTGAAAGTGCGCTGTCGGCTGTCGGAAGCATCATACTAACAAGCCTACAATCGGCCGATCGGTCGTCGGCCGAATATTTACGGCCGACAATCGGTACGTGTGTACGAGGCATTAGGCTCCAAGGGGTAAAACTTTTCCTGGCTTTTTGTGTGCTTTTGGGAGCTTTTTGCACTCTTTAGGTGTAACCTTCTTGCTTCTATACTTTAGATCACTGAACCAGCATGAAGATAAGGATTTTAACTTTTTCCCTGACTTTCCTGATCTGTGTACTTTTGGCAAGTCAGTTATTTAGAAAATATAGCTAGCTGTGTAACAGCCAGTCAACCTGGATTTTTAGAAGATCAGCAGCAGCAACCATTGTATCGCTTGCATTAATATTTTAACATACACTATATTACCAAAAGTATTGGGACACCTGCCTTTACACTCATATGAACTTTAATGATATCCCAGTCTTAGCCTGTAGGGTTTGATATTGAGTTGGCCCACCCGTTGCAGCTATAACAGCTTCAACTCTTCTGGGAAGGCTGTCCACAAGGTTTAGGAGTGTGTCTATGGAAATGTTTGACCAGAAGCGCATTTGTGATGTCAGGCACTGATGTTGGACGATAAGGCCTGGCTCCCAGTATGCGCTCTAATTCATCCCAAAGGTGTTCTATCTGGTTTGAGGTAAAGATTCTGTGCAGGCCAGTGAAGTTCCTCCATCCCAAACTCACTCATTAACGTCTTCATGGACCTTGTTTGTGCACTGGTGCGTAGTCATGTTGGAACAGGAAGGAGCCATCTCTAAACTGTTCCCAAAAAGTTGGAGCATGAATTTATCCAAAATATTTTGGTATGTTGATGCCTTAAGAGTTCCCTTCACTGGAACCTCAGAGTCCTGACCTCATCCCAAAAGAGCACCTTTGAGCTGAATTAGAGCAGATGTAAAAAATGACAAGGAATTTCCAGTCACAACTTACTAACCAACCTGCGACTAACCAAATTTACCTGTCGAACAGTATGCGTTAAAAACAGGGGCTTAGTTGCACATGTTTGCAAATACATGTGTAGGCTGCAGGCCCCGGCAAGGCACCCTGATATCTGCAGTCTCAAACTCTACATTGGGAGCACATGTATTCTGATGGATAGATGGGGGACAGGTGACTGGAGGGAGAACACCCCTCCTAAAGGTGCAGGATAGCACTGAAAAACCAGCACATTGCACAATGGCAGCAAAGGTGCCATTTTAACCTGTCTAACAGAATAAATGTGCTCCCACTGTAGAGACTTTTTTTGACATTCGTTTGCCCTTCCAGTGCTCCTTGCTGTTTAGACCAGTTATAGGTGGGGGGAAGTGACCACTTTTTGTATATAAATTAGAGCGGTCACTACAAGCCCAGCCTTCTCTCTAACATCAGTGCCTGACCTCACAAATGTGCTTCTGATAGAATGGTCAAACATTCCCATAGACAAACACCAAAAAAACAAAAAGTAGTGCTAAATGGAATCCATTGTAGAAAATCCCCCCCTTTCTATACTATGTTATTTGCCATTGTAAACACAGAGAGGCAGCACAATGACAGTTGGCTGCTTTCTTGGATTATTGGATGGGAGACTACATTTTTAATATCCTGTCATCAGATCTGCTGCCTCCTTTTAAATAATTAATCTAGAGATTGAAACAAAGACTGTTTTACATATGTAGAACTCTGTGCTAGTGTATATAGTTATCTGACAGTGTAAGTAAATTGGCTTGGCTGAGAGCCAGACCTGAGCTGAATCTGCATCAGGGTTAAGTGACTCAGGGAGGCTGGATGACGCAGCAAGTAGAATTTCTGGTGCCTCCCCCTGTTCTGGAACCTTGGATAAACTTCCAGATGTAGTGGGAGGAGGCTAGAAGGAGCTGGTTGGCATAGTTATGAGGGCCCCAGCCAATCCCCAGCAAATTGGCTGTCAGGGGGACAGGCCATCTCATAAATAGGCATGAGTCACACCAGTAAGAGCAGTCAGGTGGAAGATGGAGATGGAGTGCAGAGGAGGCTGTCGGTGGCTCTTGAGGGTGATTTCGATAAGCCCCCCACCTGCAAGTTCTGACAACCACAGTCCAGGGTTGTCGGGAAGAGGCCCTTGTTCCATAAACATGAGGACAAGGTGCATGGGGGCCCCAAAGCACCTCCCATTTTAAGGGCATATGGCCTTCTATGGTTCAGGAGGGGGGTGCATGCTTGTCCCCCTTTTTCCTGTCCTGCATGCTCAGTAAAGGGTCTGGTATAGGTTTTGGGGGGGGGCAATGCCAATTATTATTTTTTTTCATTTTGGCATGGGATTCCCCTTAAAATCCATACAAGAACCGAAAGGCCCCGAAGGGCCTGGTATGGATTGGGGGGGGGGGGACCCTACGCCGTTTTTTAACATTTCTCTATTGACGGAAATTTGTCGGCATTGTTTTCTTTACATTTATCTGTCAATGAGGAAGCCCACTGGCAGATGAGGACTCATGGTTATTAAGGACGCGGGCAGCCGGCTTCCCGGCCCCCTGCTTAACAACCAGCTATTTCTTCACACAGAATTTGAATTGGTCGATCGTTTTTCGACCAATCCGAATTCTAATCGCACTAAAAAGTTGGAATTCATTAGAAAATTAATAAATGAAACAAAATTTTAATGAAACCAAAACAGAACTATAATAATTCCTAAACCAAACTAAACAAATTTCATAATGAATCAAAATTAGTAACATAACAAATCTATCCGAAACTAAACAAATTTTTCCATTCTTCACATGTCTAAATGTAAGAAAAATGTGTAAAAACATGATCTTTATTTTTTCTTTAATGGAGATATATATTGGTCCTCCGAAGTGCCTGTTGCTGATTGCATATCGATAGAGTACAGTGTACAATTTACTATTCCAGGTGTGACATCAGAAATCTCCCTGCTTCCTTCCTCATGCGTCAAATCAGATTTCAGGGACATGAAGGATGAATGAAATATGAAATAAAAAAGGATTGGCTGTGTTTGCAGTCTAAAGCCAGCTACACATGGACTGAAATTTGTCTGATTCAGCAAAGACAATACAATAGCTCAGCAGGGAGGATTCCCCCATTCACACTGAATGTGTGGATGGGGGAGTGGGGTCCCTTTTTTTACATTCAACCTCCTGGTTGAATGAAAAAAAACAATCCATCTATGGACTGCCTGAAGTCAGCCATACATGGACAGAAATTTGACCAGTTCAAGAGGAACTTCTTGGATCCACGTCTGAGCAGGCTGATTCTACCCAAGTCGATCAATCCTGTCATATTTGTACTGCAGGCAGCTATAGCGGTTAGCAGTAATCATTGTGCTCTGCCAGCCGTGAAGCACCTCCCTGCAGATCACAAAAGTGCTGCGGGTGGCATTCCCTCAACAGCACTGACCCATGGTAGCAGGGAAGAAAATTTAGTCATCTATGGGCTGCTTAAGGCTACTCAAATCTGGTATCTTCAACCTGCTATTCTCTACTGAGAATGCAGAATATACAATGGGCATAGAAAAGAATCACCCTTCTTTAAAATAGTCACATTTTGCTTTGCAGCCTGAAATGAAGACAGACACAGTTTTTATTTTATCCATCTATATTTACTCAGTGCAACTTATAACATCAAAAGGAAAGATATAACACCAACATGATGTTAGAAAAAAAAAAAAAAAAAAAAACAGAATCACTGTGTAGGATCACCCCCTTATGTCAGTATTTTTTTGAACCACCTTTTGCTTTAACCACTTGCCGACCGCCGCCCGACTATATACGGCGGCGGTCAGCCCCTCCCAGGCAAAGTGACGTACCGGTACGTCACTAGCCTGGGAGTGAATAGGGGGCGAGCCCCCGCTCGTACCCGAAGAAGCCGCAATAACTTTTGCGCAAACCAAGGAAAATATGCTTTTTGCGATTTTTTTTTTACCAAACATATGTAGCAGAAAACAAATTGGCCTAAAATGTTAAAACATTTTTATTTTCACATTTTTTGGGGGGAATTTCATATAAAAAAAATGTGAAAAATATTGTTATTTTTGCAAAATTGTCGCTCTTTTTTTGTTTAAAGCGCATGATCAAAAAATCGCACAGGGGATCAAATACCACCAAAAGAAAGCTCTGTTTGTGGGAAAAAAAGGACATCAATTTCATTTGGGTACAGCGTCGCACGACCGCGCAATTGTCCGTTAAATTCACGCAGTGCCGAATCGCAAAATAGGCCCTGGTCAGGAAGGGGGTAAAATCTTCCGGGGCTTAGGGGGTTAATTACAGCCTTTAGTCTGTTGGAATATGTCTCTACTAATTTTGCACATCTAGACTTTGCAAAACTTACCCACTCGTCTTTGTAGAACTGCTAAAGTTCAGTTAAGTTTTATGATGACCAATTGTGGACTGCAGTCTTCAAACATTCTACAGATTTTCAATGGGGTTTAGGTCTGGGCTCTGACTAAGTCATGCAAGGACATTCACCTTTTTCTCCTTCAACCACTGTGTGGTCATTTTTGCTGTGTGATTTGGGTCATTGTCATGTTCAGGGCCGGACTGACCATTGGGCAGACCGGGCATATGCCCAGTGGGCCGCCCGCACCGCATGTCACTCTCACTTCCGTGACCGTCCCTCCTCTGATTCCCTATCACTTGCTGCCGGCTGCTGGCCTCTCCGCGGCCGATTCCGCGGAGAGGGCCGCGGGCCGCATATTGTTGTGGCCGGCCGGGTATGTCCCAGTGACAGTCCACTCCCCACTGAGCAGCCGGGCTGATGCTGAGCCCAGCGCCGCTCACTGCGGCTGGCTCCGCAGCCATCCAGCCTTCTCTAGGCAGCTCAGTCAGGAGGGGTGGACCGTACCAAAGTGGAATTGGAAACGAGGGGTCAGGTCAGCAGGTGACTCGTCGTGAGTCTCGTCACTGTCTGTGAAGGAAGGGGGTGGAGCTAGAGGAGACCCCTTCTGAGTTCTGCACAGTGCTTGATGGCGGGAAGGAAGGAACAGTGTCAGGCGCTGCACCACCCCAAGGCCTGCCCTGTCCTGCAAGGTAAGTGAAGTGACTGAGTGACTACTATGCCACATTGCCACCAGCTGCAAAAAATAATCCCTATTTTGACAGTCAGTCACACAGATTGGCCTCTACAACAACGTTGTGTCCCACTTTGAAGCTCACTAGGATCTTGGGAAGAAGAAGTTGTTTAGCTGTAAAATTGCCATGAGAGCCTCAGCCTTGAAGATCCCAAGATCCTAGAATGGACATTGAATTCCCTGAGTAAGTACTGTCACTGATCCGATCCCCCCCAGCCCTGTCACTGATCCGATCCCCCCCAGCCCTGTCACTGATCCGATCCCCCCCAGCCCTGTCACTGATCCGATCCCCCCCAGCCCTGTCACTGATCCGATCCCCCCCAGCCCTGTCACTGATCCGATCCCCCCCCAGCCCTGTCACTGATCCGATCCCCCCCAGCCCTGTCACTGATCCGATCCCTCCCCAGCCCTGTCACTGATCCGATCCCTCCCCAGCCCTGTCACTGATCCGATCCCCCCCAGCCCTGTCACTGATCCGATCCCCCCCAGCCCTGTCACTGATCCGATCCCCCCCAGCCCTGTCACTGATCCGATCCCCCTACCCCAGCCCTGTCACTGATCCGATCCCTCCCCAGCCCTGTCACTGATCCGATCCCTCCCCAGCCCTGTCACTAATCCGATCCCCCCCAGCCCTGTCACTGATCCGATCCCCCCCAGCCCTGTCACTGATCCGATCCCCCCCCAGCCCTGTCACTGATCCGATCCCCCCCTCCCAGACCTGTCACTGATCCGATCCCCCCCAGCCCTGTCACTGATCCGATCCCCCCCAGCCCTGTCACTGATCCGATCCCTCCCAGCCCTGTCACTGATCCGATCCCCCCCAGCCCTGTCACTGATCCGATCCCCCCCAGCCCTGTCACTGATCCGATCCCTCCCAGCCCTGTCACTGATCCGATCCCTCCCAGCCCTGTCACTGATCCGATCCCCCCCAGCCCTGTCACTGATCCGATCCCTCCCAGCCCTGTCACTGATCCGATCCCCCCAGCCCTGTCACTGATCCGATCCCCCCCAGCCCTGTCACTGATCCGATCCCCCTACCCCAGCCCTGTCACTGATCCGATCCCCCCAGCCCTGTCACTGATCCGATCCCCCCCAGCCCTGTCACTGATCCGATCCCCCTACCCCAGCCCTGTCACTGATCCGATCCCCCCCAGCCCTGTCACTGATCCGATCCCCCTACCCCAGCCCTGTCACTGATCCGATCCCTCCCCAGCCCTGTCACTTATCCGATCCCTCCCCAGCCCTGTCACTGATCCGATCCCCCCCAGCCCTGTCACTGATCCGATCCCCCCCAGCCCTGTCACTGATCCGATCCCCCCAGCCCTGTCACTGATCCGATCCCCCTACCCCAGCCCTGTCACTGATCCGATCCCCCCCAGCCCTGTCACTGATCCGATCCCTCCCTCCCAGCCCTGTCACTGATCCGATCCCCCCCAGCCCTGTCACTGATCCGATCCCCCCCCAGCCCTGTCCCTGATCCGATCCCCCCCTCCCAGACCTTTCACTGATCCGATCCCCCCCCAGCCCTGTCACTGATCCGATCCCCCCCCCCCCAGCCCTGTCACTGATCTGATCCCTCCCTCCCAGACCTTTCACTGATCCGATCCCCCTCCCAGCCCTGTCACTGATCCGATCCATCCCTCCCAGACCTGTCACTGATCCGATCCCTCCCCCCCAGCCCTGTCACTGATCCGATCCCCCCCAGCCCTGTCACTGATCCGATCCCTCCCTCCCAGCCCTGTCACTGATCTGACCCCCCCCCCAACACTGTCACTGATCCCATCCCTCCACCCAGCATGGCCACTGATGCCACCCACCACCAGCATTGCCACTTATCCCATCCCCTCCATGCTGCCACTCCTCCCCTCTGTCCACACTGACACTACTCCCCTTTCCTCCCTCCTTCCATGCTGCCTCCCTCCACACTGCCTCCCCTCCCCTCCCCTCCACGCTGCAACTCCTCCCCTCGCTCCACGCTGCCACTCTTCCCATCCCCTCCCTCCACGCACCCACTCTTCCCATCCCCTCCCTCCACGCTGCCACTCATCCCACTCCCCAAGCACTGCCACTGATCCCATTTAATTCCCCCAAGGACAAAAGAAGTTGCCCCGGCGCTACCTCTAAGTGACACCTTGTCACTTAAAATATATGTGCCATAGTGTGAGTGATTGGGAAAACAGTGAGTAAAAATAAATATAAATAAATAGTGCACATATAAAATTAAATAATCCTTTTGTGAACAAGGATATTTCTTTGTGACCACTGTGAGAAGGTGCTCGTGTGCAGGTTGCAAATAAATAAATAGGTTGAAAAGATGAAATTTTTTTATTCCAATCAATAAATAGATTAAATGAATCCAGAGCAATAAATAAACAAATTAATCAATTCAGTGCAATAAAAAAACAAATGAATAGTGCCACTGGATAGTGTGCCAGTGTGAAATTATAATATTGCTTGTAGAAGGTGCCAGTGAGGCAAGTGAAAGGAAGAAATTCCCACTGTGAGAGAAAACAGTGAATGAAGGTTGCATACACTAGCGTGGCCGCTAGATGTCGCAACTACAATACGACCTGTTTGGTAGTATTTGCTGGATTAGGTGAGCACAATCATGAGGGTTCCTTCTCCACGGCGAACAAGTATTGCCAGTTGATGTCATGTAACATAAGAAAAAGGGGACCCCATTTGTGCAGTAAAATAAACGGCAATTGGAAAAATTATAGACACACTCACGGTGTAGGCTGATAGCGATCAGTTGCGGTCTCCCGGGAAGCTTCCGCGTTCCACGGTCAGATGCTGTTGAAACCGGAAGTGACGTATGACGCAATGGACCCGCCTTACGCGTTTCGTCAGAGGACGTCTGCTGAGGCGGCGTCACCATAGCGCACTCCCGGTTCTTAAATAGCCCGCCCATTTTCATAGCGACCAATCGGCTGGGGCTGCCGCCATATTGGTGCTCGCTATATGATGCCTAACGGAGGCCATCTTTTTCCTCCTTGTTTTGTCGGCTAATAACATTTAAGAGCGGTTACTATTTTCATCATTTCACATCAGCCTCACCGATAGCAAAGAACAAAAACAAAAAACACCAAAAAAACTTTATTTAATTGTCAATAAAGTAGCTAAAAAGAGTTAAAAAGGTAAAGAAAAATTAAAATTTAAAAAACGTCTTGCTCCAAAAGAAAAAAGAAAGGGAAAAAAAGGGGATAAAAAACTTCTTGTTTTGGAAGGTGGGAAAGGCTTCCATTGTAAATATATATAGGCATTCTTCCACTATGAGCAGACTTTTTAGTTATTTGCGGTTAGTTACAAAAATGCAAAAAAAATGCAAAAAATATGAAAAAAATAATATAAAAAAAATAATAAATTTAAATTTACACCGTACTGTCGTGTGGATACACTGAAGATTTTAAAGCCTTTCCATTGTATAAAATAGAGGAAAGGAAGATAAGCCCATAGGCAATAAATATAATGCATAAAAAGATTTTTTTCTTTCTGATGTTGGATGAGAAGGCTTCTATGAAGAAATGTGATTTTTGGAAAAAAAATGTATTTCTTTTGAAATTTGAGAGGAAAAAAGTATTAATACATAATAGACGTCATATCTGATGTTGGATGAGAACGTTCAAAGGTTTAATTTTTTTTTTTTTTTTTTTTTTTTTTTTTTACAGGAGATATTGATAAAATGATAAAAAATATTAAAAAATTAAAAATATATATATGAAAAAGAGGAGGTTTTTCTTGGGACACCATAATATATAAATTATATATAGATAGAATATTAATCATGTAAAATTGTGCGAAAAAATATGTGTAAAAATTAAAATTAATTAATTTATTTTTTGAGTATAAAATGGAGGAGATTTTTGGGAACTGTGATTATCGTGCCATGAATAAATTATGTATAAAAGATATATAAAAAGGAGGATATATAAACCATGGAAAAACCACATAAAAAACTTTGTAAGAGCTTATAGATTTATGTAATTATGTTGGAAGGATGGGTAGGGACCAGTTATAAGTGGTAAAAATTATTTAACACCGTTTAAACATTAGGGAACGCCTAAAAAAAGTTAAAAGTACACTGGAAGAGATACATTAAAAAATTCACTAGAAAAATATATATTAAAATATTAAAAAATATATATAAAATGCACCAAAAAATATATATATATATAAAAAACATATATATATATAAAAATGCACCAAAAAAAGGAGAGAGAAGAGAGGTGGTACCGTGGGTTAAACGTCTGTAATAAAACAATTCAAATCTATGTCGGCGTTTAAGCCATCGGGTCGCAGTGATTTCATTAAAAATATCCACTTTGTTTCGTTTTTTGAAATCATTCTCTTTTTGTTTCCTCCTCTCCAGTCCCCTTTGATTTTGTCTATTCCGCAAAAGGTTAAGCCGGAGGGGTCTTTTGAGTGCACTTCTTTAAAATGTCGAGAGAGACTGTGCTTGTCAAAGCCCTTTTTTATATTTTTTATATGCTCCCTAATTCTAACGAACAGGGGTCTCGTGGTTCTACCAATATATTGGAGCCGACACGGACACTCGACAACATATGTCACATGTGTACTGGTGCATGTTATAGTCTCTTTTATTTTATATTCCACGCCAGTGACATTGGATCGGAATTCTTTAGTTCTCCTAGGTTGATTTCTGTTATTCCTACAGGGCAAGCATTTTTGGCATCTAAAAAAGCCATTAATACTAGTAGGGAGTGATATAGTTTTGGGTGGATTTATCACATTGTGCACCACCTTATCCTTTAATGTAGGTGCTCTTCTGTAAATAAAGGACGGTTGGTTAGGTAAAATTTTATTTAAGGTTCTATCAGCTTTGAGAATAGGCCAATGCTTTTTTATGATCCCTTCAAGTTGTTTATGTTGCCGACTGAAACCAGTAATAAAAGCAAATTCATGCTTGTTATGTTTTTCTTTTCTTTTGTTTTCTCTTATAAGGTCCTCCCTTTTCTCATTCCTTACCAACTTCTTCAAATGTTCCAAATCTTTCTTTTTATAGCCTTTTTCAATAAATCTTTGAATAAGTATATCGGCTTGTATGTCATAGTCCTGCAAGTTGCTGCAATTTCTCCTGATTCTTAGAAGTTGTCCCTTCGGGATGTTCCCCAACCACTGGGGATGGTGACAGCTCCTGATTGGGATATACCCATTCTTGTCAGTCTTTTTGAAAAAAGTTTTGCTTGCCAGTTTTCCATCATGTTTGAATAATTCCAGATCTAAATATGCCACTTTTTGAAGGTCCCAATTTCCTGTAAACGTAATTCCATAAGCGTTACTGCTGATTTCATTGAAGAAAGATTGTAGTGTTTCTTGACTACCTCTCCATATTAGAAAAATATCATCTATGTATCTTCGATAATACATTAAGTTTGGTCTGTTAACGCTGAAAACCTGTTCCTCCTCCCATTTTTGCATGAAAATGTTCGCAACACTGGGGGCATACTTAGCCCCCATGGCAACTCCTTTGGTTTGGGCATAATATTGGCCCTTGTACCAGAAATAATTTGAGTTCATGGCCATTCTGAGCCCCTCTAAAATAAAGTGCATTTGTGCATGTTTCAGGTCTGTATGGTTAAAGAGGGCCCATTCTACGCTATCCAATCCATCTTTTTGTATTATATTGGTATAAAGCGAGTTTACATCTATGGTTACCAAAATGTCCTCCTCTGTAATTTCTAAACTCTGAATCTCTGACAGTAATTGTTTGCTGTCCCTTAGGTATGATTTTCCTTTTGGCACCAAGGGTTGCAAATATTTGTCCAGATATTCTCCTAATCGAGAGTGGATGGAATTAATTCCACTCACTATGGGGCGACCCGGCGGTTTTTCCTCATTTTTATGTATCTTAGGCAAGTAATAGATTATTGGCGTCCTAGCTGCTTCTATATGTAAGTACTTTGCCTCTTTCTTATTCAGAATGCCTAGGTCTTTTCCTTTTTGGATATAGGCTTTTAGGGATTTTGTAAACTTCCCTTTTGGGTTCCCTGTGAGTTTTTTGTAGGTGTCCTCTGCACTGAGAAGGTGTTCTAATTCCTCCTCATAATCTTTCTCATTCAGGATCACCAAACCTCCGCCCTTATCTGCTGGTCTGATAACAATTCCTTTTTTCTTTTCTAGTTTTTTAATGGTGTCCCATATGTCTTTTTCTTTCTTATTTTTAATCTTTAAAATTCTAATTTCCTCCTCCACCATCCTTTTAAAAACCTCTAGGTTCTCGTTGTGGGGATTTTTTGGATTAAAAACAGACTTATTCTTGAGCGCAGTGTGTTTGAATTGTGTAGTTGTAGTGGTAGTTCCCTTGTCTTTTTTAATCTCAAAAAACTTTTTTATGTTAATTTTGCGCACATATTTTTGTAAGTCTATGTAGGCTTCAAATTTATCAAGATTTTTGTCAGGTGCGTATTTTAATCCCAGATCTAAAAGTTTTAATTCCTCCTCATTAAAATTGACATTACTTAAATTAAAAATCCCTTTTCCTAAAAATCTCTCCTTCTTTTTCTTAGACCCCCCACGTTTTCCCCTTGGTTTTTGTTTCTTGCGTAATCGTAAAATCTGGGGGGTTCTTCTCTCCTGTTCAAATCGAATCCTCTTTGTCTGGGGGGTTCCCGGTAATCCTCTTGGTACGGTCTTCTCCCATCTTCTCTCCAATTTATGTGATAACCTCCTTGAGGCCTGTATGGTCCCCTCTGACCTCCTTGGTGATCTCCACGTCTCCATGGTTGTTGCCAACCTTGATTTCTCCATTGTCCCTGTTGTCCCTGAGGTCCTCTCCCTCCTCTCGGGGGTCTCCCTCTGTTTCCTCTCGGAAAAAAATCCCTTCTTTGATGTTGGCCTCTGTTTCCATATTGAGGCTCCTGGTGATATCTCAGAGGTGAGAACCTGTTGTATGTGTCGATTCGGTTATAGGAGTAGGACGGAGTTCTCTCTCTCCCCTGATTCCGGCGTGTGTTTTCCCGGTGGTCATTCCAGTGATCATCCCGTACAAATCTTGTTTCAGTGCTTTGCTCTTCATTATTTCTTGCTCCATTTTGTGGAGTTCTAGGGGTTCTTGGAGTTCTAGGTGTTCTGACCTCTGTCCAGGTATCTTCATCTTCATCTTCCATCTCTGATGATTCCCTGGAGTCTATATCAATTGGGTCCACACTGGTGCCCATACCATTATACAAATCATCTGATTGCCATTTGTATACATCCCTATTCCTGTAATCAAGTATGTCTCTTTTATATTTCTTCTGTTTCTTTGCCTGAATGGTTTTATCGTATTTTTGTATGGCCTCCTGCAGTGCTTTCTCTTTATTCTTATATTCTGTCCCATCTGCAAAGGGAACTAGCTGCTCTTTTAATTGTATAATAGTACTTTCAATTTTCTTCAGTTTAAACTGTCTTCTTTTTATGATTAGGAGTAATAATTCCTTCTCACATTTATTAAAAAATGCATACCATTGCTCTAAGAGTGCTGGGTCTGTGATGTGATCATTTGGTGATATGTCCCACCTTAGTCTCCTGGGTGTTATATTCTCTCTTGTGTACTTCTCCAGGGTTGCTATGTCCCACCAGACCCGCAATTGTTTCTCCATGTTGTGTTTCAATTGCTTGAAACACCCTTCCATGTCTTGTCTGTGTATGATGGTATCTTGGTCAAAAATTTCTTCCACATTGACCGTTCTGGAGGTCATATATTTAAAAATTTCCATTATGCAGCTAGGTCTAGGTAGTACCACACAAGGTGGTTCCACAAGATGATAGAAAGGCAAGGGTGACCAGCGCTATGGAAGTGTATAGATAATATATAACAGACAGGTGTAAGCTGCCAGCAACAAAACCCCGAGGGGTTAAGATAATAGAAAGTGCAAAAGAAGTTGCCCCGGCGCTACCTCTAAGTGACACCTTGTCACTTAAAATATATGTGCCATAGTGTGAGTGATTGGGAAAACAGTGAGTAAAAATAAATATAAATAAATAGTGCACATATAAAATTAAATAATCCTTTTGTGAACAAGGATATTTCTTTGTGACCACTGTGAGAAGGTGCTCGTGTGCAGGTTGCAAATAAATAAATAGGTTGAAAAGATGAAATTTTTTTATTCCAATCAATAAATAGATTAAATGAATCCAGAGCAATAAATAAACAAATTAATCAATTCAGTGCAATAAAAAACAAATGAATAGTGCCACTGGATAGTGTGCCAGTGTGAAATTATAATATTGCTTGTAGAAGGTGCCAGTGAGGCAAGTGAAAGGAAGAAATTCCCACTGTGAGAGAAAACAGTGAATGAAGGTTGCATACACTAGCGTGGCCGCTAGATGTCGCAACTACAATACGACCTGTTTGGTAGTATTTGCTGGATTAGGTGAGCACAATCATGAGGGTTCCTTCTCCACGGCGAACAAGTATTGCCAGTTGATGTCATGTAACATAAGAAAAAGGGGACCCCATTTGTGCAGTAAAATAAACGGGAGGAGGAACAGGTTTTCAGCGTTAACAGACCAAACTTAATGTATTATCGAAGATACATAGATGATATTTTTCTAATATGGAGAGGTAGTCAAGAAACACTACAATCTTTCTTCAATGAAATCAGCAGTAACGCTTATGGAATTACGTTTACAGGAAATTGGGACCTTCAAAAAGTGGCATATTTAGATCTGGAATTATTCAAACATGATGGAAAACTGGCAAGCAAAACTTTTTTCAAAAAGACTGACAAGAATGGGTATATCCCAATCAGGAGCTGTCACCATCCCCAGTGGTTGGGGAACATCCCGAAGGGACAACTTCTAAGAATCAGGAGAAATTGCAGCAACTTGCAGGACTATGACATACAAGCCGATATACTTATTCAAAGATTTATTGAAAAAGGCTATAAAAAGAAAGATTTGGAACATTTGAAGAAGTTGGTAAGGAATGAGA
This sequence comes from Pelophylax lessonae, assembly GCF_965119305.1. Classification (NCBI taxonomy): domain Eukaryota; kingdom Metazoa; phylum Chordata; class Amphibia; order Anura; family Ranidae; genus Pelophylax; species Pelophylax lessonae. The sequence goes on from NC_138773.1 coordinate 81,113,604, forward strand.
AAAGGGAGGACCTTATAAGAGAAAACAAAAGAAAAGAAAAACATAACAAGCATGAATTTGCTTTTATTACTGGTTTCAGTCGGCAACATAAACAACTTGAAGGGATCATAAAAAAGCATTGGCCTATTCTCAAAGCTGATAGAACCTTAAATAAAATTTTACCTAACCAACCGTCCTTTATTTACAGAAGAGCACCTACATTAAAGGATAAGGTGGTGCACAATGTGATAAATCCACCCAAAACTATATCACTCCCTACTAGTATTAATGGCTTTTTTAGATGCCAAAAATGCTTGCCCTGTAGGAATAACAGAAATCAACCTAGGAGAACTAAAGAATTCCGATCCAATGTCACTGGCGTGGAATATAAAATAAAAGAGACTATAACATGCACCAGTACACATGTGACATATGTTGTCGAGTGTCCGTGTCGGCTCCAATATATTGGTAGAACCACGAGACCCCTGTTCGTTAGAATTAGGGAGCATATAAAAAATATAAAAAAGGGCTTTGACAAGCACAGTCTCTCTCGACATTTTAAAGAAGTGCACTCAAAAGACCCCTCCGGCTTAACCTTTTGCGGAATAGACAAAATCAAAGGGGACTGGAGAGGAGGAAACAAAAAGAGAATGATTTCAAAAAACGAAACAAAGTGGATATTTTTAATGAAATCACTGCGACCCGATGGCTTAAACGCCGACATAGATTTGAATTGTTTTATTACAGACGTTTAACCCACGGTACCACCTCTCTTCTCTCTCCTTTTTTTGGTGCATTTTTATATATATATATGTTTTTTATATATATATATATTTTTTGGTGCATTTTATATATATTTTTTAATATTTTAATATATATTTTTCTAGTGAATTTTTTAATGTATCTCTTCCAGTGTACTTTTAACTTTTTTTAGGCGTTCCCTAATGTTTAAACGGTGTTAAATAATTTTTACCACTTATAACTGGTCCCTACCCATCCTTCCAACATAATTACATAAATCTATAAGCTCTTACAAAGTTTTTTATGTGGTTTTTCCATGGTTTATATATCCTCCTTTTTATATATCTTTTATACATAATTTATTCATGGCACGATAATCACAGTTCCCAAAAATCTCCTCCATTTTATACTCAAAAAATAAATTAATTAATTTTAATTTTTACACATATTTTTTCGCACAATTTTACATGATTAATATTCTATCTATATATAATTTATATATTATGGTGTCCCAAGAAAAACCTCCTCTTTTTCATATATATATTTTTAATTTTTTAATATTTTTTATCATTTTATCAATATCTCCTGTAAAAAAAAAAAAAAAAAAAAAAAAAAAAAAATTAAACCTTTGAACGTTCTCATCCAACATCAGATATGACGTCTATTATGTATTAATACTTTTTTCCTCTCAAATTTCAAAAGAAATACATTTTTTTTCCAAAAATCACATTTCTTCATAGAAGCCTTCTCATCCAACATCAGAAAGAAAAAAATCTTTTTATGCATTATATTTATTGCCTATGGGCTTATCTTCCTTTCCTCTATTTTATACAATGGAAAGGCTTTAAAATCTTCAGTGTATCCACACGACAGTACGGTGTAAATTTAAATTTATTATTTTTTTTATATTATTTTTTTCATATTTTTTGCATTTTTTTTGCATTTTTGTAACTAACCGCAAATAACTAAAAAGTCTGCTCATAGTGGAAGAATGCCTATATATATTTACAATGGAAGCCTTTCCCACCTTCCAAAACAAGAAGTTTTTTATCCCCTTTTTTTCCCTTTCTTTTTTCTTTTGGAGCAAGACGTTTTTTAAATTTTAATTTTTCTTTACCTTTTTAACTCTTTTTAGCTACTTTATTGACAATTAAATAAAGTTTTTTTGGTGTTTTTTGTTTTTGTTCTTTGCTATCGGTGAGGCTGATGTGAAATGATGAAAATAGTAACCGCTCTTAAATGTTATTAGCCGACAAAACAAGGAGGAAAAAGATGGCCTCCGTTAGGCATCATATAGCGAGCACCAATATGGCGGCAGCCCCAGCCGATTGGTCGCTATGAAAATGGGCGGGCTATTTAAGAACCGGGAGTGCGCTATGGTGACGCCGCCTCAGCAGACGTCCTCTGACGAAACGCGTAAGGCGGGTCCATTGCGTCATACGTCACTTCCGGTTTCAACAGCATCTGACCGTGGAACGCGGAAGCTTCCCGGGAGACCGCAACTGATCGCTATCAGCCTACACCGTGAGTGTGTCTATAATTTTTCCAATTGCCGTTTATTTTACTGCACAAATGGGGTCCCCTTTTTCTTATGTTACATGACATCAACTGGCAATACTTGTTCGCCGTGGAGAAGGAACCCTCATGATTGTGCTCACCTAATCCAGCAAATACTACCAAACAGGTCGTATTGTAGTTGCGACATCTAGCGGCCACGCTAGTGTATGCAACCTTCATTCACTGTTTTCTCTCACAGTGGGAATTTCTTCCTTTCACTTGCCTCACTGGCACCTTCTACAAGCAATATTATAATTTCACACTGGCACACTATCCAGTGGCACTATTCATTTGTTTTTTTATTGCACTGAATTGATTAATTTGTTTATTTATTGCTCTGGATTCATTTAATCTATTTATTGATTGGAATAAAAAAATTTCATCTTTTCAACCTATTTATTTATTTGCAACCTGCACACGAGCACCTTCTCACAGTGGTCACAAAGAAATATCCTTGTTCACAAAAGGATTATTTAATTTTATATGTGCACTATTTATTTATATTTATTTTTACTCACTGTTTTCCCAATCACTCACACTATGGCACATATATTTTAAGTGACAAGGTGTCACTTAGAGGTAGCGCCGGGGCAACTTCTTTTGCACTTTCTATTATCTTAACCCCTCGGGGTTTTGTTGCTGGCAGCTTACACCTGTCTGTTATATATTATCTATACACTTCCATAGCGCTGGTCACCCTTGCCTTTCTATAATTCCCCCAAGGACCCCCACTCATCTCGTCCTCCAGCACAGCCACTGATTCCACCTTCCACGTATTGTCACTCATCCTATCCCCCCCTGCACTGCCACTGATCCCACCATCCCTCCACACTGCCACTGATCCCATCCAATCCCCCCCAGCACTGCCATTAATTCCAACCCCCCCCCAACACTGCCACTAATTCCATCCCCCAGTACTGCCACTGATCTAATCCCCCTCAGCACTGCCACTCATCCCAACAACCAACCAGCACTACCAGTCATTTCACCCTCCTCTCGTACTGTCACTCATCCTATCCCCCCACACTGCCATTTATTCCATCCTACCCTCCACACTGATCACATCCAATCTCCCCCGACATTCATTACACCCCATCCCCAGTACTGCCACTGATTCCACCCCCCCCCCAGTTCTGCCACTGACCCCATCCCCCAAGCACTGCCACTGATTCCATCCCCCCCCCCTCCCCAGCACTGCCACTTAATTCTTACCCCCCCCCTCCCTCAGAACTGCCACTCATTCCTCCCCCCCAGCACTGCCACTCAATTCACCCCCCCCCCCCCCAGTACTGCCACTGATTACACCTCCCCCCTCCCTAGCCACCAATGGGTTAGTGCTAAAAATGTGCAGTAACCTCTAGCAATCAGTGAGCAGTGACTGTAGCAGGCTAAATAGAACTAAAAGACATTGAGAAACTGGTAGCTGTCATTATTTGTAATTTGGTTTAAATAAAAAAAAAAAAAAGGCTGCTCAGTCTAAAATGCCCGGGCCTATTTTTTGTCCCAGTCCGGGCCTGGTCATGTTAGAAGGTAAACCTTCTTCTTGTATCAATCTCTTAATTTATGCCTGTCCACAACTTTATCCTTGAGATCTTTTGACAATGCCTTGCCAACCATAGTTGATTGTTTGCTTCAGATGCGCTACCAGGTATTGAAATGCTCCAGGAAATCTCTTTTCTTGCTGAGCTAATCAAATCGACCACAGCTGATCACAGTTGAAAATCAAATGGCTTTGTGTGCCATTGAGAAGGTGATTAGTTACACCTGATTGAGTTTACAAGTCATCTTTAGGAGGTGGTGGGTGATCATTTTTCCAGTGATTTTGTGATTCTGTTTTTGAATTCTTTTTGATTTATTTTTCTGACATGTTTGTGTTATATCCTTCACTTGGATGTTATAAGTTACACTGAGTAAATACAGCTGGTTACAACAGAAATTGTGCCTGTCTTCATTTTAGACTGTAAAGTCGCAAAATTTGATTATTCTAAAAGGTGGGGTGTGGGGGGGGGGGTGCTTTTGCATGGGATAATGTGGCATTTTATGTACAAATATAGTTTTTTTTCACTGTGTAATCATAATGTGCATCCCTCTTTAACCACAGAAAAACTCAGAGCACAAATATTGGAAAACATTAAAATTGCCAAGCTACAACTTTGGAGAACAACATTGTAATGGAAATATCAGTGAGTGACATTTTAATACATTTCTAATAAATGTGCAGATGCTCTTGTAACAGCTTGCCACCGATGTTATCACTATGCCTTATATTTTGTCTCAGTTTTTATTTTATTATATACGTTTATAAACTTGGTGTTATTTTAGCCTTGTCAGCCACCACACATTTTTTATCACTTCTACAGAAAAAAAAAATCCCTAGCACCTTGAAACATGTTATGCCAATTATCTATTCCCTGCACTCCATGGGTTTTATTTTTATTCTTAAAGGAGTACCTTTCATTAATCAAAGTAGTTGGTGTGTATGTGGAATCCCCTGTGAACAAAAAAAGAGAACTGGAATCAAGGCGCACGAAAAATTGCACAAGGGTATAATAACGGACTGTTGTGTTATACTATGTGATTCATTATCATTTATTTGTGTTAATATTTTAGCTAGCATTGCTCTGTGTCTGTAAGCTGTGTATTTCTGTCTAATCTGAGCTCTTTCTCTCACCGTACTTCTGTATATCCCCTCCCCTTCCTTCTCTCTGGAATCATTCTACTGTATCCTGTAATGGTGTAGACATCTTTCCATGTGGCTCACTACAAAAGCGTTTTTCAATCTGTAAGTATCCTTCATTAACCACTTTACCACCGGAGGATTTTGCTGTCTTACGTCTGGGCCACTTTTTGCGATTCGGCACTGTACGACTTTAACTGACAATTGCGCGGCCGTGCGACGCCGTACCCAAACTAAATTTACGTCCTTTTTTTCCCCACTAACAGAGCTTTCTTTGGGTGGTATTTGATCACCTGTGCGATTTTTACCTTTTGCACTATAAACACAAAAATAGCATCAATTTTGAAAAAAGAACAATATTTTTCACATTTTTTTATATGAAATCCCCCCCCCCCCCCCAAAAATGTAAAAATCTAATTTTTTTTAAATTTTTGGCCAATTTGTTTTCTGCTACCTATGTTTGGTAAAAAAAATCACAATAAACGTACTTTGATTGGTTTGCGCAAAAGTTATTCTGTTTACTAACTAAGGGAAAGATTTCTGTCATTTTTGGTGGGTTTTTTTTAACGAGTAATGGCGGCGATCTGCGATTTTTTTTTGCGGGACTGCGACATTGCGGCGGACAGATCGGACCCTTGACTGACATTTTTGACACTTTTGGGGTTACCAGTGACATTACTACAGTAATCAGTGCTATACATATGCACTGTTAATGTAAAAATGACACTGGCAGTGAAGGAGTTAACTGTATTGGAGAGGGAGGGATTAAGTGTGTCCTAGGGGCGTGTTTCTAACTGTGATTGGCTGTGGCTTGATGTGTAAGAACAGTGATCAACGGTGCTACATAGTAGAACCGTTTGATCACCATTCATACACAGGGGAAACTGACAGGCGGCTTTGTTTACACTAGCCGCCTGCCTTTCTCCCGCTGTCACGGACGATCGCGAGTGCCAGGCGGACATCGGGTCCACCGGGCACACGCGCGGGGGGTCCGTGACCAAGCGGGAGCGCGCATCTGGTGTCGCGCGCTCGCTCCCAAAACCCTTACCAGTGACATTACTGCAGTAATCAGTGCTATATATATGCACTGTTACTGTAAAAATGACACTGGCAGGGAAGGGGTTAATTTTATTGGAGAGGGAGGGGTTAATGTATGCCTGGTGCTTACTGACGTGTGTGCGTGTGTGGGGGGAGGTGACTTAGTGACACAAGGACAGATCGAGGGTTCAGCTATGCTGAACCCTGCAATCTGACCCTGCCTGTCACTTAGGAGATCCGCCCGCTTGTGTTTACACAAGCGGGCGGATCGCCACACTCGATTCCCCGACGATCGGGGAAGAGAAGCGGCGATCGCCGCCACTCCTCCCCTGGCCCGACTCCCGCTGTGACTGAATAAAGCGGGAGCGAGGCACCGGCGGCACGCGCGCGTGCGCCGCCGAGAAAGGGGAATGTCTGGTGACGTAGTACTACGTCGCCAGACGTTATCGAGCCACTTTGCCGCAGTAGTGCTCTAGTGAGCAGTCGGCAAGTGGTTAAACGGAACATTCAAAAGGCTTTATGGTCTGTCTGCTCAACATGTGAGTTTATTCATGGACTTAAACTGTCTAAATCGATGCAAGGGCTAAATAGACCACCATGTTGTATAAGCCCTATATGTCACTGGAGATAAAGCTTAGGGCCTCAACCCCTAGGGCGCTGAGCTCCTTCCAGGGGTAACGCCCTCTGGTCCACCTAGGCCCAAGTCAGGCAAATCCTGCTCCTTGAGGACCTGCCGAAGCTGGTCCACAGAGTACTTGGTGAGGGTCCTCTTGAAGAGAGACCCCCGATAGGGAGAGAAAAAGACCTTAGCGCCACAAACACTCCCCACAGCCTGAACAACCCGCACAATCTGTCTCTGTGAGCAAAAAAAAAAAAAAACAACCATTTAATCACTGAAAGGCTGGATATTCCCCTAGGATGGGACGCAAACCCTGTAGGATTCAGAAGGCAGGCAGTCTAGTCTCAGTTTATAGTGCTCACTAGGAAGGATTACCAGACAACTTCACTCAAATCTTATTTCAGTTCAGGCAGAGATTGCTACGTTTATTAAAAACCTTTTGAGAATGCAATGCAAAGTTGTGGATAGTTTGTACCTCTATCAGCGTAAATCCCGTCCCCAACACCAGAAAGCTACAATGAAATGACATTCTTTTGCAGCTGTGCTCACCAAACATGTTTGATCTACATTACGGAGAATGCTACATGGTAAAGTAACACCATGATTTGACTTTGTAATTGGTTGGCAGAAAGGGGAAGCTCTGTTAAAGTTATTCTGTCACTAAATAAATAAAATAAAAGATTTGAAGCCAATACCTTTTTTTGGTTTTGGATAGGGAGGCTAAGTGTTGAGCTTCCTGCCAGAGGTTTACTGCTTCCTGGGGTTTGGGGTGCTGTATTCCACATTTCAATAGGTTGCACGCAGTTGAATTTTGTTAAGGATTGCAGGGATTCCAGCTCAGTTTCTCTTCTTCTAAATATCCTATGGCCTATACCCAGGACCACTCTCTAAGCTCCCTGTGTGTACAGGTGCTGCCTAGCTGGAGTCACTGCACTCCAGCAATCAAAAAAAATTGTTAAATCTGAAAAGCATGCCGACTGCTTAAAGTGGGAGAAAACTCTCTTGTATGATTTTTACCTATAGGTAAGCCCAGGACTTTTTTTCTCAAAGAATAGGTACAGGAACTCCCCCTTTCTGACTCACCTCTTTTCTCCACCCCCTACCCACCTCCGAGGACCGTTCCCTGGTAGTGCCCTTTATAGAGAATACAGAACTAAGTATAATGTTTTAGGTGCCAAGTAATTTGTATGAAATTTGGTAATGATAACAAGGAAATCCATAAAATAGATCACCTGCCGCCAGCACTAACAATAGACTCTCCAGCAACAATAGATCCCCCCCAACAACAATGTACCACCCACAACAAAATATCCCCCAGCACAACAATAGACCCCCCCAGCAACAATAGAGCCCTGGCAGGAATAACAGATCTCCCCACAGCCAGCATCAATAGACCCTCCAGCAGCCAGCAACAATAGACCCCTCCCTAAACAGTAGATCTCTCCCAGGAACAACTGACCCCCCCAGCAACATAATATTCATCCTCACAAACAATAAATCCCCCACCAGTAACAATAGACCCCCCTCCCACATGCAAAAATGGATCCCCTCCAGTTGCAATGGATCCTCCAGCAGCCAGCATCAGTAGTCCCTTCAGCACACCTCAGCACCCCTTGCATACATTCACCTTCTTTAAAGGAATGAAGGAGATTTTGTCCATGCAATAGCAGAAGTATGGTGCCACTTGGAAGGGTTTGCAGCAGCTGCGGTGTTGCCCCTTGTGATCATACACCTGCAAATCTCACAGTAGGGGGGTCAAGACCAGAGGCATACCTAGGGTCTCCAGCGCCCTTGGCGAAAAGCTGTATCGGTGCCCCCACCCCGAGAGAGAGAGGGTTTGACAGAGAGAGACAGGGGGGTTTGTCAGAGAGAGGGGGTGACAGAGAGATAGAAGGGGTGACAGAGAGAGAAAGAGAAAGAAGGGGTGACAGGGAGAGAGAGGGGGTGACAGGGAGAGAGAGGGGGGACAGGGAGTGAGAGGGGGTTACAGGGAGTGAGAGGGGGTGACAGGTAGAGAGGGGTTGGCAGGGTGAGAGAGAGGGGGTGACAGGGAGAGAGGGGTTGGCAGGGAGAGAGAGGGGGGTGACAGGGAGGGTGGCAGGGAGAGAGGAGGGTGACAGGGAGGGTGAAAGGGAGAGAGGGGGGTGACAGGGAGAGAGGGGGATGACAGGGGGAGAGAGGGGGGTGACAGGGGGGGTGACAGGGAGAGAGAGGGGGGAGGTGACAGGGAGAGAGGGGGATGACAGGGAGAGAGAGGGGGTGACAGGGAGAGAGAGGGGGGTGACAGGGAGAGAGGGGGGTGACAGGGAGAGAGGGGGTGACAGGGGGAGAGGGGGGAGACAGGGAGAGAGGGGGGGGTGACAGGGAGAGAGGGGGGGGTGACAGGGAGAGAGAGGGGGTGACAGGGAGAGAGAGGGGGGTGACAGGGAGAGAGGGGGGTGACAGGGAGAGAGGGGGTGACAGGGGGAGAGGGGGGAGACAGGGAGAGAGGGGGGGGGTGACAGGGAGAGAGGGGGGGTGACAGGGAGAGAGAGGGGGTGACAGGGAGAGAGGGGGGGTGACAGGGAGAGAATGCTTCTGGTACCTGAGAGGCCTGCCAGGGCAGGTCTTCTGTCACTGCAGAGAGAGAGAGTGCATTCATCCACCAGCCTGGAGCTGCCTGGGAGCCGACTGATGAGGTCATGTGGGCGGAGCCCTGTGATGAGGGGAGCCGCTCTTTGCACTGAGCTCCGAGCTCCCACACAGACTGTCATCTCCTGCCTGGCCCTGGACACAGAGAGAGCTCCGGGCAGCCTGTGCCCCCCGGCGGATTGGACGCCGGCCGCCGGGCGGCACAGGCTGAACGGAGGAGCGATAAATCACTGCGTCTGCTACACTACACTGCCAGTGATTTTGCGCCCCCCTCGGCCTGCGCCCCCTGGCGGGCGCCGTTCTGGCCAACCCCACGGTACACCCCTGATCAAGACTTTGGATAGGTGATAGGTGGGTTAATTAGAGGCTGACCTTACTAAAGTAAAGTTATCCTTTAAGAAGCCAAAGAACATTTGGTCCAGTTCACTACAATGGAACAATTGAGCAATATTCCAGGCTCTTTTTAAGTATTTGCTGAGTACTGCATTACAAAAACACTTTTCACAGCAGTCAGTATAGGTAGTTAGCTGATCAAATCTAATTGAAAACCTGCTAATAAAATTGTAAATAAAACAGAGCTCTCTGCCATATGTTTCAGATGCATACATTTGCAAATATATGTGAAAGCCACAAATCACAATGAAGATGGCTCTGGAAGTGTAGAAGTTAAAAAAAAAAAAAGGTGCTGAGAAACAATTTCTCTAGTGAGTTACCTCTCCAACATGTACCATTTACTCATCTCAGTCCACAAAAATCAAAACACACTGCCATGTATCAGCATTGAGTAAAATTAAAAAATTAAAAATTAACGGTGTTACTTACCAGACTCCCCTCCGCTAATCATCATGCACCGTTTTCTGGTTATAAACTAATTAAGCAGCATCTCATTTTTCTCTAGGGCTCCATTCTTACCTGAGCGTATCGATTTACTGGTCTTTTTTTTTCCTTATGTTTTTGCAACTTTTTACAAGCTTTTTAACCACTTCCGGACTATCCCACGTACTTCCACTGCGGCAAGGCGGTCTGTTATTGAGAAATCAGGTACAGGTACATTGTGGCCCCTTCTGGGTCTGGGGAACGCACACGAGCCCCCAGCCATCCGCTCCTGCTGTGATTGTACACAGTAGGAGCAAATCAGCGAGTCCGGCGATCTCTCCCGAGAGAGGCAGAACGGCGGTCTGTGAGAGGGGAAGATGGAGATCTTGTGTTTCTGCTAAGCAGGAACATGGATCTCTGTCTTCCCCCAGTCAAAGCATTCCCCACACAGTTAGAAAGCACCCCCAGGGAACACATTTAACCATTCGATCACCCCTAATGTTAACCCCTCCCCTGCTGGTGTCATTAGTTCAATGACAGTGCATATTTTTTTTAGCACTGATCACTGTATTGGTGTCACTGGTCCCCAAAAAAGTGTAACAAGTGTCAGTTAACAAAACAAATAACTGAAGGTACAGCTAATCTCATACCTTCCACCCATACTACAACATGTATATTAGGGTGGGAAGCAGCGCCGTCCTGGAAGATTCCTGGAAATCAAGTTAACAGGTAATAACTTAGTTTTTCCCCAGTCATCCTCCAGGATGGGCTAATGAGAGTGACATTATAGAAACCATAGCTGCTAGGGAGGGACCACAGCCTGAAGCACTTTTCTCCCAAAAATCTGGTCGTTTTCGGATAAGAGATCCAGGCGGTAATGCTTAACAAATGTCTGGAAACTTGACCAGGTGGCTGCTTTGCAGATTTGGATCGGGGTAGCTCCTGCCCTTTAAACCCAGGACATAGCCAGGGCCCTGGCGGAATGGGCTCTAAGATTTTGGGGAGCTTGAAGCCTGGCAGTTGCATAAGCCTCCATAATTGCAGCCTTCATCCATCTAGTGATGGTAGTTTTTGAGGCAGCTGAGCCTTTTTTGTGCTCCGAGTATAGGAGGAATAGATTAGGAAATTTCTTCCATTCTTTTGTGTGCTCGATGTAACATAATAAGCACTGCTTTACATACATTTTATGGAAATCTTCTTCTTTAGGGTTGCTAGCTTGCCCACAAAATGATGGGATAATGATTTCCTGTGAACGATGAAAGTTCGTCGGCACTTTGGGAAGAAAGCCCGGGTCCAGCGATAGAATTACTCTATCGCGCAGAATGGAGCAGTAAGGCTCTACTATGGACATCGCTTGTAGCACGCTGACTCTTCTAGCCGTGACCAGCGCTACTAAGAGCACTGTCTTGTAGGTTAATACTTTTAATGTACTTTCCTCTAATGACTCAAAAGGCTGTTTTGAGAAACTCTGAAGGGCTGTAGACAAATCCAAAGGGGGAAGCTTATTGGACCGCGGCACAATTTTCAGGGTGCCAGGAAACCAGACCACACAAAGATGCAAGTAAAATAAAGCAGTTTATTAGAGCAACAACAATAACACAGAAAGAGTGAGGAGCGAAATCAGGAACAGCCGGGGTCAAGTCCAGAAGTTTGTAGTCATCCAAGCCAGAATTGAGTCTAGAAGAGGGTAGTCATCCAAGCCAGGTTCGAGTCCAGAGGTGGGTAGTCTGCCAATGCTAGGTAGTCTGCCGATGCTGGGGCATCTGCCGATGCGGAATCGAGAGCCAAGAAAGTAGTCAGCCAAGCCAGGTCATGCACAGAGGAACACGGAGAACAGAAGACTGGTAGCAGTGATGTGTCTTGGAGCACAAACACAAGGGCAAAGGACTGCAAGCCAACAGGTGATATATATATATATATATATAGTCAGGTGTGCAACATCATCAATGAGCAATGCCCAGCAGCAGTCAAGTGATGATGCAGTTTATAAAAGACAGCAGTCTGCACATGTCCAAGATGGCTGCCAACAGGAAGGCAAGGTAAGACCTTGACAGCTATACTTCTACTCCTGCTCTTCTCTGTTCATATATCCTGGGAGGGGGGGGTATCCCTTCTCTCCAATCAGCTCTCAGAGCTCTCCTCACTGAGCTCTGCAGAGTGTAATCTCAGATCCCCACCCCCTTTTTTCTGAACTCCCAGAAAAGCTTTAGCACTTTGGATAGATGTAGAGAAGACTGCAGATAGACAGGTACAACTTATGTAGGAGGATTTGTTTCATCTATGTATACCCAGTAAAGGTCAGTCACTTGATTAGGTATACAGTATGTGAGAGTTTAAAACCATTTTAGGTAAATGAGTTAACTCAACTCGGAGTCAAATGGACATATTTTCATTCCAGTGTGCTGAAAAAAGGTGTTTGGCATTCTTGCAGGTTCTGTCTGTTAGTGAAAGCTGGTGTGTTTAGTATCCGTGTCATGACCTCCAAGAGGAAGATGCAAGTGTCAAGTAAGGCACTTCCAGCTGCTTTTGAAAACGTCGCCTATTGATGACGAAACGCATCAAGCTGTAGCTCCTGTGTTTCACTTGTGGCTCAGAGAGTGTAACGCACGCCAGCATCCATTTTTCCAAGTAAATAAAGGGCTGTTTTTTCATTTGCACAGTGGCGCTTTTTACATTGTTTTTTTATACCGTTTTATAAGAATAAATACAAAAGGATTTTACGCTATGAGAGGTCTCCTCTCCATTTATTTTCTGCCTATATAAAAACATTCCGGACCTCTGGGACTGCAGAAGGAAGTCAGAAGGAAGTCTGGACGTGTGGAAAGTCTCCAGAGAACATCACAGTGGGATAGGTCCCCCAAAAAGACCTACAAGCCCAGTTGATTTTACTCACTATACAGTGAAGGAGTCACCAACATCTGGTGAGTGCAGAGTGATAGAGTGACTATATTACCTCACGTGGTGGACAATCAGGGAATATCCTGGGAACAAAGCATGAAGCACTTCATATTGCACTGAGAGACATTTTCCATTTGCACTATGGCACGTTAATTGTCACTTTTATAGTAACATGTTGGAACTTTGATTGGTTTAATAGTGGTATTCACTACAGTTTTTGCAGTACAACTCATTATCTAAGGTTAAGCAAGCGAAGTCTGAACATTCACCTATACTGGCTTATCTATTTGGATAGCATAGACTCATAATACCATTAATAATTTTTTGGTTTCTTAGGCACGGGTGTTTTAACTTTACTTCCAGCCTTGTCTTCGGGTATGTGAGGTTCTGATCCGTGGAAGCCTCAGAGTTAAATGGGAGGGCCAAAAAGTTTCTGTGTAAGTATGGGGGACGGAAGTAATCCGTCTTATGGATTGGGAGGTTGTCCTGGGGGAATTGTGCTAACCCTCAGGACTGGAGGCTGTGTAGACACATATTGGAAAGTTATATTTGTGGGCCTTGGGCCACTTTCATCTGGGCATACCCTGAGGGCAAATATATAGCATAATCTTTCCTGACCACTAAGGGGAGCTAGCCTTACACTCCAGTTACTTTCCTTTTTCATAAAAAAGAGGGACCCCTTTTAGCACATAGTATAGAGGCAAAGGGCACAACCCTGTCACACCCCCAGGTACATATACTGTGAATAAATATTACATAAAATATGATTGGTTAAACACGTTCCTTTTTTACCACTACTTTAAAAGCAATAGATTCAGTAATATGAAGGTTGGATGAAAGGTTTAATGTATGATAGTATAATTTTATAGAGATTTTGGAGGGGGGGGGGGGGCTTTGTCCGCGATGAAGGAAGATTTACCAAAGCAAACCCTGATGTACATTATCTCACAAAAGTCAGTACACCCCTCACATTTTTTGTAAATATTTTATTATATCTTTTGATGTGAGATTAATGGCTGGGTGTTTAGTTATTTTGAGTGGACAGCAAATTTACACTGTTATACAAGCTGTACACTCACTACTTTACATTGTAGCAAAGTGTAATTTCTTCAGTGTTGTCACATGAAAAGATATAATAAAATATTTACAAAAATGTGAGGGGTTTTCTCACTTTTGTGAGATACTGTATATAAAAGTAGTGGGAAATTCCTTTGACACTGGTGGGCCTTTTGCAGTAGACCCCATCATGTGTACCTCCTCGTTAGTACTGCTCCTAATTTAATCAATCTTACACAAATCTCATTATTAATCAATTTTACACAAATCTCATTGTTAATCAATCTTACACAAATCTCATTATTAGTACATTAACAAAACATGATTCAGACTCTGCCATCACATTTTTTCCATTACATGGGTTACAAAAGTACAACCTACATCTCAGTCAATGTGTAATTGAATATTTAGTTTGAAAACTAGAAGTACATGACTGCACACCATTTATATGCAGGGCCAGCCTCTTTTCTTGTGAGATCTTTGTATTTTGCTTTTTTCTTTGGAATGTGTGGCTTGTTGTGCTTAGATCATACATTTTTCTGTGGTAACTATTGGTTTCCAGTCTTTGGAGTGTGGCTTTACAGTGGCATATGGTTACTCAGTAAAGCAATCTGTCAAGGCTGAGAGCACATGGCCGGGGTAGACATGAGATTACTGGTTCCCGTGGCCTGCTGCTAGCCACAACCTTGACTCCACATCACCTCAACGCCAAAAGACAACAAGATACACATAACTGGAATTCAAAATGGTCATAGCATCCCTTTTTTATTATTAACACACAATTCACATAACCAAAATAATAACACAATGGAACAAAATTGATAAGGACCCCAAACCGTAAACCAGCTGCTATGACTTGTATCACATCTGTTCAATGTCGATAGTGCAGGGTGGGTGTTCATTGCTTCTCATCTTTTGGCTAAGATCAATTGTAGCTCTAGACATGTCCAAAACTTTTAACCCCCCATTGCCTGGTTCCCCTTCTCACCATGTCATGCAGGCCATGCACTTATTTCTTTCCCCTCCTAGCTCCAAGCCTAGCTATATACAGTAAAGAAATACAAATTTGTGAACCAGGAAAAGAAACATGTTTGAACAAAAGGTATTTTGGAAAAATAAATATAAAAGAGCCCCAGGGTCATATTAGTGCAGAATACTTGACCTGTCTGGTCATCCCATTCAGTCCTTGAGTAACTTTGAACATGGATAAACCCCTTTAAGAGAATCTGTTATAAAACAATCCGTTAATAAACCCACCCAAATGGCTGAGCTGTTTCTTTTAAACCTAATACTATATTACATAGATCTCTGATTCTGAATCAAGGAGACTGATTATATCGGTAGAATTGGATGGTGGGGAGACTTGCTCTGTTAAAATCTTTTTTTTCTAAGTTTTGAATGAAATGTGGTCTCAAGACTTCCTGGTGTACAGTCACTCTGGATTTCCTACAGGGGTCAACAGCTCAAACATATTAGTTGCTGAATTCATTACACAGGCTCTTTGTCTGCTGCTGTACCTTTAGATATACTTAAGGGGGGAATGTACCTTTAGATATACTGAAGGGGGGAATGGGTCCTTCGGAAACATTTTATAACTGTTCTTCAGCTTTAAGCTAACTGATTTAAAGTTGATAATCTCACTGGTTGCCATCACATCACATAAAACCTTTTTCATCATCATATCAAAGAGTATCTTGCTTCCCAGTCAATTGTATTTGATCAGTTGGCTTGAAGACTTATAGGACGTGGCTTTAAGCCATTCCTATGCAGATCCATACTCTTTCCTTCAATCTGATCTCTCAGTATTTACACTGCAGCCATTGCAACTGCAAAGATCACAGGCTTTCCATTTTCAACGTCAGCCTTGTCCAGCATGATAAGTTGCAGTTCTGGGATCCAGGCTTCTGTACAATGTGTGTTTTTATTTTTTCTATGGTTTGTGTGGCTGGCAGTCATGGCAGTTCCCCCGTTTCTGTGGTTCCTTGCAAGGCAACTGTTGGTTTATCGTTTTCAGAGATTGTGGCTTTTCCAGGGCACATTGTTTCTGTGGAAAGCGATCAATCCATGCTGGAAGTAAAAAATACAATTAAATAAGAAAAAAAAAAAAAATTGGTACACCAGGAAAATGATTGTGACATTAGTTTGAATGAAAGGTATTTTATATTGCTCAAAAATAAACAGGGTACAGTCCCAGGATTGCACACAGCATTGAGCACTTATTTTCTGGCCATCTTATAAACAGTTATAAAATTCCACTTTCAGTTAATAATTCATTAAAGTGGTAGTTAACTTTCCTACAATACTTTGCATCATATAAAGCATTTTAAAAAGACTTACAAGTAGATGTCTTTAATAGAATTTCAACCCACGATGTTTAGGAGATTTTGTCCTACGTTTGTTGCAATGATGTCACTCACACATACACATTTTGCCCCCGGTTGATGGCACGCTCAGTGTGTCTTGAGTCTGTTCATACAGGGGCAATGCCTCAGTAAGTATCACTCCACGGCATCTCAATACCCCAAGTTATGTTCAATTATCTATGTCACAGGGGGTGTGTGCAGACACATTCACTATTAACACAGGGAGCGAGGAGATCTACATGTGTGTTCTGATTGCACAGCTAAGGAATCATGATTAGATGAAACTGAGGCTCAGATTACTTGTATTGCGAATGCGCAAAATTCCAGCAAAGGGCAGAAGTACTGGTGGCGAATCAATCGAAAGTTTGATGCAAAGATGGCGCTGTCTTCAGTATAACAATGAAACTACATTGATAGTGTTACGGACCGTTTCAGCCGACAAGGGGTTAAAATCCGTTTAGGCGATATGCCCCTTTCTGAGAGACAGGCACAGCTACTGCAGAACACCAAACTCCCAAACTGGATACAAAATAGCACTCCAACCTGGAACCTCACGAATAGCTGCTAGCAGACGAACAGGAAAAGCATACATCAGCTTACACTCCTAGCAATCGGTCTCCAACAGCATACAGTGAATCCAAGAACGAGACAAGGCTCCGCGTTGAGGTTAAAACAGGAACAACATTTATTGGAAGAACACAGCACACTTTTATACAGAATTTGGAACATCCTTCCCCCAACAAGCCCTCAATACACATTACTCTGAGTGTCAATACCTCCCTTAGCAGACAACAGGTGAGGTCATTAGCACACCTGACAAAAGGTGAATGGGGAGCCACCTTAGACAGTCCGTCTCCTCAGAACTTCCTGGGATGACCATATTAGGAATGCACTTCCTGTTCCTTACAGTTTACAGGAATAAGTTTTAGCTTCCAGGATAGAGGCAAAACTCCATTAGCCACATAGGTTAAAGAAACACAAAAAGACACAAAAATGCATAACTCCCAGTCTACTGAACAGAACCCCCACATTCAACCCATCCCCAGATAGCCTGGATCGGAGCGCTCAACATATCCAAACAGCGCTCAGATGCCACAAACACAGTCAAATTGCCATGGGGTTTACGTTTGGCATGGGCTGATGAGAGGGTCCATAGTCACCTTGCAGGAGGCGAGCAACCAGGCTTCTCCAAAGCCCAGTGGCGAGATTGGTCTCGTCACATTTCTCCCCTTTTCCAAACGGACTAACAGGGTATCTGACCTTCTGCCGGTCAGTGCCCTTGTTAGTCCAGCAGCCCACCCACAAAACAGAAACAGCAGTACAGCCCACCCAAAATAACTGGCTACTACACCTGGGTAGAAGAGAAATTTGTCCATGTCCAGGTGCCTCACCTTGGCTGTGTGGGGGACTGGTAGACTGCCTTGGTGGGTTGCTGAGTGGGCAGAGACCAGCGGTACTCTGCCCTGTTGCCAGCGCTACTACAGAAGTAGCCTGGTTGGAGACGGGTTGTTGGAGGGGGAGACCGACTGTCTCCCCTTTAGATACACCACCATGCTGCTGTGGGGGAAGACCGATTGTCTTCCCTTTGGCTAAACAGCCCTGTTGCTGGGGGTCAGGACCGACTGTCCCTACCCCCTGTGCTGTGAGTGCAGAGACCACGGTCCCATCTGCACTGTTGGGGGGCTTACTGTCTCCCCCTGGTACATTAAGCTGCTGCTGTGGGATGGAGACTGGGCTCCCAATTCCCAATAGCTCAATCTGCCGCTGGGGGACAGGACCAACTGTGTCTGCCCCCTGTAACTCAATCTGCCGCTGAGGGATGGAGACTGCGCTCCCAATTCCCTGGATATCACTCTGCCAATGGGGAGAGGGGGTAACAAGCTCCTCTCCCAAATATACTTCCAGCCCCTGGGGAGGGAGATCGACTGTCTTTGCTCCCAATACAGTGTCCTGTTGCTGGGGAAAGGAGACTGGGCTCTCTGTTCCCTGCAGGACACTCTGCTGCTGTGGGATGGAGACTGGGCTCCCAATTCCCAACAAATCACACTGCCGCTAGGGAGGGAGGACACTGCTCTCCTCTCCCTGCACTTTACACTGCCACTGGGGAATGGAGACTGAGCTCCCAATTACTTGCAGGACCGGTGGAGAGACCTCGGTCCCATCTCTACCGGCCACCTGGGGTTCTTCCCAGTAAAACTTTACCATCTCGTCCCCTCTGAATGGGTCTGGCTCTGGGTCTGTCCTTCTTCTCTCCTGCTGAGCCTTCTCATAGTATTGGAACAGCTGCTGGTAGCCCTGTTCTAGCTCCATCTCCCGGGTCACCAGGTGGACCAGGTCTTGCTCAATTTCGTGAGTGTCGTCCCAGTCATACCTGCTCTCCCTCCACTCCAAGAGATCACTGAACCGGGCTTGTGTAGGGCTCCCAAATTCTAGCTCTGAAAAAGACTCCCATAACAAGCCAGGGCCATCAAACTCCTCTCCCTCTGGCTTGTCATGCTCGGCTGTCCAGGGCAGGTACTGTGCCCCATACCACCAGAGCGCCTGGTAGACATCCTTCAGCCACATCTCCTGCCATACCCGGAGCTCCAATTCCTTTACCCATTCCTCCAGGGGCTGCTCTCCCAGGAAGGGCATCCACAGGGCTACTCGCTTCTGCAGTCGCTGGTCTTCCTTGGGGAGTCTCTCGCCCCGCTGGTATTCCACCATACCCAGTGCCTGGTACCAGATGCCTTTACGGACTGCATCTCGGTCATCCATGGCACCTTCATCGAACTCCACTGCTGGTTCCATGCTGGTGCTGTCAGGGTCGCTGTACTGGGACATGCGTTGCCCTTAATTGTAAAATCCAGAGCAATGGTGTCTCCTGTAGCTGTCCTTCTGGCTGTAGGAACAGTCCCGCCGCTTGCCACCAATTGTAACGGACCGTTTCAGCCGACAAGGGGTTAAAATCCGTTTAGGCGATATGGCCCTTTCTTAAAGACAGGCACAGCTACTGCAGAACACCAAACTCCCGAACTGGATCCAAAATAGCACTCCAACCTGGAACCTCACGAATAGCTGCTAGCAGACGAACAGGAAAAGCATACATCAGCTTAAACTCCTAGCAATCAGTCTCCAACAGCATACAGTGAATCCCCCCAAGAACGAGACAAAGCTCTGAGTTGAGGGTAAAAGAGGAACAACATTTATTGGAAGAACACAGCACACTTTTATACAGAATTTGGAACATCCTTCCCCCAACAACCGCTTTCCCATTGGTCAATTTCACAGTACCTGCAGTCCCCCTTAAGGTCCTCTCCAGACATGCAAATGAGGGCTCGAAAATGAGTCAGTAGTGATTGGTCAGCTAGCTTGACCATGAGGGCTGCTATGCAAATGAGGACTTGAAAAAGAGTCAACAGGGATTGGTCAGATAGCTTTGACCAATGCAAGGAGACAAAAGCCCCAGGGGGCAATCAATGTAAACTATAGTCAGACACAGAACAATGGTTCCCTAACGAGCCCTCAATACACATTACTCTGAGTGTCAATACCTCCCTTAGCAGACAACAGGTGAGGTCATTAGCACATCTGACAAAAGGTGAATGGGGAGCCACCTTAGACAGTCCGTCTCCTCAGAACTTCCTGGAATGACCATATTAGGAGTTGACTTCCTGTTCCTTACAGTTTACAGGAATAAGTTTTAGCTTCCAGGATAGAGGCAAGACTCCATTAGCCACATTGGTTAAAGAAACACAAAAAGACACAAAAATGCACAACTCCCAGTCTACTGAACAGAACCCCCACATTCAACCCATCCCCAGATAGCCTGGATCGGACCGCTCAACATATCCAAACAGCGCTCAGATGCCACAAACACAGTCAAATTGCCATGGGGTTTACGTTTAGCATGGGCTGATGAGAGAGGGTCCATAGTCACCTTGCAGGAGGCGAGCAACCAGGCTTCTCCAATGCCCAGTGGCGAGATTGGTCTCGTCACACCCACCCTGCACAGCCAGGCACACCACATTTCCACAGGCACACTATGAGACAGGAAACAGTCCAGCAAAAGTCCAGCACCCTACGTAGGAGCCAATGGTAAATAGGGATTTCCCACCCTGCATAGCCAGGCACACCAGATTTCCACAGGCATACTGTGAGACAGGAAACAGTCAAGCAACTTTGTTTTTGTGTTTTATTTAGGGATTAATACACTTGGATGAGGGTTGGGATATTATGGGATGCCCACTTGACTGGAACAAACTTCTTCAGGGATACTTCAACTATATACACAGTCTATATACACTCCTTTCCTTCCTCTTTCAGACGACTTGCTTGCAGATCCACTGTTAAGCTAAGGGGCCCACGACCCTTTAGAGGCAGGGACCATGGGCCCCTTAGCTTGAGAACAATTGGGTTACACCACTAGCACTTTCACTGCACTTCCTCCCATGGTCACTGATCCCAGCACCACCTCTTCAGGCTCGGCCAGCCTGCCTGGCTGCAGCAGCCCCTTTCACTAGGCCATCTGGCTACTTCCCACAGTCCTCCTAGACTGCACACTCACCAGCCCACCTGGCTGACTTCTCCTGTAGATCTCCTGGATGTGGTTGCTGGCCTCTGCTGTACTCTCCTGCTCCCATGCCTTGGGACAGGACTCCTCCGTGTGTTGTAAGAGGCCTGGGGTCACGCCCCTAGACTAGGGGGTTCCCCTAAGGGCCACTGACAGCCTCCTCAGCTTTCCCATCTACAACCCCACTCCCCTCTGCTGGCATGACCCAGAGTATTAAAGAGGGGCCTACCCCCTGCCAGCCCATTTGCTGGGGATTGGCTGGGGCCTTCCTCAGTACTCCAGGCAGCTCTTCCTAACCTCCCTCCCATTCTTCTGGAAGCTTCTCAAAGGTTCCAGCAAGTAGAGGGAGGTACCAGAGGTGCTGCCTGATGAGTCATCCAGCCTCCCTGAGTCACTCGCCCTGACCCAGAATCAACCCACCCTGGCTCTCAGCCAGGCTAAATTTACCTACACTACAACTAACATTAGCACACTTAGCTAGAGGGTGCTACATATGTTACATATTTCTGACCATTGCGTTCTGTACACAGGACTATATGTTGCATAATCCTGACCACTCTATGTTGGGAGTGCAACAGTCAGGAGCATGCAAAATACATCACAGCATACGGAGTTCAGCAATCAGTGGATGTACACATATGACAGGGAGCAGTGGTCAGGAGTATTTAATATACAGCCCAGTATAAATGGAGCAGTGGTCGCGTTTATATAACATACTGTAGCGCAGTACACAGGTGTAGTGTGCATCATACGCCATAGCATAAAGACTGTCCGCAGGACTAAGCTCCGTGGCGGATTGAAACATGTTGGGGGTTGCTTGGAGCCCAGAATGGGGCTGTTACACTCACCCACAGGGTTTACAGTAGATTTTCCTTCTTCCATACACACTTCAGCAGTCAGGATTATGTAAGTATGGTAAACACTACATACTCCTTACCATATTTTCTATGCTGTGCTTTGTGGTACATATCTTATACTCTTGTATCCTACATGTTTATGACCAGGGAGCAGAGGACCTCAGATTTTAAGTAGAACAATATCCAGCAGCACAAGGAATGCTTTGTTTTAAATATTGTCCCTTGTGCTGATTTATTTTCTGTGTCCTGTATGATACACACTCCCTCAACCCTGTACTATATGCAGTTCTGAGCCCTTTGTGTGGTACACTCCTGAGTCCTGTACTCTGAACCTTGCACCTTGTGTGTTACACAGTTCTTAACCATGACCACACCCTTTATTTGGTGCCACTTTACTTCTCTTCCCTGAGGAATGGCAGAGTTGGGGGCAGGGAGTTATTTGGGGAGGGCAAGTTCCTGCACCTATTCTCTGAGAGGAAAAGCAAAGTTGGACTGAGACATCCCTTTATTCCTCTGGTGTGGACTGTTTATCCCATACCCGGGGAGTAAGCAGTAAGTATAAAGCCTTGCTTGATCAGGGGACTGGAGGAAGTTGGGAGAAGGAAGGTCAATCAACCGGGCAATGGTGACCGGTCCTCTGACTTGACCATACGTCTTTAGCCCAAACTCTTTTGTTAGTTGGGGCAGGTGTTAGGTACGACCACTAATGGACTTGATCTGCCCCCACAGGTCCAGGGCCCTCTACAATTCTTTTGTGACATTTGAGTTATAGTTCCCTGAGAAAGTCTATTGAAGTGTGGAGACGGAGCAGTGAGCAGGAGTTTATGACCCAACAACATCACTGTTTACTTTTCACTGTAGGCACCCAGGCAGTAACTGGCTAAACAATTTGCCAGCAGGAGGCGCTGCAAAATACATCAGGAAGCTCTTGAGCCCAGTTTTCATCCTGCGCCTAGAAAATAAGATTTCCAAACTCAAACAGAAAAAGCCTCCAGGCACCATCCTATCCTACTAATGGGATCAGTCCCCCAACCTTAGAATCAGAATCATGGCAAATAAAGTAACCAATATGGTTTTGATTATATCAAATGATTTGGGTGGGATCAAAAACAGATTGTTTAACCACTTACCTACTGGGCACTTTCACCCTCTTCCTGCCCAGGCCAATTTTCAACTTTCAGTACTCTCACACTTTGAATGATATGCGTGGTCATGCAGCCCTGTGCCCTTATTAGATTTTTATCATTTTTTTCACACAAATAGAGCTTTCTTTTGGTGGTATTTAATCACCACTGGGTTTTTTTATTCTTTGCTAAACAAACAAAAAAAGACAGGTCATTTTAATCCTTCACTGATGTGCTCTGATGGGGCGGCACTGTTGGGGCTGCACTGATGATTAGTCCCCTGATTATTAGTGTAGATGTCCCCTTTTACACTTTCCGGTTACCAGCTCTCTCCTCTCCTCACGCTGGCTCGGCAAGTGGTAAAGCAGTAGTAAAGCCAGTACAAAAACTTCTCAGTAAGCCTAATACCACAACATAATGCATTTATAAACACAAAGGGACATGCTGGAACATCGCATCAGTATTCTTACTATCTGTGACGAGACCAATCTCGCCACTGGGCATTGAAGAAGTCTGGTTGCTCACCTCCCGCAAGGTGACTATGGACCCTCTCATCAGCCCATGCCAAACGTAAACCCCATGGCAATTTGACTGTGTTTGTGGCATCTGAGCGCTGTTTGGATATGTTGAGCGGTCCGATCCAGGCTATCTGGGGATGGGTTGAATGTGGGGGTTCTGTTCAGTAGACTGGGAGTTATGCATTTTTGTGTCTTTTTGTGTTTCTTTAACCAATGTGGCTAATGGAGTCTTGCCTCTATCCTGGAAGCTAAAACTTATTCCTGTAAACTGTAAGGAACAGGAAGTGCATTCCTAATATGGTCATCCCAGGAAGTTCTGAGGAGACGGACTGTCTAAGGTGGCTCCCCATTCACCTTTTGTCAGGTGTGCTAATGACCTCACCTGTTGTCTGCTAAGGGAGGTATTGACACTCAGAGTAATGTGTATTGAGGGCTCGTTAGGGAACCATTGTTCTGTGTCTGACTATAGTTTACATTGATTGCCCCCTGGGGCTTCTGTCTCCTTGCATTGGTCAAAGCTATCTGACCAATCCCTGTTGACTCATTTTCAAGTCCTCATTTGCATAGCAGCCCTCCTGGTCAAGCTATCTGACCAATCACTACTGACTAATTTTCGAGCCCTCATTTGCATGTCTGGAGAGGACCCTATGGGGGACTGCAGGTACTGTGAAATTGACCAATGGGAAAGCGGTTGTTGGGGGAAGGATGTTCCAAATTCTGTATAAAAGTGTGCTGTGTTCTTCCAATAAATGTTGTTCCTGTTTTAACCTCAACGCGGAGCTTTGTCTCGTTCTTGGGGGGATTCACTGTATGCTGTTGGAGACCGATTGCTAGGAGTGTAAGCTGATGTATTCTTTTCCTGTTCGTCTGCTAGCAGCTATTCATGAGGTTCCAGGTTGGAGTGCTATTTTGGATCCAGTTCGGGAGTTTGGTGTTCTGCAGTAGCTGTGCCTGTCTCTCAGAAAGGGGCATATCGCCTAAACAGATTTTAACCCCTTGTCGGCTGAAACGGTCCGTAACAATTCGTGGCAGCGGTTGGATCGTTCCTACAGCCAGAAGGAGAGCTACAGGAGACACCATTGCTATGGATTTTACAATTAAGGGCAACGCATGTCCCAGTACAGCGACCCTGACAGCACCAGCATGGAACCAGCAGTGGAGTTCGATGAAGGTGCCATGGATGACCGAGATGCAGTCCGTAAAGGCATCTGGTACCAGGCACTGGGTATGGTGGAATACCAGCGGGGCGAGAGACTCCCCAAGGAAGACCAGCGACTGCAGAAGCGAGTAGCCCTGTGGATGCCCTTCCTGGGAGAGCAGCCCCTGGAGGAATGGGTAAAGGAATTGGAGCTCCGGGTATGGCAGGGGATGTGGCTGGAGGATGCCTACCAGGCGCTCTGGTGGTATGGGGCACAGTACCTGCCCTAAACAGCCGAGCATGACAAGCCAGAGGGAGAGGAGTTTGATGGGCCTGGCTTGTTATGGGAGTCTTTTTCAGAGCTAGAATTTGGGAGCCCTACACAAGCCCGGTTCAGTGATCTCTTGGAGTGGAGGGAGAGCAGGTATGACTGGGACGACACTCACGAAATTGAGCAAGACCTGGTCCACCTGGTGACCCGGGAGATGGAGCTAGAACAGGGCTACCAGCAGCTGTTCCAATACTATGAGAAGGCTCAGCAGGAGAGCAGCAGGACAGACCCAGAGCCAGACCCATTCAGAGGGGACGAGATGGTAAAGTTTTACTGGGAAGAACCCCAGGTGGCCGGTAGAGATGGGACCGAGGTCTCTCCACCGGTCCTGCAGGGAATTGGGAGCCCAGTCTCCATTCCCCAGCGGCAGTGTAAAGTGCAGGGAGAGGAGAGCAGTGTCCTCCCTCCCCAGCGGCAGTGTGATTTGTTGGGAATTGGGAGCCCAGTCTCCATCCCACAGCAGCAGAGTGTCCTGCAGAGAACAAAGAGCCCAGTCTCCTTTCCCCAGCAACAGGACTCTGTATTGGGAGCAGAGACAGTCGATCTCCCTCCCCAGGGGCTGGAAGTATATTTGGGAGAGGAGCTTGTTACCCCCTCTCCCCATTGGCAGAGTGATATCCAGGGAATTGGGAGCGCAGTCTCCATCCCTCAGCGGCAGATTGAGTTACAGGGGGCAGACACAGTTGGTCCTGTCCCCCAGTGGCAGATTGAGCTATTGGGAATTGGGAGCCCAGTCTCCATCCCACAGCAGCAGCTTAACGTACCAGGGGGAGACAGTAAGCCCCCCAACAGTGCAGATGGGACCGTGGTCTCTGCACTCACAGCACAGGGGGTAGGGACAGTCGGTCCTGACCCCCAGCAACAGGGCTGTTTAGCCAAAGGGAAGACAATCAGTCTTCCCCCACAGCAGCATGGTGGTTTATCTAAAGGGGAGACAGTCGGTCTCCCCCTCCAACAACCCGTCTCCAGCCAGGCTACTTCTGTAGTAGCGCTGGCACCAGGGCAGAGTACCGCTGGTCTCTGCCCACTCAGCAACCCACCAAAGCAGTCTACCAGTCCCCCACACAGCCAAGGTGAGGCACCTGGACATGGACAAATTTCTCTTCTACCCAGGTGTAGTAACCAGTTCTTTTGGGTGGGCTGTACTGCTGTTTCTGTTTTGTGGGTGGGCTGCTGGACTAACAAGGGCACTGACCGGCAGAAGGTCAGATACCCTGTTAGTCTGTTTGGAAAAGGGGAGAAATGTGACGAGACCAATCTCGCCACTGGGCATTGGAGAAGCCTGGTTGCTTGCCTCCTGCAAGGTGACTATGGACCCTCTCTCATCAGCCCATGCTAAACGTAAACCCCATGGCAATTTGACTGTGTTTGTGGCATCTGAGCGCTGTTTGGATATGTTGAGCGCTCTGATCCAGGCTATCTGGGGATGGGTTGAATGTGGGGTTTCTGTTCAGTAGACTGGGAGTTATGCATTTTTGTGTCTTTTTGTGTTTCTTTAACCAATGTGGCTAATGGAGTCTTGCCTCTATCCTGGAAGCTAAAACTTATTCCTATAAACTGTAAGGAACAGGAAGTCAACTCCTAATATGGTCATTTCAGGAAGTTCTGAGGAGACGGACTGTCTAAGGTGGCTCCCCATTCACCTTTTGTCAGGTGTGCTAATGACTAGGGTTGAGCGGACACCTAGATGTCCGTGTTCGACGGGTTCGGCCGAACTTTAAAAAAAAGTCCGGGTCCGTGTCCCGGACTTTTACCGAACTTTTCCCGGACACCGAACCCCATTGAAGTCAATGGGGACCCGAACTTTAAGG
Source organism: Pelophylax lessonae (assembly GCF_965119305.1). Taxonomy (NCBI): domain Eukaryota; kingdom Metazoa; phylum Chordata; class Amphibia; order Anura; family Ranidae; genus Pelophylax; species Pelophylax lessonae. Next base: position 81,140,310 of record NC_138773.1, read on the forward strand.
CACTAAAATTAGGGTTGAGCGGACACCTAGATGTCCGTGTTCGACGGGTTCGGCCGAACTTTAAAAAAAAGTCCGGGTCCGTGTCCCGGACTTTTACCGAACTTTTCCCGGACACCGAACCCCATTGAAGTCAATGGGGACCCGAACTTTAAGGCACTAAAATGGCTCTAAAACACCAAAGGAAAGGGCTAGAGTGCTGCAAATGGCAGCAAAACGTAATTAAGAGCATGGCAAGTGCTCTGCAAACAAATGTGGATAGGGAAATAACTTAAAACAACAAAAAAAACAGAAAAATAAAACAATGTTCTTCTTCATCTCTGAAGGACGAGGCCCATATGGAGTAGGAGGGAGGTTGAGGTGGTGGTGGATGTGGCGGTGACATAGGCGTGCGCACAGGGTGTGCTGGGTGTGCCTGGGCACACCCTAATCACCTAGGGCACATAGCATTGCCAGTGAGGAGATGGGAAAGATCTCCCTGGGACCTGCTCTGCTCTATTTCTCCTTGCCTACAGGTACATGGCCCTATGGGCGGTGTAGGTGGAAGCGGCGGTGGAGGAGGACCAGGGCCGGATTAACAGCATCATGGGCTTGGTGCTGAGGATTTTGAAGGGCCTTAGGGCCGTGCCTTGCCATGCACCCAGAGGAGGAAGGGTGCAGCCATGCATGCCTAATTCAACATGGGATGCTGTCTCTGAAGCCCATAAACACATCCATGCATCGCCAACTGTCCCTCCTTGTCCGGCCTTCACGCTGTGTGGGGAGGTTCTGAGGGTGCTGCCTGGGGAAGCGAGCATAGAAGCCAGACTTCTGTGTTTACAAGTGACAGAAGAGCGGTAACAGTGAATATGGCCAACCCGGGGCCTATATAAAAGGTAGGGGCCTGGAGCTGCAGCTCCAATAGCCCCTACATTAATCTGGCCCTGAGGAGGAGGACGAGGTAGCCAACACTGCTTCTTTTCACAAATTTTAAATGAGGGTACACCCCAAAAGAGTGAGAAAGAGCAAAAATGGAACAATGGGTGGGTAAGGTCGGTATCCATTGCTATTCTGCATAAGGTACGGAAAAGTCCCGTGGGATCCATGCCTGGTTCATTTTAATGAACGTGAGCTTGTCCACATTGTCTCTGGACAGGCGGCTGCGCTTGTCTGTTATAACGCCCCCAGCCGTGCTAAATACCCGTTCAGATAATACACTGGCTGCAGGGCACGCCAGCACCTCCAAGGCGTAAAGGGCAAGCTCAGGCCATGTGCCCAATTTGGAGACCCAGAAGTTGAAGGGGGCAGACCCGTCATTCACTACATGTAGGCGTGTGCACACATACTGCTCCACCATGTTGGTAAAATGCTGCCTCCTGCTAAGACGTTCCATCTGAGCTGCTGGTGCTGCTGTTTGTTGTGGCGTGCTGACAAAGCTTTTCCACATTTCGGCCATGCTAACCCTGCCTTCTGAGGTGCTGGCGGTGCCCTGGTTGCGTTGGCGACCTCCTCCTCCTCCTCCTCTGCCTTGTGCTTCCACTGTGGCCCCGCTGTCAGATGGGAATGCCAGCAGCATGGCGTCTACCAGCGTGCGCTTGTACTCGCGCATCTTGCGATCGCGCTCCAGTGAGTGAATTAAGGACGGTACGTTGTCCTTGTAACGGGGATCCAGCAGCGTGGCCACCCAGTAATCAGCACAAGTTAGAATGTGGGCAACTCGGCGGTCGTTGTGGAGACACTGCAGCATGTAATCGCTCATGTGTGCCAGGCTGCCCAGAGGCAACGAAAGGCTGTCCTCTGTGGGAGGTGTATGGTCCGTGTCCTCTGTATCCCCCCAGCCACGCACCAGTGATGGCCATGAGCTGGCCTGGGTGCCACCCTGCTGTGAACATGGTTCCATCTCCTCCTCCAGCTCCTCCTCCTCCTCATCCTCCTCATCCTCCAGAACTGTGCCCCTGCTGGACAATTGCGTCCCTGGCGTTTGCGTGTGCAGGAACCCACCCTCGGAGCCCCTTGCGAATGACTGCCCTGAAAGCCTTGGAAATGTTACCTCTTCATCCTCCTCCTCCTCCTCATCCTGTGCCACATCCTCTTCCATCATCGCCCGAATTGTTTTTTCAAGGAGGCATAGAAGTGGGATAGTTAAGCTGAGAACGGCGTCATTGCCACTGGCCATGTTGGTGGAGTACTCAAAACAGCGCAACAAGGCACACAGGTCTCGCATGGAGGCCCAGTTATTGGTGGTGAAGTGGTGCTGTTCCGCAGAGCGACTCACGCGTGCGTGCTGCAGCTGAAACTCCACTATGGCCTGCTGCTGCTCGCACAGTCTTTCCAGCATGTGCAAGGTGGAGTTCCACCTTGTGGGCACGTCACATATGAGGCGGTGAGCGGGAAGGCCGAAGTTACGCTGCAGCGCTGCCAGGCGAGCAGCAGCAGGGTGAGAACGCCGAAAGTGCGCACAAACGGCCCGCACTTTCTGCAGCAGCTCTGACATATCGGGGTAGTTTTTAAGGAACCTCTGCACCACCAAATTCAGCACATGCGCCAGGCAAGGGATGTGCGTCAAACCGGCTAGGCCCAGAGCTGCTATGAGATTTCGCCCGTTATCGCACACCACCAGGCCGGGCTTGAGGCTCGCTGGCAGCAACCACTCATTTGTCTGCTGTTCCATGCTCCTCCACAACTCCTGCGCGGTGTGTGGTTTGTCCCCCAAACAGGCAAGTTGTAAAACTGCCTGCTGTCGTTTACCCCTGGCCGTGCTGAAGTTGGTGGTGAAGGTGTTACGCTGTCCGGATGAGGAGGCGGTAGAGGATGAGGAAGCGGAGTAGGAGGAGTTAGGAACAGGAGGCAAACTGAAGCGCCCTGCAATCCTCGGTGGTGGAAGGACATGCGCCAAATTGCTATCCGCCTCAGGCCCATCCGCCACTGCATTTACCCAGTGTGCCGTTAGGGAGATATAACGCCCCTGACCGTGCTTACTGGTCCACGTATCCGTAGTTAGGTGGACCTTGGCACAGATGGCGTTGCGCAGTGCACACCTGATTTTTTCCCCCACTTGGTTGTGCAGGGAAGGGATGGCTTGCCTGGAAAAGTAGTGGCGGCTGGGCACGACGTACTGTGGGACAGCCACCGACATAAGGTTTTTAAAACTGTGCGTCTCCACCAGACGGAATGACAGCATTTCAAAGGCCAATAATTTTGAAATGCTGGCATTCAGGGCCAGGGATCGCGGGTGGGTAGGGGGGTACTTCCTCTTCCTCTCAAGTGTTTGGGAGATGGAAAGCTGAACGCTTCCACGGGACATTGTGGAGATGGTTGTTGGTGACCCAGGTGGTGGTGTTGCTGACAGATCGTCTGTTTGCGGGGTGGCAGGTGCCGGTATCACTACAGATGTGGCTGGAGCGGCCGAGACTGCAGCAGAAGAGGAAGCAGGATGAGCCAGAGACGTTTCTTGGTTTTGAAGGTGTGTACTCCACTGCAGCTCGTGCTTTGCACTTAGATGCCTGATCATGCAGGTTGTGCTCAGGTTGAGAAGGTTCATGCCTCGCTTCAAGCTCTGATTGCACAGGGTGCAAACCACTCGTGTCCTGTCATCAGCACATTTTCTAAAGAACTTCCACGCTAGAGAACTCCTTTGAGCTGACTTTGGTGCGCTCGTTCCCTTGCTGCGTTGGGCAGTAGCGGGCGTAGTGTCTAGGGCACGGCCGCTCCGCTTCTGCACCCTGCTCCCTCTTCTGCTGTGCTGGTGGCTCTGTGCGACCACCGCCTCTTCCTCCAAACTACTCAGTTCACCTGCATGACGTTCATTCCATGTGGGGTCGAGGACCTCATCGTCCTCCACATCATCTTCCACCCAGTCTTCACCCCTGCCCTCCTTGTCGGTCTCCACAATGCTGAACGCCGCAGCAGTTGGCACCTGCGTTTCGTCATCATCGGAGACGTGCTGCGATGATCCTTGCATGTACTCATCTAGAGAAATAAGTGGTTGGGCATCGCTGCACTCAATCTCTTCCACTTCTGGGGCAGGGCTAGGTGGATGGCCCTGGGAAACCCTGCTGACAGAGTCCTCAAAAAGAATAAGAGACTGCTGTATGGCTTGGGGCTCAGACTGCTGGCCTGATTTGCAAGGGGGTGAGGTGAAAGACGGTTGGACATTGGCTGCAGGTGCCAACTCTGACCTTTCTGCAGTAGACTGGGTGGGAGACAATGTGAAGGAACTGGAGGCACTGTCAGCAGCAAACCAATCTACTATCGCCTCAACTTGTTCTGGCCTCATCACTTCTAGGGGCGTTTGATGCCCTACCAAATACTGATGCAGGTTCTGTCGCCTACTCACACTTGAGGAAGGTGTTTCACTTGTGCGTGTAGCTGGCACAGATCGACCATGTCCTCTCCTTGCAACAGGAGCTCTACCAGCAGCACCACGACCCAGGCCACGGCCCTTATTTGACGGTCTCCTCATATTTCTGTAATTTAAGATCTTGCCCTAGAAAGGTTTTTATTGAATAGCGGAATAGAAAATATGATCCAAAAAAAGTGTATGTATATCACACGTACACAACCACACTAGGCCCCAATTACTATTGTTTGTACCCCTAAAAGGCTAGATGAGGAGTAGGGGGAGTATGGAACAGGCAGCACCCTCAAACCTTCAGAAGTATGAGATGAACCCCAACAACTTGGAAAGGTGGATCTCTCTCACACGTACCGACACAGACTATCCCGCAATTCAATTGATCCTCAAAGGTTTTTATTGAATAGCGGAATAGGAAATATGATCAAAAAAAGTGTATGTATCTCGCACGTACACAACCACACTAGGCCCCAATTACTATTGTTTGTACCCCTAAAAGGCTAGATGAGGAGTAGGGGGGGTATGGAACAGGCAGCACCCTCAAACCTTCAGAAGTATGAGATGAACCCCAACAACTTGGAAAGGTGGATCTCTCTCACACGTACCGACACAGACTATCCCGCAATTCAATTGATCCTCAAAGGTTTTTATTGAATAGCGGAATAGGAAATATGATCAAAAAAAGTGTATGTATCTCGCACGTACACAACCACACTAGGCCCCAATTACTATTGTTTGTACCCCTAAAAGGCTAGATGAGGAGTAGGGGGGGTATGGAACAGGCAGCACCCTCAAACCTTCAGAAGTATGAGATGAACCCCAACAACTTGGAAAGGTGGATCTCTCTCACACGTACCGACACAGACTATCCCGCAATTCAATTGATCCTCAAAGGTTTTTATTGAATAGCGGAATAGGAAATATGATCAAAAAAAGTGTATGTATCTCGCACGTACACAACCACACTAGGCCCCAATTACTATTGTTTGTACCCCTAAAAGGCTAGATGAGGAGTAGGGGGGGTATGGAACAGGCAGCACCCTCAAACCTTCAGAAGTATGAGATGAACCCCAACAACTTGGAAAGGTGGATCTCTCTCACACGTACCGACACAGACTATCCCGCAATTCAATTGATCCTCAAAGGTTTTTATTGAATAGCGGAATAGGAAATATGATCAAAAAAAGTGTATGTATCTCGCACGTACACAACCACACTAGGCCCCAATTACTATTGTTTGTACCCCTAAAAGGCTAGATGAGGAGTAGGGGGGGTATGGAACAGGCAGCACCCTCAAACCTTCAGAAGTATGAGATGAACCCCAACAACTTGGAAAGGTGGATCTCTCTCACACGTACCGACACAGACTATCCCGCAATTCAATTGATCCTCAAAGGTTTTTATTGAATAGCGGAATAGGAAATATGATCAAAAAAAGTGTATGTATCTCGCACGTACACAACCACACTAGGCCCCAATTACTATTGTTTGTACCCCTAAAAGGCTAGATGAGGAGTAGGGGGGGTATGGAACAGGCAGCACCCTCAAACCTTCAGAAGTATGAGATGAACCCCAACAACTTGGAAAGGTGGATCTCTCTCACAGGTACCGACACAGACTATCCCGCAATTCAATTGATCCTCAAAGGTTTTTATTGAATAGCGGAATAGGAAATATGATCAAAAAAAGTGTATGTATCTCGCACGTACACAACCACACTAGGCCCCAATTACTATTGTTTGTACCCCTAAAAGGCTAGATGAGGAGTAGGGGGGGTATGGAACAGGCAGCACCCTCAAACCTTCAGAAGTATGAGATGAACCCCAACAACTTGGAAAGGTGGATCTCTCTCACACGTACCAACACAGACTATCCCCCAATTTAACTGATCCCCAAAGGTTTTTGATTAAATAGCGGAATAGAAAATATGATCCCAAAAAAGTGTATGTATATCACACGTACACAACCACACTAGGCCCCAATTACTATTGTTTGTACCCCTAAAAGGCTAGGAGTAGGGGGAGTATGGAACAGGCAGCACCCTCAAACCTTCAGAAGTATGAGATGAACCCCAACAACTTGGAAAGGTGGATCTCTCTCACACGTACCAACACAGACTATCCCCCAATTTAACTGATCCCCAGAGGTTTTTGATTAAATAGCGGAATAGAAAATATGATCCCAAAAAAGTGTATGTATATCACACGTACACAACCACACTAGGCCCCAATTACTATTGTTTGTACCCCTAAAAGGCTAGGAGTAGGGGGAGTATGGAACAGGCAGCACCCTCAAACCTTCAGAAGTATGAGATGAACCCCAACAACTTGGAAAGGTGGATCTCTCTCACACGTACCAACACAGACTATCCCCCAATTTAACTGATCCCCAGAGGTTTTTGATTAAATAGCGGAATAGAAAATATGATCCCAAAAAAGTGTATGTATATCACACGTACACAACCACACTAGGCCCCAATTACTATTGTTTGTACCCCTAAAAGGCTAGGAGTAGGGGGAGTATGGAACAGGCAGCACCCTCAAACCTTCAGAAGTATGAGATGAACCCCAACAACTTGGAAAGGTGGATCTCTCTCACACGTACCAACACAGACTATCCCCCAATTTAACTGATCCCCAAAGGTTTTTGATTAAATAGCGGAATAGAAAATATGATCCCAAAAAAGTGTATGTATATCACACGTACACAACCACACTAGGCCCCAATTACTATTGTTTGTACCCCTAAAAGGCTAGATGAGGAGTAGGGGGAGTATGGAACAGGCAGCACCCTCAAACCTTCAGTATGAGATTGTGTTCACTGTACCCCACAAAGATTGAGTTCACTGCACCCCACAATGATTGTGTTCACTGCACCCCACAAAGATTGTGTTCACTGCACCTCACAAAGATTGTGTTCACTGTACCCCCCAAAGATTGTGTTCACTGCACCCCACAAAGATTCTGTTCACTGTACCCCACAAAGATTGTGTTCACTGCACCCCAAAAAGATTGTGTTCACTGCACCCCAAAAAGGATGTTGTTCACTGCACCCCAAAAAGGATGTTGTTCACTCCACCCCAAAAAGATTGTGTTCACTGCACCCCACAAAGATTGTGTTCACTGCACCCCAAAAAGATTGTGTTCACTGCACCCCAAAAATGATTTTGTTCACTGCACCCCAAAAAGGATTTTGTTCACTGCACCCCAAAAAGGATGTTGTTCACTCCACCCCAAAAAGATTGTGTTCACTGCACCCCAAAAAGATTGTGTTCACTGCACCCCACAAAGGATTTTGTTCACTGCACCCCAAAAAGATTGTGTTCACTGCACCCCAAAAAGGATGTTGTTCACTGCACCCCAAAAAGGATTTTGTTCACTGCACCCCAAAAAGATTGTGTTCACTGCACCCCACAAAGGATTTTGTTCACTGCACCCCACAAAGATTGTGTTCACTGCACACCAAAAAGGATTGTGTTCACTGCACCCCAAAAAGATTTTGTTCACTGCACCCCAAAAAGATTGTGTTCACTGCAGCCCAAAAAGATTGTGTTCACTGCAGCCCAAAAAGATTGTGTTCACTGCAGCCCAAAAAGATTGTGTTCACTGCAGCCCAAAAAGATTGTGTTCACTGCAGCTCACACACAGAAAAATGGATGTGGATCACTGACACCTGCCTATCTCCAATCCCACACCACACAGCAATATCGATTGTAGTTTGTAGAACACAGTTTCCCTAAAATTCAGCAGACTCTGTCCCTAACAGGATTGAGAAGAGATCGTAGATCAGGATTGAGTGCAGACCCCACCCCCCACACAGCAATATCGATTGTAGTTTGTAGAAGACACTGACCCTATATAATTCAGCAGACTCTATCCCTAAAATGCCTACAACTCGCCCTGCCTAAACACTCCGACCTGTCCCTCAATTCTATCCGGACACAAATGGTTTTTTCCTGCCTATCTTTCCCTAATCAGCAGCCAGCACGTTGATGTGTGCTCTGTCCCTGAATCTAAGCAGCATAATGACGCCGCTGCGGCTGCCTCGAACTTATAAAGACTTGGTCACATGCTTCAGACGGCCAATCACAGCTACTGAGACATTTGCAGGCATGGCTGGGATGGCTTAAGGCACACCAGTTAAACGATTGTTGATTGGCTGTTGAAAGCCCGCCATGAAAAGAGCGCCAAAGCATGCAAAACCCGGAAATAAAACGACCGAACACGGATTTTTACCCGAACATACAGTAAAGTGTCCGTGTCCGTGTTCGGGTACAAAAAATCCAATTATTCGGTACGAACACGAATAATACAGTCCGTGTTCGCTCAACACTAACTAAAATGGCTCTAAAACACCAAAGGAAAGGGCTAGAGTGCTGCAAATGGCAGCAAAACGTAATTAAGAGCATGGCAAGTGCTCTGCAAACAAATGTGGATAGGGAAATAACTTAAAACAACAAAAAAAAACAGAAAAATAAAACAATGTTCTTCTTCATCTCTGAAGGACGAGGCCCATATGGAGTAGGAGGGAGGTTGAGGTGGTGGTGGATGTGGCGGTGACATAGGCGTGCGCACAGGGTGTGCTGGGTGTGCCTGGGCACACCCTAATCACCTAGGGCACATAGCATAGCCAGTGAGGAGATGGGAAAGATCTCCCTGGGACCTGCTCTGCTCTATTTCTCCTTGCCTACAGGTACATGGCCCCGATACATTACTCTCCCTGCTGGCAAACACATGCATGTGTATTTCAACTTTGGGGTGCACACCTTAATGCAATAGGCTGCGCACACCTATGGGCGGTGTAGGTGGAAGCGGCGGTGGAGGAGGACCAGGGCCGGATTAACAGCATCATGGGCTTGGTGCTGAGGATTTTGAAGGGCCTTAAGGGCCGTGCCTTGCCATGCACCCAGAGGAGGAAGGGTGCAGCCATGCATGCCTAATTCAACATGGGATGCTGTCTCTGAAGCCCATAAACACATCCATGCATCGCCAACTGTCCCTCCTTGTCCGGCCTTCACGCTGTGTGGGGAGGTTCTGAGGGTGCTGCCTGGGGAAGCGAGCATAGAAGCCAGACTTCTGTGTTTACAAGTGACAGAAGAGCGGTAACAGTGAATATGGCCAACCCGGGGCCTATATAAAAGGTAGGGGCCTGGAGCTGCAGCTCCAATAGCCCCTACATTAATCTGGCCCTGAGGAGGAGGACGAGGTAGCCAACACTGCTTCTTTTCAAAAATTTTAAATGAGGGTACACCCCAAAAGAGTGAGAAAGAGCAAAAATGGAACAATGGGTGGGTAAGGTCGGTATCCATTGCTATTCTGCATAAGGTACGGAAAAGTCCCGTGGGATCCATGCCTGGTTCATTTTAATGAACGTGAGCTTGTCCACATTGTCTCTGGACAGGCGGCTGCGCTTGTCTGTTATAACGCCCCCAGCCGTGCTAAATACCCGTTCAGATAATACACTGGCTGCAGGGCACGCCAGCACCTCCAAGGCGTAAAGGGCAAGCTCAGGCCATGTGCCCAATTTGGAGACCCAGAAGTTGAAGGGGGCAGACCCGTCATTCACTACATGTAGGCGTGTGCACACATACTGCTCCACCATGTTGGTAAAATGCTGCCTCCTGCTAAGACGTTCCATCTGAGCTGCTGGTGCTGCTGTTTGTTGTGGCGTGCTGACAAAGCTTTTCCACATTTCGGCCATGCTAACCCTGCCTTCTGAGGTGCTGGCGGTGCCCTGGTTGCGTTGGCGACCTCCTCCTCCTCCTCCTCTGCCTTGTGCTTCCACTGTGGCCCCGCTGTCAGATGGGAATGCCAGCAGCATGGCGTCTACCAGCGTGCGCTTGTACTCGCGCATCTTGCGATCGCGCTCCAGTGAGTGAATTAAGGACGGTACGTTGTCCTTGTAACGGGGATCCAGCAGCGTGGCCACCCAGTAATCAGCACAAGTTAGAATGTGGGCAACTCGGCGGTCGTTGTGGAGACACTGCAGCATGTAATCGCTCATGTGTGCCAGGCTGCCCAGAGGCAACGAAAGGCTGTCCTCTGTGGGAGGTGTATCGTCCGTGTCCTCTGTATCCCCCCAGCCACGCACCAGTGATGGCCATGAGCTGGCCTGGGTGCCACCCTGCTGTGAACATGGTTCCATCTCCTCCTCCAGCTCCTCCTCCTCCTCATCCTCCTCATCCTCCAGAACTGTGCCCCTGCTGGACAATTGCGTCCCTGGCGTTTGCGTGTGCAGGAACCCACCCTCGGAGCCCCTTGCGAATGACTGCCCTGAAAGCCTTGGAAATGTTACCTCTTCATCCTCCTCCTCATCCTGTGCCACATCCTCTTCCATCATCGCCCGAATTGTTTTTTCAAGGAGGCATAGAAGTGGGATAGTTAAGCTGAGAACGGCGTCATTGCCACTGGCCATGTTGGTGGAGTACTCAAAACAGCGCAACAAGGCACACAGGTCTCGCATGGAGGCCCAGTTATTGGTGGTGAAGTGGTGCTGTTCCGCAGAGCGACTCACGCGTGCGTGCTGCAGCTGAAACTCCACTATGGCCTGCTGCTGCTCGCACAGTCTTTCCAGCATGTGCAAGGTGGAGTTCCACCTTGTGGGCACGTCACATATGAGGCGGTGAGCGGGAAGGCCGAAGTTACGCTGCAGCGCTGCCAGGCGAGCAGCAGCAGGGTGAGAACGCCGAAAGTGCGCACAAACGGCCCGCACTTTCTGCAGCAGCTCTGACATATCGGGGTAGTTTTTAAGGAACCTCTGCACCACCAAATTCAGCACATGCGCCAGGCAAGGGATGTGCGTCAAACCGGCTAGGCCCAGAGCTGCTATGAGATTTCGCCCGTTATCGCACACCACCAGGCCGGGCTTGAGGCTCGCTGGCAGCAACCACTCATTTGTCTGCTGTTCCATGCTCCTCCACAACTCCTGCGCGGTGTGTGGTTTGTCCCCCAAACAGGCAAGTTGTAAAACTGCCTGCTGTCGTTTACCCCTGGCCGTGCTGAAGTTGGTGGTGAAGGTGTTACGCTGTCCGGATGAGGAGGCGGTAGAGGATGAGGAAGCGGAGTAGGAGGAGTTAGGAACAGGAGGCAAACTGAAGCGCCCTGCAATCCTCGGTGGTGGAAGGACATGCGCCAAATTGCTATCCGCCTCAGGCCCATCCGCCACTGCATTTACCCAGTGTGCCGTTAGGGAGATATAACGCCCCTGACCGTGCTTACTGGTCCACGTATCCGTAGTTAGGTGGACCTTGGCACAGATGGCGTTGCGCAGTGCACACCTGATATTTTCCCCCACTTGGTTGTGCAGGGAAGGGATGGCTTGCCTGGAAAAGTAGTGGCGGCTGGGCACGACGTACTGTGGGACAGCCACCGACATAAGGTTTTTAAAACTGTGCGTCTCCACCAGACGGAATGACAGCATTTCAAAGGCCAATAATTTTGAAATGCTGGCATTCAGGGCCAGGGATCGCGGGTGGGTAGGGGGGTACTTCCTCTTCCTCTCAAGTGTTTGGGAGATGGAAAGCTGAACGCTTCCACGGGACATTGTGGAGATGGTTGTTGGTGACCCAGGTGGTGGTGTTGCTGACAGATCGTCTGTTTGCGGGGTGGCAGGTGCCGGTATCACTACAGATGTGGCTGGAGCGGCCGAGACTGCAGCAGAAGAGGAAGCAGGATGAGCCAGAGACGTTTCTTGGTTTTGAAGGTGTGTACTCCACTGCAGCTCGTGCTTTGCACTTAGATGCCTGATCATGCAGGTTGTGCTCAGGTTGAGAAGGTTTATGCCTCGCTTCAAGCTCTGATTGCACAGGGTGCAAACCACTCGTGTCCTGTCATCAGCACATTTTCTAAAGAACTTCCACGCTAGAGAACTCCTTTGAGCTGACTTTGGTGCGCTCGTTCCCTTGCTGCGTTGGGCAGTAGCGGGCGTAGTGTCTAGGGCACGGCCGCTCCGCTTCTGCACCCTGCTCCCTCTTCTGCTGTGCTGGTGGCTCTGTGCGACCACCGCCTCTTCCTCCAAACTACTCAGGTCACCTGCATGACGTTCATTCCATGTGGGGTCGAGGACCTCATCGTCCTCCACATCATCTTCCACCCAGTCTTCACCCCTGCCCTCCTTGTCGGTCTCCACAATGCTGAACGCCGCAGCAGTTGGCACCTGCGTTTCGTCATCATCGGAGACGTGCTGCGATGATCCTTGCATGTACTCATCTTGAGAAATAAGTGGTTGGGCATCGCTGCACTCAATCTCTTCCACTTCTGGGGCAGGGCTAGGTGGATGGCCCTGGGAAACCCTGCTGACAGAGTCCTCAAAAAGAATAAGAGACTGCTGTATGGCTTGGGGCTCAGACTGCTGGCCTGATTTGCAAGGGGGTGAGGTGAAAGACGGTTGGACATTGGCTGCAGGTGCCAACTCTGACCTTTCTGCAGTAGACTGGGTGGGAGACAATGTGAAGGAACTGGAGGCACTGTCAGCAGCAAACCAATCTACTATCGCCTCAACTTGTTCTGGCCTCATCACTTCTAGGGGCGTTTGATGCCCTACCAAATACTGATGCAGGTTCTGTCGCCTACTCACACTTGAGGAAGGTGTTTCACTTGTGCGTGTAGCTGGCACAGATCGACCACGTCCTCTCCTTGCAACAGGAGCTCTACCAGCAGCACCACGACCCAGGCCACGGCCCTTATTTGACGGTCTCCTCATATTTCTGTAATTTAAGATCTTGCCCTAGAAAGGTTTTTATTGAATAGCGGAATAGGAAATATGATCCAAAAAAGTGTATGTATCTCGCACGTACAAAACCACACTAGGCCCCAATTACTATTGTTTCTACCCCTAAAAGGATGGATGAGGAGTAGGAGGAGTATGGAACAGACAGCACCCTCAAATCTTCAGAAGTATGAGATGAACCCCAAAAACTTGGAAAGGTGGATCTCACACGTACCGACACAGACTATCCCGCAATTCAATTGATCCTCAAAGGTTTTTATTGAATAGCGGAATAGGAAATATGATTAAAAAAAAGTGTATGTATCTCGCACGTACACAACCACACTAGGCCCCAATTACTATTGTTTGTACCCCTAAAAGGATGGATGAGGAGTAGGAGGAGGAGTATGGAACAGGCAGCACCCTCAAATCTTCAGAAGTATGAGATGAACCCCAAAAACTTGGAAAGGTGGATCTCTCTCACACGTACCAACACAGACTATCCCCCAATTTAACTGATCCCCAAAGGTTTTTGATTAAATAGCGGAATAGAAAATATGATCCAAAAAAAGTGTATGTATATCACACGTACACAACCACACTAGGCCCCAATTACTATTGTTTGTACCCCTAAAAGGCTAGGAGTAGGGGGAGTATGGAACAGGCAGCACCCTCAAACCTTCAGAAGTATGAGATGAACCCCAACAACTTGGAAAGGTGGATCTCTCTCACACGTACCAACACAGACTATCCCCCAATTTAACTGATCCCCAAAGGTTTTTGATTAAATAGCGGAATAGAAAATATGATCCAAAAAAAGTGTATGTATATCACACGTACACAACCACACTGGGCCCCAATTACTATTGTTTGTACCCCTAAAAGGCTAGATGAGGAGTAGGGGGAGTATGGAACAGGCAGCACCCTCAAACCTTCAGAAGTATGAGATGAACCCCAACAACTTGGAAAGGTGGATCTCTCTCACACGTACCAACACAGACTATCCCCCAATTTAACTGATCCCCAAAGGTTTTTGATTAAATAGCGGAATAGAAAATATGATCCAAAAAAAGTGTATGTATATCACACGTACACAACCACACTAGGCCCCAATTACTATTGTTTGTACCCCTAAAAGGCTAGATGAGGAGTAGGGGGGGTATGGAACAGGCAGCACCCTCAAATCTTCAGAAGTATGAGATGAACCCCAAAAACTTGGAAAGGTGGATCTCTCTCACACGTACCAACACAGACTATCCCCCAATTTAACTGATCCCCAAAGGTTTTTGATTAAATAGCGGAATAGAAAATATGATCCAAAAAAAGTGTATGTATATCACACGTACACAACCACACTAGGCCCCAATTACTATTGTTTGTACCCCTAAAAGGCTAGATGAGGAGTAGGGGGGGTATGGAACAGGCAGCACCCTCAAACCTTCAGAAGTATGAGATGAACCCCAACAACTTGGAAAGGTGGATCTCTCTCACACGTACCAACACAGACTATCCCCCAATTTAACTGATCCCCAAAGGTTTTTGATTAAATAGCGGAATAGAAAATATGATCCAAAAAAAGTGTATGTATATCACACGTACACAACCACACTAGGCCCCAATTACTATTGTTTGTACCCCTAAAAGGCTAGATGAGGAGTAGGGGGGGTATGGAACAGGCAGCACCCTCAAACCTTCAGAAGTATGAGATGAACCCCAACAACTTGGAAAGGTGGATCTCTCTCACACGTACCAACACAGACTATCCCCCAATTTAACTGATCCCCAAAGGTTTTTGATTAAATAGCGGAATAGAAAATATGATCCAAAAAAAGTGTATGTATATCACACGTACACAACCACACTGGGCCCCAAATACTATTGTTTGTACCCCTAAAAGGCTAGATGAGGAGTAGGGGGAGTATGGAACAGGCAGCACCCTCAAACCTTCAGAAGTATGAGATGAACCCCAACAACTTGGAAAGGTGGATCTCTCTCACACGTACCAACACAGACTATCCCCCAATTTAACTGATCCCCAAAGGTTTTTGATTAAATAGCGGAATAGAAAATATGATCCAAAAAAAGTGTATGTATATCACACGTACACAACCACACTGGGCCCCAATTACTATTGTTTGTACCCCTAAAAGGCTAGATGAGGAGTAGGGGGAGTATGGAACAGGCAGCACCCTCAAACCTTCAGAAGTATGAGATGAACCCCAACAACTTGGAAAGGTGGATCTCTCTCACACGTACCAACACAGACTATCCCCCAATTTAACTGATCCCCAAAGGTTTTTGATTAAATAGCGGAATAGAAAATATGATCCAAAAAAAGTGTATGTATATCACACGTACACAACCACACTAGGCCCCAATTACTATTGTTTGTACCCCTAAAAGGCTAGATGAGGAGTAGGGGGGGTATGGAACAGGCAGCACCCTCAAACCTTCAGAAGTATGAGATGAACCCCAACAACTTGGAAAGGTGGATCTCTCTCACACGTACCAACACAGGCTATCCCCCAATTTAACTGATCCCCAAAGGTTTTTGATTAAATAGCGGAATAGAAAATATGATCCAAAAAAAGTGTATGTATATCACACGTACACAACCACACTAGGCCCCAATTACTATTGTTTGTACCCCTAAAAGGCTAGGAGTAGGGGGAGTATGGAACAGGCAGCACCCTCAAACCCTCAGAAGTATGAGATGAACCCCAACAACTTGGAAAGGTGGATCTCTCTCACACGTACCAACACAGACTATCCCCCAATTTAACTGATCCCCAAAGGTTTTTGATTAAATAGCGGAATAGAAAATATGATCCAAAAAAAGTGTATGTATATCACACGTACACAACCACACTAGGCCCCAATTACTATTGTTTGTACCCCTAAAAGGCTAGATGAGGAGTAGGGGGAGTATGGAACAGGCAGCACCCTCAAATCTTCAGAAGTATGAGATTGTGTTCACTGTACCCCACAAAGATTGAGTTCACTGCACCCCACAATGATTGTGTTCACTGCACCCCACAAAGATTGTGTTCACTGCACCTCACAAAGATTGTGTTCACTGTACCCCCCAAAGATTGTGTTCACTGCACCCCACAAAGATTCTGTTCACTGTACCCCACAAAGATTGTGTTCACTGCACCCTAAAAGGATGTTGTTCACTGCACCCCACAAAGATTGTGTTCACTGCACCCTAAAAGGATGTTGTTCACTGCACCCCAAAAAGATTGTGTTCACTGTACCCCCCCAAAGATTGTGTTCACTGCACCCCACAAAGATTGTGTTCACTGCACCCCAAAAAGATTGTGTTCACTGTACCCCCCAAAGATTGTGTTCACTGCACCCCAAAAAGATTGTGTTCACTGTACCCCCCAAAGATTGTGTTCACTGCACCCCACAAAGATTCTGTTCACTGTACCCCACAAAGATTGTGTTCACTGCACCCCAAAAAGATTGTGTTCACTGTACCCCCCCAAAGATTGTGTTCACTGCACCCCACAAAGATTCTGTTCACTGCACCCCACAAAGGATTTTGTTCACTGCACCCCAAAAAGATTGTGTTCACTGCACCCCAAAAAGGATTTTGATCACTGCACCCCAAAAAGGATGTTGTTCACTGCACCCCAAAAATGATTTTGTTCACTCCACCCCAAAAAGATTGTGTTCACTGCACCTCACAAAGATTGTGTTCACTGCACCCCAAAAAGATTGTGTTCACTGTACCCCCCAAAGATTGTGTTCACTGCACCCCACAAAGATTCTGTTCACTGTACCCCACAAAGATTGTGTTCACTGCACCCCAAAAAGATTGTGTTCACTGCACCCCAAAAAGGATGTTGTTCACTGCACCCCAAAAAGGATGTTGTTCACTCCACCCCAAAAAGATTGTGTTCACTGCACCCCACAAAGATTGTGTTCACTGCACCCCAAAAAGATTGTGTTCACTGCACCCCAAAAATGATTTTGTTCACTGCACCCCAAAAAGGATTTTGTTCACTGCACCCCAAAAAGGATGTTGTTCACTCCACCCCAAAAAGATTGTGTTCACTGCACCCCAAAAAGATTGTGTTCACTGCACCCCACAAAGGATTTTGTTCACTGCACCCCAAAAAGATTGTGTTCACTGCACCCCAAAAAGGATGTTGTTCACTGCACCCCAAAAAGGATTTTGTTCACTGCACCCCAAAAAGATTGTGTTCACTGCACCCCACAAAGGATTTTGTTCACTGCACCCCACAAAGATTGTGTTCACTGCACACCAAAAAGGATTGTGTTCACTGCACCCCAAAAAGATTTTGTTCACTGCACCCCAAAAAGATTGTGTTCACTGCAGCCCAAAAAGATTGTGTTCACTGCAGCCCAAAAAGATTGTGTTCACTGCAGCCCAAAAAGATTGTGTTCACTGCAGCCCAAAAAGATTGTGTTCACTGCAGCTCACACACAGAAAAATGGATGTGGATCACTGACACCTGCCTATCTCCAATCCCACACCACACAGCAATATCGATTGTAGTTTGTAGAACACAGTTTCCCTAAAATTCAGCAGACTCTGTCCCTAACAGGATTGAGAAGAGATCGTAGATCAGGATTGAGTGCAGATTCACCCCACCCCCCACACAGCAATATCGATTGTAGTTTGTAGAAGACACTGACCCTATAATTCAGCAGACTCTATCCCTAAAATGCCTACAACTCGCCCTGCCTAAACACTCCGACCTGTCCCTCAATTCTATCCGGACACAAATGGTTTTTTCCTGCCTATCTTTCCCTAATCAGCAGCCAGCACATTGATGTGTGCTCTGTCCCTTAGCTAAGCAGCAGAATGACGCTGCTGCGGCGGCTGCCTCGAACTTATAAAGACTTGGTCACATGCTTCAGACGGCCAATCACAGCTACTAAGACATTTGCAGGCATGGCTGGGATGGCTTAAGGCACACCAGTTAAACGATTGTTGATTGGCTGTTGAAAGCCCGCCATGAAAAGAGCGCCAAAGCATGCAAAACCCGGAAATAAAACGACCGAACACGGATTTTTACCCGAACATACAGTAAAGTGTCCGTGTCCGTGTTCGGGTAAAAAAAATCCAATTATTCGGTACGAACACGAATAATACAGTCCGTGTTCGCTCAACACTACTAATGACCTCACCTGTTGTCTGCTAAGGGAGGTATTGACACTCAGAGTAATGTGTATTGAGGGCTCGTTAGGGAACCATTGTTCTGTGTCTGACTATAGTTTACATTGATTGCCCCCTGGGGCTTCTGTCTCCTTGCATTGGTCAAAGCTATCTGACCAATCCCTGTTGACTCATTTTCGAGCCCTCATTTGCATGTCTGGAGAGGACCTTATGGGGGACTGCAGGTACTGTGAAATTGACCAATGGGAAAGCGGTTGTTGGGGGAAGGATGTTCCAAATTCTGTATAAAAGTGTGCTGTGTTCTTCCAATAAATGTTGTTCCTGTTTTACCCTCAACTCTGAGCTTTGTCTCGTTCTTGGGGGGATTCACTGTATGCTTTTGGAGACTGATTGCTAGGAGTGTAAGCTGATGTATGCTTTTCCTGTTTGTCTGCTAGCAGCTATTCATGAGGTTCCAGGTTGGAGTGCTATTTTGTATCCAGTTTGGGAGTTTGATGTTCTGCAGTAGCTGTGCCTGTCTCTCAGAAAGGGGCATATCGCCTAAACGGATTTTAACCCCTTGTCTGCTGAAACGGTCCGTAACAGTGGGGAATCCCTATTCACCAGTGGCTCCTACATGGGGTGTGCTACACATAGAGCCCATTGTACAGAGCGCAGCATTCAGGAATTCTGTCCAGGGGCCAATAACATGTAACACACAACTGGAAGAGGTATATAACATAACATGGCATACAGAATATAGCATTTCTGAGTATGTAGTGTACAAAGTATGTTACAAAATCCTTACCACTGCAACCTACATGCTGTGCTATACATTGTATTCTCTCTTAGTCTCTGAACTTTGTATACTTTGTTGCTGCACACAAATTTCCCCTTGTCTCCCCCAAGAAAAAATCCCTTTCGCTCAAGTATCCTAAAATGGCCTGGTCATGAAGGGGGTATATCTTCCGGAGGTCAAGTAGTTAATGTAAATGCGCTGTGAACAAACTGCAAGTACGTCACAACTTCCCCTGTGCCATTTAGAGTGCATTTGAGATGCATTAAGAAAGCATTACTAGCAGAGATAATACAAAAATCCATACAATCAAAAACCAACACAGAGGGGGCATCTGTGCAAACATTTTTTAACGCTACGCATAAAAAAAAAAACACACCAAAATGGGCTGTTATTGCATCTTAATGCATTGGGTGCATTAATGGGTGCTGAAATTTCTACGTATGTCTAAATGATCCCTTACAATGGTGCAGCTGGCACTGCTCTGTTAGTCTTTTCAACACTGTGCAGTCTGATATGCTGCTTTGCCTGGGCAGCTCTACCTATCAGAACTGTATTCACAGAGCAGAGGAGTAGTTTAGGAACACAGAACTCGGCTCCATGCTACACTGGAGTCAGGCAGGGACCGAAGGCAGTAGATGAAGTGAGTAGCGCTTCCTCTACCACTTTCTGTGTTTAGTGATGGGTGGAGAGGACAGGGCTACCAGAGGTGGTGGGCAGGAGTTCCACCACCTTCAGGCTGAAAGAAGCCCTGTTTTTTGTAATGTTTTGTAATGTTTACTTAAAGTGGTTCTAAAGCCTTAAAGTGTAATTCCACTTTTGTGGTGGGAAAAAAATAGCAAATAAAGAAAAAATAATATAATGTATACAATTGTGACACAATTCGGATTGTAATTAAATGTTACCTTTCCTTTTCAATCTGCAGCCGGTCTCATTTTCTGAAAATGCAGTGCAATATGGCTACTTGGAGCTGTTCTGTACACAGAATGTTTACTGAACACACACCAGAAACATAATTTCCTGCTTGTGTGATTGGCTCACTGATTTTACCAGAAGTCTTCACTAAGATAGAAGTCAGATTTCTGGCATCCCCTGCAACAAAAATGTAATTTTTGGTGAGATACTCCCAATAGGAACACGTCTAAAGGGATGCAGAGCCTGCAACTTTCCTCATTAGTGCTCTGCAGCTGCACAGGTGATAAATAATTATGAAACCAATCCCATTAGACCCACAGAGGAACAAACAATGATTTCTTCAGAATAACAAAAGCTAGGAATCTGCAAAAAGGTTGTTATAATCTTTGAACTGTAGATTGATTACCCAGAGGGGAATGTTTTTTCTCAACAAAAGTGGAGTTATGCTTTAAGGTTTTTCACCTCAATGCATTCTATGCATTGAGGTGAAAAACCTTCTGTGCTGCAGGCAACAACCCCCCCCCCCTTTTTCTTCTTACCTGAGCCCGATCCGATCCAGCAATGTGCATCTCGCCACTGTCTCGCTCCTCGTTGGACAGATTGATAGCAGCAGGAGCCATTGGATCCCACTGCTGTCAATCAAGTGCCACAGAAGTGGGGGGGACACGGTCTGTGTCAATAGACAGAGCATCAGGACTCGGGAGCGAGCACACACGAGTTCCCCCATGGAAGGGGCCTAGAGCTCTGGCGGAGGACCCCAGAAGAAGAGGATCTGAGCTGCTCTGTGAACCTACCTGAGCCCCAACTCCATCCAGCGATGTGCATGAGAGCCCCAGCTGTCCCTGGTCTCTCTCTCATTGGCTGAGACAACCGTGGGAGCTATTGGATCCCGCTACTGTCAATTCTTGCTGCTTAAAAAATCTCCTACCAAAAACATTCCATTCACACCTAAGCATAGCAAAAATGCACATTCCCGCACGTTTCTCACTTGAATGGGCTGCCCTATGCACGACAAATACCCCAAAAGTAGCTCAAGAACCTTTTTGTTCATGGAGTGTCATACGTTTTTTTTCAATATGCATTTTGGCACGATCATAGCACTTTTTGTAATTTGGCAAAACCTGCATCTTCGAACAATGATTGGGATGTCATTAACAATTAGGCTGAATTCACATCTGCAGGTAAAGCAACCCGTACAGACAAAATGGCAGCTGACACAAGCAAGATGTGTGTTTGAGCCAAGTTTTTGATTTTCGCTGTGTTTCAGTGAATCACACATTTTCTGTATGGGTTGCGGTACATTCTGAAATGTGCAGATGTAAATTCAGCCTAATTGTTAAACACACGCCAATCCTGATTAGCATGCCATTATTGTGACGCAATCGCAATGCGCGTTTGCAGAGCATTTCCGAAATGTGGCAATGCTTGTGGTTTCTATTCCAGCTGCTGTGCATTCAGGAGTACACAGATACACAGAAGTAAATGCAGCGGAATTGGTAATGACACCCCAATTACAGTTAGCAGACATGTTTTTGGCATGCAACAAACGCGCAGAAAACACAAGTTCCAAAAATGCACACTAGAAAGAAAATACGCGACATTTCACAAACAAAAAGGTTCTTGAGTTACTTTGAGGAGGGGGGGGGGGCAGACTCTGATGCACACAGGGCAGGGCCCTATGTACGATGCGTGAAAAACGTAAAGAAATTGTGAGTGGAAACGTGCATTTCTGCTACACTCAGGTGTGGATGGAATGTGCTTGGGAGGAGAGGGGTTAACACAGTAAAAAAAAAAAAAACTGGTCTTATGAGTCTCTTCTTACCTAATGCTGATGCAATTTCTGTGAGTATATCTCTGATACACTATGGTGGGAATCATGTGAAAAATCCGTATATTATAAAAGATGAATCATGTAAAGCCACAAATATAAGGAGATCAATCAGATATATAAGAAAAAAGTAGTAAAATCCGAATCTTAAAAAATATCCGAATCTAAAAATAATAATCCAAGACCTAAAACAAATAAAGTGTCTGTCTTCCAATAGGTCTAAAATGACAGTTTAAAATATAAAACCACCTTCTATTCTCAGGTAAAAACAGATTAATAGGATATTAAGGGGAAAAAGCCAGATAACAGCATCAAACTGTTAAAATCGCATAATGAAACAATCGCTAAAAAGCTACTTCAAGATAATCCAATTTCATAATAATCCTGAATCATGTAAAGCCACAAATATAAATCAGATATATAAGAAAAAGGTAATAAAATCAGAATCTTAAAAAAATATCCGAATCTTAAAAGAAATCCAAGACCTAAAACAAATCAGGTATCTGTCTTCCAATAGGTCTAAAATTACAGTTTACAATATAAAACAGATAAATAGGATATTAAGGGGAGAATGCCAGATAACAGCATCAAACTGTTAAACTCACTAAAAAGCTACTTCAAGATAATTCAATTCCATAATAATCCCAAATATAAATGTAAACTAATGTGATAATAAAACTCTTCTAAGTGAACTTATATAAATAGTGCTCATAAATCAGTGCATCCTGATCATATAAAATGTGCAAAACATATCATGGTAAAAAAGTCCAAAAGTGATCGACGAATATCAAAAAATAAATATCAAAAAATAAATGAATGGATGAATAAATAATTCAATAATTAATTCTTATGCCAAAAAAAAAAAGAGTCCATGTGCAGTGAAGAAAAATATCGGTGCAAAAAATAGTGAAGTGAAAAAAGTGCAGTGACACAAAAGTTCATCAGTGCATATAAAGTGACAAACAGTGCATCTCTGGGGAAACTTGTGACCATCCAATGGTGCGATACGGAGTGAGCCGTATAAATATAGAAGCAGTGGCCGCTCACCTCACTGCACCTTTTTAGGTGCTTTTAGCTGGTATCCAGCCTTTGATAATGGGCTTCTCTGGTAACTCCGACTTCCACTTGTTGCTCAATAGCTGACGATCCCGATTTTGCTCCAGCAGTACCAGTGTATTCCAGAAAAGAGATAATAATGCCCAATAGTGAAGTGTGTTGATAACTCACTATTATTAATACAATCAGGGAAACAGGAACACTCACATTTAGATCAAGTAAAACGAGCAGAAACTATAAAAACACCGCACCGATTCCTATGGGTACTTCCGGCCACGGCTGTCCAAACCGGAAGTCGACGTCACCCAGTACCTCCCGACACGTTGCGTCACAGATCACGTGACTTTATCCCTTGATGACGGCATACAGCATGACGGCATGCAGGTCCCCCTTGGGGTTTCACACTTTAGTATAATTACGAGAATGCCGCCTTACGGGAGGCGACTCATTTATATAATGTGACCAGTCCTGATTGAGCGAGGGGCGGAGCCTATACCCATATTTGTATGCTGTCATGCTTATGCATCAGGAAATTAAAATTACCGTCTGGTAAGTATAACATTTTCCGTTTTTTTTGCTGGCAATTCTTGTTTTTACATTCAGCTGTCAGTGTTTTAACATTAAGCTGACATATGTAGAGGACATAGTGGGGATATAGACAGAATAGAGATTGTCCTCAAGTTAATTTTTTACTAAATTTGGATTATCTCAAGGCTTCCCTACACCCCAACCAAGTCCAACCAGCAATAAAGCAAAAAAAGACACCTGCTCCCTGGTTTTTGCAATAGAATCTGTCCAAGTGTTGTGTGCCTGGCTAACTGGGTACCCAAACAGGGAGAGAACCTTGGACAAATCAGTGGGACCTGTCTGTGCTACATAGCTATAGTAATACCAATACAGTACATGATGTTCGACTCCATAAGTCTTAGGGCATTCATCTGAATGCCCCAACAGCCAAGGTTCAGTCCGAACTTGTGTTCAAACCTGACCTTAAGCTAATCTGTAATCCTTTGTGGCTATTGAGAAAAATATTTAACTGAAAGTTTTTGGAGTCTGGAGCTGAACTCTAAAGTGAAAAACCTGCAATATAAAGACCTTTTGATGAATTATTGAAATAAGCTCAACTGCTTTGGGCAAATCACCATAGAACAAATCCTGATAATGTATGCCAAGGAAAAAAATCTCAAAATGTCACAAGGCAAATAATAAAAATGTAGGCGAAATAGAATAGTCAGAGCAGTGCTGGTATGGGTCACCACATCTCAGGTACTTCTTGACATGTGAACATTTTGCACTAATTGTGTAGAAAATCTTTTCCAAATCACCTCTTCTTCTGCTTTTAAAAAGCTAAAAAATGTTTCCTTATGTCTGCTATATTTGAGATTTAGCATTTGCCAAAACTCTATGTAGATGTGATGAATTTACTATATTAAGCAAAATGACCTTGTAAATCTGGTTGAGGTCCCCCCTGGGGCACACATATCAGTGAATGAGGACCTGTGTATTAAAGCAGCATGGCTTCGCATTCGGAAAATGTTCTGATTACCTGTGTCAAAGAAAAAAAGGCAAGTCCTAGAGAATGAATAAAGAATAATGACCTTTAGCTGCAATAGATCAATATATTCTTTAGATGCAGAGCTTGCAGTAAAATAAAGCAAGGATTATCCCATTTGTTGCACAGATAGTACAGCTAATTTTTGAAATAAGTATACAGTAAGGTTTCTTGTTATTAAACCAAAACCGATATTATGCAGAAGCAGAACTGACATTTTAGAGTTCATAAAAACCGCTTATGTGCAGTAAAATTGTTACAGCAGGGAATGTAATATTTGTGGGTTTTTATTAATCCCAATGCACTAATTACGAGTTGCAAAGGCCTCGTTTATCATTTGCCTTAAAACCAAAGTGTTGGTTTTAAAGAAAAATTAAGAGGAAGCTCCCTGCAACAGAAGACACCTAATAATTACTTTACAGATGGACTACGGGTCCCTTCCTCACTGTCTTAGGGCTTATTCTTACATATGGAAGCAGGGCCGGTGCTTCCTATAGGAAAAGTAGGACCCAGTTTAGAGCGCACATTAGTCGAAGGTGCCACCGCTTTCTGTGCCCCGCAGCAGGAGGACCAGGGCAGCACACAGATAGCCTCTCCTGCCCACTAACAGTTTGTCAGATCCACACTCCAGGAAGCAGAGCAGCATACACACGTCTCCCCCTCTTGTCCCACAGCTTGGTGTAGTCCACCCATTCGGCCACCTTGTAGACCATCGCGGCCACGGCATAGACGCCGCATCAACCAGCAGGAAGGACGGCCAGGTCTATAGGTCCAGCTTCTAGTCATAGTGCAGCATGCACGATTCCATGATGGAGCCGGCTCGGCTGAGGTAGGTTTCCCTGTGAGCACTAAACGCGGGGCACTGGGAGACATGGCCAGACAGACACCCCTTACAACATGCCCTCCTGGCCGCCCTGGGCAGGCAACTGCTGGACGATGCTGTCTATGGCCCTGATTACAGCCAACACATCACTGCCCTGACCAGACACCAGGCTGCCCTTGTAGTCCTTAAAGCGTTTGGGGAAGCAGCGCTTGCTCCATCTGATTAGGACTGAGATTCTGCATGATGGACCACCTATACTTCAAAGTTCCTGGGGAAGACAAGGACACAACCAGACAGCCGGGGTGCCTGCTGGAGAGCAATGGAGCTGTCGGAGACTGGAGAGCATTAGACATGCTGGAGCAGGGAAAAGTGAACAAATAGGGGGTGCTGGATGAACGGGGGGGGGAGGGGTATGCAGCCTTCACCTAAGAAGACAAAAATCGTTGCACCGGCGCCCTGTACGGAAGCCCTTGTTGCTCAACTGAAAATAAATTATCAATTGAACACTTGTAAGAGGGCATTTGACAGGTGTTGAGGTGGCGATATATAGTACCTGTTTTATACCTAAAAATGCCAACCCACTGTGCCACAACAGCATGCATTGCACACGGTTGCAGGGAGCTTGTGGCGCTGCCTTGTTCACTTGAATTGATCTCATTCAATAGTAGTACTGTTCAAGAACATGATGGCAGGGGTAATTTTTGCTGTGGCATATGTACATCCCTGAGCAGCTACATGTCCTTGTTTAGTTAGGTGGTCAGGGGTGGTAAAACCATCGCTAAACAGCCTGCTTTTGTTGCCCACTTGCCACACATTTACATGGGCCCTTACAGAGCTACAGCCAAAATAATCCTGGTCATTGGTGTAGATGTCAAATTCTGCTCAATCATTGACACCAAATCTTCCCCCTTAGGGGAAGTTCACAACAGAAGGGGGTGTAGAAAACTCGTGTTTCATGTGTAGCACACCCCTCATAGGAGCCACAAGTAGAAGCGGGATTCCCCACCTTGCACAGCCTGGAACACCAAATTTGCACAGTCTTTCAGAGTCGGTGAACAGTCCAGTATTTTTGTTTTTTGTATTTTTATTGAGGGATTAGAAATTGGATGGGGATAGGGATATTATGGGATGCCTATTTGACTTCAGGAACTTTTAAGGTACAACTCTCCTTTATACAGTCTATATACATTCCTCTGCTTCCTCCAGCACTTCACTTGCTTGCAGAAAAACACAGACTGGGACACTTTTAGTAACTCTGGCAAAGCACCCAGCCCGGTCAAAGCAAAAACCCTTTACAACAGGGCCCCTTTGGTTGTGTAGCAAAGTCCAGTATCCAGCTTATATTCCTTTGGCTACTGATCCCAACACCATCCTTTTTGGCACTGCCAGCCCACCTACTATACAAACAAGGAAAGTGCAGCGCTAAACAATAAAGTGGTATTATGAACTAATAATGAAAGTCCAAAAAATGTGTAAAAATACCAATCCACAGAAGTAGACACAGCAGGAAAAGGACCACAGGTGATGACAGATGTAAGCATTCAGAGAAGATAAAAGGGTGACTCAGAATGGTAGCTTCACATCCAAGGTGAGTGATAAAATCTGCTTACCAGATTGTAAGACCACTATATTATAGGTGGTCAAATGAAGCATATATACCAGCCCACCTGACTGCAGGTGCCTCTCTCACTAGCCCTCCAGTCTACTTCCCACAGTCCTCCCAGACTGTACACTCACCAGCCCACCCGGATGACTTCTGAAGAGCTTGTGGACATGATGACCTGATCCTGCTGTCCTTACACTTGTTCCCATGTTTCCAGGAAAGGATATCCTCTGTGCATTGTAGAGGGTCCCTCAAGCACCCGAGACCTAGGCCTGAGGTAACCCCCCCCCTAGACTAGGGGGGGGGCCACCGACAGCATCCTCAGCACTCCTTCTCCATCTTCCACCTGACTCCCCCTGCTGGCATGACTCAGGAGTATTTAGGAGGTGCCTGCCCCCTGCCAGCCTACCTGTTAGGGATTGGGTGGGGCCCTCATCAATACTCCAAGCAGCTCCTCCTAGACTCCCTCCCCCACTTCTGGAAGCTTCTCCAAGGTTCTAGAGAGCAGGGGGAGTTACCAGAGGTGTTGCTTGATGAGTTATCGAGCCTCCCTGAGTCACACATCCCTGACCTAGTTTCAGCCCGGGCCTGTCTCTCAGCCAGGCTAATTTACCTATATAAACAACTATATACACTTCTAGCATGCTAGAGGGTGCTACACATGCGTGTTTCTTGCATCGCGTTCAAATGCACTGCAGTTGCGATGTGCAGCAGGTGTCAATAATAGTTTAATGACACCCCAAACACATGTAGCACCCCCCTAAATAGGTGCTAGGGATAGATAGATAGATAGATAGATAGATAGATAGATAGATAGATAGATAGATAGATAGATAGATAGATAGATAGATAGATAGATAGATAGATAGATAGATAGATAGATAGATAGATAGATAGATAGATAGATAGATAGATAGATAGATAGATAGGTGATAGGATTAGAAAGATAGCATTGGCTCACTGTATTTTGTGGAGCTATGTTTTGATAGGTAAATTTAGTTGCCTCACAGTACTCATTCTGGCTATAATTTTTTGTCAGGTAAATTTATGTTGCTTTCTGTAATTAGTGCAGCAGTATTCTTTTAGTTAGGTCTGCTCAGTGTGCTTTGCTGCTGCCAGCCTCATAGCTCCCTCTTTTTTCAGAGAGCTTGAGAAGCTTCTTGATCATAGGTGTGGAGTTATGCAGATGGCAGCATGAATATTAATACAGCCCTGGCCAATCCCAGAGAGGCAGGCTTTGAAGGCATGCTGGGAGACTGTATGCTGTATATTCTTTGAGCTTACTGAGCATGGGATCTTTTCCTGGAGTGAATTGGTCGAGCCTGGAGGGGCTTACTGCCCTCCAGTGCTTTGCTGCCACATGTCTGCTGTTGCGAGGCCTCAGGTGAGACCCTGAAGCTAGAGAGAGAGCTGACTGATGGGGGTTGTCCGCTGAAGATCTAGTCTGGTATCACCAGAGTAAATTGTCCCTTGAAGTTGGAAGGAGGCAACCAGCTGCCTTTGGACTTTGTGTGATTACAAATGGTTATGAGAGATCTTAGGGACTTTTATGTTGCTGCCACACCTCTGGTGCTAGAAAGTCAGCTGTGGGTTTGTTTAAAAGGAAACGTTGGCTGGTGTTCTGAATAGCTTAGTTCACCTAGTTCTCTGTATAAGGGACTCTGCTCTTGTGGGGCTAAAGGAAAGAGTTTGAAGTTACTACTACTACTGCTACAAAGCTAAAGTCCACTGTTTGTGGCAAGCACAGATTTTGTTACAGCTTTTTCAGAAAGAATACTTACTCCTCAACTTGTTCCTGTTTCTTGGGAATCCCACCTAATTCCCTCAACCCTATCTAAGTTCTCCAAAAATAAAAACAACAAAAACAACTCCCCTAGACTGGTCCTTGGAGAAATGTGTGGATAAGGCTTGCTTGCCTGGCTGTGGAGCAAAGCTTGTGGGGAAGGCCTGGACAGTATTCCTGTGGCTTCCATGGGAGTAGTGCTACACACAGGTCTCAAATGCAGTGTGTTTGCCTGTACTGGATCGCATCGTACAGAGGTACCATGCAATGCAGTTGCAGTGAGTTTCCAAAAATTAGTGCATGCACCAATTTTGGTGCAGTGCGATTTCAGCCCATTCCAAATGAATGGGCTAAAACCGCACGGCACATTACTGTAGTGTGACCCGGCCCTTATCCTGTGTCTTGGACCCACCACACTATTAAATATTTCAGTATTCAGTATTCCAGGATAAGATCCGTATTGTCATCAGAACAGATGTCCCCATTGGAGGATTTACCTTCACACTTTAATTATGGTGACAACTGTAAAATTTTGAATTTACATTCACAATTAATCTCTGCAACAGTGGTCACCAAGACAAATAGTATGGGTTGATCTATTTGATAGACAGTAATAAAAACCTGTAAAAAAGTTAAATACCGTCTGTGCAATTACCAACAAAACTATAATCTATAAAATATGTACAGATTGCAGCTTTCACTGATAGGTGTGGGAATAAAAACTTAAAAGGGCTCTAATCCTCCTCTACTCTATCCAAAATTAAAATGTTTTCGATACATATAGTTTCAAGCACAATACTAATACATTTTTTTTAGGGCCACACAAATCCCCCCTCCCTTTACCTCCCCATGGCATCTAGAGTTCTGACTACAGACCTCATATTAGTGGGCAAAAGGGTACTCTTCCACATGGGCTGCGCTGTACACATGGGCTGCGTTGTACACATGGTCTGCGCTGTATTGCGAATGTGTGGCCTGTTCTCCATAGAATCTAATAGAGAAGCAATATTTTAGTATTGCAAGTAGGCAGACCCTATCAGGGTCTGTGGAAAAGGGCCATGCATGTACAGTACTAAACAGCCTCCTTTGCAGCTAGGCATAGTCCACAACCCTTAGACAAGGTTGCCTATTCTAGTCTGTACCACTTATATTTATTTTTCTGTGCTGTATTGAACTGCGTCAAGTTATTATTGTTCCATATAATGCTGACAATTAGTGACAGGTTTAAGCCACCACAACTTGTTCACTTGTGTGATTTGTTATCTCCCTCTGTCCTCCTCTCCTGTTTAGTGCTAGTTTGCTCAGTACTAGCTGCACACCTCCCAACTTTCTCAGATGGGAATGAGGGACACTTATTAGCAAAAGTATGTAGGCATAGGAAAACCCCTCCTGCCACACCCTCTTAAAGGAGAATTGTACAAAGAAATTATTGGTTAAGCCCACAAGTGCTTTTTTACCACTACTATTCCTTTATATTGGATTTTGGAATTTACAAATGCAGCCATTTAGAAATTGGATGAAAGGTTTAGCACTGGGAAACACTTTTTGAAAGATAGATAGTGCGTTTTATATACAACTATATAGATCAGACTAAAATGAGGGACAAATGAGGAGGAAAGAGGGACTTTGTTCCAAATCAGGGATAGTCCCTCGAAATCAGAGACATTTGGGAACTATGTAGCTGGACCCTCTTTATCCACGTTTCCTCAGTCAAAGTTAGTGCTTTGCAGAGAGAGCGCCTAGGAAAGTCATTGTCATCTTACACTTCGAACGAATAGAAAAAATCCTCTGTACTGCAATTAGCTGAATTAAAACTGTTTTGGATTCAATTGCTGTGTCCATTTGAAGAGTTAAACTGCCTGTGGATGATGCTAAGTCAGCTGGTGACCATATTGTCTGGACAGAGTGCCCACAACACAACAGTGCCCACTGATTTTGGGGCTGCAGTGAGGACTAAAATTGACATGGGAAGGGGTAGGCAATGGGCCACAAATGTAACACTGTATAGGTATAGCTATTGTTTAATATTTGCTTACTCTAAAATACATAAAATTAAACCAAAAGTCTTAGTGTGAGAATATCTACCCACTCCTAAAGATCTCACTGCTGATTTTACAAAACGGTGAAGGTTTTATGGGGCATCATAGTGGTGGGTCTAAAGAAATCAGATTAAGCCTGCTAAAACACCAGCTGCTCTAATACAAAGCTCGCTATACAAGAGCCTGAGCTTAGAAGGCAGAACTTGTTTTTATGCAGTACCATGTTGATTGATGTGCAGGTCACTGTATATATAGAGCGGCCCATAAATAAAAGAAACATTTGAATAAAACAACAGGGTGCGGAAGATATGCACCATAATTTTGCTTTGACATTGCCGTGGCCTGTAATGCAGATGTAAAGAAAAAATCCTGAGTTAAGCCAGTCCTCGGTATCATACAGGATGGTTAAATTGATGGCTGCAGATTATCATGAGCAGACTCAGACATATTCGGGCTGCAAATCTCCTATCGCAGCTCTAAAAGCCCAAAATCGCTGAGCCCATTTAGGTTTTATGGAGCCAGATGGCAACCTTCTGCACGACACGGTATCCTACAAAATAACTTTCTTTTTACAGTAGTTCTTTTTTAATGGTGCAAAAATGATGTCCTATTCACTGATTGATTTATAATATTTAACCACTTGCCGACCAGCCGTCGTAGTTTTACTGCGGCAGGTCGGCTCTGTACCGCGAAACGATGTACTGCTAGCTGGGGTGCGTGTGCCCATTGGCAACAGGGGAAGCCAATCAGTGGGTCTGGCAGCCGCGATTGCCGTCGAGCACCCACGATCGCTTCCTGGAGACAGAACGGCAGTCTGCCGTTCTAAACACAGCAGACATCTGCTCTGTCAGTTATGACCACAGGGTTCCTGTGTTCCTCTTATTTAGGAACACAGGTCTTTGTGTTCATTCAGCAAGCCCATCCTCCCACAGTTAGAAAGCACCCCTAGGGACACATTTAACCCTTTGATCGCCCCTGGTGTTAACCCCTTCCCTGCCAATGTCATTAGTACAGTAACAGTGCATATTTTTTAGCACTGATTACTGTAGTAATGTCACTGGCCCCCCAAAAGAGTCATAAATGTCACTTAGGGGTCCGATCTGTCTGCCGCAATGTCGCAGTCCCGCTAAAAATCGCTGATCGCCGCCATTACTAATAAAATAAATAAATAAATAAAAATGACATAAATCTTTCCCCTAGTTTGTAGACGTGATAACTTTTGTGCAAACCAAACAATATACACTTTATTGGGATTTTTTTTTTTTACCAAAAATATGTAACAGAATACAAATTGGCCTAAAATGGTGAAAAAAATTGCATTTATATATATATATATATATATATATATATATATATATATATATTTTTTTATTGGGAATGTTATATAGCAGAAAGTCATAGAATATTGTTTGTTTTTTTCACTCTTTTTTTGTTTATAGCGCAAAAAATAAAATCTCAGAGGTGATCAAATGCCACCAAAAAAAAAAAAGATCTATTTGTGGGGAAAAAAAGGACATCAGTGTTATTTAGGTACAAAATCGCACGACCGCCCAATTGTCAGTTAAAATAATGCAGTGCTGTATCGCAAAAAATGGCCTGTTATTAAGGGGTAAAACCTTCCGTTCCAGACGTGGTTAAAGGGAGCCTGTACTGAAGGAAATATGGTGGTTGCCATTGATTCTTAATCTCCTTTTGAAAATTCTTCCTGACTGGCATCTGTGCTTTCTGGGTAACTAACTTTCTTAGACATCAATAGAGATTGATGGAGTCCCAGTTGACATGAATGGGACCTTTGCATCCCAGGCAAATATGCAAAGAAAGGGTGGAGGCTTCATGGTGTAGTAAGCTTTAAACTTCCATTTATTAAGAAAATAGTAACTTACATTTCTGAAAAATCAAGCCAGCAGAGTGGAATACAACAACAAAGTCCGGAACGCTGTTCCGCGTTCCACCTGTGTTCCACCAACCAGAAGTGACGTAGCAGCAAACCCTAGACTCGACGTGTTTCGTCAGTAAACATCTGACGTCATAAATGACGTCATGTGACTCCTGATGTCGTCAGACGTTTGCTGAAGTCTCATGTGACTCCTGATGACGTCAGACATTTGCTGACGAAACGCATCAAGCCTAGGGAACGCCGCTGCGTCACTTCCGGTCAGTGGAACACAGGTGGAACGCGGAACAACGTTCCGGACTTTGTTGTTGTATTCCACTCTGCTGGCTTAATTTTTCGGAAATGTAAGTTACTATTTTCTTCATAAATGGAAGTTTAAAGCTTTCTACGCCATAAAGCCTCCATCCTTTCTCTGCATATTGGCCTGGGTTTACTTTTTTTGGCACCGAGTGGACCGCTGTGGTGATCTAATACTACTATACTGCCAATATTCAAGGGATATCTGTGGATTGCTGTTGTGATCTAATACTACTATACTGCCAATATCCAAGAAACATCTGGTAAGTGGGCTGTGCATGTGGTGTCGGTGGAGGAGTTCACAAACCCACAATTGAACAAGTGGCCTTTGAGATAAGGAAACTCACCTTACTCACCCTTAGGAGTTTTTGGCACAATATTTGTGGACACAGAATTCATTATAATATTGACATTTATGCAAATATATCTTGTTGGACTTATTGTTTGAGCGCGGTCTCTTCACCTTTGTTCTTATCAATTCAAGCCTTGTTGCTTTTAGACGGGCCGCTCAGCACAATTGCATTTGTACACAGATATTTATTTATTTATTCATTTATTTATTAATGTACACGGTTATTCACTCTTGTTTTTTTTATTTCTTCATTCTCACGGATATTCACCTATATTTATTGAACCATCTTTTGAATTATTTATTTATTCTTTTAAGTATTTACATCCTTTTTATATCTTTTCTACCCAACCGCTTCGCTTATTTATACCTGAGCGCAATTGCATTTGCATTTTTGCATTTTTGCACATTAGCACAGCCCTGACTGTTGGGAGACAGTGTTGTCACCAGTCAACCTATAACAGGGGGTGCCTGAACAAGGACCCTCATGGCAGGATCAGCAGCTATTATCTTACAATGACTCATCACAAAATTACATTTTAAAAAAATTGTCCTTGCAAAAGAAAAGAGTAAATACCTTACCACTGCGCTCGGTGGTTTCCCTTACCAACCCAAATAGCAAGGATAACTTGCCACAAATTTGTGGCAGTGTTGAATTGTAAGTCTATTAACTTGCTGCACATTTTCACTGGCAAGTTGTACACTTGCAGAGCACTTGAAGCACAGGTTCTAGTTGACACTTATCCAATTTGTAGCAAATTTGCGTAGCAAGTCTCTGGCAAGATCAAAGTTGCAGTGGTGAGTCTACAGTAAGAGCTCTGCAAATCTACAGCATGAAAATTCAGCCACAGTGCCCCCCTGTGGTGGGATGACTATTGCACAACACAACTGAACCAGAACTTGCAGCAGACTTGCAGAATGTTTGCAAAAATAGTTGATCTGGAGTCATGCAATGCGGACTTGCTACAATTGTGCAACAAACTTGTGAAGCCTGGCAAGTCTAGCAATAGCTTAGAAAATAATTTTCAAAATTGCAGCACAATTGCTTGCTATCTGGGAACCCGCACATCCTTTCTGTGTCCTGCAGTGATGAGGAGCTTGGCAGGAGGAACCACTGAGCTCAGCAGGGGACAAGGGGATCAGCACTGAACAGACTTCAGACGATTACTCTTGAACTGAGAAATGTTTGAAAACACAAGCAACAGGAGGCATTAGTATTTACTTTCTTCTTTTGCAGAAACAGCTAAGAATAAAAGAGTAAAGTACTATAAAAAATTCATTTAAGACTTTTTTTTATTTAAGCGTAAATGTATTCCACATACCATAGGTATATATTTAAAGTTCTGTACCAGGTACGTAAATGCCCGTGAACTATCCGAAAGCCATTCCCCCGTCCTTGAACAAGCCAATCCATTTATAAGATATGACATGAAATGTATCATTATTAAATACAGCTAGTATCATTATTAAATACAGCTACATGGAACGTGCCGGAGCATGTAATATGATGCACGGGGTGTATCCACAGTATGAGGAATGTCCATGCAATCTGTCAGGGTTATAAAATGCACCTCAGCATTGACTCTGTGGATGAATGCTGTACTAAAATCTGCCCAGGCTCGCTGCAGTTCCACCTGCAAGGTCATGAGAGATATATTAATTAGTCTCCAGAGGGAAACCCAGCACTCATTAGATTTCAATTGCTTTGCATTAGATCTATGTGTAATAGAACCTGCTATTACCTCCTCTTGAATTTGTTTTTCTGTTGTGTGCACAAGGTATTTCAGAATGCAACAATTGCCTGTTGTAAGCAATCAGAAATCTGAATTAATTGTTAGAGAATTCCTATTGAAAGTAATTATTTACCACAAGATGATGAATTAAGACAGCAGAAGCTCTCAATGCAGAGAATAAATTTGTCCCCCCTCTACAATCTTACAGTTATTTGGTTAAGGGGCCCTTTTATTCTCCAGATCAAGAATTCAGAATACTGGTGTACTTGTAGGTTTCTTATTTTTCTCCCTTGCAAAGAGATGAAAGATTATCCAATTAGAATGTATTTCTAAAGACTATGCTGTCTAAATGCTCTTTTTTACCTTGATAAAATGTAAGTTTGATAAATAGGCATGAGCTCAGGTGTGTTCGGATCCTAGTCCCAACCCACCTGAACAATCCCATCAGGAAGCCATCACTGCACACCGCCAATCATAGGTAGCAAGGCATTTCTTGTCCTGCAGCTGCACATACACACTCTGCTCATGATTGGAGGTGTGCAGTGATGGCTTCCTGGCGGGATTGCTCAGGTGGTTTGGGACTAGGATCCGAACATGCCTGATCCCATCCCTACTGATAAATCATGCAGCTGGGTTCCAGAAACCATACAGAATTATACAAAGCAACAGTGGGCTGTGACTGACCAAGAATGCTGGGGAATTCATCCTCCTACTGGCCACCTTTGCTGGTGCATTCATCTTCTCGTTGACCACCAATACTGAGACATTCTTCTTCTCCCTACTGCTAATACTGGGGCATTCTTCTTCCAACTAACCACCAATACAGAGACATTCTTGTTTGGAAACCAGTATTGGGGCATGTTTCTTCCCACTAACCACCAATATGGAGAAATTATTCTTCCCAGTGTCCACCAAAACTAAGACATTCTTCTTCCCACTGAACACCAGTATTGGGGCATTCTTCTTTCCACTGGCCATCAATACTGTACTAAGCACCATTACTGGAGCTTTCTTCTTCCCACTGACCACTAGTACAGGGGCATCCTTCCCACTCACCACCAGTACTGGTGCATTCTTCTTCCCACTCACCACCAGTACTGAGACATTCTTCCCCCCACTGACCACCAATACTGGGACATTAATCTTCTTACTGACCAACAGTAGTGGGACATTCTTCTTCTCACTAATCACCAGTATTGGGGCATTCTTCCTCCTAATGACCTGGTTACTGTTTTACTTGTTTTTGAGATACTGAACTGTGCTTTTGGACTGTCTCCAGGGCGGCCTCTATGTTAATAGAACAATGATGTGCAATAATATCTATGCATTGTTGGAAAACATTTTATTACATGCAGGCAGTCTCTAACATACTTTTGTTATCTGTAAGAAATACTGTATGCCTATCTGAAAATTCCCAGTAAGTCACACAAACTTTGCTTCGCTATCTTGCGGTGATCTTATTTCCTCTGTTAGGCCTGAGGTTTCACAGTCTTACACTACCCATAACATCCCAAACCTTACTACTTAGAAAAACAGAAATATCCTGACATCTGGGGTATTGAAAGAATAGGTAAACATGATAGCCCTTAGTGCTTCAGTAATTTAATGCCAGGTCCATTCTCTGCCTAAGCCCATGCAGCTACAAACTTTCAGAAAATTATTATTTGCATAGATGTTTAGGAGGCTCTGGAGCTATATTGAAGTGCGAAAGTTAGGTCTGATTCTTACTATCTGCAATTTTCTCCGTTTTGCATTTTTTATCTATTACAGGTACACTTTAGGTCTCAACCGTCCCAAAATTGTTTTTTTAGTAGATGCTGTAGCAAAGAATCATCTAGTCACCATTAGTGCTTCGGTACTAAGTTCATACACTTGGCACAGCAATTAAAAGGTGGTCCCACTACCATTGTTAGACTTTTTTAATATAAAGTGATTGTAAACCTTTAATGATTGTTAAGTATAACAAACACGTTATGCTTACCTACTCTGGGGAGCTACAGTTCATTGAGGAAATTATGAATGCCAACATGTACTGTGACATACTGAAGCAGAGCATGATCCCCGCCCTTCAGAGACTTGGCCACAGGGCAGAATTCCAACATGATAACAAACCCAAACACACCTCCAAGACAACCACTGCCTTGCTAAAGAAGCTAAAGAGGGTAAAGGTGATGCACCGGGCAAGCATGTCTCCAGACCTAAACCCTATTGAGCATCTGTGAGGCATCTTCAAACAGAAGGTAGGGGAGCACAAGGTCTCTAACATCCATCAGCTCCCTGATGTCATCATGGAGGAGTGGAAGAGGACTTCAGTGGCAACCTGTGAAGCTCTGGTTAACTCCATGCCAAACAGGGTTAAGGCAGTGCTGGAAAATAATGGTGGCCACACAAAATATTGACACTTTGGGCCCAATTTGGACATTTTAACTTAGGGCTGCACTCACTTTTGTTGCCAGCGGTTTACACATTAATGGCTGTGTGTTGAGTTAATTTGAGAGGACAGCAAATTTGCAGTTATACAAGCTGTACACTCACTACTTTACATTGTAGCAAAATGTAATTTCTTCAGTGTTGTCACATGAAAAGATATAATAAAATATTTACAAAAATGTGAGGGGTGTACTCACTTTTGTGAGATACTGTATGTGTATATATATATATATATATATACACACACACACACACACACACAAATCTTACTCTAAATCTGGTGAGATTAGCAGTCAGGGGCAGCCTTACCTTAGATCAGCCTTTTTCAAACAGGGTGCCCAGGCATCCTGGGGTGCCTTGAGGCTTCTTCAGGGGGGCTTTAGTGAAATGCCTAAAAATTTCCCAAAAATGATATACAAGCCGCCGTGTAGATGAAAGCTGCCTTTTAGTTACACTAAGTCACAGGTTTTCATTGTGCACCATTATAACCTTCTAGCTGCCAGCGTCCTAACAACCAATGGCATCATCAGTTGATAAGAAAGATGTAAGTGGCCTGCATAGCATTCTTGTTTGACCCTCCCCTGCCCCTTTCCTTTAGCGTTGGGGTCTCATTAGCTGAATGATGGTGAAAAAATCAGGGAGAGGAGAAACATTGGAATACTAATAAGTACCAATTTGCAAAAATGAATTTGCTTTGGAAGAATAAATCCTATTTGGGCTTGTGGATGTTGCTGTATTATGTAAAACTATTAGAATTGTTTTTACATTTTAGAATGGGGTGCCTCAAGACTGTCCATACGTTTAAAGGGTGCCTTGAGACTGTCCATAATTTTTAAAGGTTGCTTTGAGACTGTCCATAATTTTTAAAGGTGCCTTGAGATTGTCCATAATTTTTAAAGGGTGCCTTGACTGAAAAAAGTTTGAGAAACACTGGCTTAGATGTCACACTGCAAATCTACAGTTTTGTGGCTGAAAGCACAAGAGTGCCTAGACACACTCCCATTCCAAGAAGGAATTCCAGACAAAAGGTGAAAATTGTGCTTAGGCACAATTAATATTTTAAATCTTCCCTGTAACAATACAAACTTCACTTTTCGGTTTCAATTCCATTTAATTAGAAAGCTCTTTTTTCAACCACTCATGCATGTTTGGCACTGTTATAGTTCATCCCATCCTCTGACAGTTTTTGGACAGCTTGGTCTGCATGTAATTGTAAAAATATGAATAAAAACAGTTGATACACTGAATGTCATTAGTATATGTAATAACCACATACAGCTATCAGAATTCAATTCCTTTTTTGCGATAGTGGCCTTTCAACACCTTTAAATTGATCAGGTTCATGTACTTGGCAAAACCAGCAGTGAAAATAACATCTACCACCCTAATTGTCGTCTTTACAACCCGTAAGACTTATCTTCTGATAGAAACTTGTCCAAAGGATGAAGTGATAGTGCTAAGTAAACATTTTGCTCTATAGATTGTTTTTGTTTCTCTTCCTCCACATTGATCACACTTTATAGTATGATTAAATTTGTATGGGAGAGAACCAATTAGCTTTGTTTTACACTTATTGAATGCATTTTATGGTCAGACAAATTAACTCTGTGCAGTTAGCATGATTTACGAAGCAGTGGAAAGTTTTATGGCCTGAGCACAGAAAGGTTTTAGAGGAGATTGGCAAATGTTTTTGTCTGCTGTGATTTTTATCAATCTCAAAATCCATATGAAGAATTCAACTTTCTTCTTTCATATTAACTATATACGTACAGTCTTAATGTAGTGCCAACAACTGAACATTTTTTTTAATACCTTAATGCAGCGGTGTCAAACTCAGCTTTATCATGGGCTGTATCAGTAGTATGATTGCCCTCAAAAAGCCTTTTGGATGTGGGGTGTGCTACATACAGAGTGCAGGGTTCAGGAGTGTGTTATGTACAGAGTGGAGAGTTCAGAATTATACTACAGACGGAGTGCAGAGTACAGAAGTGTAATACGTACAGAGTCTAGGGTTCAGGAATTATGTACAGGTCGCAGAATTCAGGTGTGCCTCTGTGTACAAAGTGCAGAGTTCAGGGGTGCACTATGTAGAGAATGCAAGGTTTAGGGGTGTGCTGAGTGCAGGGTATGCATCCTCAATGCCAACCCCCTTCAAAGCTTCCACGCATCTCTCTACCATCTACTACCTGGCCCGGCTCTAGTACCTCCCTGTGTAGGCAGCTCTGCCTCGCCTTGCATGGAGATTGTTCTCTCTCTGGGGAACTGTCACTGCCATGAGCACATGCAAGGATCTGTTAGATTCAGGAGCCATGGAGCAAAGCTGTCCCTTGTAAACACAGAAGGCCACAGAAGTGACAGCAGGGAGTGGGAGTGGAGAGTGAGAGCCTGAGGTTGCGTAATGGAGTTCCCCCACATTTTGGCTGTAAACATGAGTGCAAGGGCCACATGACAAGGCCTGGTGGGCCAGATTTGGCCTTATGTTTGACATATGTGCCTTAATGCATTCACAGCAATAAGGTGAAAAATGCCCCACTACTTGTACTCTACCTGGTGTCCATCTCACAGCCACCAAGTCCTCCACGATCTGCATCACACTTTTTTATACAAATAGAGCTTTCTTTTGGTGGTATTTGATCACCACTGGTTTTTAATTTTTTTATTATATAAATGAAAAAGCACAAAAATGTAAAAAAAAACAAAAACACACATATATATATATCCAATAAAATCAAATCCCTTTATGAATTTTTGACTAAAATTGATCCTGCTACACGTCTTTGGTAATAACCAAACTATGTGTTTGGGGATGCTATACTATTGGGGACACTAGTATAGTTCTAAAAGTGATCAAGATACTAATCCGTACAAACACTATACTAGTAATAAATGCTAAAAAAAAACAACGAGAGAGAGAGAGGTTGCACCAGCCTAGCATATTATCTCAAAAATAATTTTTTGTGTAAATGAATCTACTCACAGACAATGGGGTTGATTTACTAAAACTGAAAAGTGCAAAATCTGATGCAGCTCTGCATAGAAACCAATCCATTTCCAGGTCATTCTGTCAAAGCCTAATTAAACAAGCTGAAGTTAGAGGCTGATTGGCTACCATGCACAGCTGCACCAGATTTTGCATTCCAGTTTTAGTAAATCAACCCTATAATGACTAACAATAGGGTAACCCAACATCCCCGGTTTCAGGGGACTGTCCCTGGACCAAGTCTGCCCAGTGCTGTATTTTGGCCTAGGCCAACAAGGCCCAGGCCTAGGGCGGCACTTTGCAGGGGGGCAGCAAAGAAACTGCCCCCCTCTACCCGAGTCTCTATTGGCCACTGGTTGCTAGAGCCACCTCTCTCATTCCCCCCTCTCTCTCAACCCCCTCTCTCTCACTCTCATCCCCCCTCTCTCTCACGGCCCCTCTCTCTCTCACACCCCCCTCTCACTCCTCCTCTCTCACCCCTCCTCTCTCTCTCACCCCTATTCTTTCTCTCTCTCTCTCACCCCTCTTCTCTCTCTCTCTCATCCCTCCTCTCTCTCTCACCCCTATTCTCTCTCTCACCCCTCTTCTCTCTCTCTCTCACCCCTATTCTCTCTCTCACCCCTCTTCTCTCTCTCTCTCTCTCACCCCTCTTCTCTCTCTCACCCCTCCTTGCTCATCCCCCCTCTCGCTCTCTCTCTCTCTCTCTCTCTCATCCCCCTCTGTCTCTCTCTCTCTCTCATCCCCCCTTTCTTGTCCTCTCACCCCCCTCTCTCTCAACCCCCCCTCTCTCTCTCTCATCCCCCTTCACCCACCCCCCCTCTCTCTCCCTCCCTCACCCACCCCCTCTCTCGTGAGATCTCAGGGGTTCATGCTGGGACTTGTAGTCCTTCAATTTTG
Source organism: Pelophylax lessonae (assembly GCF_965119305.1). Classification (NCBI taxonomy): domain Eukaryota; kingdom Metazoa; phylum Chordata; class Amphibia; order Anura; family Ranidae; genus Pelophylax; species Pelophylax lessonae. The sequence continues at coordinate 81,181,452 of NC_138773.1, forward strand.
GAGGGAGCCACATCCATTAAAAAAGAAGGAGTGGGGCAAAGTTACATAGGTGGGGGAGGGGGGGCACCCAATTTTAGTCTTGCCTAGGGCAGCACAAAACCAAAATACACCACTGAGTCTGCCCCCGGATTTGTCCCCAGGATTCAGGGCTGGATTAACGTAGACCATGCATCCCATGCTGGCTGAGAAACAGCCTGGTGGCTCAGATGCTGATGCCCCCTGCTGGGCGATCTCACTGCCGTTCCTGCTGCTGTTCCGTTGAGGAGAGGCAGATCCAAAAATTGACTGTGTGGGCTGAAACCGGGAGGTGAGCAGATTGGGGGCGGGGGGGGGGGGGTTCTGTTTGCACACAGGTAAGGGCAGTGGAGATGTAGGGGTCAGAGCTGCTGCAGTTGAATGGAGAGATGGAGAGTTTAGCATTTATGGGGGAAGGGCTAAGAGGTGGCTGCAGAGATAATCTGTGAGAGAAGGCTGCAGAGGTGAGCTATGGATGTGGGGGCAGAACTATCCTCTGTGCATAGCAAACCTCTGAACCCTGTACTCTATGCCTCACACCCTCCTGTATATTATGTAGTCCTGTGCCCAGCGCTCTGTGTATTATGTAGTCCTGTGCCCATCACTCTGTGTATTATGTAGTTCCGTGCCCATCGCTCTGTGTACTATGTAGTCTTGTGCCCAGCGCTCTGTGTATTATGTAGTCCTGTGCCTAGCGCTCAGTTTAATATGTAGTCCTGTGCCCAACACTTTGTGTATTATGCAGTCCTGGACCCAGCACTCTGTGAATTATGCAGTCCTGAGCCCAGCGCTCTGTGTATTATGTAGTACTGTACCCAACACTCTGTGTATTATGCAGTCCTATGCCCAGCCCTCTGTGTATTATGCAGTCCTGTGCCATGTGCCAATAAAAGGAAAATATGTCCTTGGATTTTATTTTTAAAAATCTGGTCACCTTAACTAACAAGGCACATCAAAGTAACACAAATGTTCCATTTGCTCCATGTGTGTACTCCTAAGCTTGGGAGAACATCACCCAGTATCCAAATGGTTTACGTGTTTTGAGGGCAGTGTCCTCTTCCTCAGAGGAAGAAGGCTCCCAGGAAGAGGGCACTGCCTTTGAAACACATGAACCATTTGGATCCTGGGTGATGTCCTCCCAAGCTTGGGAGTACAAGGATCATATGGAACAGTTGTGTTACTTTGATGTGCCTTGTTAGTCATATCATCTATTCATATATTCATTTACACATTTTTTATAATAAATGATTATTTAGATAATGTGCTAGACTGTTGCACCCTCTCTCTCTTTGTGTTTTTTTCAGCTGTAATAACCCCTAGTATTGGTGCCAGTTTACACAGTAATAACCCCTAGTATTGGGGCCAGTTTACCCAGTAATAACCCCTAGTATTGGTGCCAGATTACACAGTACAAGCCCCTACTATTGGTGCCAGTTTACGCAGTAATAATTCCTAGTATGAGTGCCAGTTTATGCAGTCATAACCCCTAGTATTGGTGCCGGTTTATGCAGTAATACCCCTAGTAACGGTGCCAGTTTATGCAGTAAACCCCTAGTAATGGTGCCAGTTTATGCAGTAATAGCCCCTATTATTGGAGCCAGTGTACGCAGTAGTAGCCCCTAGTATTGGTGCCAGTTTATACAGTAATAACCCTTAGTATTAGTGCCAGTTTACGCAGTAATAGCCCCTAGTATTGGTGCCAGTTTACGCAATAATAAAGCCTAGTATTGGTGGCAGTTTACGCAGTAATAACCCCTAGTATCGGTACCAGTTTACGCAGTAAGAAAGCCTAGTATTGGTGGCAGTTTACGCAGTAATGAAGCCTAGAATTGGTGCCTTTTTACGCAGTAATAAAGCCTAGTATTGGTGCCAGTTTACGCAGTAATAACCCCTAGTATTGGTGCCAGTTTACACAGTAATAAAGCCTAGTATTAGTGCCAGTTTACACAATAATAAAGTCTAGATTGATGCCATGCTCTCCGCACAGAGGGGGTAGAGAAAAATAGCGAGACCTGCCAACCACAGTAATGAAAGTGTTAATGCCAGCCAAGACAATACTTTTATCAACTTCATGGGAGATCTTTATAATTTCCCCGCGGGTCTCCTGATGCTGTTCGGTACAGCACACCTCTCCATCTGGGACTCCTTCCCTCCGCCACACACTGTGGCAAAACTTAGGGGGAAGGCTGCTACAGTGCACCTCTCCATCTGGGAGTCATGCCCCTACAGCAGGGGTGCCCAACCTTTTGAGGAGTGAGGGCCATTTTAGCGACTTGGTAACCAGTCGCGGGCCACAATGAGCGGAGCGGGCAGATGATAGGTCCATGTCCACTCAGCATTTGCAGAGCAGACAAGGACACAGCCCGCTCTACTCAATGGGCCCGCCAATCAAATCATCCCAGACAGAAGGGGATGGATCCTCTTCTGTTTTTTAAGTGGATCAGATTGGGGATAGGCATGTGTAAATGGACACAAGTCCATTTATATCTACCGCTCTTTAGAGGTGAATTGAAGGGTCCAATTGGGTCCACCTAAAAAGAAGACAGGCAGACCTGATCAGACTGATCGTGTGAAAGGGGCCTAAGGCTGTTTTTACACTGATACACTGCGGTTTACCTACACCTCAACAGACCTCAATCTTCACTTCTTCCTGCTGCAGGCAGGTATGGCTTGTGGCTGCTCCTGGTTGTCCTCTAGGGCTGGTACTGCTGGTGGGTGCTACTGGTTGTCCTCCAGGGCTGGTACTGCTGGCCGGTAATGCTGGTGGGTACTACTGGCTGGTACTGCTGGTGGCTGCTGCTGGCTGTCCCCCAGGGTTAGTACTGCTGGTTGGTACTGCTGGCTGGTACTGCTGGTGGGTACTGCTGGCTGGTACTGCTGGTGGGCACTGCTGGCTGGTACTTCTGGCTGGTACTGCTAGTGGGTACTGCTGGTTGTGTTCCAGGGCTGGTACTGCTGGCTTGTAATGCTGGTGGGTACCGTTGGCTTGTGCTGCTGGTTGCTGCTGCTGGCTGTCCTCCAGGGTTGGTACTGCTGGCCGTTACTGCTGGCTGGTAATGCTGGTGGGCACTGCTGGCTGGTACTGCTGGCATGTACTGCTGACGGGTACCACTTGCGGGTACTTCCGGCTGTTGCTGATTGGGACAGCTGGCTCCTCTGAGACACCAATGGAGTGTGACAGGAGCAGCGCTGGAGGTAGCATGCAGCTGCAGTAGAGAGCAGAGCCAATGCTTCCTGTATCGCTCCTGTCACAGGTGGAGTGCATTTGGTATCATTCTGCCTGTGACAGAAGCTGGAACTATACAGGAAGCATTGGCTCTGCTTCCTCTATTGCCAACTCCATTCACCACAGTAATGCTGGAGGATGGCGGGTCAGGATCCCGCAATCTGGGCTTACCGACCCACCATCCCAAAACAGGAGGTGGGATCCTGTTGTGGGGGCATATGGGGGGGTAAAATAATGTTGTGGGGGCAATGGCCCCTCCTAGTGACACCACTGACTGACACTGGCTGGGAGGGACTGACACCGACGTCGCTAGTGACACTAATACAGTGATCAGTGATAATACTGTACACTGACTTTGTACTAATGACACAGGTTAGGTGACAGGGAAATTAAAGAGTTAACGGTGGAGGGCAATCAAGAGGTTAACTGTGCCTAACACATGTATGCAAGTGTTTCTTTGCTGCTTGTACACACACAGAATTTGGCTGGCTTCTCTCCCTGAATGAAAAAAGCTCAGAGTGGAAGAAACCGGCCATATCTTTTGTGTTCTATTTATAAACACACAGAGGTCTGTGAAACCAAACCAACTTTCGGGTCTCCACTCCAGCATCTATGTCCCCCATTCAGTGTGTTCCACTGAGGTGGCAGGTCAGGCTAGGAGTCCGCCCTGACTTCATGTAATCCACAGAACAAATAGAGAAAAATCTCAGCCACTGCCCGCCATACAAGCCCCACTTTTAATAATTGATAGCAGCCTCAGCCTAACTCCATCCAGGCCACCCCCCAACATGTTTTACCCCACACAAGGGGCTTAGTCATAGAGGTAAGGCTTACCTGCATGACTAATCCCTGTGGGTAGGGTGAAACATGTTGAGGGGCATGGCCTGGATGGAGATAGGCTGAGGCTGCTTTCACTTATTACACCCTGGGCTTGTATGGTGGGCAATGGCTGAGATTTTTCTCTATTTGTTTTGTGGATAACACAGAGGTCTGCACTGTGATTGGCCACAGCCAATCAGCAGGTATACAGCGAAAATCATTGGCTTTAACCAGTGCCAGGACAAGGTCATCCAGCGCACTGGAAAAAGATGCCAAAATGTGCCCCACCCCCATTATAAGCGAGCTTAGGGGATTCTATCCCCAGCAGTTATCTACTTGTCAATAGGAGGATTTTTATTAGGAGTGGAGTCATCACAAAAAATGAGGCTGTGCCGAAAGGAGGCTCTCTACTGCTCTCCCCACTGCTCCCAGTGCATGACAGGAGTAGTGATGCCACCCTCATCCCTGCTGTATACAACTGCGCCCAGTACAATCGTCCCTCCTGCCCACCCCTTGTCCCGGCCCTGGCTGTAGCCTGTTGTGCTGTGGCCAATCACAGAACAGATCAGCAGAAAACCAGGAAGTAAACTGTGACGTACCTGGACGGCCACTCTCCCGCAGAAAACGTACTGTGGGTGGGTTGCAAGTGGTTAAGTGAGGGTAGAAGAGTGATTGGCTCCTGCAGATGTCTGTCAGAAGTTGGGAAAAGGAAGCAGGGGCATAGATTGTCACACACTGTGTGTGTGTCCGTGGTCTGAAGCATGCACGCATATGTGTATTCTTTGCAGCTGACTTAGATTGGGGTGTAGTGCTTCGGAGAAATGCTGAGCATACAGGAAAAGTCTAATTTCAAAAAATGTAGTCTGCTTTCCCTGATCTACAATTTAAAAAACATTTTTGGGTTTAGTATCACTTTGATCAAATTTTATAAGGAATAAAGTGACAATTCTTTGCTTGAAGGAAACAGTTCCTATAAAAAAAGAGAGTCTACCATTGCGTTTCTGGTTTTCCTATACTATTCACCTAGTTGTAACAGTGATGCAATGGGTTTAAAGTGACACCAAACACTGCTTTCTACAGTAAAAATTATATTCTAGTATGTGTCTTTTTTTTTTTTTAAAAAAAGGACCTTTCATTGCCCTATCCTTCCTTAAAATATCCAAATTCCTTTTTGTAGTATCCTCTTAGCATAGGACACTAGGTAAATTTAGTTTCTGCAATCAAGGGAGCAGTGATCGTGTGTCCTGGTCTGTTTAGGGTTTCACAGGTTGGGCGTCTGATTGCTTCCCCCTGTCTCTGGAAGAAACTTCAAGAGCTTATGAAGGGAGATGCAAATAACCAGCCTGAACCTTTATCATGTTCCAGACAATCCCAGGAGAGGATTGTATTAAAGGGAGCTGAAAAACTTATAAATAGTCTGAAGCACTGGAGAGCTGGGATCTCTCTTCCCAGGAGGGTTCCAGAGCCCTCAGGCAGCCCATGGACTATGTAGCTGTTCTAGTGGCCTCAGCACTGTCAGAGCTGAGAGTTTTAATGCTGAATGCAGGACCTCACCACAAGGGTTCTGCTCTGGAGAAGTATCACTTACTGGTCCTTGCCCGGAGGAAGTTGGAAGATGGCAACAGTTGAGGACTTGTTGTGAGTAAGGACCCTAAATTGATCCATGTGTATGTGCAGTGTTCTAGAAATCTCATTGGGCACCAGTAGTTTTGTAGAAACATACACTAAATTTTTGAAGCTAACTAAAGTGTAAAGGAGCACTCTAACTACACTAGATATCCCTTTCCTCACACTAATAAATAGCTAAATGACACTTTTCAAGTAAAATTAACAGAACTGCTTCCACTCTCTTCCATGTCCAGTATAACAATGCTAGGAATATGGCGGGGCGATCTTATATACTGGGGGGCGTATTCACTAATGATTGGTCTAGGGACCCCCTAGTCACTCCAATCACATTCCTAGCATTCTCCTGTTCCCTCAATTGGCTTTTGCTAATGGTTCTGGTCCAATCACGGGCTTTTAATGCCCATTTCCTGAAGCATTGCATTTTGGGCGGTTCTGGTTGCCGAATTCCGAACTTTTTGGGCAAAAAGTTCTAAATTCGGCCGAACCTCGAACACCCAATGTTCGGGCCGAACCGATGGTGGACCCGAACCGTTCGATCATCCCTAGTCCTAAAGTTCGGTCATTTTATGTTTTCAAGGCATATTGCTTTAAGTTTTCTATCTTGACGCTTTGATGTCTTCCTTGGTCTACCAGTACGCTTCCCGTTTGATTTGTACTTGGTCCAGATTTTTGACATAGCTGGTTTGGAACGACCAACATTATTTGCAATATTCCGTGATAATTTACCTTCTTGAAGAAGTTTTATAATCCTATCCTTTGTTTCAACTAACATCTCTCATATTGGAGCCATGATTCAAGTCAGTCAGGTTGGCGTAAAAGCTCAACAAGATGTGCAAGAACTCTTTTTTAACTGCAGACTAATTAGCAGATGTAAACTGATGCAGATGTTTGTTTTAGAAATGCAAAGTACATGGTGATTTCATAATATTTTCCTCAGAATTGAGTGATTCCATATTTTTCCTTTGCTTGATCTGCAAAAACAACTGCAATTGACTGCAGTTTTCTTTCTTTTTTCTTTTTTTAAGTGTTTCTTAAAGCCAGAAGGTTGGAATGTTAAATGAAAATACCGTAGTTTTAAGGCATGTCTGTGAATAGTTTTTTTTTCTACACAATTGAATGAACATTTTCAAAAAAGGTGGTAATTCCATACTTTTTGCCAGGAGTTGTACTTGTATGAAAAAGTATCCTGTTCTCTTTGTGATGGTTCCTTTGTGTGAAATCCCTGGCGTTCCTGCCAGTGCTTCTGCTTTCCTATTAAAAACTGATCACACTAGGCGGCAGCCAAAAGAAAGATTTCCTGTCAGTGGCGTAGCGTGGGTTGTCAGCATCCGGGGCAAAGCAAATAATTTGCGCCCCCTAACCCGTGGGATTTTAGCACTCGAGTCTCTTGCACTAGATTAGTTAAACAAACCCTTACCCCCTAAGCACATGTATTGTTTGTTATGAAAATACTGATCTAATTAAAGTAAAATGCATCTAAATACAAGTTTGAATGACCAGCGTGCCCCCTTTCAATGCAGAGAGACCAGCGTGCCCCCTTTAATGCAGAATGACCAGCGTGCCCCCTTTCAATGCAGAATAACCAGCATGCCCCCTTTCAATGCAGAGAGACCAGCGTGCCCCCCTTTCAATGCAGAATTACCAGTATGCCCCCTTTCATTGCAGACAGACCAGCGTGCCCCCTTTCAATGCAGACTGACCAGCGTGCCCCCTTTCAATGCAGAGTGACCAGCATGCCCCCTTTCAATGCAGAATGACCAGTGTGCCACCTTTCAATGCAGAGTGACCAGCGTGCCTCCTTTCAATGCAGAGTGACCAGTGTGCCCCCTTTCAATGCAGAGTGACCAGCGTGCCCCCTTTCAATGCAGAGAGACCAGCATGCCCCCTTTCAATGCAGAATGACCAGCATGCCCCTCTTTTATTGCAGAGAGACTAACCTGCAGCGGCGGCTTCTCCTCAGTTCCCTGCGTCTCCTCGAGTCCTCCCGCCTCCTCCTCTGCCAATGGCATGCGTTTGCCTTTCGACCAATCAGGAAGCAGGTCTCGGACCCGCTTCCCGATTGGCCAGGAGGAGGATCCGTGTGACAATAGGGAATTTTCATTCGCTATTGTCACACCCTTTTTTGAAGTCTATTAGAGCCTCTGCCCCTAATCACTTGATTAAAAAAAAAAACACTCTGTGATAGCGTCAGGCTGCTGACTCACTCGCTGCTAAACAGACTGATCAGTGAGGAGAGGCGGCATAGGCGGGGCTTGGCTTGCAATGCCACCCCACCCTACACCAATGGACAGGTGAGGCACAGTCCAGCCCGCCCCGACCCACCATGTTCAGCCATCTCCAAGCCTAAAGATGGAGGCAGCCACAGACAGTGTGTGAACTGTGTATGTCAGAGTCAGACAGACAGAGTTACACTGTGGATGCGCCCCCCCCAGATGTTGCGCCCGTTGCGGCCGGCCCCCCCTGCAGCCCCCACGCTACGCCACTGTCTCCTGGATCATGTCCCAGGAGAAGATAGTTAGGCTGGTTTTGATGCAATATGGGAGCCCTGGTGTCTGTTTATCACCCCTCCGTCTCCCTAGCAGTAATCATTGGGGGTGGAGGGGGGCCCCTTCCGGTCTCTCGGGTTATTTTGCCCATCTGGGTGGGGGCCCCCCCTTCCCATTCTTCATTACCTCCTCTCAACTTCCACGCCGGCATCTCCTTTCGCTTTCTCTTCTCTTGAAATCTTTATTTCCTTCTTTCTTTTTTTCCTCCTCTTCTCTTGAATTCCCTTTCTGTATCTCTTTTGGTTTGTTATTTTTGTCGCTTTCTCAGGTATATTTATTGCCCAGCACCTGGGTGCCCGAAATACTCTGTTATTGCTGTCTCTCGGAACGCCTCTCTAGTCAGTTCGCAGCGGGCAATGATATTACTCCACTCATGGTTGATGACATGTTTTGTTTGATGTAGGGGAATCTTTGGACGCTGACCAGGTTCACAGGCTCCCTAGGTTTGTCCCTTTATTATTTGTTCTTTTTTTTTTTTGATATCCAGTTCTTTTTCTGTACTGCACTTGAATTTGTATTACCCTGCTCTGCCGCAAGGGGGAGCTGGATGTGTCATTTTTGGTCTCTAGGCCTTGATTCTGATACCTGATTTTGTTTGTATTTTGTTCTTACTTTGAAAATAAAAAACTTTTGCAAGTAAAAACTGATCACACTAAGCAGAAGAACACATCATGGTCAGTTCTCTAGCTGTGCTTGGAACTCAGCCTGCTATTGTCCAATGATCAGACTTGTCCTGACAAGCCCCTCAGCATTACCGCTCACTGTGCTGCTGATTCTCCTCCCCCAGCTCCTATGCAGCTGAGAACAGAGGGAATGTGATCAATTTTAAAAAAGGGGGAAAAAAAGGTATTTATCATTTTTTATATCTATACAAAAATGTTTTTGCCTTTCATTTCAGTTTTTAACTGAAAGGGTTGTTTTACAAGGTGATCACTTACAATCACTTTAATTGAGTCATCCAGGCCAAGTATAGTGTGGATTGGCTGATTTACCTAAAATAATGTTTGCAGAGAACCAGCCCACATAGTGACAAGATTTGACCCACGAGAATCACTTTGTTCTTCTCTATATTTTACCCAGGGGTTCAGCAAAATTTCGTTATGTTTTCTTTCCTTATTAGGGAACACGCAGAAATAATTTTACACTATTTTGCATAGTGCAGTGGAAGAGAACGACCCGTGTACGCATAAAACAACCAAATGACTATAAAGTCTCTGGAAAATAATGTTCAGTCAATTGACGGAGATCTACAAATGAGAGGATTTGATCCGACATCATTTCTGCAGCTTGACCTGAACAAATTATCTTCTGTGCATTTTCATTTTGTTGTCTGATCAACAGGGCACTCTCCACACAAGATCACTCACCTGTTAATCTCTAACACCAGCTTCTTGAGTCCTTCCTGCAATCATCGCTTGGTGACTGCTTTTTTCGCTCTAATAAAAATATCATTTTTTTTCATTATAACATTTCATGAAGGATTAACTGAGTAATCCTTTTATGAAGTCAGACTTATATAAAATTAAAATAGCATTAACATACAATAAAACCTGAACACATTTTTCTGACTGGCAATGTGGATGTTTAAAATAATATAAACAAGAAATATTATTTTCTAAAATAATTTAAATGTAAGTGAATATATAGTCTTGTCAACATTTTATAGATATATGTATAAAATATAAGTTTGATGTAAATAATCTTATTGAAGAATATAAAAGTGGTATAGAACTCGAAAACGGAAAAAAAAAAAAAACAGCAGGGTTGATTTACTAAAATTGGAGACTGCAAAATCTGCGCATAGAAACCAATCAGCTTCCAGGTTTCCTTTGTCAAAGTTTAATTGGACAAGCTGAAGTAAGAAGCTGATTGGCTATCATGCACAGCAGCTCCAGATTTTGCACTCCCTAGTTTTAGTAAATCAACCCCTTCAACCGGCAGGGTTTCCAGGACGGAACAGAACAAAGTGGTCTCTTCTTCAAAAATGCTTCCTCCTGCTTGTGCAGCTCAGTGTACATTATGGCACCCGACCTGTGCCAGATGATTTGCCTCCTGTTTGTATATGCGGGAGTGACATTATGGCGGCCCAGGCATTGAAGAGGCTGAACACATGGAACCCAGAATGGAGACTGTGCAAAGATGGAATTGATTAGTGACAAGACAGTGCTGGAGGGCACAGATGACAGGTAAGTCTGTCAGAATGTGCTACTAGGGGGTGCATTCTAGCACGTTATGGCATAACTCACCTGGGTGCCAATTATGGTTAAAAAAAAGAGTTTAATACAATTTTAAGGTAAGCTCTAGCTCCAGCTTACTCACTTACCCACATCCGAAGCCCCCTTGGATGTTTATATCTTAAATTCCCTGTACTTACCTTTTTGCTGCAGTATTTAGGCCTCTCTTATAAATATAAGAGATTCCTCTAGCACAAGTGGGCAATATCTTTTCAGAATGTCTGGTATGACGAAACGCATCAGGATCTCATCATAGATAGCCTGTCTTGACTGCAATTTTGGTGTTTTATCTGTGGATGCTTGTAAGTGCATTTCTGCTTCTTAAATAAACCATTTTTTAGCAGTTTTACACTATGTATTCTCCTTTGGCTTATTTACATGCTACATGGTAAATAAGGGATTCATCCTTCATCCTCTCCATTGACTGTGGGCCTGTGGGAACATCCGAGGGTAACATCCATTATAGAGGAATCCAGGATCTTATCTGTGAAGCTTGTTTGACCTGTATGCTATATGGCAGTATAGGTCCATGCAATTTGGTGAGCGCATAATTTATTATTTGTTTCATTTGGTGACGGGATCTGACTGCCACTTTGATCATCCTTATCATTGCTGGATTCCATACTTCACTTGTGGATTTCACCTGTTTTATGTTATGTTTTTATGACTCTTACCATACACCATTATATGCATTTATGGGACTTTTTTTCACTGTTACTTGATAAGGTGTTATGATTATTCCTTATGCACATATATTGTGAATATTCAAGGTTCACTATTTATTTTTAGTGCTGCACTTATTATTTATTTTGTATTTATCACAACTTTTATTCTCAGTTGTTTGTGCTAGCAGCTCCTTTTTGTTTGGATAGCGCGGTATTCACATTTTTTCTTTTTGAGTATTTAGGCCAGTGCAGTGATGTCATGGGTTCTTCCTCTTCTTCCTCAGTGGCACCAGTGGGTGTCCTCACTCTACCTGTTCATCTGAGAGACACTCAGTTCAAGTATACTGTGAGGCAAGACTGTGTGAGGACACAACCCCAAGAAGCCAAGTCAATGACAGACTAGGCCCACAGAAAATGTATCAGATGATGCTGGCTGGCTGTCATTAAGCCTGAAATACATTGGCTCTGGACCTTAGAAGTAAGTCTGTTGGGAAAAACTCTCAGGATAAGGTGAGCAAAAAACAACTTCCCACTTTAATGTTTTATGCATACAGTACCTGTCAAAAGGATCCATTCCCCTTTACCCCTTGAAATTTTCCACATTTTGTCATGTTACAACCAAAAACATATATGTATTTTATTGGGATTTTATGTGATAGACCAACACAAAGTAGCACATAATTGTGAAGTGGAGGGAAAATGATAAATGGTTTTCCAAATGTTTTACAAATATCTGAAAAGTGTGGCATGCATTTGTATTCAACCCCCTTTACTCTGATACCCCTAACTAAATTCTAGTAGCACCAATTGCCTTCAGAAGTCCTCTAATAGAGTCCACCTGTGTGTAATTTAATCTCAGCATAAATACAGCTGTTCTGTGAAGCCCTCAGAGGTTTGTTAAAGAACCTTCGTGAACAAACAGCACTATGAAGGCCAAGGAACACATCAGACAGGTCAGGGATAACTCTGTGGAGAAGTTTAGAGCAGGGTTAGGTTAAAAAAAAAAATATCCCAAGCTTTGAACATCCCACAGATTCAATCCATTAATCAATTAACAATTAATTAATTAATCAATTAATTAACATTAATCATTAAACAATTAAATCACTGTTAAATCCATCATCCAAAAATGGAAAGAGTATGGCACAACTGCAAACCTTCCTAGACATGACCGTCCACCTAAACCGACAGGCCAGGCAAGGAGAGCATTAATCAGAGAAGCAGCCAAGAGGCCCATGGTTACTCTGGAGGAGCTGCAGAGATCAACAGCTCAAGTGAGAGAATCTGTCCCTAGGACAAATATTAGTCATTCACTCTACAAATCTGGCCTTTATGGAAGAGTAGCAAGAAAAAAAGCCATTGTTGAAAGAAAGCCATAAGAAGTCCCGTTTGCGAGAAGCCATGTGGGGGACACAGCAAACATGTGAAAGAAAGTGCACTGGTCACTTGAGACCAAAATTGAACTTTTTGGCCAAAAAGCAAAACGCTATGTGTGGTGGAAAACTAACACTGCACATCACCCTGAACACACCATCCACTGTGAACACGTGGTGGCAGCATCACGTTGTGGGGATACTTTTCTGCATCAGGGACAGGAAAGCTGATCACAGTTGATAGTAAGATGGATGGAGCCAAATATAGAGCAATCTTAGAAGAAAACGTGTTAAAATTAGCACTTGAGTCTTGACTTGAGACTGGGGGGAAGGTTTACCATAGATGAATCGATTTTCTTTCCTTCCACCATGGAAGAAGGAAAGAAAATTGCTTGATTCCCCCATCAACACAGTCGGTGTTGATGGGGGAATGTTTCCCACAGTACTATTATATTCTGCCAGTGAGGGGGGGGGGGGGGGCGCACAAGGAGCCTCCCCAGCTTGTAGAATATAAGGATTATTTCTAAGGGCTATATTTTAATTCACATGGGGGGGAAAAACGGGGAAAATTAAATTTTATGATACCAAGAAAAATATAGGCAAAATACTTAAACAGAGAAAATATATGTCTAAAAATATCAAGTTTTATTGAAACATTGTTAAAAAGCCCCTAGAGAAGTGGGGGGCAATGTAATAATGAATAACATCAAACAGTGTAATATAGAGGTGTAATGGCTAAAACTGTTTATAATACAGGCTTGTAACTGAAAATACATATACATAAAATATACACAGATGCCACAACCACAGTCTTTTTCAGGTGGTTGAGACTAGTGATTGACCGATATCGGTTTCCGTACCGATACCGATAGTTTGGCCAATCCATATCGGTATCGACCAATATTGGCCGATATTTTTGGACATTTAAAATTTTGCAAAGTAAACACAAATTTCAACACAAATCTGTTACTGAACATGTAAAACTTAATTTATTAACATTTTTAACATTAAGGGCTCTTTCTTCACACCTTAACTGCATGAGAACTGATAGGAAAACTTCAATTGCAGGGACATTTAGTTTCACATCATTTCTGATTGCGCATTAATGGATAATAATAAACTGCTGCAGTAGTGCACTCAATCACTGCAATAATTTTAAATCACTACTGCAGTGAAGTCAATGCAAAACTGCTAGAAAAAAAGATAGGCAACACAACAGCTACACAGTGGATTGGACTGAAGTCAGTGGACTACCTCTGCAGTATGGCTCTCACTGCAACTACTACTGCAGTCAGTGCAAAACTGCTAGAAAAAAAGCTAGACAACACAACAGCTACACAGTGGATTGGACTTGAGTCAGTGGACTACCTCTGCAGTATGGCGCTCACTGCAACTACTGCAGTCAGTGCAAAACTGCTAGAAAAAAAGCTAAATGTTTAACTATGTATGGCCAGCTTAAAGTTGACTCACTATATTAGAACTTACTTTATTACTTTATTACCATCTATACTATACTTTATTACCATCTATGTCTCTATTAGGGGAATTAAACAAAAAGTATAGAGATTTCTCTTCACTTCCTGTTTGATGTCCATCTATTAGACAGGAAGTGAAGAAAAATCTCCTAAATGGGGACAAGCCAAATGAGGTGACAGTTTTCAGTATATTTTATTAAATTTAACCACTTTAGCCCCGCTCACATGGAGGCTACTGCGGCAAAGTGCCGCGATCCCGTCCAGCGACGTAGACCTACGTCGCTGGACTCCGCCCCTTGTGGGTGGCGCTCGCGCGCCGCCGGAGGCTCGCTCCCGCTGTTTTCATTCACAGCGGGAGTCGGGCCAGGGGAGGAGCAGCGGCGATTCGTCGGGGATCGAGTCTGGAGATCCGCCCGCTGTGTGTAAACACAGCGGGCGGATCTCCATAGTGACAGGGACTGACAGATTGGAGTGTTCAGCATAGCTGGACATCCGATCTGTCCTTCTGTTACACAGTCACCTCCCCCCCCCCCCACACGTCAGTAAGCACCAGGCATACATTAACCCCTCCCTCTCCAATAAAATTAACCCCTTCCCTGCCAGTGTCATTTTTTACAGTAACAGTGCATATATATAGCACTGATTACTGTAGAAATGTCACTGGTACCCCCAAAAGTGTCAAAAATGTCAGTCAAGGGTCCGATCTGTCCGCCGCAATGTTGCAGTCCCGCAAAAAAAATCGCAGATCACCGCCATTACGCGTTTAAAAAAAAACACCAAAAATGACAGAAATCTTTCCCTTAGTTAGTAAACGCAATAACTTTTGCGCAAACCAATCAAAATATGCTTATTGCGATTTTTTTTACTAAACATATGTAGCATAAAACAAATTGGCCAAAAATTTAAAAAAAATTTGATTTTTACATTTTTTTGGGGGGGAATTTCATATAAAAAAATGTGAAAAATATTGTTATTTTTTCAAAATAAACGCTCTTTTTTTGTTTATAGCGCAAAAAGTAAAAATCGCACAGGTGATCAAATACCACCAAAAGAAAGCTCTGTTTGTGGGAAAAAAAGGACATAAATTTAGTTTGGGTACGGCGTTGCACGACCGCGCAATTGTCAGTTAAAGTCGCACAGCGCCGAATCACAAAAAGTGGCCTGGACGGAAGACAGCAAAATCCTCCGGTGGTAAAGTGGTTAAATTAGTAAATGATAAATACAATTTTTTTTTTTTGAAAGTAGAATAAGACAAAAAGTACACAAAAAGAAATAGCAAATCAATCAGATGTAAGATAAATAAAACAAAAAAAAAGGGGTATTTTAACTCTTTCTTCTCCTACTCAGAAAAAAAAAAAAAAGAATTAACTAGAGTTGTCCGTTAATAATGTTTTTCTAAATATGGTAATCGAAAGTAACCAATTAGACATCAGATAACTGTGGTCAGATCTGAGAATGATGAACGTTCATTGCTTGCTTAGGTCTCCTGAACTTTACACTGTAGCCCTTCCTTATTGGATAATCTTAAAAAAACTGCTGGCAGCTTCCAAACATTTTATTTTTTTGCCTCTGCATTCCATAAGCTGTTCAAACTGCCTCACTTGTGTTTACAAAGTTAAGAAGGCAATTAAAGGAAAGAAAATAATTGCTTTCTTTATTCTCGCTGTCAGTGTCCATGCCTGAGGTGAAGGTTGTTGTGTAGAGTTTTGCCTTGATCCTCACAATGGAGATAATATTCTGTTTATCTGGAACACTCACCAACTAAAATTCACTGAAAAATGTACGAAAAAAGTTACCAAGAAAACAATTTTTCTATATAATAAGGGACAAATAAGGAAACTAAGTTTGAAACCAAATGTTATCTTGGCCTTACTGCATTAGAAAACTGTGACCTCTGATAACAGGGGTACTGAATTAAAATTCACAGTGGTCCAGTTAGTAAAATTTTCTTCCAGCGGAGGTCTGAGTCTCATGTTTGTGCGATGACTCATATCACAGCCTCCTGTATACAATTACAGTCCCCCTCCCCTTTAGGGCCCAATCACCCTGGCTCTTATAGTAAAATGTAAGGTTCTACTGTGTGGGCACCTGTTAGAGCGAGATCCAGGAAGTGGCAGTGCAGTGCACATTTAAAGCGGTAGTAAACTGCAGGTGGTTAAAAAAGAATAAAAAATCCCTTGCAAGGCAATGTCCTAATGTGCTAGTATACATCGCATGCAAGCACATTATGAATAACTTGCCTTAGACCAAGGCCCTCCAGCATCATGCTGTCACTGCTGAGAGGGCTGACATCTTCTCCTAGTCTTCCTTTTGGGTTTGCGGCCTACAACTACATGAGTGGCCAGGGGGTGGGATGACGTCACTACAACACATGCGCGCGGGAGCCGCCGTTTACGGCACGGGCTCTGAAGGTTCGGGACTGTAAGCCGGACCTTCAGAGGGGATGCATCGGTGATGTTACTGGCTGCATGCACCCTGAATATCTCCTAAACTTTGCAAGTTTGGGAGATATTCACAGTACCTACAGGTAAGCCGTATTATAGGCTTGCCTGTAGGTACAAGTGGTGTAACAGAAATTACTACCAATTTAAGTGCATCGTACACTGTCCTTTTTTCCCTTTCAACTTTATTGAAATGTCAAAATTACATTTCATTCATTTTTATGCATCACAGCTCAGTTGCAGTGCATAAAAACAGACTGTACACTGAGCCTTCAGGTGAGCTCCAGTCAGTTGCAGAAAAACGCGCAAAGTATGCATTTATTCACACCACACTGTTCAGCAACCAGGGGCACTGTCGCAGTATGAACTATTGTTTTCTGTGTGCCCCTGCAGAGACCCATGTTTTTCTAGTGCAATAAAACACAGATCTCTGCACAAAGAGTGAACACACCCTTAAATCAGTGTCCTCAGTCCCTTCTACGTAACCCAGTCCCCTTTTTACATCACAGATCCCCACTTCACATATCAGTGCCCTCAGTGCCCCCTTCACTTTAAAGTTTCCCCGCTACATCCTCCTTAGACTCCCCCATCACATTACATCCCTCCTTTTACATCACATTTCCTCATTACATGACTGACCCCATCACATCCCACTTTTACATTACAGTCCCCCTTTATATCACAGACCCCCCCCCCCCCCCCACCACAGTCCCCCACCCTCACCCTTGTCATCATTGCTCTCAGTGCCCCTTGACATCACTATCCCCTCATCCTTAGACCACAGTCCCCTTCAAATCATTGCCCCCCTACCCCCATCCTTACATTACAGTCCTCTCTGCATAGTATCACCCCCTTACATCACAGTCCCCCCTTTACATCAAAGACCCTGCATCCCCCTCACATACACATATTACAGACCCCTGTCTCTTTCATCACATTCTTTCCTTTATATTACAGACTCCCATCCATTTCATCAGAGTCCTTCATTCCTATTACAGACCCCTGCCCCTTTCATCACAGTCCTTTCTTCACAGCAAAGTTCCTTTTACATCACAGCACTACCCCCAGACTTCCTTTACTGCCCTGCCTCACTCACACAACATGGTAGATGTGGTAGGTGTGGACTGAAGGAATGACATTTCATGCAAATGGAGGGTGAATGGTTGCCTGAACCACCCATTGGCCTAGCAACCAATGACCCTTTAAAAAATCCCACCCTCTATCAAGACCTACTGTGCCTCCCATCTTGTATTCTTCCTTGAGGATGACAGTGGCAGGTTGGTGGGCCGAGAGGACACTTAGGCATCTTTTTGGCAAGGCTGCGGTCTGAATAGGACTGTTACTCTGTCCGCATCTGGACCACGGTCTGCCATTTAGTGATGCCTGCCGTATAACATATTGTAAAATATATTGTTTTAAAAAGGGCCATGACTTTTCCTGATTACGGGTACTTAATTATAAGTCATAAAAGGTAACTGAAACAATCATGAGCCTGTGGAGAGTGGTTAAAATGTAAGTCCAGGCAAAACATTTTTTTTGGGGACAAAGAGACTTCCTCTAATCTACCATCAATGTTTTACCAAAAGCCAATGTATGTTCTCGCCTTCCCCCAATCTACTAAAAAAGTGTATTTTTTACTTTCTTGCTAATAGATTTTCTCTCAAGTCCTATTTGATGAAACGGAATCCCTGTAAAAGTAAAAGAAGGCCTAAGATAATTTCAAATGTTGGTAAATAGGTCAAAAAAACACCCAGTGCATTTTTGGGGCAACACCAGTTACCATTTATCAGGGCTCAACATAGGATAAAACTTGTTTGGATTCAGAAAAAAACTGAGACATTACACGATAATATTAGAAGCAATATTACCTCTCTTCATGGAGTGACTGAGTCGCAGCTTTTAAGTGGTTACTCAATGAAGAGAGCTGAATACTGGTTCCAATATTGATCTGTGAAATCACTCATTTCTCTGAGATAATTCAAGGCTTATCCTTTTTAGATGAAGGGGGAGTGGTGATGCCCCCCGAAATGTGTTGGCTGCTTTTATGACCTATTCAACAACAATTAAAATGATCTTGGACTCTTCCATCTATTTTGGTCTGGTGCTTCTTTGTGTATTTCCATGGTTTGGAGCTACTGTTGGGAGATTGTTGAAGAAAGTCTTGCTGTGTGGAAGTTGTCTCACCACAGCTATTTACCTTATTTAAAATGTTCCTTTATCTGACTGAGCAAACAAGTTTAAAAAAAAAGTTCCCATTGCCTCTTTAAATATCTTGTACTTTAAATCTCTCTAATGGAGCCCCGGATAGCAGTAAAACCCAACACAAGATCGATACCTTCTCCACTGTATCCCAAACTCTTTATGTGTTAACAAATACAAATGATCAAACATCCTATTTAGGTAATTCCCAGGTAAGCAGGGTAATAAAGGTCAGCATAAAAACACATCATTTAACCACTTAAGCCCCGGAAGATTTTACCCCCTTCCTGACCAGGGGTTTTTTTGTGATTTTTTACTGCGTGACTTTAACGGACAATTGCACGGTCGTGCGACGCTGTACCTAAACAAATTTCACGTCATTTTTTTCCCCACAAACAGAGCTTTCTTTTGGTGGTATTTGATCACCTGTGCGATTTTTTGATCATGTGCTATAAACAAAAAAAAGAGCGTAATTTTTGCAAAAATAACAATATTTTTCACTTTTTTTTATATGAAATTCCCCCCCAAAAAAATGTAAAAATCAAAATGTTTTAACATTTTCGGCCAAATTGTTTTATGCTACCTATGTTTGGTAAAAAAAATCGCAAAAAGCGTATTTTGATTGGTTTGCGCAAAAGTTATCGCGTTTACTAACAAAGGGAAAGATTTTTGTCATTTTTGGTGTTTTTTTTTTTTAACGAGTAATGGCGGCGATCTGCGATTTTTTTTGCGGTACTGCGACATTGCGGCGGACAGATCGGACCCTTGACTGACATTTTTGACACTTTTGTGGGTACTAGTGACATTACTGCAGTAATCAGTGCTATATATATGCACTGTTACTGCAAAAATGACACTGGCAGGGAAGGGGTTAACTGTATTGAACAGGGAGGGGTTAAGTGTGTCCTAGGGGCGTGATTCTAACTGTAGTGGGACATGGCTACTAGTGTAAAAACAGAGATCAATGGTTCTACATGGTAGAACCGTCTGATCTCCATTTTTACACAGGGGAGAATGACAGGCGGCTTGTTTACATAAGCCACTCTGCCTTTCTCCCGCTGTACCGACGATCGGCGAGTGACCGGCGGACATCGGGTCCGCCGGTCACACGCCCGCACTCCTCCCTGAACAAGCCTCAGCGGGCGCTCGCCTCTGCGGGCGCACGCTCGCCCGCTATTGGCTCCAATCCCAGTGACAGGCGAGTGACGTAGATCTACGTCACTGCCTGGCCGGGGCTGACTGCCGCAGTAAATATACTGTGCGCAGTCGGCAACCGGTTAAAGTTTGTCTTTGCTTTTATTTTTTCCTTACCTGGCTATTGATTTTTCTTGTTGGTTTTTGAATAAATAATGTCAAGTATTATGCACTTGTAAGGTAAGTATCATGTAGACTATTGGATGAAATTAATAAAAACAGGTCTCATTTTTTACACAGTCTGTAACAGGTATATATTTTTTTCAGAAACACATGTACAGTTGGTGAATTTTCCAACACCAAATGTTTTGCTGTAGATGCAAACTTCAATAAATGCGTAGCTATCATTTAAGAACCTGTTTTGCTCACTTTCCTGCTTTTATGCACGTAAGGCCATCTTGTTCTGGAAGAAGCCAGTGGCCCCAGTATCAGGCATGTTGTCATTGAGCAATGTAAGACTATTTGACATGCAATTTCTCCTTTTGGCCACATTATGGAGATGGGGAGATACTGACCTTTCCTTCCTGAACATGAGGAGACACAGATGACATTGGGAAACTGAAAAAGTTTCAGGAAGTGCTACCCCAGGGCTGTGGAGGAGAGTATGAGGGGAGGACTGTGCATTTATGAGGGACAATGTGCAAATGTGCCCAATTAAATTCAGTTAATATATTTTTTGTTTTAGCACTATAAATTATTTATATATCACATTATTCATATATTGTTATACATATTTAGTTCAGTACACATTCCTAAGTGCAGGTTTACCCCCAGGTCTTTTCAGTTTATGAGGGACAACCGCACAGCCCAGCACCATCCCAGGAGAGTGTCATGTACCTGGGTGTCCTTGAACCAGGAGGTTCCCTGTTCCATAGTTTGCAGCCTTATCTGTTGTGCCACAAAGAAGCTCTGGAGTTTTTGCAGTGATTTTCCAGCCTGATGCTTTACTTTTGGACTCACTAGCTCCACCTGCTGCCAGCTGCAAACAATGTACAATTTACTCAGCCTTCAAAAAGCAGCACTTCCTGTTCCTCAATGCCCGTTTGTTTGGAATATCTTCCTGGGTGTACTGCTTGCTCTTTGATAGACTTTCGTGTATGAACTTTTGCCTGTATTCTTGACCCCTCTTCAGCCTGCCGAATCTGTACTTCACTGCCAGCTTGTTTATGACTTCTGCCTGCCTAACCATTCTTTGGATTACATTTGGATACCGCTTTGCCCAATCTATTGCCTGATCCCTGATTACGTTTTCGCCTGAATCCTCAGCACTCAAAACTCCACTTCGGGTTTTACCTAACAGTTACCTAACAGAGAGAGACAGGCTGCTGAGGTAATGCAGGAGGCAAGGGGAGAGACAGCGGGAGGGAGAGAGCCACTAAAGCCCCTTTGCTGTGCCAGAGTCCGCACCTGGAGGGGAAGAGACGGACCCAAGTTGGGACACCATTTTGCCGTGCTGTTCGTCAGGGTCGCTCTAAGTAACCTGAGTGAGTGGACGCCGATCAGAGGGACAGCTACTGCTCTGTCGCTGGGTCTGGTGAGAGGGCCTTGCACTCATCCTTTGTTATCACTGCTTTAGGCCAAGTCCCTAGAACTGCCTGATCTGCTATCCCATAGCTTTTGTGCTGCCTGTAGGCTTTACTGATGGCCACAACAAGCTCAAACGATTTGGCTGGTGAAGATTCAGGACTAAAGATTGCCCCTAACCTTAGTTATCCAAGAACCATGGCCGTTTGCTAGTTAAGGGGTACCAAACCTCTGTCTATCTCCTTTGAGTGCACTCAAAACCAGTTGGGATTAGAAGTACTCTTGTTGTATTTACAGATAATATTCATTGTTTATTGTTAATTTGCCTGCTGTGT
The DNA here is from genome assembly GCF_965119305.1 of Pelophylax lessonae. Classification (NCBI taxonomy): domain Eukaryota; kingdom Metazoa; phylum Chordata; class Amphibia; order Anura; family Ranidae; genus Pelophylax; species Pelophylax lessonae. The sequence continues at coordinate 81,203,127 of NC_138773.1, forward strand.
GTGTTAAATTTGGTTTAACCATTATTTATGCCAATTCGTATCAACAGATTAAGCATATTTATCACTAAACAGTAGGGATGAGCTTCAAGTTCGAGTCGAATGTAAGTTTGACTCCAACATCGCCAATTCGATCGTTCGTTGAATGACAAACAAATGTGCTTCTTCGCGGGAAATTAGAGTTTCCCATAATGCACTGCACGCGTGCCGCGCGTGCAACGCGTTGTTTGATTGGCCAAAGCATGCACCCTGACCTCATGCTTTGGTCAATCAAATGATCTCTGCCATGATTGGACTAAAGGCAGGCTGCCTTTAGCCAATCATGGCTCACGGGCCAAGTACACGCCCCACACTACATAAAGGCTGCTCGCGCAGCCGCAGCGTCTAGTGTCATTGTGCGGGCGATCAGACAGGGACAGGCACGTGATTCAGGCAGGAAGAGAGTAGTTTTTTTTTTAGTAAGACAGTGCAGAGAGACATTCCTAGCAGTGTAGGGAGGGACAGGTTGCTGTGTGAGGTAGGGAGAGATTGATTTCTTTACATCATATCAGACAGTATAGCGCCAGTGAGTGAGTAACAGTGTAGGGAGGGCCAAGGTTCCTGTGTAAGGTAGGGAGAGCTGTCTTTCTTTACATCAGATACCAGTCACAGTATGGTTCATCGGTCAGTTTCTGCCACATTCTATATTATTCACAGACCTGTAGGAATGGAGATCACTGCAGGAATCAACCACAGTAACCTTTGCTCAGTTGTGGATCTTGCTACAGGGATCACAGACCTGTAGGAATAGAGATCACTGCAGAAATCAGTCACAGTAACCTTTGCTCGGTTGTGGATCTTGCTATAGGGATCACAGACGTGTAGGAATAGAGATCACTGCAGAAATCAGCCACAGTAACCTTTGCTCAGTTGTGGATCTTGCTATAGGGATCATAGACCTGTAGGAATAGAGATCACTGCAGATATCAGCCACAGTAACCTTTACTCAGTTGTGGATCTTTCTATAGGGATCACAGATCATCCATCTATAGGATTATAGATTACATCAGATATCAGTGAGAGTATTGATAATCGGTCACTTGCGTACATCTATAACCACCATAGCTCATCTATAGGGCTATCAACTACATCATATCAGGTCATTGAGTATCTATTGGTCAGTTGTGTATACCCTAAATTGATCTGTATCAACATGTCCGAAAGGCCGTCAAGGAGTGGCCGATGCTCACAGGCCACGAAAAGAGGGCAAGCGGCCTCTGTGTTTATTGTGAAAAGTGGTGGTCACAGTCAACATAGTGCATCCTCTGCAGGCGGGGCACGCCCATCCTTTATTTCCAGTGCTGCCCGTTCTATTCATCCACAACATGTGCAAGAGTTGGTGGAGTGGATTAATAAGCCATCCTCATCCTCATCCTCCTCTGACACCCACGCTCCCAGTAGTTTACCCTCCACCGCAGCTACCAAAGCGGCCCGTTCCACAGGCTCCTTCTCCACAGCTACTCCTTCAGTTGCCCCACCATCATGCACGGAGGAGTCATCTGAACTATTCGATCATAGTGTCAATGACATGCTTTTGGAGGATGCGCAGCTATTTGAAAGCTGTGATGTTGGTTCCCAGGTTGATGAAGGGAATAACGTGAGCCTAAAGTGAGGGGGTGACAATGACGGACAAGAAACCAGCAGTCATGTTGCCACAGCTGAAGCATATTGCCAAGATTGCTCCAGTGACGAGGAGGGAGGGGATGAGGAGGTCACTGACTTTACTTGGGTGCCTGACAGGATAGAGGAGGAGGAGGAGGAGGAGGGGGAGGAGGAGGAATTCGGCAGCATGGATGTAGAGGAAGAGGATAGCATACAGCATTCTTCAAGGGATGGTTTTGAATCTTTGATTCCCCAGAAACCCCAGGAGTTGTACGTGGTTGGGGAGAGGTTGCTCCTGCTGACAATGTCATCCTTAGCGACCCAGAGGACTCAGAAGCTCATGCCTCCTCCAACTTACGTTGCATGGGCTCCCTGATTCTGCAAAGCCTGCGAAAGGACCCGATGTTTTGTGCTATCAAGGATAGGGATAGTTACTGGTTGGCAACCCTTCTTGATCCACGTTACAAGGGTAAAGTTGCAGAGCTCATCCTGCCTTCGCAGATGGAGCAGAGGATGAAACATCTTGAGGAGGCCTTGAAAAAAAAAATTGTGTACCGCCTTTCCAGACACTGGGAGGTCAACATTCTCTGGACGTGTTTCCTGAGGCATCGTTCAGCCAAAGGAGGAGCGGTGGAGAAAGAGGCCAGCTGACCGATGCCTTTAAACAGTTCTTTTGTCCTCAGCAGCACCCAGGGCTGTTAGGTTTAAGCAACCATCGCCAGCGTCTCCATCATATGGTGCATGATTATCTAGGCGCAAGAGCAGACTTAGAGACCTCTCCAGCTGCGCATCCACTGGCTTACTGGGTCTTGAGGATGGACCACTGGCCAGAACTTGCTCAATATGCAATGGAGCTACTGGCCTGTCCTGCTTCCAGCGTGCTTTCCGAATGGATGTTCAGTTCTGCTGGAGGTTTTGTGACGGACAAAAGAGTGCGTCTGTCCCCAGACTCTGTTGATCAGCTGACTTTCATCAAAATGAACCAGTCCTGGATCAACAAGAGCTATCAGGCCCCTGATTCTGATGTAACAGATTGAATTTGCTAGGGGTCTGTCATCCCTTGAAGACTGCATATGCTGCCTATCCTATTCCTCTACCTTGATTCTGCTAGCTTCCAACAATGTTTTTGGTTTAGGTCACTACCAACCCCCAAGGCCTAATTTTTCTGCACTTGTATGACAGGTGCATACAATTTAAATGTTGCATGTCATTTTTAACAGCATGCCCTGTCCCTGTGCCCTGCTTACTATGAGGGGTTATGGTGTTCAGGCACCACCAACACCAAAGGCCCAATTTTTGGCACCTGTGTAGCACATGCGATTTCAAATTTGCATGGAATTCTTACCAGCAGGTCTCATTCCTGCACCCAGCAAGAGTAACTGCAAGGCCTTGGTTACGGTGTTCAGGCACCACAAACAGCAAAGGCCCAATTTTTGGCACTTGTATAGCACATGCGATTTCAAATTTGCATGGAATTATTACCAGCAGGTCCCATTCCTGCACCCAGCAAGAGTAGCTGCAAGGCCTTGGTTACGGTGTTCAGGCACCACAGACAGCAAAGGCCCAATTTTTGGCACTTGTATAGCAGCTGCAATTTCAAATTTGCATGGAATTCTTACCAGCAGGTCCCGTTCCGTCACCCAGCAAGGGTAACTGCGAGGCCTTGGTTATGGTGTTCAGGCACCACCTTCCGCAAAGGCCCAATTTTTGGCACTTGTATAGCACATGCGATTTCATATTCGTATGGATTTTTTAGCAGCAGGGCCCGTTCCTGCACCCAGCAAGAGTAACTGCGAGGGGTTACGGTGTTCAGGCACTGTCAACAAGCAAGGCCAATTTTTCTGCACCTATATAACAAGTACATGCGATTTGAAACTTGTATGTATATTTGTATATGACATTTTTTGCTTTAGATATGTCAGTATAGCTGCAGCAGGCTACATACATCGAAGAGATGCACTACTTTACAGGCACATTCAGGGGACCTCCCCAGGCACGATATTTGAAGGAATTTTTCATTTTTATAGTTTCACTTTAAGCCTCATTAAAATCAGTAAATCAGTGCTCCTTTAAAAACGATAGTTTTTTAAAAAAAAATGTCATTGATACATGTTCCCCAGGTCAGGACCCGGACTCTTATACACTTTTTTGGGGCAATAACTTGCATTTAAGCCTTCAAAATTAGGCCGTTTGATTTTTCGAGGTTCGAGTTCCATTGACTTCAATGGGGTTTGTTAATTCTAACAAACTTTTCCTCTGTTCGCGGTGTTCCTGGTGCGTACTGAACCGGGGGTTGTTCGGCTCATCACTACTAAACAGATGTGTGTATATTTATTGGTAATATTTCACAGCTAGGGGAAATGTATTTTCTCAGTTGTGTGGTCAATTGTGCTTGCAGTGACTTTAATCATTGCCATGTGTGCCAGAGGGGTTGAAACTGTTCTTGGGGTTGAGAGGCAGAGTTTAGAACTTAAACTACTCAAGTGGCTCCTTCAGGGGTGGCGCTACACCCCTTCATTATCTTACTGAAAGGGTATTGTTAACAAAGTTCTTAACGATTTTCATGTAAGATAATGCTCTGTTATAGCATTGTGTCCAGCTGAGAGGGCTAATTGTCCTTTTCTGTTTTCTTATGCACTTTATAGAATATTGCACTAATGGGAAGGGGGACAGGTGTCTCTTTTTTCCTTAGCTAGTTTCTTTGTTAGTTAGGCTCACCGACCGGGTGAGATTTATTACCGGGTTGTACCTTGTTCTTACTGTTTGTACTGTTTCTTATGTCAGAAAAAGTCTAATAAAAATAATTTTCCAAAAAAAAAAAAGAACCTGTTTTGCAAAAAATTGTGTTTTAATATCTGTATATATGGTTAATACATGTGACAGTCTTCAGTATATACATTTCTTATTTTATTTCCTGTTTCTCTATTTTTGTTCTGTACATCTACAGTATCTGCAGACCAAGCAGTTTATAATGGTGACAAATCGATAACACAGCTAGGTATAATTACAACTATAGATGAGCAAGCTGGTTACCAAGAGTAAGAACTTGTGGTGATTCTCTCTACAAATAAGTTTGGGTGAACCTGCCAATCCATGCTTAGCACAGACTGGTTTGCTCAGTATTTGAGGTTATTATACGCATGCTGAATATCTTTTCTGTAAGATTTTCATTTTGAAAAAAAGGGCATACTAAGGTAACAAAAATGGTTTTACTTAGAGAACATAACAGAATTGATTTAAAGCACACAATGAGAAGAATAACCAAATTGAAACAGATAAAAATAAGGTCAAGGATCACAATTGACATTTATGGTCATATTGCCAACCATCCTTTTTCTATTTTGTTATAAAGTACCTAAACACATAAAATAATGTTTCTGAAGCAAACTTTTTTTTTCTTTTCAACACCGAATATAGAGGAAAATAAAAGGTTCCTTGAGTTTCTGCAGAAGTTAAAATTCACTAGTTCATCACTACCCAGAAACTATGTCGGTGAATGTTGAATATTCATTACACAACAAGGCAATTCTGCCATGTGATTGATGTTACCATCTGCTCATGGCTACCGCCTCATACAGTAGTTTTTATGGTAAATGGACACAATTACGAACAAACAGATTCATGTTAGCTAGTCAGTGACTAACTACAGTTCTGTTACAGCTGACACTATAAAATATGTATCTCTTTTATCATTTCAGGTACTGTTAACAGTCTACATCTACGAGACAAAACATTGTGTCCCTATAATTTATTCTGTCTTTGTTACTTCTAGTCCAGTTTCCATTTTTCTACCTCTTTACTAAGCACACTAAAACATTTTTATCCTCCACATCCCTCAGTGCCGGTGACATTTTGAGATGGTACTGAGATACAAAATCTGGTGTCAGCACAATTTATTTTTTCTAAGATGGCAGCGGCTGAGCTTTATTAGTAATAATTATTGTTTTTATCAGGAAACCTATTTCTTTTTTTTTTTTTGTTTTACAAACAGTGAGTTTATTAAGATTTCAGCACAGTACAAGGTACAAATATAAGAAACAAACTGAGCAAGTATAGAGTAACAGTCAACTGTACAGAGATCAACTAGGTGCTTGGGCTAAGAGCAAAACCAGTATATATGGCGATTGAAGGACAATTAGTAGAGCGATACATAGCGAAGCACATTATCATGCCTATAATCATGTATCTGGACATTGCATCCATCTATCCCAGATCTTGTCGAACTTGAGTGGGCATCCTCTGTGCTTGTAGAGCAATTTATGAAAGGGGAGAACGTTATTAACCTCCCGTATCCACATACCAATGGTTGGGGGATGGTTCCGCAACCAATTTCTAGCGATCCATTTCCTAGCCACGAACAGTGTCTCCTGCAGAAAGATGGTCGTGGATTTGTCTATATCCTCATCCAGGTATATACCAAGGAGACACTGTTTGGGGGCCAGTTGTAGAGGAGATCCCATTTTGTCGTGGAGGAAAGCCACCACCTGTTGCCAAAAGCCCCGGAGCTGAGGGCAACTCCAGAGCAAATGGAAAAAGGTGCCACTATCAGTGCGCACATCAGACAGCTGGGGTCAAGGTCGGTCTGATATCTAGCTATCCGGAGGGGTGTGAGGTAGGCATGGTGAACGATGAACGTCTGAGTAAGTCTATCAGACAACTTAGGGGAAACCTTCTGACAGGTCTCCAGTGCCTCCTCCCACTCTTCGTCTTCTATGACCCCAACATCCTGTACCCAACGGGCCTTGAGCGCATAGGCTATCTCGGTGGAAGAGGGCGTGTGGAGTTCAAAGTAAAACAGGGAAATCAGATGCTTTGGTTCTGGGCTTTTGATTATTTCCAGGACTGGAATAGATTCAGGGTTTGGCGAGGCTTCCAAAAATTGAGTTTGGAATGCATGTCCCATCTGGAGGTATCTATAATACATGTGGTTAAGGAGTGAAAATTGCTCTCTCAGGTCTGTAAATGTTTTCAGGTTACCCCCTGCCGTTATATGGTGCAGCATAAACATACCCCATCTGCTCCACAATGAAGATTCAGGGAGTAGCAGAATTCTTGAAGAATCATGTTATGCCATAAGGGGGTAAGGTTATGTATCAGAGGACTTTTCAGTCTGTCCAGTACAACCTCCCAGATCCGACTGTAGTGATAGAGGAGGGATTTAGGGTCCAGTCTTTCCCCCGACACGTATTCCTCAAAGTATAACCGTCAAGGGGGCTTTGGATGGGCAGGCCCATTTAGGGCACAAAAGGGCCAGGAGGCGTTCCCCGTCAGTTTTGTCAATGTGGTACAATTGGGACAGCTGTGACACCAAATAATATAAGTTAAAGTCTGGGAGTGCTACGCCTCCCAAGGTAATGGGGTTTTTCAGTTTCCGCCAAGAAATCTTGTGCCTACTGGATCCCTAGATAAAGGCCTTAAGGAGGGATTCTAGCTGAAACTTTTTCACACATGTTAACCGTATTGTATTTACTTGCACCTACAGTGCCCTTGGACGCCATTCTGGTCCACGGGTACTTTAGTCTTACAAGGTTTGTTGCCATGCCTATATTTCACTGCAATGTTTTTATCGGCTTTCTCACTAGGGCTCTCCACAAGAGGGCGCTGGTTGTATATTATTTTGAACCTGGTTATGGCTATGTTACCTGAGTCTGTATGTTTTTGTTATTCTTTTGTTATACAAAATAAAAAACTTTTGCAAGTAAAAATATGGATCCTCCTTTGCTTTATTTTTTGCTTTTTTTAATGTAATGTGGTCATTACACCAATGCCAATGAGAAAGAATGTAGTAAATGGCGCAAGAGTGGTGCTATTGCCTTCATTTAAATTAGTAAAAAACAGTTCAATAAAGACCATCAACGTCCACATAAATGGAATATTAATTAAAAAATCACCAGCCCTCCCACATTGAATGCATGGAAGGGGCTGGTGAATACAGCACTCCCATTCTATAAGGCTACATACCTAAATTTCTAAATCAGGGTTGCCCTCTGAAATTTGAGAAGGTATGGGGTAGCTGGATCTCCATGACTGATATGATTAGGTAGTCTTACACAATTCCCCCCTTATTTTTTGTTTGCCCGGGGCAATGAAGCTGCATTGCTTGTTGTCTCTTACAGTTGTTTTGAGTCAAATATGCTAGAGTGATGATTTGGTAGGGGGGATATGCACTGTTCTGTGTATTGACTATTTTTACTCCTGGTATTTTCACTTTGTATGCACACATGCACTTACCCTGGTTACAACATCCTAATGTGTGGTAGGGGAGGGGCCACTAATATGCAGAGAAGTGGTCGGGGGGAGGCAGGGTTGTTGACAGGGACAAGGAGACTCTGCATAGCCTCCCTTGCTGCCTGTTAAAGATTGTTGGGATTTTTTTTATACTTTATATTTGTATGTTTGTTTTAAAAATCTCAATAAAACAGACTTTTTCAAAAAAAATAAAAAAATCAACAGCTGCAGCTCCTCAAATAAAGGGATCTTGGAGAAATCCTGCTGACCAATCAGTCTTGGGAATGGGGCGGTAATGTCCTGAAACACATAGCCATGCCCCTCTTTGTACTCCATCACGTGACATCGGCCACAGCCACCATGGTCTGTTTCCATTCCGCCCTGGAGCTTCTGCTATTGGCTTGTCAGTTTACACCAGCCCGATACTACGCGAAAGACACTTTGGAGTCCTCTCTCTGGATATTTTGCTCCATTAAAGTACCCTTTTCTAATCAGGTTTGCAACCTCTCTTTAATGTACTGTGAGTCTATGCTTGAGTAAATATTAGCAGGGTTTTCTAGAGACCAGAAAGTTATTTTGAGGGTCCGTGTTCCTCCATGTTAAAAAGGTTGAGTAAGGCTGCTCTAGACCAGGGGCGGATCCAGAGTCTAGTCTCGGGAGGGGCACTGCCAGAAAAGAAGGTGTTGCTTACAGAACGGTTTTTAACGAATTATGCGGTCCTAACCTTGTTTAAAACAGTGACACGTTTATCATTCCAGATTAGAATATTACATTACAAACAGACAGGATACGTTTACCCACATATAACTTTATTATTACAAGGGCAATAATAACAGAACGCTCTGAATTACATGCGATCTCTGTGATCGCAGAAATGTGAACCGGCACTTAATGTAAGGTGTGAGATCTTTTTGACCCCAGATCTCACATCGAGGAGGACCTGTCCTGCTTATTTCTATTGCAAGGGATGTTTACATTCCTTGTAATAAAAAAAAAATATTTTTAAAAAGGGACAGTGTAAAAAAAATAAATAAATAAGAAAAAAAAAATGTAAGCATCCCGTCTCTCTGAGGCATACGTGTAGAAGCGAACGCATGCGCAAGTCGCATCCACACATGTAACCACACATGTGAGGTATCGCCGCGATCGTTAGAGCAAGAGCAATAATTGAAGCCCTAGACCCCCTCTGTAACTCTAAACTGGTAACCTGTAGAAATTTTTAAAAGGACGCCTATGGGGATTTTTAAGTACCAAAGTTGGTTGTTGCCATTCCGTGAGCGTGCGCAGTTTTGAAGCATGACATGTTGGGTATCTATTTACTCCGCGTTATATTATCTTTCACATTAGAGGGAAAAAAAATGGGCTAACTTTACAGTTTTCTTCTTTTTTTTTTTTATTCACATAAGTGTATTTTTCCCCAAAAAATTGTGTTTGTAAGACCGTTGCGCAAATACGATGTGACAAAAAAATTGCAACAATCTCCATTTTATTCTTTAGAGTGAGGGTCCTTTCACACGGCGCACTGTCCAAAGAGGTCCGTTCTGCTCAGCTGGGGGATCAATCTGCCGATCCCCGCTGAGCAGGCGGATGACAGCTCCGTCTCCGCTCTGTGTGTGGAGACGGAGCTGTCAGATCCCCGCTGTCATCTATGGGGTGAGCGGATGAGACCGGACCGCTTGTCCATTCTCATCTGATCCACCAGACGGATGGAAAATAGGGTTTCCATCCGTTCGGATTTCACGGACAGGATCGAATCAAATAGCAGCTGATGTCAGTGGAGATGTCTCTGCTGACATCTGCTGCCCTATAGGGATGCATGGAGCATCCGATCCGGTCCACCTGAAAAACTGAAAGGAGGATCGGATCGCCCATGTGAAAGGGGCCTTAGTATCGGCAAAAAAAAAAGTTTTAGGGGTTCTAAGTAATTTTCTAGCAAAAAATACTGATTTTAACTTGTGAAGTGACAGAAATAGGCCTGTTCCTTAAGTGGTTAAAGCGGAGTTCCACCCATTTTAATAACTTGAGATGTTCGTAATCCCCTTTAAAAATGCTTTAACCAATGCAAACTAATTTTTTTTGTAAGGAAATACTGTTTTTCTTCTTAATTTATCCGCACTTCCGGGTCCTGCTGCCTATAGGTGATTGCGTCACTCGACAATTCGCAAGGGCTCCTGGAATAGTGAAGTCATGTATCCCAGCAGCCCTTGCGAATCGCCTAGTGACAAAACATTGCGTTATTTACAGACCGGCACCAGCTGTTCTCAGGGATGTATTGCATTCAGTCCCCGGTCTGCCCCGCCTCCTCTAAGTGAGCGCGGACTGAAAGCATTACATCCCATAGAGCTCACTTAGAGGAGGCGGGGCGGAGCGGGGACTGAATGCAATACATCCCTGAGAACAGCTGGTGCCGGTCTGTAAATAACGCAAGGTTTCGTTACTAGGTGATTCGCAAGGGCTGCTGGGATACATGACGCCGCTATCCCAGAAGCCCTTGCGAATCGCTGAGTGACGTAATCGCCTATAGGCAGCAGGACCCGGAAGTGCGGATGAATAAAGAAGAAAAATAGTATTTCCTTACAAAAAAAAATAAAAAATAGTTTGCGTTGGTAAAAGCATTTTTAAAGGGGATTCAGTCAGTCAGTGCATCTCATAATAAATGGGTGGAACTCAGCTTTAACATTAATGGCAATTGGCAAAGGGCATGGCACTTTTTTTTTTTTTTCTTTAATACATATATTAAATTGTACTTACATTTGTACTATTCCCTCTCTGTCACTGTGTCACACCGTCACTGTCACTCACTGGCAGATTCTTCTCCTCGGTAGGTGCTGGCTGCCTGGCTTAGTTGGAGAAGCTGCTTGGAGCCTGGAGGGAGGAGGTGGGTGGAGCCAGCACTCTATGCGCGCGAGGAAGGAGGCTCCGCTGTGGATGCTGGGACCTCGCTCTCCTCCTCCTCCACTCCTTAGGACCGGTGACGTCACTGGTTGCTAGATGCCAATCAGCGATTGGCATAGCAACCAGTACACTCACTGCGGGCAGCGGCTGCTGTATAGGCCAGTGGCGCGGCGGCGGGACTACAAGAGAAGCTTTCAGCTCCGCCGCGCTGCTGGCCTGCTGGGGAGAAAGGAACGGAAGTTGTGAACTCGGCTGCGGGCTGTACTGTGTCTGGGCTGGTAGACTGGAGACAGAGTAATATTTTTTCGGGGGGGGGGCAATTGACCCGATGCCCCCCCCCCCCCTGGATCCGCCACTGCTCTAGACCCAGGCTACATGGTGACCTCCCCCCAAGAGGTGGATCCAAAACAAACTTGCTCCTAGGAAACTGGGTTGAACAATGCTGGCCTTCCAGAAGATTGAAATCTTCAATTGCCAAAATAAAATAAAAAAATACACAAGGGACAGATCTAGATTAAAAGGGAGTATTACAAGAGCTGAATTTGGTTTTATTATTATTTTCTGCTATTTATTTAAAATAAATATTACTGAAGTTCATTATTAACTGAATGTGATAGCGTCACCCACTCACCAACCCAATCCTAGACACAACAAAATCCACATCCACAATACTGCCTATTTCTTTGATCTGCAAAATTATAACTTGCTAGTGCATGTTACAAGTGCAAGTAAATAGAAAATACTGTAGATGCAAACAAAATAAGCTAAATTGAGATACTGGTGAAAAATAAAAAAAAGCAAGTGTTATTCTTGGACAACAGCAAACGGAACTGTTGGAAAACTTGTTTAGGATGTGAAACAGAGAATAAACTTGGACACAAAGGTGCTAATTCAAACATTATGAAGTGCATAGTCAGCAAGCCCACATATTTGTTGCAGTAGCGAGAAACAATAAAGTTGAAAAAGCTGAAACGCCTTTGTGTTTGTCTTCACAGCAGTTCTTACCTGAAAATAATGCTTCAAGTTAGGCCAAAAATCATTCTTGCTTTGAAGTGGCAATCTTCAGCTCACTTCAGAAAATCACAAATTTGTGTAGACGTATGCTTTTAATAAGGCTTTTCATGTGCTCTGCATAATTCATTGTTTTTCATTTTCCCCCTGCTTGCATTTGCAATATGTACACAACAAAGACTTCTTGCCCGATTTTAAGTACTTTAAATACAGCAGAATGCTTTCTCTTGATTGTGTTTTTCCTGTAATACTGGAGACCAAGTAATTTAATAAAGTCATCACTCCATTAAAGAGGGTATCCGCTTTCACCCTAAAAAAGAAAAAAAATATTCAAAGGGTGTTGATGAGGAAAAATTAAGGGTTAAGCCTTGATGTGGTAGTTGGGTTTCCCCTATTTCTTCCCCTGTCAGTTCTTACCCCATGTTGACCCCTTCCCTTCACTCCACTGTACTCGATTGGTTGTGCTCCTTACACCCGGAGCTGTTCAGCTGCAGGGCATCCCTCCTGGCAGCTGTTTGCTGCAGCATTTAGAGCAGCCCAGTGGTGGAGGAAGAAGAAAAGGTCCCAAAGATCACATGAGTGGCCAAGAGAATGCTGGATTTAAAGAGGCGCTTCTGTGATTTGTACAAAATTAAAAGTCAGTAGCTACAAATACTGCAGCTTTTAATAAACACACACTTACCAGTCTAGGTATCCAGCACTGCCATTACCCAGGCTGATTCTTTGCCAGTCTTCGGGTCCTTGGCACCACCATCTTGCTTGTGGAAAGCCAACAGTGGCTTCCTGTTGCTTCACAGCTGGCTCCCCAATTCAGATGCACTAGTCGCTCTGCACTTTCTGAGTGGGCCCACAGCCTCCTGGGACATGTGATGTGTACACGCACCCCCTAAAGACGTCGTCATGACGAAATGTCCTGTCTGGGCAAGCATGCAGGAAGTGACGTCATCCCACAACATACTGTACATCCGGAGGACCTGGTGATAGGGCAGGGCCCACACTGTGAATTCATGACAGTGAAGCCAATGTTATTAAATGAATAGGCGATACACTCCTGGTGCAAGGTTATGCACATTACAATGTGGTTGGGGATTGGTATGTTTTTAGGGATAGATTTTAATAAATAAAGGGTTTTACACTATAAAAACGTTTTGCTTTTTGGTGACACTTGTATCCATGCATAGCGTTTTCTGAAAAGAGAGAGAGCAGCCGTGTTCATGGGATCTCCCCACCCTTAAAGGGGAAAAGGCCCTTGACCTACATGTCATGGCTATCTGGTGAGTTTTCCCATGTGAAGTTGATGGCACAAGGGTGGTCTTTTTTCACAGAGAGAGAGTATTGGAGAACAGCACTACTAAAGATACTGGGCACTTTCAAAGTGGGCTTTCCTATTTATTTATTTTTTGATGCACAGGACACCCTATTTGGAATTGTGGATGCACTTTATGTCATGTTTTGCTCCTATTAAGGGCACTTTACTAAACTTATATATTATGTGTATTAAGATTAGGTATTGATGATTTGCACATAGTGCTGTTATTGATTCAATATTTATTGGTACACAATGTCACTAAGTTGGATACAGCAGCTTTGCATTTCATTATATAGAGTTTACATAATTTGTGGTGCGGGTTTTGGTTTATTATTTTAGGGAGTGAGAACCTGCCATAAATAGGTATTTATTCCTAGAAAAAAAAAACCCACCAAGGGTGGGAGGAGAGGACGAGGAGGGAAAGCGGAAATTCCAATTCCAAGTTCCACTTTAAGGTATGTATAAAATTTAATTTTTAAAAAATGATACACGGGCGTGGTCCAAGAAAAACTAGGGTAAATTAGGGTTAGGGTAAATATCAGACCCTCTATCGTGGAGAACTTTCTGTGAATGCCCTAATATTTGGAGACAACTATAATTTTATAGGAGAAGTTGAGACTCTAAGGCCCCTGGCGAATTCAGCTGCAGTGCGTTCCCCCTGGCTCGTTAGTGCACCCAGCATCCAGGCACACTACAAGCAGCCTGTCAAAGTCTATGGCAGGTTGCACCTGGAAGAGGTGAATGCTGTACCGAGGGGATCAGGGGCCAGGTTTCAGGATGCAGATCTTCTGTGTTCTGGAACCTCATCCATGAACAGGCAGGGCCTGAAGAAAAAATATAGTATAGTATACAATTGGGGTAAAAAGAACCACTTAGCACAATATCCAGTGGCCTGATATCCTCAGCTGTAGGGAGGAGCAGGCTCCCATCATAGGCAGTTAGAGAGCCATTGCCTATCTTGTATGTGTATTATTATAGGTAAATACCATGTATAAAATATCTTAAATACACATATAATCTTATGAAAATATTTTGTCTGGCAAAGAGTATCATTAAAACGTTTTTAAAAAAACATTTAACCTATGGACCGGAAATCACACAAAAAGTTGTCAAAATATAACCCTTGAATTATAAATCCTCAATTCCTACAAAAAGTTTACAAAAAACACATGTTTGATTTATAATGGTTACCGGAGCTCAGTCCCACTCAATACCCATGTTAGCTTCTTTAAACATAATTACTGAGTGGAAAATATAATGTATTTATGGTTACATGATACATACCGATAATTTGACGGTGCCCAGGTGAAAAGATATAAGAGAAGCGTGTTTTATACAATCGCTTCTAGTTGATTAAGCGCAGATTAACAGCTTTAACACATTAACATTTCAATGCAAATATATTTTTTCTCATCTTTCATGCTTGATCAGTAATTAACCCACTTTACACTCTCGTATGAAGCGCCTTCTAATGCTATCATTCATAATTGCGAAAACCTAGTCTTCTTAATTGGCTCCTGCAGGCTGGGATGGTTTAAAAAGCCCAACATCAACCAGTTTCAACCATTTTTTTGTATTCATTTAAATTTTTTTAAGGATAATGTTGAGGGGAATACCTAAAGCATGTGGAGGGGTTAGAACCTCTAGTCCGAATTTTATTGCTGGATGTGCCCCCAAAAGACAGAGTTGATGGCTCCGGACTTGTTCACAGTATATCTGTTGAGTTATATTGATCTGCATAGATCAACATAGACTCAACACAAGGACACATGTACTGTTCACACAGTCAGTCTAAGAGGACAGCATTTAAATTGTACCTAAACCCAAAAATGAACATTTTATATATTGCAGCTTACCAGCCCTTAAATGAGGTGGCAGTATAAGTTTACTCTTTTTTCAGGAGTTTTTTCCTATACATTTTATACGTTGTACCTGGTGAATTATGTACTTCCTGGCTTAGGGTGGCTACACTTATTCACTCCACTGTATCTATGGAGACAGCCATGGTTGTCATACATGATGGACTACTCATGTTTGCCTTTGTTCAATTCTACAAGGGGTCTTCAAAAAGTTTCCGCACTTTTATGTTTTCTTTGGAAACGGCGAGGGCGGAAGGAGTAGTAATTGGTCATGTCTGAGAGTGTCATGTGACTAGTCTTTCTTGCAAGCTGGCTGACCTTGCAGTTTAGTATAAGAGTTGTCACACTGTGTTGAAGATGGCTGTGAAACATGTAAATTGCGTCAAAGAGGTACAGGTGTTTTTCGTATGCTTTTCTGTGGGCAGAAGGTGTATCAAGAGCACAGATTCATCCTTACATGTATGCTCAGTATGGGGATAAAGTTCTCTCTTGTAGAATCGTTTGAGTGAGAGGTTATGTAACACCCTGCTTATAGGACGGATTTAGCACCATCTGTTTTCCACTTTTTTAGCCCGCTTGAAGAAGCTTTAAGGGGAAGAAGGTTTTCATGTGATGATGTGAAAGCAGCGGTGCATCAGTGGCTATGCACTTAACCAAAAACATTTTTTGCTCACCCTGGTAAAAATTCATCGCACAGGAAGGTAGCTATATAAAAAAAGTCATGGAATTTGTTTTTGAAATTCTTAATAAATAGAGTTTTTAAAAAAGTGCGGAAACTTTTTGAAGCTCCCTTATTTTACATTCAGCTTTATAAGATTAGGAATTTTCCAAAAAAATGTGGTCTATTTTTTATTTTTGACACTTTAAAATCTGGAAAAGGTTCAAAATCACATTTGCTCTAATGATAAAAGTTTTGGCTGGTGCTGGGTTTTAATTATGGACTTTTTTCATCATGGTCATTGACCATGACGAGGGGGATACTGAAAAATCTCAGAGTCATGAATGTGTTAAATCATAGGGAGGAAAGTCAATGAGGAGCTCCAATCAGATTACACTTTGGGGTGCATTAACAAGGCAAGACCTTAGTGGTCCCAGAGCTGCAGGAAGAAAATTGGAAAACAACCTTATTTTCTAGAAAAATTGGATTTTTGATTTGCCATAAAGTCCATTTCTCTGATGTTCATTAAAGGACACAGCTCCTGATCTACTTAACCATTGTGTTATACTGCCCCCTACAGGAGTAGGACACTAGGCAGAAAAAAACTTGACTACGCCTATGGGTAGTCCCAGGAGGTAAACTTCCCCTCTCTGCTATAGATACTCAGTTTTGTTAAAAGCAGTGTCAGAAGTAATACAACTCCATAGAGGGGTGGATGCTGTGTTCGTCAATGAACATCAGAGAAATTACGCTAAGTCAAAAATCCCATTTTCCCTTCCGTTCATTGACGGACACAGCTCCTGATCTTCTTAACCATTGGGACGTCCCAAAGCAGTGTCAAACATGAGGGGTGGGAACAGCAAGGAAAAATTCCCAAGGCTTAGCTGTAGCCAACCAGGTAACAGGAGCTCAACCAAAAAAACTGGAGCTCACCTGAAAAACATTACATCTCCAAAGAGGGAACAAGCCCCCTAAACAGCAGGCTGCAAAACCTTGCGACCAAAAGGCATCCGCAGATGCCAACACATCCACTTTATACAATTTTGTGAAAGTGTGCACCGACGACCAAGTAGCCACCTTGCACACCTGCATTACTGACGCATGATGATGGAAGGCCCAAGAAGCACTGAGCGCCCACGTATAGTGCACCTTCACAGGGAAAGGGGGAACCTGACCCTTAATCGAATAGGCGTCACTGTCTGTCTGATCCATCTAGAGATGGTCGCAGATGAAGTGAATAGTCCTTTCCGAGGCCCATCCATAAGCACAAATAGTGAGTCAAACTTCCTAAAAGACTCCGTAGCTCCCAGGTACACCCAAATAGCCCGAACCACATCCGGGGAATGCAACGCAATTTCCTTAGGATGTTTTGGCCTGGGACACAGGGAAGGCAACACGATGTCCTCATTCAGATGGAAATCAGAGACAACCTTTGGAAGGAACGACAGACAGGGTCGAAGAACCACCTTATCTTTGTGAACCACCAAATAAGGGGAACGATAAGACAACGCCGCCAATTCCGACACCAAAAAGGCGACCTTCTGAGATAGCGTAAGCAGGGGAATCTCCCGAATATTTTCAAAGGGAGGATTCTGTAGAGCTGAAAGCACCAAGTTGAGATCCCAGGGTGGTTGTGGGGACCGCACTGGTGGAGTCAAATGTGGAACCCCTTGAATAAAAGTACGCACCAGGGAGTGCGTGACCAAGGGTTGTTGAAAGAAGACCGCCAAGGTCGACACCTGGCCCTTAATGGTGCTCAAGGCTAATTTCTGCTCAATCCCCCATTAAAGGAAGGTCAAGACTCGAGCCACCAAGAAAAGAGCAAGGGTGAACACCAAGCGACTCACACCATGAAATGTACACTTTCCACGTATGATGGTAGATCTTGCTAGAAGTAGACTTCCTACTAGTGTTGAGCGAACACGGACTGTATTATTCGTGTTCGTACCGAATAATTGGATTTTTTTTACCCGAACACGGACACGGACACTTTACTGTATGTTCGGGTAAAAATCCGTGTTCGGTCGTTTTATTTCCGGGTTTTGCATGCTTTGGCGCTCTTTTCATTGCGGGCTTTCAACAGCCAATCAACAATCGTTTAACTGGTGTGCCTTAAGCCATCCCAGCCATGCCTGCAAATGTCTTAGTAGCTGTGATTGGCCGTCTGAAGCATGTGACCAAGTCTTTATAAGTTCGAGGCAGCCGCCGCAGCAGCGTCATTCTGCTGCTTAGCTAAGGGACAGAGCACACATCAATGTGCTGGCTGCTGATTGGGGAAAGATAGGCAGGAAAAAACCATTTGTGTCCGGATAGAATTGAGGGACAGGTCGGAGTGTTTAGGCAGGGCGAGTTGTAGGCATTTTAGGGATAGAGTCTGCTGAATTATAGGGTCAGTGTCTTCTACAAACTACAATCGATACTGCTGTGTGGGGGGTGGGGTGAATCTGCACTCAATCCTGATCTACGATCTCTTCTCAATCCTGTTAGGGACAGAGTCTGCTGAATTTTAGGGAAACTGTGTTCTACAAACTACAATCGATATTGCTGTGTGGTGTGGGATTGGAGATAGGCAGGTGTCAGTGATCCACATCCATTTTTCTGTGTGTGAGCTGCAGTGAACACAATCTTTTTGGGCTGCAGTGAACACAATCTTTTTGGGCTGCAGTGAACACAATCTTTTTGGGCTGCAGTGAACACAATCTTTTTGGGCTGCAGTGAACACAATCTTTTTGGGGTGCAGTGAACAAAATCTTTTTGGGGTGCAGTGAACACAATCCTTTTTGGTGTGCAGTGAACACAATCTTTGTGGGGTGCAGTGAACAAAATCCTTTGTGGGGTGCAGTGAACACAATCTTTTTGGGGTGCAGTGAACAAAATCCTTTTTGGGGTGCAGTGAACAACATCCTTTTTGGGGTGCAGTGAACACAATCTTTTTGGGGTGCAGTGAACAAAATCCTTTGTGGGGTGCAGTGAACACAATCTTTTTGGGGTGCAGTGAACACAATCTTTTTGGGGTGGAGTGAACAACATCCTTTTTGGGGTGCAGTGAACAAAATCCTTTTTGGGGTGCAGTGAACAAAATCATTTTTGGGGTGCAGTGAACACAATCTTTTTGGGGTGCAGTGAACACAATCTTTGTGGGGTGCAGTGAACACAATCTTTTTGGGGTGGAGTGAACAACATCCTTTTTGGGGTGCAGTGAACAACATCCTTTTTGGGGTGCAGTGAACACAATCTTTTTGGGGTGCAGTGAACACAATCTTTGTGGGGTACAGTGAACAGAATCTTTGTGGGGTGCAGTGAACACAATCTTTGGGGGGTACAGTGAACACAATCTTTTTGGGGTGCAGTGAACACAATCTTTGTGGGGTGCAGTGAACACAATCTTTTTGGGGTGGAGTGAACAAAATCATTTTTGGGGTGCAGTGAACAACATCCTTTTTGGGGTGCAGTGATCAAAATCCTTTTTGGGGTGCAGTGAACACAATCTTTTTGGGGTGCAGTGAACAAAATCCTTTGTGGGGTGCAGTGAACAGAATCTTTGTGGGGTGCAGTGAACACAATCTTTGGGGGGGTACAGTGAACACAATCTTTTTGGGGTGCAGTGAACACAATCTTTGTGGGGTACAGTGAACAGAATCTTTGTGGGGTGCAGTGAACACAATCTTTGGGGGGTACAGTGAACACAATCTTTTTGGGGTGCAGTGAACACAATCTTTGGGGGGTACAGTGAACACAATCTTTTTGGGGTGCAGTGAACACAATCTTTGTGGGGTGCAGTGAACACAATCTTTGGGGGGGTACAGTGAACACAATCTTTTTGGGGTGCAGTGAACAACATCCTTTTAGGGTGCAGTGAACACAATCTTTGTGGGGTGCAGTGAACAACATCCTTTTAGGGTGCAGTGAACACAATCTTTGTGGGGTACAGTGAACAGAATCTTTGTGGGGTGCAGTGAACACAATCTTTGGGGGGTACAGTGAACACAATCTTTGTGAGGTGCAGTGAACACAATCTTTGTGGGGTGCAGTGAACACAATCATTGTGGGGTGCAGTGAACTCAATCTTTGTGGGGTACAGTGAACACAATCTCATACTTCTGAAGATTTGAGGGTGCTGCCTGTTCCATACTCCCCCTACTCCTCATCTAGCCTTTTAGGGGTACAAACAATAGTAATTGGGGCCTAGTGTGGTTGTGTACGTGTGATATACATACACTTTTTTTGGATCATATTTTCTATTCCGCTATTTAATCAAAAACCTTTGGGGATCAGTTAAATTGGGGGATAGTCTGTGTTGGTACGTGTGAGAGAGATCCACCTTTCCAAGTTGTTGGGGTTCATCTCATACTTCTGAAGGTTTGAGGGTGCTGCCTGTTCCATACTCCCCCTACTCCTCATCTAGCCTTTTAGGGGTACAAACAATAGTAATTGGGGCCTAGTGTGGTTGTGTACGTGTGATATACATACACTTTTTTTGGATCATATTTTCTATTCCGCTATTTAATCAAAAACCTTTGGGGATCAGTTAAATTGGGGGATAGTCTGTGTTGGTACGTGTGAGAGAGATCCACCTTTCCAAGTTGTTGGGGTTCATCTCATACTTCTGAAGGTTTGAGGGTGCTGCCTGTTCCATACTCCCCCTACTCCTCATCTAGCCTTTTAGGGGTACAAACAATAGTAATTGGGGCCTAGTGTGGTTGTGTACGTGTGATATACATACACT